>NC_091225.1:27769530-28402473 GCF_040958095.1 Procambarus clarkii
CCCGGGGGAACTGCCGGGCCTCGTGCCTCGTCTTGAAAATTTCTTGACGTTCGCCCCGAGACAAGACGCATGATACTCTCCTGCTGTATGCGCTGTACTGACCTCAGTTCCAGGTCTAGTCTGTAAGCTCGCCATGGGCAGCCCGACCTTTCCCTGTCCCACCTGAAAGCCTCGTCGTACCACATCCAGTCACCTCTGAGGGACGTTTTCATTGTTTTTACATATCTAACGTATGTGAACAGCTCCTGCCCTGCCTCCGGGTGCTTCTCTAGGTAGATCGTTGCATATATGTCAAAAGCGTGCTCCCACTGGTCCGGTGTTAGAGGCGGTAGCTGTTTATCGGATGCTTGCTTGTCGGAGGCAGATGCAGGTTGCGTCGCACGGCGCCTTGCATCCCTTTCATATCCTAGCAGATCCCTGAGATCCACGTACCTATCTGCCCAAACCTTCTCTCTAATGGAATGAGGGACGTGTTCACCGAGCCGTGGAATGTATGTGCCTTGCTGTGCCCCCTGCCAGGTGATGGGGGGCGTGGACATGCTTTCTAATTGGTATACTCACCGTCCGTGGACGTGCTGGTGGAACTGTCGTGTCGTCGTAAAGTGTCGCCCTTGGCTCTTTGTCGCGGTCGTCCTACTATAGGGGAGGGCTGCCCAGCAGTGACATCCACGTTGTTTCCAACGCCGTGTTTTTCCGCGTTCACAGAGGGATCCCGAGCCTGCGTGATAAGTTCCTGTAGCGTTGCCCAGTCTTTTGCTGAAATTAGTGTCGGTAGTGACGCTGATCCGGCCTCAGCGATTACTGCTGGTCCGATCCTTGGTACATGCTCATCCTCTACTTCCGAGTCCCCAGATGATGTCCCCGAAGAGGGGGAAACATAGCGAGTAGGCTTTGCCCGCGTCCTTGATGGCTGCGTCCGTGCTCTTCCACGTTGGTGTCCTCTCCTGGAGGCCACCCGTGTCCTCTTCCTCGCTGGAGACGGTGGGATGACCGGATTCTCGTCCCTGTGTGAAAAAAAAGGCAACAGGGCAAGTGAATAGGCGGCGACATAGCTACTACAAGGCTTTTTCCCCCCACCATGATATTTTAAGTCCAACAATGTCATACCATCTCCGCCGGCTGTCAAACTTAAACGAAATGTACAACTTGATTAATGCTAATGGAACGCCGCCTAACTAAAGATAATTACCAATGAAGAATGACGCAAAGGCATGGGAAGAATTTGGACCAATGAAAAAAAAAATATTTGAGTTGGAATGCCGACGAACCTATGTGGACCTACAGACCATACAATAGTAACGCCAATAAAGAAATTGAATAAGGGAGAGAAAAGAATAAATAACAACCCCATGCTTACTGAATTACAAATAGAACGTGGAATAATTTGAAAATAAGACTGAGAAAGGATAACGTAATGTAAGAGAAACCAACAATAAGTCCCGAGATTAAATTACCATGCCCGTGCCACCTCTAGAAATAAAACCCAGAATGAGTGGGAAGAAACATGCGTCTACCGAGAATTACTTACAGCACTAAATTACCTATAGTAATTCCCAATATCTAATGTATAGATTAAAATATAAGTAACAAATGTAAAATAAGAAAACCCTTCCAAGTATATTTTTAAATATGATCCGGAAAAACCCGATGACCGAAATAAGAGGAAGCCCCAAAAACCCTTAACTGTAATCCTATTGGGACGCGACAAGATGATCTCGCGCGCCGACGCTACCGAGGGCTGAAGAAGGATTATCTTGGGATACCCACTAAACGAAACGCATGAGACTGCGAAAATTAAGTTTCAGTTAAATTAAGTAGCTTTAATATTTAAATCATGACTGTGACATGCGTGCGTCCGGACGGCACTGACTCCATAAGTATGTGGATGTGGGGGGGGGGGGGGATGGAAAAGAGATATTCATGTCTGGTGCGGTGAAATATGGTCCTTGCGTCTGTCCCGTAAGAATTTCGGAGCAGCAAAGTATAAAATTTTTGTTACCGAGTCCATTGCAATGATCTCCAGCTTCTGGAGTCGTTGTTGGCGGGGCTTCCTGCTACACCGGCGGTCAAAATAATAATTCCGGGCTCAACCGGCAGACATAAGTCTGTCAATCCAATAGCGAGGGCGGCTGCATAATAATTCCGGGCTCGACCGGCAGACATAGGTCTGGCAATACAACAGCAAGGGCGGCTGCATAATAATTCCGGGCTCAACCGGCAGACATAGGTCTGGCAAATACAATAGCGAGGGCGGCTGCATAAGAATTCCGGGCTTAACCGGCAGACATAGGTCTAGCAATCCAATAGCGAGGGAGCCTGCATTAAATTCCGGGCTTAACCGGCAGGCATGAGGTCTGGCAGTCCAATAGCAAGGGCGGCTGATAGAATAAATCTGGGTCTATCAACCAAAAGCAAGGGCAGCTGAATAGTGGAGAAAACGTGCGATTACAGTGAATACCTACAGGGAGGCATCAAATAAAGAAAATAAAAAAAAAACAGACAGGAAAACAGATGTGGACTACCCTTCAACGAGGAAACAGAAAATTTTAACTGTCGATAAATACCACGTTAAGGAGATAATGAGTCTTTGTGGGAAATAATAAGAATTAAATGAGGATAATCCGCTTGACTTAAGGTCCAACAAAAATTAAGAAAGAAGCTTAACCCTAAATGTAATCCTATTAGCACGTCACTAGAATCTCGCGCGCCTAATCTTACTGAGGTCTGTTTAAGGATTAATGAATTCCCCCCTAGATGAATCCCACGAACTGGGAAATCTAAGCAGCTTAATTATTTAGACCGAATTAAGGTTCTAGAGAAGTTATTCAGTGACGGGGAGGAAAAAGTATAGGGGAAAACATAGTAACACACAATATAGAGGAGAGAATCGTAACTGTGTACAACTGTTTGACTGTAGAGAGACGAACATTTTATAAGAGTTATAAGTACTAGTAGTACAGTAATTTTTTTAAGTAGCGTAACAGAGATGTTTATAAGTGTAATGACCGAGACCAAACCAGCCCAAAAGAATAGAGGCCACTGCAGACAATAGGAAGGAATCTATTACCTTGAATCATGTGTTGTCCTCCGATGATGTCCGACAAATAACCTTAATTAAGCAGGCAATGAGTCACAATAACGTGGCTGAAGTATGTTGACCAGACCACACACTAGAAATTGAAGGGACGACGACGTTTCGGTCCGTCCTGGACCATTCTCAGGTCGATTGTGATGAGGACAGGTAGGATTGATGAAGATTAAGCCACCCAAGAGGTGGCACAGGCATGAATAGCCCGTAAGTGGTGGCCCTTTTGAGCCATTACCAGTATCAAAAGATGATACTGGAGATCTGTGGAGGCGCAACTGCACCCTGCGTGACGGGAGATGTCTCCCGGACCAAATGGTGACGCTTTCTGGAACTGATTGATTGATGAAGATTAAGCCACCCAAAAGGTGGCACGGGCATGAATAGCCCGTAAGTGGTGGCCCTTTTAAGCCATTACCAGTATCAAAAGCTGATACTGGAGATCTGTGGAGGTGCGAATGCACTCTGCATTACGGGAGATGTCTCCCTTGTGATGTGTTAAGATGAAGATGAAGCCACCCAATAGGTGGCACGGGCATGAGTTGGTAAGTGGTGGCTCTTTTGAGCCATCACCAGTATCAATAGATGATACTGGAGATCTGTGGAGGTGCGACAGCACCCAGCGTGACGGGAGATGTCTCCCGTGTTTTAAACAGATGAAGAAGATGAAGATGAAGCCACCCAAAAGGTGGCACGGGCATGAATAGCTCGTAAGTGGTGGCCCTTTCGAGCCATCACCAGTATCAAGAGCTGATACTGGAGATCTGTGGAGGTGCAAGTGCACTCTGCCTGGCGGGAGGTGTCTCCCATGAATGTGTCCAAGATGACGATTTAAACCATCCAAAAGGTGGCACGGGCATGAATAGCCCGTAAGTGGTGGCCCTTTTGAGCCATTACCAGTATCAAGAGCTGATACTGGAGATCTGTGGAGGTGCAACTGCACCCTGCGTGACGGGAGATGTCTCCCGGACCAAGTGTGTGGAGGCGCAACTGCACCCTGCGTGACGGGAGATGTCTCCCGGACCAAGTGGTGACCAAATGGTGTGGTGATGAGGACAGGTAGGGACAGGCATTAAATAGGCAAGAGAGAGCTGAGGAGGAAAGTCAGGTGTAGGGGATAGTAGTAATGAGAACTGCAGCAGGCCTATTGGCCCATACGAGGCAGCTCCTATTATAACCACCGAAGGAGATAGTAATAGGAATAAGAAGAGGATAGCAAGGGAGCGTAGAAGACAATGAACAGAAAAAGGGAGAAGAGAGAAAGAAAGGGAAAGAGAAAGAAAGAAATGGAAGGGGGAAAGCTTATGTTAAGTCACGTTTGTTAGAAAGATTAGAGCATTTGAGTATATACTGTGAAAGGGAAGAGTCCACAGAAACAAAGCCAGGACTCAAGTTCAAACCGAAACGTAGTCGTCCCTTCAATTTCTAGTGTGTGGTCTGGTCAACAACCTTAATTAACCTTTGCGAATATAGTTATTATTAATAGTGTGGAGTGAAAATTATGTAATAATGTATTAAAGAATAACCTCTTAGTGCGTAAAACACATCTAATCGTATTGCTGGGAATTAAAACCTAATCTCTGACCCCGTAGGATGTAAAAAACCCAGACTGTGACCAGCTTGTGCCTAGAAGGCGAGAGCTCCAGAATGTAACGAAAAGAGACATGAGGAAAAAAAAAATTAATAAAGGTGTGCCAAACGGCGGGATCCTTCTTATGTTGTACTCCTTATTCGTTGTGCGTGTAACAGCCTTGTGACCTTTTTCCTGATTGTTGATCAGCTGTAACGACATCAGTCGGGGTTAGTTTTCAGTGTGGTGATAATGGGGCCTTTTCGTCTGTCTAATGAGAATTCCATAACAGCAAGAAGATAATGTTGGTAACCGGGACTATGGCGATAACAATTGTTTTGTTAGGCTTAACCGGCGGGCCAAGGTCTGGCAAACACGCAGCGGGGACAATTCATGCGGCGAAAGAGGCTGCATAGAAAAAATTCCGGGCATAACCGGGAGATGAAAATCTAAAAATCCGGCGGCGAAGGAGGCTGCATTAAAATTTTTATGCCTAACCCGTAGAAAAAAATTTTTGGCCAAACTATGTCTGGAATTCTGGCAACAAGAATGTCTGTATATAATTTTCGGGCTTAACCGGCAGACAAAAAAATAACCTGGCACTCCAGCACGTGGCTTGCCTCATAAAATTTAAATGCATAAAATTTAATTGGCCTAACCGGCAGCCGAAAATGACTAGTAATCCACAGCTAGGAGCCACATAAAAGGATCCGGGCTTAACCGGCAGACAAAATTCCGGCAAACTAGCATCGTTGATACTGAATAAATAAAATTCCCGGGCTTAACCGGCAGACGATAATTCTGGCAAGCTAGCGGCTAGGGCAAGGGTGTATAAGAATTCCGTATTAATAGTCGGACAATAGGGCTGGGGCAGCCTAACATGCCCTGCCTAGGCATGACCTAGCTGGAACGTCTACAGGCCACGTGGGGAACAGCGCTGGGCACACGCCGACACTTGGGAGGAACCTAGCTTTACAATTAGAACATAAGAAACCACTTTACCTTGGAGAAAGTTGAGTAGTGTAGACCGACCCTAGCTTTTCAGCATGTGAGGTTGAAGGGCCCATGGAGTTAAACTCAACCTGGGTGGGAGCTGTGATCGGGGTAGCAATCGTAGTTTCCATAGTTTCTTGAAGTCCTAAGAACACAAAAATCCTAAGTTTTTCTTCTTTCTTGCGAAGCGAAACGAAAATTTTTTTCCTTTGACTTGTGAAGAGGAGCGAGGCTGGAGCAAGAGAGAAACGCATGTCGATTGATTGATTGATAAAGATTAAGCCACCCAAGAGGTGGCACGGGCATGAATAGCCCGTAAGTGGTACATTTTTTTTTTCTCAGTATTCTGAGGTTGCATTTAACCATCAAACTGTTATCGCGGGGGAGGATACTGCTTCACAGTCTTTATGAGGGTGTCCAGCTGCTGGACACCTTTGTTGACCAGGAGAGTGGCTGTGTTGATGGCTTCAGGGTGGCCACTGCATGATTCAAGAACTCTTAAAGCTCTTCTAAGGTCATTGGTTGCTTCACATTCCAGAAGATAGGGAAGTAATGGCTTTTCTGTGACAGTTTGGCAGAAGATGCACTCTCTCTGTCGGGGTTCACCAATCTCCCAGTTGCATCCGTAACCTAGACGTAATCTATATAGCCTAACTGCTATTTCCCTGTGGATTCCTTTTGGGATATTTAACCTTTCTAATTTGGTTGCCTGAAGATACCATGTTGCAGATCGCGAACCTTCAGCTATTCTCTGGTGCAGGTAGGGTTTGTTGAGATGTGAGAGTTTTTTGGTGATGATGTTTTTTATGTTCTCTAGGCTGGGTTGAATTGTTTTATGTATCACTGGATGACGAGTTGCCAATTTAGCAATTTCATCAGCTTTTTCATTTAATGGGATTCCAATATGGGATGGGATCCAGTTTAAAGTTATGTTGAGCCCTTTGCCTTTAGCGACTGCTCCAAGATACAAAATGGTGGTAATTATTTCCACATTATCTTTCCACTGTTTTTGTCCTAGTATTTGAAGTGCAGCTTTTGAGTCTGTGTGTATGATTGCATTTTGAGTGTTTTGTGCAATCACATATGCGAATGCCTGTTGTATGGCAAACAGCTCAGTTTGTGTTGATGATACTAGTCCTCCCAGTCTCCAATATGCCTGTACGCTGGTCGTGCAAAGAGCAGCGCCAGCACTCTCATTTTCTGTGTCCACCGATCCGTCTGTGAAGATGTGGGTGGCTCCTGCTACTGCTATGCTATACATTTGCTCTTCTATTATGCGCCTTAGGATTGTCGGATCATAGGCAGCCTTTTTCATTGGGAGACTTTCTATTACTATTTTGAAAGTAGGCTCTTCCCACGGCGCGGAAGGAGTGTAATTTGGGTGTGGATGATCACCCTCACTATCAAGAATCATGTTTTTTAAATGTAGTCTGTTTAGGACTTTTCCTGCTCTTGCAACCCAAGAGTTTCCATTGTTTTGGCCTAGTCCAACCACCAAAGCCTGCCGTACTGGGATTGGATCAGAAGAAATAATTATCTTACTGATAATTGTAGCTGTCCTTTGTGATATTCTTTCTTGTAGAGAGGGCAAACCCGTCTCCAGTCTAAGAGTTTCAAGCCTGGTCCACATGGGGGCTCCCAGTGCAGCTCTCATAGCATTGTTTTGGGCAACTTCAAGCTTTTTCCACTGTTGGTGTGATAGATTTGTGAGTGCAGGTGCGGCATAATCGATCACTGATCTGACTGCCTGTACATAGTATGTGCGAAGGACTTGCAGATTGGCTCCTCCAGAAAGGGAGGTTAGCGACCTGAGGATTGCCGTCCGGGCCGCAGTTCGCTCTCTCAAGTATGTGACCTCAGCATTAAAATTCATGTGTGTGTCCAGGATGATTCCTAGATACTGATAGGTGTCGACCCATTCTATTGGTTGACCCTGTACTGTGAACGCATGTCGATGATGAAGATTAAGCCACCCAAGAGGTGGCACGGGCATGAATTGCCTGTAAGTGGTGGCCCTTTTGAGCCATTACCAGTATCAAGAGCTGATACTGGAGATCTATGGAGGCGCGACTGCACCCTGCGTGACGGGAGATGTCTCCCGGACCAAGTCGTGACCAGGTGGTACCAACATTGATTGATTGATGAAGATTAAGCCACCCAAGAGGTGGCACGGGCATGAATAGCCCGTAAGTGGTGGCCCTTTTGAGCCATTACCAGTATCAAGAGCTGATACTGGAGATCTGTGGAGGCGCGACTGCACCCTGCGTGACGGGAGATGTCTCCCGGACCAAGTGGTGACCAGATGGTGGTCCCTTGATTCCTAAGATTGATTGATGAAGATTAAGCTACCCAAAAGGTGGCACGGGCATGAATAGCCCGTAAGTGGTGGCCCTTTTGAGCCATTACCAGTATCAAGAGCTGATACTGGAGATCTGTGGAGGTGCGACTGCACCCTGCGTGACGGAAGATGTCTTCCGTGATTTAAACAGATTGAATTGATTGATGAAGATGAAGCCACCCAAAAGGTGGCACGGGCATGAATAGCTCGTAAGTGGTGGCCCTTTTGAGCCATCACCAGTATCAATAGATGATACTGGAGATCTGTGGAGGTGCGAATGCACCCTGCGTGACGGGAGATGTCTCCCTTATGAATGTGTTAAGATGAAGATGAAGCAACCCAAAAGGTGGCACGGGCATAAATAGCCCGTAAGTGGTGGCCATTTTAAGCCATTACCAGTATCAGGAGCTGATACTGGAGATCTGTGGAGGTGCGAATGCACCCTGCATGACGGGAGATGTCTCCCTTGTGAATGTGTTAAGATGAAGCCACCCAAAAGGTGGCACGGGCATAAATAGCCCGTAAGTGGTGGCCCTTTTAAGCCATTACCAGTATCAAGAGCTGATACTGGAGATCTGTGGAGGTGCGAATGCACCCTGCATGACGGGAGATGTCTCCCTTATGAATGTGTTAAGATGAAGATGAAGCAACCCAAAAGGTGGCACGGGCATAAATAGCCCGTAAGTGGTGGCCATTTTAAGCCATTGCCAGTATCAGGAGCTGATACTGGAGATCTGTGGAGGTGCGAATGCACCCTGCATGACGGGAGATGTCTTCCTTGTGAATGTGTTTAAGATGAAGATGAAGCCACCCAAAAGGTGGCACAGGCATGAATAGCTCGTAAGTGGTGGCCCCTTTGAGCCATCACCAGTATCAATAGATGATACTGGAGATCTGTGGAGGTGCGACTGCACCCTGCGTGACGGGAGATGTCTCCCGGACCCAATGGTGACCAGATGGTGAACGCATGTCCCCTCCTCTCTTCTTATATTAGAAGTTAGATAGCTGCTCCCGCAAGTCAGACCTTATCACTGCTGCAGTCGCTAGGAAATCCAAGGTTTATGTGAACGAATGTCTTACCAGATTCAGACAAAATCTCTTATTTAAACTACGTGGAATTTGCAATAGATCCACTGCTATTAAACATTGTTTTGTGCGCGATGGTAAAGTAATAGCTAGGAAGACTGACTCTGGAAAAACTTATGTCATAACCACTGAAGCACACCTCACTTCTTTCCTGGATGACTGTGGGATATCAGCTGAATAACCAGAACATAATTTGTAGTCTCACATACAACCAAAGTGTACTTAAGCTCTGCCTTTCCTTTCCAAAGGTGTTTATTTTTATTTTTATTTTAATTTTTACTTTATTTTTTGTTTGTCATCTTTGCCTGTTTTATACTCTTAATTATTTGTTCTTAGTTAATCCCCTTGTCACTAAACCTAGGGCTTTTTATTACCCTGTTAATTAACCATTACTAAGCTAATTATCTTCAAGATCATTTTTTTTATGATTATTATTTTTCTTATTATTTTTTATTTTACATTTATATTGTCAGTCTCTACTGATTTTTTGTGTTTTATTTTATGTAACTTCTGTGTCCTCCCTGGCTATCTATATTTGATCTTTATTTTACTTCTAAATTGTTACTATTTTATTGTATCTGCTCTTATTCTTGTGTTTTGCTTTATCGTTTATCTTGTATCGTGATCCCTCTGCATCTCTATGCACACTGATATTGATCCTGATCAAAATCTTCTGTCTCATATCTATACCAACCAGCACATTGATCATCATTATTGCAAGTATTTCACAGCACACCAGGCTAAAAACAAACTCCAAAATAGCACCTATCTATCAGTTTATAACCAAAATGTTAGATCACTTGGTAAACATTTTGACGATTTAAATGCACTACTCACAGCACTAGGTACTAACCTATCGTTCATTATTTTAACAGAAACTTGGCTAAATAAAGACTATACCCAACTCTACAACTTAGCTGGTTATAAAGCCATTCATAACTGTAGGCCTAATAAAAAAGGTGGTGGCACAGCTATATATTACCGAGATACATTTATCTGCAACAGTGTTATTAGTGACAGAGATGACTACTGTGAATATACTTTTGCTCAGTTTACAATTAAATCCCTTAAATCCTCTTTGACTATTGGAGCCATCTATAGATTTCCTAATACTAACATAGCTTCTTTCTCAGACAACCTAAGGAATCTTATTATAAACAACAATCTCAACAAAAACCACATCATTCTGGGAGGAGACTTTAATATTGACCTGGGTCAACAAAATTGCTCTCAAGTTGACTATTTCCTTAACAGCATGAACTCCTGTATGCTAATCCCCACTATCACCAAACCTACCCGAGTCACTCAAACATCAGCCACTACCTTGGACCACATATGGACAAACATAACAGCTCCCCTTGTATCTGGTATAATCTACGACAGAACAACTGACCACTATCCTACCTTTCTCATAGCGAACATGGACATAACACCACCAAAAAGCAAGAAACTTTCATTTAGGCTACACAGTGAATCAGCTTTAGACAATCTTACAGAGGCACTTCACAATATTAACTGGGATTCTGAATTCAATAATACCCATGATATAAATTCATTAGCTAACCTCTTCCTCTCCAAAACTCTAAGCCTCTACAACCTTCATTGTCCCCTTCTTACAAAGCAAGTAACTGACAAAAGATTAAACAATCCATGGCTCACAAGTGGCATTCTCAACTCAATCAACAAGAAACATGAATATGAAAAGAAAGTTAGGATTGGCCTAGTTTCAAAGGAAGTAGCTAAAAGGTACTCATCAATGCTTACCAGTATCATAAGAAAGGCAAAACTTGCATATTATGTGAATAGATTCAATGAAGCAAAAGGCAACATGAAAAACACTTGGAAAACTATCTCTAGTATCCTAGGAACTAAACAACACTCACATAACCAAATAAAACTCTACAAGGATGGGGATATACCGTCAACTGATTTAGAAATGGCAAATGAATTTAATAGTTTCTTTTCATCGGTTGGTGCTAATCTTGCCAGTAAAATCCCACAGACTCAGACACATATTAACACATATCTCTCAGGCAGCTATCCAAACTCTCTTCTCCTTTCACCAATCAGCCCGACAGATGTTGTGTCCATCATACACTCTCTAAAAACCAAGGCAGGGAACACCAGTGAAATTCCGTCCATTGTGTACAAGAGAGCCTCCCATGCCCTTGCCCCACCCATAGCACTACTGTTCAACAAATCTATAGAGTGTCACACCTTCCCTGATATCCTCAAAAAAGCAAGAGTAACGCCTGTCCATAAAGGAGGCAATCCGGCGGACATAAACAATTATAGACCAATATCAAATCTACCCATTCTATCAAAAATATTTGAAAAAATTATTTACAAACAGCTCTATTCCTACCTCGTAAAATTCGACATACTCAGCCCCTGCCAGTTTGGCTTCCGGTCCCAAAAGAGTACCAATGATGCAATCATTAGTCTTCTTGACATTATCTACTCAGCCCTTGACAAAAATGAGTTTCCGATTGGACTCTTCATTGTGCTCTGAAACTCTCCCTGGACAGATGTACTAGGACCCATTATCACCACACCAGAAATAAATATCTCTTTGATATCCCCAGGGTCAAACTTAATCTGTGTAAACACTCTATGCAAATTAAGGGACCTAGTCTATGGAACTCACTCCCTAGTGAATTGAAAAACTGTAAAACTTTTGCCTTATTTAAAAGCAAAACCAAAAAGTACCTAACTTCATCTATTTAGTTTCCTACACTGAGCTTTAAATTTGCTCTGTACCTAGTGTTACCCAATCTCCTAATATTTATGTAATATCAAACAACCTTATCATTGTGTTCATTGCTGTCTTCTTTTATGTGCTAGCCATATGCTGTATTGTGACTACCAATTTTTTGTCAACTACCATTCAAGCTGTCATTGCAATCAATCTTATATTGTTTCTGCTGTATTGTGCCTACCAATTTGTTGTCAACTACCATTTTAAGCTGTCATTGCAATCAATCATAGCTACCTATGTGCTTTAATATACTGTACCTTTAATTTTCTCTCATCTTTTTTTTCATTCCATGTAATCTGTTATCATTTTTTGTCTATAAATTTTGCAAGTATTTACCTCCTTAAAATTTTCTTAGATTAAGGACCTGCCCGAAACGCTGCGCGTGCTAGTGGCTTTACAAGACTGTAATTACCATATTTGTATCCTCACATTCCTTATGTACATTCTTGTATATGCATAAATAAATAAATAAATAAATAAATAAATAAATATATAGGCCCCCCGCGGCGCTCCGCACGCTGCGCTGCGGATCGCGCTGTGCAACTGTCTTCTCCTCCATCAGAAATTCCTCCGCATTCCTACGTAATGCAGCGGTTATTTATTTCTTAGACTTCTACTGTTAGTGTAGTGTACCCTAAGTGAATTGTTATTTTGAGGACCTTTTCTTTCCCCTGATCATTTTGCCAATTTCTTTCTCCCCCAAACACATACTTTTATTATCTCCTTCCTCCAAATCAATTCCCATACCACTATCTACTAACAGTTTAAACCCAAACAAACACCTCTAACCACTGGTTCCAACGAGTTCACAACAGCAACAACCCCAGCCCTCGATTGATGCACCCCATCCCGAGCATACATTTCATTTCCTCCATAGAAGTGTTCCCAGTTGTCTATGAAAGATATTGCATTAGATTTGCAATATCTTTCCTGCCGGCATTTGACACCAAGTGCCCTCGACATCCATTCATTTCCCACTCCCTTTCTTGGAAGAATGGCACATATGATCGGGATTCCTCCCCTGCTCCTAACTAATTCTTTTGCTGTCTTGAATCTCTGTATTAGTTCCTCACTCCTAACTCGCCCAACATCATTACTCCCTGCACTAATACAAATAATGTGTTTGTTCCCATTTCCCGTCATAATATCTTTCATGTTTCCAACAATATCACCAATACCAGCTCCCGGATAGCAAACCCTTAACCTGTTTCCTGTATCTCTGGCATAAAACGTTCTGTCTAAATACCTCACCTGGGAATCTCCCACGACCAAAATTCGCTTCGTTCCTCCCTTTTCCTTTAGGGCACTTTGAGGGACCTGCGCTTCATTGTTCCTCGTTGCTTTGCCTTTGCCTCCTCGTTGAACTACAGGTTCACCACAGCACTCGTCCTCTAACACATCAAATGCGTTAGAAGTCCTTAGGCTATTAGGTGTCGGTTTTGCCAAGGTCTTCTTAAGACCCCTGTCCTTTACAACTTGCCAAGACGAGGTCTTTTTAACACTGGTCGCCTCCTTTGTTTCTTCCTGATGTTGTTTCAGCTGTCGTACCTCCTCCCGTAGCGAATCCAGCTCTGTCCTCAGAGCTCCAACTAAATTCACCAGTTCCTTCACTAATCCTTCCAATGTTGCTGTAATAATATTACTACAATCGGAGCTCCAGCTAACACAACCTCTCACTGTGACAGCACCTGACTGACTGACCCAATACAGTCAATCATATAAGTTAGTCAGTCATCATATAATATATCTAATTATCTTTGGTAAGGTTGGTTAGTGATACATAGACAATATTCTTACAAAAGTAAGTATAGAGAAAATAGACAGTAGACAGGTGATAAATGGAGTTGGGTGGCATTGATGAATGACTTATGACCATATTAGTACAGTAATTGGGAAAGTATTCATTGCTAATGGTGATTAGAAAACCGTATTTCACCCATAAAAGCTCGACCATACTTGCAAGTGACTTAGAAAAGAATTATTCTCTCTAATAAATAAATCAATATTTGCATCAATGAATTCGACGGAATCAATTTGAAGCTTTTTCTCCTAAATGTTTCTCCTGCATAAACGTAATGATTGCTGTATCTCTTTCTTGCTAAACCTAAATTACTGTGCACTATATTATCAACTGAAAAATCATTTTGAAACTTTCAGAAGAACTTTCTGGGAGATGGACTAGAACCTAAAATCCCAGGTTATCATGGCTTCTTCCTTCCACATGTCTCTAAAGTTCCTAAACGTTTACTATTTACTGATTTACCTTAATTTTTTCAAGCTCCAATCTACACACACTAAATAATATTTTAAATAATGAGGTGAAAAAGTACACTCGTGAATGTCAACCAACTAGATTCCACTTAACTTAATGAAACATTGTATGGTAGCTCTATCCATCATAATATGGACAGTCTTAAGGGGATGGGAGTTCAACAAATATTCGAATTATACGAAAATTACTTGAAAATGTTAAATAAAACTCCAATTATTTAGCGTAAGAGTCATCAAAGTTTCATCACAATATGTTAAGAAATTGATTTTATATGAATATTTAAAAAATAAGGTTGATAAGGAGAATAGCTCCTGTTCAATGAAACTGAGGGACCATGCATGCGTCGGATAGATGCAAGCACCTATCCGACGCACAAAGAAGAAGAATAGTACTAAGGAAGGGTCCACAAAGTGAATATGAAGCTGATGTCTTTTGAGTATTTCAAGAATTGTAATTTAGAGAATTGATGAGTTTTACATATTATCACAAATAATAAGGAATAGGTATGTTATTGTGCTGTATTTTGTTATATATCATTTACATACATTGTCCTATGCCAATATCTGCTACTTCCATAAATGACCACAAAACTGGTAAAACCACAAAAAAGTGGAAAATATAAAGCCATATTGGAGACATTTAACAAACTGATGTCCTCATCGCGGCCACTAGAATGTTAGAGGCTCTGTATATAATAACATGGATTATGTCACGTAACAGTTATATATCAAATTAATTTGATGGATAATTTAAAGACAACTATGTTAATGGAATTTTATGTATTTTTGGAGTAAGTTTATACATGTGAACTTGGCTTCAGCTCTCATATGTGACAATCAGAAGTGAAAGTGTTGGAAAGTATAGTGACACCATCACTGTAGTGTAGTGATGGTGACACTGGATTGATGGTGACGCTGTAGTGATGGTGACATTGGAGTGGTGACACTGGAATGATGGTGATATTGAGATGATGGTGACACTGTAGTGAAGTGGGACGCTGGAGTAATAGTGAAGCTGGAGTGATAATGACGCTGTAGTGATGGTAACGTTGGGTTGATTGTGACTCTGGAGTGATGATGCCACAGGAGTGATTGTGACACGAGAGATTGTGACACAGGAGTGATGGTGACGCTGGAGTGATGGTAACGCTGGAGTGATGGTTATATTGGAGTAATGGTGACACTTTAGTGAAGTATGGCTCCCTGTCTAAACTTCAAACCTCTCAGAAGTAACCCATGGCTCCAGAAACTGCACAACCTTGTGCAAATGCAATCTGAAGCTATTTCGGCCCTCCAAGCCACAGTCACCCGACAACAACAAACCATAGACCGCCTCCTTGAATCGTCGACGAACAACAACCAAGAAATTCTCAACTTACAAACTGTTGTAAATGGTGCAATGGATCAAATACATAAGATTCAGGCCGAGGAAACCCTCTCAGCTCAAAGTGACCTCCTTCAAAAGCTGGAAAAACAGATCAATCTCCTTCAGATTCACCAGGCGGCTTCCGAAGATGACCAAGAGCAACAACAACTTCATGACTCCCTGATAATTAGCTCTACTGATCTACCTGATGAACAACAAGGTGAGAATTGTTGTAACAGCCCACACCCTAATTAATTCAAAGATCAGAGTCAATGTTGAAATCAAATCAGCTAGCAGGATAGATAAAAACAGTCCCCGTAGCAGTAGGAGAATGCTCATCAAACTTGCAAATCCCTCTGCGAAGTTTGACCTCATACAATCAGCTGCTAAGTATAAAACCAACCTCTATATAAATGAGTGTCTTACAAAGCAACGTGGATCCCTCCTCTACAGGCTGCGTCAAATTCGCAAACAAAACCCTGGTCTTATCAAGCAGTGCTACACTAGGAATGGAACGATTTTTGCGAAGAAGGAAAGTACAGGAAAAAGATATGAAATAAAATGTGACCAACAACTCCTGGCCTTCTTTAGTGATTGTGGTATACCTGAAAACCTGAACCCGACCAATGCCAGTACTTAAAATAACTCTTTCAGTGCCTGAGCCTAACCTAACTTAATCTAACTTTGTCTAAGGTGCTGTCTCTGCCTAACCATTTACCTAATGTTCTCTCATTCATATAATTTCCTAAATAATCCATCAAGTCTCCATGCACTTATGCAAGCATCTACCTCAGTTTCATTGTAAAATTTTACTCTTAAATCTAATCTTACCCTATTCCATTTAAATTTTAAATTTAATTGTATTGATTTATGTCATTTATTGAAATCAATTATTGATCTCATTTTGTTCTTTTAATTAAGTTCATACTAATTATAGGTTAAAAACTAAGCTAAATAAAATTTATTATCTTTAAGATTATTTTACTTTACAATTATCATTTGTCAAATTTTTTATATATTCATCTTGACAGTCTCTACTGATTTTTTGTTCTCTCCACCAAACTTGTGTATCCTCCATGGCTATCTAGTGACCTTTATTCTACCTCTAATTGTTTCAATTCTTTTGTTTACTTGCATTTATTGTTGTGTTTTGCCATAATTATTCTCTAATTTTAGCAGACTTAATACTTTGTAAGCTCTTATTGTATTGTTATATTGTTGTGTTTTGCTATATAATAATAATAATAATAATTTTTATTTAGGCAAAGGTACATACATAAAGAGATTTTACAAAGTTTGTTGGCTTTATAGATAAGAGCTAGTACATACAATGCCTAAAGCCACTATTACGCAAAGCGTTTCGGGCAGAAACGCTATAATTACTTTCTATTTTACAGCAGATTTAGTATTTATCTGTTCCTGTAATTGCTTATCTTATTGTATCGTGACATTATCTTATCTATATGCTTACTGATATTGATCCTGATCGAAATCTTCTGTCCCATATCCACACAAATCAGCACATTGATCATCATTATTGCAGGTATTACACAGCAAATCTTGCAAAAAACAAACTCCTAAATAGCACCTGCTTATCAGTTTACAACCAAAATGTTAGGTCACTTGGTAAACATTTTGATGATATAAATGCACTACTTACAGCACTAGGTACTAAATTATCATTCATCATTTTAACAGAAACTTGGCTAAGTAATGACTATACCCAACTCTACAATTTAGCTGGTTATAAAGCCATTCATAACTGCAGGCCTAATAAAAAAGGTGGTGGTACAGCAATATATTACAAAGATACCTTCATTTGCAATAGTGTTATTAGTGATAGAGACGACTATTGTGAATATACCTTTGCCAAGTTCTCCAGTAAATCCCTTAAATCCTCCCTGACTATCGGTGCCATCTATTGATTTCCTAATACCAACATAACTTTATTCTCTGACAATGTAAAGAATCTTATCATAAATAACAATCTCAACAAATATCACATCATTCTGGGAGGTGATTTCAATATTGACCTGGGTCTTCAAAACAACCCTCAAGTTGACTATTTCCGTAACAGCATGCACTCCTGTATGCTAATCCCCACAATCACCAAGCCCACCCGAGTCACTCAAACATCTGCCACTACCCTGGATCACCTATGGACTAATATAACAGCTCCCCTTACATCTGGGGTAATTTATGACAGAACAACTGACCACTATCCTACTTTCCTCATAGCAAACATGGACAAAGCACCACCAGAAACCAAGAAACTCTCATTCAGGCTACACAGTAAATCAGCTTTAGGCAATCTCTCTAATGCACTTCACAATATTAACTGGGAATCTGAATTTAATAATTCACAGGATATAAACTCATCAACTAACCTCTTTCTCTCCAAAACTCTAAGCCTCTACAACACTCACTGTCCCCTCCTTACCAAAACAAGTTACTGATAAAAGAAAAAATAACCCGTGGCTCACAAGTGGCATAATTAAATCAATCAACAAAAAACATGAATACGAAAAGAAATTTAGGAGTGGCCTAGTTTCAAAGGAAGTAGTTAAAAGGTACTCATCAGTGCTTACCAGTATCATAAGAAAAGCAAAACTTTCATATTATGAGACTAGATTCAAAGAAGCAAAAGGCAACATGAAAAGCACATGGAATACCATCTCTAATATCCAGGGAACTAAACAACACTCCCACAACCAGATAACACTCTCTAAGGATGGCCTTACACCGTCATCTGACTTAGAAATGGCGAATGAATTTAATAGCTTCTTTTCATCGATTGGTGCTAACCTTGCAAGTAAAATCCCACAGACTCAGACACATATCAACACATATCTCTCAGGCAGCTATCCAAACTATCTTCTCCTCTCACCAGTCAGCCCGACAGATGTTGTGTCCATCATACACTCACTAAAACCAAAGCTGGGAACATCAGTGAAATCCCATCCATTGTATACAAGAGCGCCTCCCATGCCCTTGCGCCACCTATAGCTCTGCTGTTCAACAAATCCCTTGAGTGTCATACCTTCCCTGATATCCTTAAATAAGCAAGAGTAACGCCAGTTCATAAAGGAGGTAATCCGGCAGACATAAACAACTATAGACCAATATCGAACCTACCCATACTATCAAAAATATTTGAAAAAATGATCTACAAACAGCTCTACTCCTATCCGTAAAATTTGACATTCTTAGCCCCTGTCAGTTTGGCTTCCGCTCTCAAAAGAGTACCAACGATGCAATTATTAGTCTCCTTGGTATAATTTACTCAGCCCTTGACAAAAATGAGTCAATTGGACTCTTCATTGACCTGAGAAAGGCCTTTGATACTGTTAATCACGATTACCTCTTATGTAAACTCCATCATTATGGAATCCGAGGCCATGCACTGGACTATATCCAATCCTATCTTAGTGATAGACACCAATGTGTAGCCATCAATAATATAATCTCTCCCATTCTACCAATAACCGTTGGAGTGCCACAGGGCAGCATCTTGGGACCTCTTCTATTTCTTATATACATCAATAATCTGCCTAATGTCTCTAACATTCTGAAACCTATTTTGTTTGCTGATGATACTACCCTCATCTACTCCAACTCCAACCCACATACACTAAATGATGTTGTTAATAATGAACTAAAAAATGTCCACTTATGGATGTCAACCAACAAACTAACACTTAACATAGAAAAGACCTACTACATCCTATTTGGAAGCAAATCTACAAATGCAATTCAGCATCAGATAGACAATGTAAACATTAGCAACAAAAATGATGGAAAGTTTCTTGGCATATTCCTAGACAAGAGACTCAACTTCAATACCCACATACAACACATAACTAAGAAAGTCTCTAAAACAGTTGGTATACTCTCCAAAATCAGATATTATGTACCTAACTCTGCTCTCATCTCTCTATATTATGCACTAATCTATCCCTATCTCAACTATGGTATCTGTGCATGGGGTTCAACCACTGCAAACCACCTCAAGTCCATCATCACCCAGCAAAAACTGCTATCAGAATAATATCAAATTCTGCTTTCAGACAACACAGCCCCCTTGTTTAACTCCCTAAACATGCTAAACATAATCTCACTCCACAAATTCTCTTGTGTCAACTACATTTACAAAACCCTGTTCTTAAATGCAAATCTTGTCTGAAACTCTTCCTGGACAGATGTAATAGGACCCATTATCACCACACCAGAAATAAAAATCTCTTTGATATCCCCAGAGTTAAACTTAATCTGTGTAAACACTCTATGCAAATAAAGGGACCCAGTTTATGGAACTCACTCCCTACTGAATTGAAAAGCTGTCCAACTTTTACATCATTCAAAATCAATACTAAAAAGTACCTAATTTCATCTTCATAGTTTTTCACTTTTTGCCTTAAAATTGCACTGTATCTATTGCTACCCAATCTCCCAACCTTTATGTTCCCAATTTGAACATCTTTACCATTGTGATCATTGCTGTCTTCTTATATGTGCTGCCAATCTGCTGTATGGTGTTTATAAATCTTGTTTATCTGTATCTTTTGCTACCCAGTCTCCCAATCTTTATGTACCCAATCTGAACATCTTTACCATTGTGATCATTGCTGTCTTATATGTGCTGTCAATCTGCTGTATGGTGTCTATTAATCTTGTTTAAATTACTAATCAAGCTGTCAATGTAATCAATCAGAGCTTTAATATAACAATGTGCTTTAATATACTTACTAAGCTCTCTCATCTCATTTTTCTCTTGCAATGTATCTTTATCATTTATCAATTCTGATAGGAATTACCTACTTAAAATTATTTGCTAGATTAAGGACTGCCCGAAACGCTTCGCGTACTAGTGGCTTTACAAGAATGTAAATACTGTACTATCCAATGTATTCTCACAAACCCAATGTACCTTCTTGTATATAAATAAATAAATAAATAAATAATAAATAAATAAATAAATAAATAAATAAATAAATAAATAAATAAATTATGGTTGCCCTGCTTACTCTTCTGCTCTTCACCGTCTTGATGCTTTGCACCATACTGGGCTGCGCCTCAGTTCTGGTGCCTTTTGTTCGACTCCCGTCCTTAGCTTGTATGTTGACACTGGCTTCCTGTCTCTCCAGGACCGCCGTGATCGCTACTGTCTTCGCTATCTTGTTCGGTCCTTGCAACATCCTTCCTCTCGCCTCTGTCGTGCTTTAACTTTTACCCCTCCTGCAGTTCCTATTCCTCTTCACCACCTCCCTCTGTCTGTCCGGTTATCTCGCTTACAGGATTCTCTTTCCGTTCGTGTTTCTAATGTTTCTCCTCGTGTTGTTCCTTCTTTGCCCCCGTGGAGAGTCCCCCTTCCGCAGTTTTGTACGTCCTTGACCCGCGTCACTAAAGCTATTACCCCTCCTACGGTTCTAAAATTCCTTTTCCTTGAGCACTTTTCTTCTCACTCCCGCTCCGTTTCTGTCTTCACCGATGGGTCTAAGTCTGCGGACGGTGTTGGCTACTCTGTTGTTTTTCCTGATCGCACTTATATGTGTCGCTTATCTCTGGAGACTAGCATATTTACAGAGGAGCTTTATGCTATTCTCTATGCTCTTCGTCTCCTGCTTTCTCGTTGTCAGTCTTCCTTTGTGGTTGTTGTTGACTCTCGTAGTGCCCTCATGGCTCTCGGGTCCTTTAATCCGGTTCATCCCGTTGTTGTCGAGATCCAGCATTGGCTGTTTCTTGTTCACAGTAAGTTTAAGTCGGTTAAGTTTTGTTGGGTTCCCAGTCATATTGGTGTGTCTTTAAATGAGCGTGCGGATGCTGCCGCCAAGGAAGCTGTCCGCTCTTGCCCCGTCTCTCGTAAAGGTATTCCATATTCCGACTTTTACCCGGTTATCCATTCCTCCATCCTTACCCGTTGGCAGGCTTCTTGGTCGTCTGTTACTGGTAACAAACTCCGTACTCTTAAATGTTGTGTTTCCTCGTGGCCATCCTCCTACCACCGTAACCGGCGGTGGGAAACTGCTCTGGCGAGGTTGCGTATTGGCCATACTCGCTTAAAGCAATCGACAAGAAACATGAATATGAAAAAAAACTTAGGATTGGCCTAGTTGGAAAGGAAGTAGTAAAGAGGTACTCATTAGTGCTTACCAGGATAATAAGAAAAGCAAGGCGTTCCTATTACGAGAATAGATTCAAAGAAGCAAAAGGCAACATGAAAAGCACATGGAGAGAGATCTCTAACATCCTAGAAGCTAAACAACATTCACATAATAAAAAAAATCTCCAAGGATAGTTATACACCAGCAAAAGAAGAATCCGTGGTTTAATAGGGAATGTATGAAAGCAAAGGAGCTGAACAAAAGGGAATGGAGGAACTTCCGTAATAACAGAACACCAGAAAGTAGAGAGAGATACCAGAGAACCAGAAACGAGTATGTTAGTGAGAAGAGAAGCTGAGAAAAGGTATGAAAATGATATTGCTAATAAAGGCAAGACCGAACCAAAGTTACTACACAGTCACATCAGGAGGAAGACAACAGTGAAGGAACAGGTGATGAAACTTAGGGTGGGCGAGGACAGGTACACAGAGATTGACGAAGAGGTGTGTGAAGAACTCAACAAAAGGTTCCAGGAGGTCTTTACAATAGAACAGGGAGAAGTCACGGCGCTAGGAGAGGTGGCAGCAAACCAGGTGACCTTGGAAAGGTTCGAAATTACAAGAGATGAGGTCAAGAAGCACCTATTGGAGCTGGATGTGAGAAAAGCTGTTAGGCCGGACGGAATCTCGCCATGGGTATTGAAAGAGTGTGCAGGAGCACTTTGCTTGCCACTCTCCATAGTGTATAGTAGGTCACTGGAAACAGGAGACCTACCAGAAATATGGAAGACTGCTAATGTAGTACCAATATACAAAAAGGGAGACAGACAAGAGGCACTGAACTACAGACCAGTGTCCTTAACTTGTATACCATGCAAGGTGATGGAGAAGATTGTGAGAAAAAACCTAGTAACACATCTGGAGAGAAGAGACTTCGTGACAACCCATCAACATGGGTTCAGGGAGGGTAAATTTTGCCTTACAGGCTTGATAGAATTCTACAATCAGGTAACAAAGATTAAGCAAGAAAGAGAAAGATGGGCGGACTGCATTTTTTGGACTGTCGGAAAGCCTTCGACACAGTACCCCATAAAAGGTTGATGCATAAGCTGGAAAAACAGGCAGGAGTAACTGGTAGAACGCTCCAGTGGATAAGGGAGTACCTAAGCAATAGGAAGCAGAGAGTTACAGTGAGAGGTGAGACCTCAGAATGGCGTGAAATCACCAGTTGAGTCCCACAGGGCTCTGTACTCGGACCTATCCTGTTTGATATACGTAAATGATCTCCCAGAGGGTATAGACTCATTCCTCTCAATGTTTGCTGACGACGCCAAAATTATGAGAAGGATTAAGACAGAGGAGGACAGCTTGAGGCTTCAAGAAGACCTGGACATGCTGCAGGAATGATCGAAGAAATGGCTGTTAGAGTTTAACCCAAGCAAATGTAATGTAATGAAGATAGGGGTAGGAAGCAGGAGACCAGATACAAGGTATCATTTGGGAGATGAAATACTTCAAGAGTCAGAGAGAGAGAGAAAGACCTGGGGTTATCACACCAGACCTGTCCCCTGAACCTCATATCAAGAGGATAACATCAGCACCATATGCCAGGTTGGCTAACATAAGAACGGCCTTTAGAAACTTGTGTAAGGAATCTTTCAAAACATAATATACCACATATGTCAGACCAATCCTGGAGTATGCAGCTCCAGCATGGAGTCCATATCTAGTCAAGCATAAGACTAAACTGGAAAAGGGTCAAAGGTTTGCCACCAGACTAGTACCCGAGCTGAGAGCTATGAGCTACGAGGAGAGACTACGGGAATTAAACCTCACTTCGTTGGAAGACAGAAGAGTTAGTAAGGGACATGATCACCACATTCAAGATTCTCAAGGGAATCGACAGGGTTGATAAAGACAGGCTATTTAACACAAGGGGCACACGCACTAGGGGACACAGGTGGAAATTGAGTGCCCAAATGAGCCACAGAGATATTAGAAAGAACTTTTTTAGTGTTAGAGTGGTTGACAAATGGAATGCATTTGGAAGTAATGTGGTGGAGGCTGACTCCATACACAGTTTCAAGTGTAGATATGATAGAGCCCAATAGGCTCAGGAACCTGTACACCTGTTGATTGACGGTTGAGAGGCGGGACCAAAGAGCCAGAGCTCAACCCCCGCAAGCACAACTAGGTGAGTACAACTAAGTGAGTACCTGCAACAGATCTTGAAACAACAACTGAATTTAATAGCTTCTTTTCATCGATTGGTGCTAACCTTGCCCGAAAAATCCCAGAGACTCAGACACATGTTACCACATATCTTTCAGGCAGCAATCCAAACTCTCTTCTCTCTCCGGTCAGCCCTCCAGATGTTGTGGCCATCATTCACTCGCTAAAAACCAAAGCGGGGAACATTAGTGAAATACCATCGATGGTATACAGGAGTGCCTCCCATGCCCTTGCACCACCCATAGCATTGCTGTTCAATAAATCCCTAGAGTATCATACCTTCCCTGATATCCTTAAAAAAACAAGAGTAACGCCAATTCATAAAGGAGGTAACACGGCAGACATAAATAATTACAGACCCATATCAAATCTACCTTTATTATCAAAAATATTTTAATTTTTTTTACAAACAGATCTACTCCCTTATAAAATTCAATATACTAAGTCCTTGTCAGTTTGGCTTCCGCTCCCAAAAGAGTACCAATGATGGTATTGTTAGTCTGCTTGACTTAATCTTCTCAGCCCTCGACAAAAGTGAGTTTCCAATTGAACTCTTCATTGACCTGAGAAAGGCTTTTGATACTGTTAACCATAACGACCTCTTACTTAAACTCCACCAATATGGAATCCGTGGCCTTGCCCTGAACTATATCCGATCCTATCTTAGTAACAGACACTAATATGTAGCCATCAATGATATAACCTCTCCCACTCTACCAATAACTGTATGGGTGCCACAGGGCAGCATCCTAGGACCCTCCTGTTTCTTATATACATCAATGATCTCCCTAATGTCTCTAACATACTTAAACCTATATTGTTTGCTGATGATACTACTCATCTACTTTGACCCCAACCCACTCATGTTAAATAAGGTTGTAAACAATTAATTAAAAAAAAGTCTACTTGTGGATGTCAACCAACAAACTCACACTAAACATAGAAAAGACCTACTACATCTTATTTGGAAGCAAATCAACAAATGCAATTCAGCTTCAGATAGATAATGTAAACATTAGCAATAAAAATGATGGAAAGTTCTTGGCCTGTACTTAGACAAGAGACCCAACTTCAGCACCCATATACAACACATAACTAAAAAGGTTTCTAAAACAATTGGTATACTCTCTAAGATACTCTCTAAGATCAGATATTATGTACCCTACTCTGCTCTCCTCTCACTCTATTATGCACTTATCTATCTCTATCTTACTTATGGTAGCTGTGCTTGGGGTTCAACCTCTGCAAACTACCTCAAGCCCATCATCATCCAGCAAAAATCTGTTATCAGGACAATAACTAACTCTACTTTCAGACAACACACAGCTCCTCTGTTTAAATCCCTCAACATGCTAAACATAAATTCAGTTCACACATTTTCCTGTGTAAATTACGTTTATAAAACCCTTTTTCTAAGTGCAAACCCTGTTCTGAAACTCTTCCTGGACAGATGTAACTGAACACATGCCCATCACACCAGACATAAATATCTCTTTGATATCCCCAGAGTCAAACTTAATCTATGTAAACACTCTATGTAAATAAAGGGACCTAGTCTATGGAACTTATTCCCTAATGACTTGAAAAGCTGTCCAACTTTTGCCATATTCAAAAATAAAACCAAAAAGTACCTAATTTCATCTTCATAGTTTTCTACCATGGGCTTTATCTTCACACTGTATCTAGTGCTACTCAATCCCCCAATATTTGTACCTAAGCCATATTACTTTAACATTGTAATCTTAGATATCATTTGATATCATGGTTGTTGTATTGAGTGCATTTTCTACTGCATTATTCCTTGAAACTTTTCCTCGAAATGATCCTCATATTGTGCTTCAGTGAACCAATGTATAACCCTGAAATGCTATTCTCATGTATCTAGTAATCCTTGTTTCTTTATTGTGTATTATTCTGATCTGCTTTTGTGTCAATATTTCTTCAAATTACCTGTAAACATTTTTGTTGATTTTACTGTAATTATTTTACTTAAAATTATCTGTACCTGTAAAGAAAAGCTATAAAATACCCGGTAACATTTTTTATCAATTTTACTGTTAATTTATAAAAAAAAAAAAAACTGTTAGTTTAAAGACTTACCCGAAACGCTATGCGTGCTAGTGGCTTTACAAGAATGTTAATTCAACTTATTTTCTATATTCTCTGTTAACCTCCAGTGTAACTTCTTGTATAAAAATAAATAAGAATAAAATAATAAAAATAACAAAACTTTTATGATGGGTTCAAGCGACGATTGAGTAGTGCGCAAAGCGTCCCTCACCTGTGACGTCACAGCGTCATCCGCCGCCAGGAACATCAACAAAGCGGTCAGTTTGTGGTCCGTGCAGTCAGCAAGAAGACAAACGCTTCATGCAATCACGCAAATATTATCGTAAGTAAACACTTATATTTTATAATATTATTAGATTCTGGTGCTGGCTATAGTGCTGGTGTATTAAGAGGTGAGGAGCAGTGGTGGTGTATTGAGAGGTGAGGGGCAGTGGTGGTGTATTGAGAGGTGAGGGGCAGTGCTGGTGTATTGATAGGCGGGGGCCAGTACTGGTGTATTGAGAGGCAAGGGGCAGTGCTGGTGTATTGAGAGGTGAGGGGCAGTGGTGGTGTATTGAGAAGTGAGGGGCAGTGGTGGTGTATTGAGAGGTGAGGGGCAGTGGTGGTGTATTGAGAGGTGATGGGCAGTGGTGGTGTATTGAGAGGTGAGGGGCAGTGGTGGTGTATTGAGAGGTGAGGGGCAGTGGTGGTGTATTGAGAGGTGAGGGGCAGTGGTGGTGTATTGAGAGGCGAGGGGCAGTGCTGGTGTATTGAGAGGTGAGGAGCAGTGGTGGTGTATTGAGAAGTGAGGGGCAGTGGTGGTGTATTGAGAGGTGAGGGGCAGTGGTGGTTTATTGAGAAGTGAGGGGCAGTGGTGGTGTATTGAGAGGTGAGGGGCAGTGGTGGTGTATTGAGAGGTGAGGGGCAGTGGTGGTGTATTGAGAGGTGAGGGGCAGTGGTGGTGTATTGAGAGGCGAGGGGCAGTGCTGGTGTATTGAGAGGTGAGGAGCAGTGGTGGTGTATTGAGAAGTGAGGGGCAGTGGTGGTGTATTGAGAGGTGAGGGGCAGTGGTGGTGTATTGAGAAGTGAGGGGCAGTGGTGGTGTATTGAGAGGTGAGGGGCAGTGGTGGTGTATTGAGAGGTGAGGGGCAGTGGTGGTGTATTGAGAGGCGAGGGGCAGTGCTGGTGTATTGAGAGGTGAGGGGCAGTGGTGGTGTATTGAGAGGTGAGGGGCAGTGGTGGTGTATTGAGAGGCGAAGGGCAGTGGTAGTGTATTGAGAGGTGAGGGGCAGTGCTGGTGTATTGAGAAGTGAGGGGCAGTGGTGGTGTATTGAGAGGCGAGGGGCAGTGCTGGTGTATTGAGAGGTGAGGGGCAGTGGTGGTGTATTGAGAGGTGAGGGGCAGTGCTGGTGTATTGAGAGGTGAGGGGCAGTGGTGGTGTATTGAGAGGTGAGGGGCAGTGGTGTTGTATTGAGAGGCGAGGGGCAGTGGTGGTGTATTGAGAGGCGAGGGTCAGTGGTGGTGTATTGAGAGGTGAGGGGCAGTGGGTTGTATTGAGAGGCGAGGGGCAGTGCTGGGTGTATTGAGAGTGAGGGGCAGTGGTGGTGTATTGAGAGGTGAGGGGCAGTGGTGGTGTATTGAGAGGCGAGGGGCAGTGGTGGTGTTTGAGAGGTGAGGGCAGTGCTGGTGTATTGAGAAGTGAGGGGGCAGTGTGGTGTATTGAGAGTGAGGGGGCAGTGCTGGTGTATTGAGAGGTGAGGAGCAGTGGTGGTGTATTGAGAGGTGAGGGGCAGTGGTGGTGTATTGAGAGGTGAGGGGCAGTGCTGGTGTATTGATAGGCGGGGGCCAGTACTGGTGTATTGAGAGGCAAGGGGCAGTGCTGGTGTATTGAGAGGTGAGGGCAGTGGTGGTGTATTGAGAGGCGAGGGGCAGTGGTGGTGTATTGAGAGGCGAGGGGCAGTGCTGGTGTATTGAGAGGTGAGGGGCAGTGGTGGTGTATTGAGAGGTGAGGGCAGTGGTGGTGTATTGAGAGGCGAGGGGCAGTGGTGTGTATTGAGAGGTGAGGGACAGTACTGGTGTATTGAGTGGTGAGGGGCAGTACTGGTGTATTAAGAGGTGAGGGCCAGTGCTGGTGTATGGAAAGGCGAGGTACTGTGCTGCACATACAGTATCTAAAAAACAGCATAATATTTTTAATTCACAAGCAGGGTTTCCTAATGGCTCCTTGAGACTTATGTGCAAAGTACTTAACCCAGTTATAAGTTCCAAATCATGTGTGTCATATTATTAAACATCTCTTTAGAAAGCTGATTTATGTTATTTCTTAGTGTTCACTACTACTAGGTAATGATAAATCTATATCTCACTGATATATTATTAATTATATTCAGCTATTGCAGATGATTTTGATGCTGCAAACCGGAGATGCATAGCTGCGGAAGGCACGTCTGAAGTGGAAACTTAAAACGAAGCTTCAGATATGAAGCAAAGAATGCCAAGAATAACAAATGTAAGCATTGAAAACCTAGTTCAGTAATGAAAAAATTTCACAAAATTGACATACTGTGCATTATTTCATCTTATTGTCAATCATATTTAATGGTTTTTTTTTATGGAGTAATCTTTGCTATGTTGATAGTGCTCGTTGTGTGTCTGCAGGTGCATTCATTGTGTGTATGATGCCTGGTGTTAAAGTATTATTTCTTACTCGTTCATACTCTCATTTAGACGTTTGGCCTCGATAAGGTTCAGTCTTGTGACTGGTGTGTGGCACGTTTCTGTTGAAATGTAGTCTTTTCGAGACTACATTTTAAATATTACCTAACATACATGGCTACTCCCTCTCCCTTGTCTAATATATCTATCTGTGTGAAATAGATTAAATCCATTTATTTGATATTCATCTAATAGTTCTCTATTTTCTACATTCATCCATGTTTTGGTAAGTGCAATAATATGTATTGTTTCATTGCAGATAAGAGATTCCAGAATCGTTCCAGATTTCCGAAATACTGAAACGCACACCATACAGGCTTGGTGGATCTCGGTGCAAGGTAAAATTTATTTACTTGTACAGTATATATTTTTAGCTAATTTTCAGTATATAAAACCACAGTACTTAATTTTATCAGTGTCAAAGACACAATTACATCTTACTCATAAATACCTTTATGTACCTCACTTGTGGTAACATATACACACATTAAGTGTATTATGTAGCATTATCTGTAATCAACTGATTTTCAGAGCTGCTCATTACAAAATACTCTTTTAAAAAGTGTTTCTTAACAATAGGAGCATTTCATTACATATATCCATAATCAACTACAGAGCACCACTTGGTTTCCGAACTTTAGTTATCCGAAACTTCCAGTTTCCCGATTGGGGTTGGGAGTCATGCTACCCGCTACCCGAACAAAGTTCGGGTAGGAAGGGGTCCGCCAAGCGTCACGCCGGCTTGTGGTGGTGGGTGGGCGATGGTTCAGTTTGCCACTGTGACTTCACAGATTCACGGCCTATTATTCCAATTATTTTGAATTGCCATAAGGCTGGAATGTTCATTCTGTGTTTTTGTTTTACATATCTGCACAATCAAGAAACATCTGTGCACCATGTTGGCTCCAAATGCACGCATTGCGTCAGTGATGGCTGACTGGTGGGTGGATGGACGATGGAGCTTAGGTGGGAGGCAGCATGAATGAGGGGGGGGGGGGAATCAGTGAGAGAGGGGGAGAGAGAGATGCTAGGAGGGAGGGGGAGGTAGGGAGAGATGTTAGGAGGTAGGGAGAGATGCTAAGAGGGAGGGGGAGGTAGGGAGAGATGCTAGGAGGTAGGCAGGAAGGGATGGAAGTAGTGAGAATTAGGGAGGGAAAGGCAGGCTGGCAGGCACAGGCAGGCAGGCACAGGCAGGCAGGCGCAGGCAGGCAGGCGCAGGCAGGCAGGCAGGCTAGCTTGCAGGCAGGCTGGCAGGCAGGGAGTGAGTGGTAGTCACGCGGTTGAACCGCGTGACCTTGAGAGATGGGATGTAGGGGGGCGGGTGGTTTGTTGGTGGTGGGGGTGAGAACGGCTCATTCCCGAAGATAAGCCTAACACACACTACCCGTTAGCATGATGGCAGGGAGGGAGGCAGGCTGGCTGGAAAGGAAGCAGGCTGGCAGGCTGGGAAGGAGGCAGGCAGGCTGGCTGGGAAGGAAGCAGGCTGGGAGGCAGGCAGGCAGGCTGGGAAGGAGGCAGGCAGGCTGGCTGGGAAGGAAGCAGGCTGGCAGGCTGGGAAGGAGGCAGGCAGGCAGGCTGGGAAGGAGGCAGGCAGGCTGGCTGGGAAGGAAGCAGGCTGGCAGGCTGGGAAGGAGGCAGGCAGGCTGGCTGGGAAGGAGGCAGGCTGGCTGGGAAGGAAGCAGGCTGGCAGGCTGGGAAGGAAGCAGGCTGGCAGGCTGGGAAGGAAGCAGGCAGGCAGGCTGGGAAGGAGGCAGGCAGGCAGGCTGGGAAGGAAGCAGGCTGGCAGGCTGGGAAGGAGGCAGGCAGGCAGGCTGGGAAGGAGGCAGGCAGGCAGGCTGGGAAGGAGGCAGGCAGGCAGGCTGGGAAGGAGGCAGGCAGGCAGGAAGCGATATACAGGCATACCTCAGATACGAGTTTAATCCGTTCCTGGAGACGCCTCGCCTTCCGAAAAACTCGCATTCCGAAGTTAATTTCCCCATAAGAAATAAAGGGAAATGAATTAATCCGTTCCTGACTACCCCAAAAACCCCACATCAAACTAAATTTTAATACCTAATTTACCTAATTCATCTAAATAAACCTACAAAACTGTGTTCCAGTTATTACTTACCTTACTGTCGAGTGCTGTAGGCGTATGAAGATGGTGAGGAGGGGGGAGGAGGAGAGGAGTTACTGTTTGGAAGGGGAGTCCCCTTCCATAATCACATCACATAACCCCATGCCTTGTAACACTATGGATACCACTTCTCTTTCTAAATTTTTCAAACCAGCCCCTGCTTGCCTTAAACTCCCCCCTCCCCGCTCAGCTCGTTGTCGCCGTGTGGGGGCTTAGTGGGCGGCTGCCGGAGTGTGATGCTCCTTGGGACAGTCCTCTGTCCTTTTCTAGCCTTATGCTCCTGCTGTCGTCCTCTCCAATTCTGCTGGCATCTTTTCCTTTTCCTTCTGTTTCGTTTTTCTCCCCCCTCTTCTCCTATCTGCTTGCCGTTTCCTACCGACCTTTTGCTCGTTCTGGTTCTTCCCTTGGACTTCTTCTATTTTGACGCCCGGGTGCTTGAGGAGGCATACTCGTGCACCCGTAGAACTGCAGTACCCGACGTCGAGAGCGAGGGGAACCTTTTATTGTCAATCCCCACTTCGTCACTGAACCCGATCTCGACGGACTGTCGGTTTCTTAAGGTGGCGTTTGTGGGGCGTATACTCGCGACGCACCCCTAGGAGGCCCCGACAAGATCGGCGATAGCTTCTTGTTGGGTGTCCTGCCTCTAATTGTGGCTCCATGGTGGGTGTGGGGGCACATTCGTGAGTGAATTCTTTCTTTCGTCAAGATGATTACCCCTGCTTCGGCTTCTTCTGGTTTACCTTCTCAGGCTCGTGGGGTGGGCGACCAAGCCCCCGAGTCGGTCCGTATTGGAAGACCGGGCTCTGTAGCCTCCGCTGCATTGGGCCCCGACCTTGCTCCTCCTTTGGCCTCTCTGACTCCTTCCTCTGGCTCCCCTCCCTCCTCTGTGGTTGGGTCGAGCCCCAAGCCCCCAGTGGTGACTACCTCGTCCCCTGGCGCGGCTCCTTCTCTAGTTGTAACTACTGCGCCTTTTAACCCCTCTCTCTCTGGGGGTTCTCACCGCCGTCCTCGTCACGGCCGCCCTCGCTCGATTCCTTCCAGTTCTGCTACCTATCAAGCCTTGTTTGGTCCCGCTTCGTGGGCCAAATATTTTGATCTCCTCCCTCTTGATTCTGCGCCTCCTGACGATTTCTCCCTCCATCGACATCTCATTGATTCCGTGGATGCCTCCATTACTTTCAACCCCACTCGTCTCGGTACACGTGTCGTTGCTGCTCCTTCTCAGGATGCTGCTTCCCGCTTGGCTGCCTTATCCTGCCTTGGCGAGACCCCCGTTCGGGTCTCGAAGAACGTTCAGTTGAATGCCAGTGTTGGCACTATTTTGCTCCCGCCCCATGTTGCGACCGGTGTTCGGGACCTGCGCGACTGCCACGACGATATTCGACATATCCTCGCTGCCCAGGGCCATTCTATTCTCCAGGTGGACACGTTTACTCGTCCCCCTCGTGGTAGTCGCCGTCAACCCCTCCGGGTTGTGAAGATTACCTTTGATGGTAGGACCCTTCCACCCTCTGTCATTCTTGCTGGTGCCAGGTGCTCTGTCCAGGAGTACATTCCTTCTCCTCGGCTCTGCAAACAAGTGCTGGAGGTTTGGGCATGGTGCCCTCCGCTGCTCCGGGACTGTCTCTCTCTGTCCTTTGTGTGGTGGCGAAGGTCACTCTAAGTCGGAGTGCACTTCTCCCAGGCTCGTTGCCTCAACTGCGGTGAGGCCCATCCTACCTTCTCCCGTGCGTGTGTCCATTACAAGCTTGAGGCAGCCGTCCTCAACTTGAAGCACCGGGAGCGTTTATCTTTTCCTGAGGCGAGGCGCCAGGTTCGCCGGCTCCCGCCTTATGCTAATATCTCTTATGCTCGCGTGTTGCGCTCTTCCTCTCCTCGTCCTTCCCGCCTTCCTCAGACTCACAACCGTTTCCGGGCCTTGGACCCTGATGCGCCCACTGCCCCCTCCTCTGTCCCTTTGGGTTCTCTCCCGAAGGATCCTCCTCCTGGTCCTCTGTCTGGGGTTCCCCTTCCTTCTACCCGGTCTGTCGTGTCTTCTGTGTCTTCTTCCTCGTCCCCCTCCGATCCTCCTTCCCATCCTCTTCCTCCATCTATCGGCTCTCCCCGCCGCCTGTCGGTGCGGGCGGATGTCCATCGCTCTCCTAACGGCCGTCGTGTGTGCTCTCGTTCGGCTTCTCCTGTTGAGACACTGGAATCCGTTGCCCGGTACGTAGTTGCTGGGACACCGGTCTCTTTAAGTCAGAAGCGTAAGCCTGGCTCCTCTCCTTCCTCTTCCCCGGCGGGTAAGAAGGCTTCGCTTTCTTCCTCAGCTCCTCCTTCTGGCTCTGTTGCTCCTTCCCCTCCCGTTTCAGTGCTTGCGCCCCCTGTTCCTGCTATGGAGGTTTCTTTGGCCCCTGCTTCCCTTTCGGTTGCTGCTCTTGCTGGGGTGCGCTCCTCTCTTTCTACTCCCCCTCTTCCTGCTGCTGTCCTTGACTGCTCCTCTCCGTTGTCTCCTCCTCCTCCTCCGGACCCTGCCCGCCCACCTCTGATCTGTTCTCCCGTTTCCTTCCCTCCGTCTTTGCTCAGTTTACCCATGCCCCCTAACCCTGACTTTGCTGACCCTGATCCCGACCCTGATATTCTTTAACGTGCTCTGTTGGTCTTTCGCCTTTGTTTCTTCCTTGTTCTCTGGTTTTGTCCTTTCTCTTCTCGTCGTTGTCCATTCTTCAATGGAACGTTCGAGGTTATTACGCCAATTTCCTCGAACTCCAACTTCTGGTTTCGCGGTTTTCGCCCCTTTGTGTCTGTCTCCAGGAGCCAATGCTTGGTGCTCGTCCTGGTCGTTTTCGTGGCTATTCCTTTCTCTCCCCCCCCCCCCCAGCCATTGCTGGGGCTTCTAATTCTTCTGCTCTCTTGATTCGGGCTGATGTTCCCTTTGTTCCTTTACTTTTTCCTTCGCCTCTCCATTGTTCTGCTGCTCGTATCTTTGTGGGGAAATGGTACACAGTTTGTTCCATTTATCTCCCCCCCGAGTGTCCCGCTCTCTCTTCCTGATTTGAAACACCTCCTGGACTCCTTGCCGGAGCCTGTGCTCCTGCTGGGTGACTTCAATTGTCGTCATTCTCTTTGGGGTGACGTTCTGACGAATACCCGGGGTCGCCTCCTTGAGCCGTTTCTCCTCTCTTCTTCCCTGTCTCTTCTGAATTCTGGTGAGCCCACTCATTTGGACTCCCGGACTCGCACACTTTCTTGTCTTGATCTTTCTCTCTGCTCTTCTTCTCTTTACTTAGATTTCACGTGGCAGGTTCTTGATGACCTCCATGGAAGTGATCATTTCCCCATCCTTGTTTCCTTTTTCTCTTTTCACCCTTCCCTCTCTTTCCCTAGGTGGCAGTTTGCTAAGGCGGACTGGACCCTATTTTCCCTCAGTGCTACTCTCTCTGACCTCTCCCTTCTGCCCCTCTCTCGCGCTCTCCTCCTTTTTCATGACACTGTCTTCGACGCTGCCCTCCGCTCTATTCCTCGCTCTTCCTCTCGGGGTCCACGGAAGTGCGTTCCCTGGTGGAATGCGGACTGTGCTCGGGCTGTCCGCTGTAAGCGTGCAGCCTGGAAGAAGCACCGCCGTAGGCAGACGACCGATTCTTTTCTTTTCTTTCGGAAAGCGAGTGCGGTGGCCCGTAGGGCCATCCGTACGGCTAAACGTGAATGTTGGGCATCTTATGTCTCGACAATTACGTCCGAAACCCCTCTGGCCCAGATCTGGAAGCGTATCCGCAAGATAGCGGGTAAGTTCGTTCCCGATGTTTCACCGGTCCTTCACCTCCATGATACTCTTGTGGCGGACCCGTTGCAGGTCGCTTCCGAACTGGGTTCCCACTTTTCTTCTGTTAGCTCTGGTCTTCATCTTCCCCAATCTTTCCTTCTTCGTAAACCTGTCCTTGAGTCTCGTCCTTTAGATTTCTGCACTCATCTTCAGCTTCCCTATAATGATCCCTTCTCTCTCTCTGAACTTCGTTCTGCCCTGGCCCTCTGCGGTTCTACGGCGGCGGGCTCCGATGGTATTCATTATGAGATGCTTCGCCATCTCCCTCCGAGCACGTCTCAGTATTTACTGAGTCTGTATAATCGGATCTGGGAGTCGTCGTCAGTCCCTGAGGACTGGCTCGATGCCGTTGTCCTCCCTGTTCGCAAACCGGGGTCTCTGGGTACTTCCCCTAAGGACTTTCGCCCTATTGCTCTCACAAGTTGTGTCTGCAAACTCTTTGAACGTATGGTTAACGTTCGTCTGATGTGGTTCCTGGAACACCATCACCTCCTCTCCCCTTCTCAATTTGGTTTCCGCAAGTGCCGCAGCACGACAGATGTCCTGGTGAACTTGGAGGTCTATATTCGTACTGCTTTTGCTGCGAAGACCTCCGTTGTTGCCGTCCTTTTTGACCTAGAAAAGGCTTACGACACCACTTGGCGTTATCATATCCTATCTCAACTTCATTCTTTTGGCCTTCGTGGTCATCTCCCTCTCTTTCTCCGCAGCTTCCTCTCTCGTCGTTCCTTTCGGGTGCGCCTTGGTACCGCTCTCTCTCCCTCTTTTCAGCAATACGAAGGTGTGCCCCAGGGTAGTGTTCTGAGCACTACTCTTTTTCTGGTTGCCCTCAATGGTCTTCTTTCCTCTCTTCCTTCTGGTGTCTTCTCCGCTCTCTATGTCGATGATCTTACCCTTTGTTGTCAGGGTGATGATTCGCCTCTCCTTCAACGCCGGCTTCAACTTGCAATTGATGCCGTGTCGTCTTGGGCCACAGGTCATGGCTTCAACTTCTCTACTTCTAAGACTTGTGCCATGACTTTTACGCGGAAACGGGTTGTTCTTCGTCCCTCTTTGTCACTTTATGGTCATCCCCTTGAATACAAAGATTCCGCGAAGCTTTTGGGGTTATTCCTTGACACTCGTTTGTCTTGGTCTCCCCATATCTCTTACCTCCGTGTTGAGTGCTCTAAGGCCCTTACCCTCCTTCGGGTCTTGTCCCATACTTCTTGGGGGGCAGATAGGCGCACTCTCCTTGCTTTACATTCCTCTCTCGTCCTGTCTAAGCTCGATTATGGTTGCCCTGCTTACTCGTCTGCTTCTCCTTCTACTCTTCGCCGTCTTGATGCTTTGCACCATACTGGGTTGCGCCTCAGTTCTGGTGCCTTTCGTTCGACTCCCATCCTTAGCTTGTATGTTGACACTGGCTTCCTGTCTCTCCAGGACCGCCGTGATCGCTACTGTCTTCGCTATCTTGCGCGGTCCTTGCAACATCCTTCCTCTCGCCTCTGTCGTGCTTTAACTTTTACCCCTCCTGCGGTTCCTGTTCCTCTTCACCACCTCCCTCTTTCTGTCCGGTTATCTCACCTACAGGATTCTCTTTCCGTTCGTATTTCTGATGTTTCTCCTCGTGTTGTTCCTTCTTTGCCCCCGTGGAGGGTCCCTCTTCCGCGGTTTTGTACATCCTTGACTCGTATCACTAAAGCTTTTACCCCTCCTACGGTTCTAAAACGCCTTTTCCTCGAGCACTTTTCTTCTCACTCCCGCTCCGTTTCTGTCTTCACCGATGGGTCTAAGTCAGCGGACGGTGTTGGCTACTCTGTTGTTTTTCCTGATCGCACTTATATGTGTCGCTTGCCTCCGGAGACTAGCATCTTTACAGCGGAACTTTATGCTATTCTCTATGCTCTTCGTCTCCTGCTTTCTCGTTGTCAGTCTTCCTTTGTGGTTGTTGTTGACTCTCGTAGTGCCCTCATGGCTCTCGGGTGCTTTAATCCAGTTCATCCAGTAGTTGTCGAGATCCAGCATTGGCTGTTTCTCGTTCACAGTAAATTTAAGTCGGTTGAGTTTTGTTGGGTTCCCAGCCATATTGGCGTGTCTTTAAATGAGCGTGCGGATGCTGCCGCTAAGGAAGCTGTCCGCTCTTGTCCCATCTCTCGTAAAGGCATTCCGTATTCCGACTTTTACCCGGTTATCCATTCCTCAGTCCTTACCCGTTGGCAGGCTTCTTGGTTGTCTGTTACTGGTAACAAGCTACGTACTCTTAAATGTTGTGTTTCCTCGTGGCCGTCCTCCTTCCACCGTAACCGGCGGTGGGAAACAGCTCTGGCGAGGTTGCGTATTGGCCATACTCGCTTAACCCATGGTCACTTGATGGAGCGCCGCCCAGCTCCTTATTGTCCTAGTTGCATTGTCCCTCTTACGGTCGTGCATGTCCTTCTTGAATGTCCTGACTTCCAGGACGAGCGTGTGTCTTGCTTTCCGACCGCCCCTCGCGGTCACCTGTCCCTCGATAGAATTCTTGGTGACTCGGATACTTTTGATATCGTTCGCCTTATGCGTTTTTGTTCTCGTATTGGCATCCTTGGTGATATTTAGCGCCCTCTGATTATTTTGCGTATTTGATGGTGCTACATAGCCTTCCCGGTTTGGTGCCTTCTTTTGATAATTACTTACTTACTTACTTGCCTTAAACTCTTTCTTATCTGCATCACTCGTTGCAGGGGTATTCTTTAGAAGGTCTTCGTGCAACACCCTGGCTTTCTCACAAATAATGGCCTCCGAAACACTATCACCCCTCAACTCCTTGTCGTGTATCCAAATTAATAACAACTTTTCCACTTCAAGTATTTGTGGTCTTTGTGCCGTTAATGTTCTTACTCCTTTTGCCACTTTAGCACCCCATAATCTTATTTTTCTTCTTAAGTATAGTGCATATTGTTGATGTGGCTTTGTTGTACTGCCTACAAAGTTCAACAACACGTGTACCGTTCTCATGCTTCCGAATGATCTCGTTTCTCCTCTATTGTCATCCTCACATGAGCTTTCTGGCCTTTATCCTTACCACTGGCTTTCTTGGGACCCATGGTGAGATATATAATAACAAATTGTATAGACAAATCACCAAAAATCCAACAAAACACTGAAAATCCGCGAGAAGAATTGATGTGGGGGTAGTCACTGAGCGCGAGACAATGGTAAACTGAGGGGCGGCGGGGCGGAGGGGCGACGATCGCCGAACCACCACGCGCTAGGTCGGCCTGTACGCGTATCAACAAACTCGCGTCCCGAAGTAACCCTCGCCTTCTGAGACAAATTTTTGGAGTAAATACTGCTCCCCTTCCGAAAACCTCGCATACAGGGACAATCGCATTCCGAGGTACCACTGTATGGGTGTTGAAGTGAACCGTGAACCACGTGACCTTTGAGAGTGTGTGTGTGTGTGTGTGTGTGTGTATGGGTTTGGGGTGGGGGAGAGGGGAAGGTGTGTCGGTGGTGTGGGAGGGACCGGCTGACTCCATAAGCCTAACCACACTCCACAGACCTGTGACCCAGATTTGTTTCTTAAATGTACAGTACATCATCGTATATTTTAGGCAGGATGTGCCTGCAGGCTGGCAGGATGTGCCTACAGGCTGGCAGGATGTGCCTGCAGGCTGGCAGGATGTACCTGCAGGCTGGCAGGATGTGCCTGCAGGCTGGCAGGCTGGCAGGCAGGCTGGCAGGATGTTTCTGCAGGCTGGCAGGAAACATCCAGAGGATGTTTGCCAGACGTCTTAACCCTTGCACTGCTCAGGGGTCCTTGGGACATTTACACCCCTGTGCGCAAGAAAAAAAAAAATTCAAAAATTTTTTTTCGTCTTCTAAACATGTTAATTTGTGTCTCCAGAGCACGGAAAAAATAAAAAAAAAATCGTAGGTGACATATTTTGGGCGCAATTGACCGAGGAAGTCTGGCAAAAAGTGGGCGTTGACAGAGCGGTCGTCAGACCCGGTCAGCGTCACCCGCGTTGACAGATGGGAGTTGCCACAAAGATATTATTACCTAATTGTTTCAATGTCTCCGATTGATTTTTTCTTAGTTTTTTTGCAATAATATTATTCAATAGTGTGTATTGTAATATATTTATATAATTAAAGTGGTTAATAATCGCTATACTCAAAAGTATGATGTGCATATTAGTGATTCAATTATTATGTTTATAAAACTATAAACAAATAGTTTTGCTGCTATTACACTCTATACACAGGTTATATATAAGTATTGGCATGTTTTGGTCACCATAATGAACCACTAAGTTGGTATTGAGAGTCGAAAAGCAACGAGGAGTTACTGCCACACACCAGCCAGCCACTCGCTGCCACTCCCTCAACACACGCACTAAACTTTCTCCCCCAACAATACCAGTTGTGGTGTTATTACACTATATACAGACGTTATATATAAGTATGTGTATATTTTGTTCACCACAACTGTACAGCTAAGCTGATATAGTTAGTTCAGGCACTAAAGAGTCGTCGCTATACACAGATGGCGGCTGGCGGCTCTCTCACTCATTCAAGGTCACACGCACTAAACTTTCTCCCCCAACAATACCAGTTGTGGTGTTATTACACTATATACAGACGTTATATATAAGTATGTGTATATTTTGTTCACCACAACTGTACAACTAAGCTGATATAGTTTGTTCAGGCACTAAGAGTCGTCGCTATACACAGATGGCGGCTGGCGGCTCCCTCACTCTTTCAAGGTCACACGCACTAAACTTTCTCCCCAACAATACCTTTTGCAGTGTTATTACCCTATATACACATATTATATATAAATATCTACATGTTTTATGCACCGTAACTGTACACCTAAGCTTGTAGTGCGCCCAAAGAGCATAGTGGCCACCCTCTAAACGGCTAGACAAATCGTGCAGACGACGTCACCTCCGTCACCCATATGGCTCCTCCCAGCATAATCCTTTTGCTGTTATTACACTAATACACATTATATATAAGTATCTACATTTGTGTTCACCATAGAGAACCACTGAGCTGGTATGGTGAATGCAAACAATAACAGGTGGCCACACAGTCAGTAAACGATGCTGTCTCCCTCCGTCTCTCAGCATCACTCCTCCCACAGCGCTAATTATTACAACAATCCTGTTATTATCACAACCCTGGTTATTTATATCACAGTCATTGGTCATCTGTAATATTGTCATCGCTAAATAATAACAATTATATATTTATTTTGACAATTTTCGGCGATGCTGTGGTCACAAGCTGAACAGCAATGCTGTTCGCTCATGCTGCGTGCGCCGGCCTTGGTTGCTCCAACAGTACTGTGCCTCTCACACCTGAGAATATTGCCCACGATTTTTTTTTAAAATGGCATCTGTTTACAAGAGCCCTGAGGAAGCTACTGTGAACCCCGTGTAGCCGCGGGCCATTTGAATCAGGCCTGGCACCCTATGGCGTATATATACGCCATGCGCACCATGGGACATGTTACTCAGGGCGTATATATACGCCATGCGCAGTTTAAGGGTTAATAATCAGTTAGGAACAATTAAGGACTTTTATAAAGCGGATCAGGACTTCACTTATTGGTGAGTACAAACAAAACACGGTCGCATTTACGCCATGAACCTGTCGATTTTTTCCCCTTGAGTTTTTTTTTCATAAATTTTTCGGAAAAATTTCTTTTTACATTTCTAGTTTATTTTTTCCCCTCTATTTCTCGTATATGAACTTAGATGTTAACCGACGAGTCTCGTCCCCAAGGGGTTCGGAAACCAAGTGGTGCTCTGTATATCAAACCCTATTACAGGTAAAACCAGTAGGCATTCTACTGTATTTTATCAAACCCCTATTAGAATAATAGATCTTGTAATGATTTTGCAAAAATAGTGCCATTTACTATTTTTAAAATATTAAAAAATTTACCGATATGGTGCATTCGGATGACAAACCAAATTTTTCACTTTTGACAATTGAGCACCTGCTACATCCAGATTCCCGGGAGGAAAGGAAGGACGATCTTTGAAATCATTACCTAAGTAGACAGGAAAGCTCATTTATCAATATTAACATTATACATATTTTGATCAAAATAGAAAATATCACGGAAACTCCGAAACTCGGAAAAATCCAGATGACATCTATAAACAAATCACCTTTTCCTAGTTCTGCATCTCTCCTTTGGAATAAATTTTGTTGTGCCTTTATCATATATTTCACAAAACTTGACATACATCTCATTTACTTCATGTCCTAACAGCAAGTGTTTGTCAAATTCCTTAAGGAAATATCTGAGTTCCCCATAATGACTTTTCCACAAATCAGGTTTTTCAACTGCTTCAAGCTTATTTTCTAACAGATTATAATGCATTGCATACTTTATTCCCAAAAAGACATGGTCACTTTTACCCAAGGGAGAGAAGTACTGAATGATAAATACCTCTTCCTCTTGTAAATATAACATCCAGAATGGAGGGAACATCCACTTCCCTCATCCTCGTAGCTTGTTTAACATGTAGAAACATGAATGTTTACAGGATGAGGTTTACAAATCTACAAGTCCAAAAATCCTCTGTTCTAGCTTAGCAAAGCTTAGCTTAGCCTACTATATTGAACTTTAACTTTATAACAAAACCAATCAAAAGGGTTTGCAATAATATTAGTTGAAAAATTCTACCAGTTTTTGTTTTTAAGTGTTAATAGTAAAAATGCTTATGTTTTTATTGTTAAATTTCAAAGTAATATCAGTTTGAAGACGTTTAAGAATAAATATGGCTAGGTCCCTTTAGTGTATAAATGTATATTATCCACCAAAAAATTCACACACACAAAAATTGTTATTTGTAACTTATAAACTTTTTCTAGTATGTGTCCTGAAGTAAATTTCTATCAAACCTCAGTGGAAAATTCATTGGGGTTGTATGTTTATTGTTAGTATGATATACAGTCTACTGATCAATTGAACTAGGTACTATTTATCATCCGAATGCACCAATATGTCTTCATTCTTCCCAGATGAAGGAACTAGGTAATGTTCATCATCTGAATGCACCATCTGCAATGCATCATCTGAATCTTTTCCCACACTCATGACACACGGGAGGTTTATCAGCTGTATGCACAATCCTGTGAGCTTTTATAAGTCGCAGACGAATCCCTTGCTACACTCAGGATATTCACGAGGTTTATCATCCGTATGCACAGTCATGTGACTTATTGTACTGGAACGTTTCCCAAATCAACAGATAATTTTAAGTTGGCCTGGTTGGTCTGTGAGCTCGGTTTGTCCGGCACTTATAATATAAAAATTTATTACACGTACTGTCTCCACTCGATCATCCGGACTATATGGGAAGGACTCCCAGCCGGATTATCACATTTTTCGGATAATGGTACTTTTTCACCTACGAGTCCAAAAGTGACCATTACCAACTATTTTTATACCACAACATAATTTGAATTGCCTTGCCACATACAATTATTAAATATTCAACTAGAAACATCAACTTACCTTGTTGGGGTTCGTCTTCTTGATTGATGCCACACATCTTGAAGTTTAGAATGCTTAACAATTTACGTAACCTATACTAACACAGCACTAAAATTAACACTTAAAATTACTGTACAGTTCATTAAGCAAAGTTAGTTTTGACTGCCAGCTGCTGAAGCCTCACTGCTTGAAGGCATTTGGGTTGCCTGTGAGGCCTCACTTGTTCAAGGTGCTTGTTTGTGTCTCACTTGTTGAAGCGCTTGCATGCCCTCACTTGTTGAAGGCGCTTGACTTGCCTGTGATGCCTCACTTGTTGAAAGCGCTTGCTTGCGCCTCACTTGTTGGAGGCGCTTGGCTTGCCTGTGAAGCCTCATTTGGTGAAGGTGCTTGGCTTGCCTGTGGCACCTCACTTCTTGAAGGCATTTGGCTTACCTATAACGCCTCACTTGTTGAAGGCATATGGCTGCCTGTGACGCCTCACTGGTTGAACAACACATAACTTGTCTTTAATTGCTAGGACAACCTTCTTCCTCTTAACACCTCCAGAACGATTGATGATGCTACCAGACACAGTCTTGGCCAAAAATGTTTAAAGTTACTATGAAAATAAAAAAGTTATTTAAAAAAATATTTCACTAATGGCGCAGCACTGTGTATAACACGAGGGACGGACGCACATGGGTTGACCAGTGTTGGACGGGTCCACTTGGGGTAGGGCAGCTATAGCACATTACGTAGGCCACCAGGAGGAAAAAACTCACAATATTTTTGAAGGAAACTTTAGCCTGTGCACATTGCTTTTAGGAAACTTATTTATTTGTTATCACCTAATTACTAGTACTTATTTCATTTGTTTTTGGCTATGATTAATTGTTCTAAAATTAATGGCAATTCCTGTACCCAGGTGGTCCCTCCCGACGCACCCCTCCCACCCTCCTGACACCACCCACTAACCCCACCCCCTCCTCCACCATGCGTCTAGAGCCACAGACGGGATTAATACGGTATGCCAAATTTTCATCCGGCCAAACCAGCTTTCATCCAGTTCCTGTGACCATTTTGGCCAGGGATACAGTACAAGGGATTCGTCAATCACCAGCTTCTGTGCTGGTACGTAAAAATCTCTGAATTTTCCAATCACTTCATTCATATAGTGCCTCACTCGCCAAAGACTATCATCCTCTGTCCGGTCCTCATTGCTTGCAAAATGCAGACACCTGAGGAGTATCTGAAATCTGTCTCGGGACATATTTCTCGAAGAAAGGTGTTAGAATAGTCAGATCTTTGTTCCAGTAATCTGTGACAGCGTGTTTGATACAGTGTTTCATCAACATACATATCGCTAGAAAAACATACATTTCACCTACATTGGTGGTTTTCCAACGTTGCAATTGTGAAAATTCTGTTCTCTCTTCTAATGAGATGAGCCGCATGAAGGTTTGTTTGGTGTACAAGATATTCCATAAGCGGCTCATCATAGAATGCGGTAAAATAATCACATTCACTCATATCCTCTCCATTATTAGGGAAAAGCTCTGTAATCCCAACGTTGTTATTGTCAAAGGCAGGAATTCGGGGAATGAAACCAGCACCATCACTCCACACTAGTACACCTGGTGTCCTGCGAGACGCAGGGGGCGCAACAGGGGCACTACGGCGGGGAAGCGATGCACCCCGTGGACCAGGAGCTGAAGCCCGTCTACGCACAGTATGGACGCTACGTGCCCGTGAGGTGGAAGCACGTGAACATGAGGCTCTTGGTGCCTCATGTTGTTCCATGCGGTGGCGCTTGGCTGGGCGAGACGCTGCTGACGCGACAAAATCTCGCCCAGTAACACCACTGGTACTGGCACCAGGCTCGGTAACACTATGTTCTGATTCCACTTCACTAAAACCAGAAAAAGTCACCTTCCTCTGACTCGTCACCGAAAATATCCTCAGACTCTAAATAAGCACAGGAACTGTGTGGTCGAGGGTGAATTGGAGTAGACACTGGGCGTGGTGGCATGTGTGAGCGCATAGGCTTCGCTATGGGAGGCGGCTGTATCTCATTTTCACTGTCTGTGCTATCATCATCGGTCAATTGTGTGTAGTCTTTATCAATATCAAGAGTCATCAAAGTCACTTTCCTCACCATCGGAAAATAATTCACTGGTTATTTGCTCTTGGGTGAGTGATTGCGTGGGGCATGCCCGGGAAGTGTTCGGCCGTGCGCTCGACATGGTGGCTGCTGGGTAACTGAGTCCTCCCACTCGATAGAAGCATGAGCTGGATTTTTTTCAAAACGGTGGCTGTTTACTATAGCCCCTGGGCAGCGTATGGGGATCCCCTATACCCCGCGGGCCTTTCAAATCTTACGCGGTACTCCAAAGCATCATATAATGCGATGCGCAATGTACTGCAAGTAGGTCAAAGCATCATGTCATGCGATGCGCAACTAAAGGGTTAAACAAGCGCTGCAGAGGATGACGTAATCTTCACAGCTTCGTAATCTTCAGCTTCATTAACCACCGTGCTGCTCGGAGTTTATTGTGAAATTACCCCTGTGTGCATGAAATAAAGTGTTCCAAAAAATTATTTTTTCTTCGTAAAATGATAAATGCTCTTCCATGAACATGTCTATGGAAAAATAAATACCAAATTCCACTTACTCTGGCTGTGAGGACGTGGACAAGGTGCACTGTGACATCATCTGGGGCTGGTCACCCTTGCGTAACTCGCCCAGACACGGTCGCGCGGGCCATTCAACCACCGGGTGTTGCCACAAATATATTTTCAATTATTTGTTCTATGAATTTCCAATGCAGTTTTATTTGTTTTTTTATCGTATATGATGCATATTTGTGTCCTTTACAATATGTATACAGTAGAATGTTCATAATGTTCCATAGAACTGTGATACATGTGTCAGTAATGTGTCCACAATAAATGTTTATTGTCGCAATATTACTTGTTAAATATTCACTAAAATTACAATATGTACAGTTTCACACATTATTTACACAGTAACACACTGTATTACACAGTACTTCGGAAGTGAGTAATAATCAACGAAGTCCATAGTACACAGCGCGACTTCGCTCTCATTGCACAAAGTACAGATAGATTTTGCTTCCTGTTTCTTCGTTCTGTGTGCTTGCAAATAACGCACTCACGTACACCCTTGGCATTAATACCTGTAGGTGGTATGTAGCCAAGCTTGTAAAATGTAAGGCAGGTTATCTTCAGGTTATCTTGAGATGATTTCGGGGCTTTTTTAGTGTCCCCGCGGCCCGGTCCTCGACCAGGCCTCCAACCCCAGGAAGCAGCCCGTGACAGCTGACTAACACCCAGGTACCTATTTTACTGCTAGGTAACAGGGGCATAGGGTGAAAGAAACTGCCCATTGTTTATTGCCGGCGCCAGGGATCGAACCTAGGACCACAGGATCACAAGTCCAGCGTGCTGTCCGCTCGGCCGACCGGCAGTCTTGAAAAGATTACAGGAAAAGATCAATTTGTATGGTAGTTGTGAAAAGATCACTTTGTATGGACCCCACACAGGGAAAAGATTCAGCCAGCCTCAAAGTGTCCATCAGTCAAGAAGAGATTTAGCTATTCTTCGAATTATCTATGGAAAACACCACCATGGAAGCCGCTAACACTGTTCATCTATGCTACTTGAATCAGATGCATCATCACTGAACGCAGAAAACATTTCATCTATGTATCATCTAAATAAATTGGAGATATCATAGGTGGGCCAGGGTGGCGCTCAGAGCTACAATTGGATACTCTCGCTGTATCTTCATCATAAGTGCTGTATAACTTGCATCCGATCTTTGTGTTAGGTCCTTATTGCATCTAGCTTCACCAATATTATGATCCTTATGTTCTTCAAACAATAATGTTTGAATTTCACCGACAGAGTGCAATCTTTCAACACCGCGTCGGACAGCTGTTTGAGAGTCAGAGGCATGTGCGCCACCCATGGTTGCTCATTCAGTACTAACCCAGACAGCAGTCCTAGGGCATTCTGGGAATTTTTTTCCAAGATGGCTGCCTCTTACTGAAGGTCCTATGAGTTCATTTTGTACACAACCAACCTTGCACACATTCAGAATGGGTACGAAAAAATCCGAGAGTTTTCTCGGTTGGCGCAGTTCCCACCGATCGAGAATACTCGTTTGGCGCAGTTAAGTGGTTAAAAGTACTGCAAGTCAATTTACCAATTTTATTATAGTATTACAACATTTTTTTTTTTCAACAAAAGCTACATATTAGTCTCTGCAAATGTATATTTTATCATTAGCAGAGAAAAGGTGAGCTCAAAAGATTTCGTCTCGGCTAGCTCTCAGTTAATGACAAGGCTCGAACGCCATTGTGTGGCCAGGCTGCCACAGCCTGTGTCGTAACATTAAAAATACATTACCTGCACTGTACAGGGTAAAACAAAACACATCTCTAAAATTTTATTGAGAAAATATTAACAATCACTGATTGATACATGAAATATTTTGCAATGTAAAGGAATGAACCAATTTTTTTCCCACTACTTGATCAGAGCGGTTCACACATTATCCATGCAGCAGCCAACATCTGGCTTAATCGTCGGCGTGGCACAAAATTGTAACACAATTACACAATAAACTTTATTTAATTTTAGTTATACAGTATAAAATATATCCTACCTGAATGTTACTTGAAAAATTACCCAACCAGACTTAACTTCGGAAATACCGGAGCTCCGGAAATAACGACGAGGGTACAGCCCCATATAGGCCGTTAAATCGAGTGGATACTTTTCAGGCATTCACTTCACACAACAGCTAGGCTTACTACTAATTCACATGAGAATAACACACTACACTTTAAAAAAAAAAAGTTGACTAAGAGCTGTAATGCACTTGTACAATTGAAAATCATTTCTATATTTACACAGTGTACATTATACTGTGCAGTACAGTATCTTTTTGTCAAGGCTCAATTATATCATTAACCCTAAAGCTGCTAAGGGGTCCTGAGGAGATTTACACCCCTGTGCGCAAGAAAAAAAAATTCAATTTTTTTTTCGTCTTATAAAAATGTTAGTGTTCCCTGAGCACGGGGGAAAAAAATCGTAGGAGACATATTTTGGGCGTAATAGACTGAGGAAGTCTGGCAAAAAGTGGGCATTGACATAGACTGAGGAAGTCTGGCAAAAAGTGGGCGTTCACAGAGTGGTCTTCAGAGTCGGTCAGCGTCACCTGAGCCAACAGGTGGGAGTTGCCACAAAGATATTATCACCTAATTATTTCAATGTTTCTGATTGATTTTTTCTTGGTTATTTTGCAGTAATATTATTCAATAGTGTGTATTGTGATATATTTATATAATAAAAGGGGTGAATCATCGCTATACTCAAAAGTATGGTGTGCATATTAGTGATTCAATTACAGTATTATGTTCATAAAACAATAAACAAATAGTTTTGCTGTTATTACACACTATACACAGGTTATATATAAGTATCTGCATGTTTTGTTCACCATAACAAACCACTAAGTTGGTATTGTAAGTCTAAAAGCAATGAGGAGTGACCGTCACACACCACCCAGCCATTCGTTGCCACTCCCTCAACAACGCCTCACTCGCCCACTTTCTCCTCCCACCATCCTGTTATATATTTTATTCACAATATACAGACGTTATATATAAGTATCTACATGTTTTGTTCACCACAACTGTACAACTAAGCTGATATAGTTAGTTCAGGCACTAGGAGTCGTCGCTACACACAGTCAGCTGGTGGCTCCCTCACTCATTCATGGTCACACGCACTAAACTTTCTCCCCCAACAATACGGTTTGTGGTGTTATACATACAGATGTTATATACATCTACATACAGATGTTATATATAAGAATGTGTGTGTTTTGCTCACCACAACTGTACAACTAAGCTGATATAGTTAGTTCAGGCACTAAGAGACGTCGCTACACAGTCAGCTGGCGCCTGCCTCCCACACTCATTCAAGGTCACACGTACTAAATTTGTCCCCCGACAATACTGTTTGCAGTGTTATTACACTATATATACACATTATATATAAGTATCTACATGTTGTATGCACCGTAACTGTACACCTAAATTTGTAGGGTGCCCAAAGAGCACAGTGGCCACCCTCTACACAGCCAGACAAATCATGCAGACGACGTCACCTCCGTCACCCAAATGGCTCCTCCCAACATAATCCTTTTGCTGTTATTACACTAATACACACATTATATATAAGTATCTACATTTTTGTTCACCATAGAAAACCACTGAGCTGGTATGGTGAATGTAGACAATAATAGGTGGCCACACAGTCAGTAAACGATGCTATCTCCCTCCATCCCTCAGCATCACTCCTCCCATAGCGCTAATTATCACAACAATGCTGGTCATTTTTATCAGTCAGGGGTCATCTGTAATACAGTAGTCAAAAACACAATAATGTTTGTTTCGTTACACGGTTCACCTTGCCACTGTTCACCATTGTACCATCATGAACGGTTGTCAGCAGGTTCACTTCTCTCGTCTTTCCACCGAACCGAGAGTATTTGATTACATTTCCGTAGCTGGCACTCACCAACTGCAGGTCACCGTCAAACACTGGTATTTCCCTTCTTCGTGTCTTTACTGTGCCAACCAATCCGGTTCTATTTTCAATCAAGAACCCAGATAGCAATGGACTTGTATAGTAATCTGTATAAGATGTGGCCCTAGTTCATTCATGGTGCCATCAGTGACTTCACCACACTACCCGAGAAACCATGTTCGTCGTTACTGGGAATGTCTACATCACTAGCTGAATACAGAATCATGTGTAACACGTATCCTGTTTCAGTCACACAGTACAAAGAATTTCAATCCAAATCTGTTTCTTTTGGAGGGAATATACTGCTTGAATGAAACACGTTCTTTGAAAAGCGCCAGGGATTCGTTAGTCACCAGCTTCTTTGCTGGTACGTAAAAATCTCTGAACTTTCCAATCACTTCATTCATATAGTGCCTCACTCGCCAAAGTCTTATCATCCTCTGAACAAATCCACGAGGGCCGTGACGAGGATTCGAACCTGCGTCCGGGAGCATCCCGGACGCTGCCTTAATCGACTGAGCTACGACATGGTTAAAAGAGTTGAAACCGAAGTGCTACTGAATTTAAGTTCGTAGCTCAGTCAATTAAGGCAGCGTCTGGGATGCTCCCAGACACAGGTTCGAATCCTCGTTATGGCCCTTGTGGATTTGTTCATTTGATGCATCATGTTATTGTGATTTCTGTGTGTAATGATGTAAGAGCGAAGAGGGAGAACGGCCTATTGACATAGCTCGAGTGCATGGGGGAGTTGTGTAAAACCATGGTTTCTGTCTTGGAGAGGCTGCGGGTTCCAGTAAGTTCAGTAGAACTTCGGTTTCAACTCTTTTTAACCACGTTGTAGCTCAGTCGATTAAGGCAGCGTCTGGGATACTCCCAGAAGCAGGTTCGAATCCTCATCACGGCCCTTGTGGATTTGTTCATTTGATGCATCACGTTATTGTGATTTCTGTGTGTCTATCATCCTCTGTCCGGTCCTCATTACTTGCAAAATGCAGACACATGAGGAGTATCTGAAACCTGTCTCGGGACATATATTTCCCGAAGAAAGGTGTTGGAATAGTCAGATCTTTGCTCCAATAATCTGTGATAGTGTGTTTGACACAGTGTTTCATCAACATATATATTGCTAAAAACACATACATTTCACCTACAGTGGTGGTTTTCCAATGTTGCAATCGTGAAAATTGTTACTGTATCTCTTTTCGAATGAGATGAACCGCATGAAGGTTCGTTTGGTGTACAATATATTCCATGAGCGGCTCATCATAGAATGCTGTAAAAAAATCCAATTCACACACATCCTCTCCATTATAAGGGAAAAGCTCTGTAATCCCCACATCTTTATTATCAAAGGCACGAATTCGAAGAATAAAACCAGCACCATCACTCCATACTAGTACACCTGGTGTCCTGCGAGACGCAACAGGGGCACGACGGCAAGGAAGCGATGCACACCATGGACCAGGAGCTGAAGCCCGTCTACGCACAGTACGACCGCTACGTGCACGTGAGGTGGAAGCATGTGAACATGAGACTCTTGGTGCCTCATGTTTTTCCATGCGGTGGCGCTTGGGTGGGCGAGACGCTGCTGACGCGACAAAATCTCGCCCAGTAACACCGCTGGTACTGGCACCAGTCTCGGTAACACTATGTTCGGATTCCACTTCACTAAAACCAGAAAAAGAGTCACTTTCCTCTGACTCGTCACCAAAAATATCCTCAGCTGTCCATGTTACTATCATCGGTCAGTTGTGTGTAGTCTTTATCAATGTCAGAGTCATCAAAATCACTTTCCCCGCCATCAGAAAATAATTCACTAGTTCTTTGCTCTTGGATGAGTGATTGCATGGTGCGCGCCCGGGAAGCGTTCGGCCGTGTGCTCGACATGGTAGCTGCTGGGTAACTGAGGCCTCCCACGCTACCAGCTCACGCGATGGTAGCGCGAGCTGGATTTTTTTTTACAAAATGGCGGCTGTTTACTATAGCCCCTGGGCAGCGTATGGGGGCCCCCTCTACCCCGTGGGCCTTTCAAATCTTGTACGGTACTCCAATACATCATATGATGGGAAGTGCTAGTTACTGCAAGTCAGTCAACCCATCATATGATGTGTAGCGCACTTAAAGGGTTAACCACTGGACTGCGCCACTCGAGAAAACTCGTTCGGTGGGAAACTGTGCCAACCCGAGAAAACTCTCTTTGATTTTTTCATACCCATTCAAAATGTGTGCGTGGTTGACTGTGTACAAAATGGGCTCTTAAGCTCTCCAGTGAGAGGCAGCCATCTTGGAAAAAAATCCCAGAATGCCCTAGGGCTGCTGGTTGAGTTAGTACTGAGTGAGCAACCATGGGTGGCGCACGTGCCTCTGGCTCCCAAACACCTGTCTGACGTGGTGTTGAAAGATCGCGCTCTGTTGGTGAAATTCAAACATTATTGTTTGAAGAATATAAGGGTCATGATATTGGTGAAGCTAGGTGCAAAAAGGACCTCACACAAAGGTCGGATGCAAGTGATACAGCATCTATGAGGACGATACAGCGAGCGTATCCAGTTGTAGCTCTGAGCTCCACCCTTGCCCACCTATGTCATCTCCAATTTATATAGATGATACATAAACGAATCATTATCTGCATTCAGTGATGATGCATCTGATACAGGTAGCATAGATGAGCAGTGTTAGCAGCTTCCATGGTAGTGTTTTCCATAGATATTTTCATGAATACAGCAGCTGAATCTCTTCCAGATTGACTGACACTCTTCGAGGGTTGCTGAATCTCTTCCTGTGTGGGGCCTTACAAAGCGATCTTTTCAAGACTACCTTACAAATTGATCTTTTCCTGTAATCTTTTCAAATTACCTTATGCTTTACAAGCTTGGCTACATATTGCCGACAAGTACAAAAGCCAAGGGTGTACGTGAATGCATTATTTGCAAGCACACAGAACGAAGAAACGGTAAGTGAAAATCTATCTATACTTGGTGCAACAAGAGCGAAGTCGCGCTGTGTACCATGGACTACTTCGTTGATTATTACTCATTCCGAAGTACTGAGTGTGTAATACAGTGTGTTATTGTGTAAATAGTGGGTGAAATTGTACATATTGTAATTTTAGTGAATTTTTAACAAGTAATATTGCGACAATAAACATTTATTGTGGACACATTACTGACATATGTATCACAGTTCCATGGAGCATTATGAACATTCTTCTGTATACATATTGTAAAGGACACATATACCTGTATGCATCATATACGATAAAAAACAAATAAAACTGCATTGGAAATACATAGAACAAATAATTGAAAATATATTTGTGGCAACACACGTAGCTTGATCCTTGATAGTTACTATGGATCACACGTAGTGATCCATAGTAACTATGGATCACATATCTAAGAAAGGTCAATGGATTAAGACCGAAGCTGTTTAGCCAAATTAATAATTCCTGGAAAGAGGAATTATTCTTCGTCAGGCTTCTAGGAACAAGGTTACCGCTCTAGGGATAAGGTTAATCGGATTATACCTTCCCCAAGAGGCGTGGTGAAATGATTGAGGCCATGGCTGACTGGAGTCAGTCGGGTTGTGGAAGTGGAAATAGCAAGTCCTCCGGGGTCTCCGTTTGTGGCAGCAGCGAAGTGTAGCAGACAGCTATGCGAGAACCTGATGTGATCTTAGTGACCAAGTTAAGTCTGCAGTATGTGAGTATTGAATGAAAGACTAACCGGGTGTGGAGCGTTGTAGTAATCATTCCGTATTAGGGACTTAGGCGGAAGTTACGAGTGTGGGTGGTGATCGCGGAGGTCAAGTGGTCTATGGGTATTGGAAGTGTATTGACCTAATAGAGTATGTTAATTAATATAGTATTATTTGTCAGTCTATTCTTTGTAATTAAATGACAAAACCCGACGGCCTTTAAATACCTTCCATATGTCCACTCGTGTTCCAGTACAAACCTAGTGGTACGCCTCAAGGGTCTGGTGTGTGTAGGAGTACACGGTGGTAGTAACGGTTGCTGAGGCAAGGTGTTATGTGTTGTGTAATCGCTGTGTTCGGAATGAACCGGGGTTCAGCGTCACGACATATTTGGTGGCAGCGCAAACAGGTTTTGGAACACTGTGCGAGATGAAGAAAGTGTGGTTCTGGTTTAGGTGGTGAGGGAATGTTCGGGAAATGGTAGACGTCGGGTTGTGGTGAGAATGGGGGTTACTAGATGGAGGAAAGAAGGGTCAGGTGAGACCAGGTCCGAGGAGTTAGTTAATTAAAGGGACTAGGCCATTGTGGGGGCACATGTGGGGTTTATTTCTTTCTTTCCAGATTCCCGCAACGAGAGACGGCTAAGATGCAAGTTTGGACCACTGAAGCATCGGGATCCAAAACAAGTGCAGTGTTCGTATTGCGGGTTATACAGTGTTCGTAGTGCGGATTATACAGCGTGGCGAGGTAAACTAGCACGGGTGAAGGTGGGCCAGCGTGGGCCATGGGCGGCCATGTGCGGGCCAAGCGAGCCGCACCTTGGAGCTTGTTTTATATCGTTGGTAAGGCGGAAATAGTGATAAAACGTTGCTAAGGACAAATCAAGCGTGAAAACTACGTAATATGACGTAAATTAAATTTCACGTAAAGTGTAAACCTAATATTTTAAAGATAATTAAATATTGCGTAAAGATTCGAGCGATTTCAGGTGATACATCGATACAGAAAATAGGCGAAGTGAATTGTGAACTCCTAGGCATAGCGAGCGACGCGTAATTTGACGTCTGGGGTTCGATGTCTCGTGTACCCTGGAGAGGTCCATGGAGATTTTTTTGTGGGTGCAGGTAGCATTATGGAGAGTGTTACCGTGGGACACGGGGAGCGTGTCCCGTTGGTGGGGGTGTGTGGCGCCGGGTGTAGTGCATGGTTGTGTATTGGCGTTTGTACGCCGGGGTGTGTAGTGTAATGCATGTGGTGTGTAGTGTAATGCACGTGTAGTGGCTTATTAGACGCCAGCGTAATGCATAGTATTTACTGTAGTGAAATGTGCATGTTTTCACTGTGGATATCCTGGATGTAGTATAGTGCATGACATTGTTGGCATTGTAGCGCCAAGGTGTAGCATGTGTAGCATAACTGGTTGTTGTAATACCGGGTGTTGTGTTGATGGCGTTGGGGACGCCGGGTGTTGTGTTGATGGCGTTGGGGACGCCGGGTGGTGTGTTGATGGCGTTGGGGACGCCGGGTGGTGTGTTGATGGCGTTGGGGACGCCGGGTGGTGTGTTGATGGCGTTGGTGACGCCGGGTGTTGTGTTGAGGGCGTTGGGGACGCCGGGTGGTGTGTTGATGGCGTTGGTGACGCCGGGTGGTGTGTTGATGGCGTTGGGGACGCCGGGTGGTGTGTTGATGGCGTTGGGGACGCCGGGTGGTGTGTTGATGGCGTTGGGGACGCCGGGTGGTGTGTTGATGGCGTTGGTGACGCCGGGTGTTGTGTTGAGGGCGTTGGGGACGCCGGGTGTTGTGTTGATGGCGTTGGGGACGCCGGGTGGTGTGTTGATGGCGTTGGTGACGCCGGGTGGTGTGTTGATGGCGTTGGTGACGCCGGGTGTTGTGTTGAGGGCGTTGGGGACGCCGGGTGTTGTGTTGATGGCGTTGGGGACGCCGGGTGGTGTGTTGATGGCGTTGGTGACGCCGGGTGTTGTGATGAGGGCGTTGGGGACGCCGGGTGTTGTGTTGAGGGCGTTGGGGACGCCAATGGGTGGTGTAGTGTGGTGGCGTTTGGACGCCTGGTATGGAGTGTGGTGTTGTGGAGTATATGGTGGCGCAGGGGCGCCATGTAGTGGTCGGTAAGGTGAGTATCGGCGTAGCAAGGTTGGTGCGTTAGGACGCAGGAAGTGGTTGTAGGGATGTGTGGCGTTATATTGAGATCATCAGTGGTTGGGATGACCAGAGGTAATGGTGTGTCGGAGTGGGTAAGTCTTATGGATAAGATGAAATGTGAATAATTGCAGGAGTTGGTGGCTGCAGTAGGCGAGCCAACTCGATATATCTAGCAAGACCCAAAAGACTAATAAAAATTCAATATTTTCATTAAAATTTTCATTAATTAAGTCGGAGTGGGTAAGTCTTATGGATAAGATTACAAGGTAGAATTTCAAAATTTCAGGTGTTGGTGGTTGCAGTGAGCGTGCCAAGTAGATATACTAATTTCTCATTAATTAAGTTGTTACAGGAATCTCGCTAGAAGCGAGCCAGTGGCAGTATGATGCTTTAGTGACATTAGTTGTGAAATTATTTTAATGAGGTATTTATTGTGATAATGTATGTGTATGTATATACTGTATATTACCTCATCGGCACCATTACTGAGTGTTAGGCATGAGAAGGTCCCCCGGGATCATGTCACAGAGCTTCAGGTAGAGTAGAAGGGAAGCTATGAGGCTACACTCAGTTATTCTAGAAAAAAAGGGGGTGGAAGTGAAGCCAACGTGACGTTATAGGCGAAATTCGCCCCCTGACATCAAAGCAGGGATAAGGGCCAGCTGCAATGGTTTTGCAGCTGCGCTCAGGCTATATACGGGGAGAGAGTAAGGAGCCGAGGGGGTTATGTAATAATGGGATCGAGCCAGGGGGCTCCGAGGGAATATTTTGCAGGTACAGTACAGCGGTCGGGAAGGTGTGAATACAGGTGGACACACTCTGGGCGGATGGGCCTAGACCAGAGAGCTGTGAGGGATCTACAGCGTTCTGGGATTGGTGCCCTGGAACGAGACGTCAGCACAGACCCAAGGGGACATGACCCTGGGGTAGGAATCTCCGTTGCTCTGGAGGCCAGGATCACGTTACCTCAGAGCAACGATGGGACATTAACAACATTCACCAGGCTGGACAGCCTGGGTTTTGTCTGGGTCATGGAGGATCTATGACCTAGCAACCATGGGACACGAAGACAAGAGAAGTGATGCTGCCAATTGTGGAGGAGGCCAGTGAAACATTGTGTGATCATTGTAAGCCCTTATGTCAACAGTACAGGGCAAGATGTTAAATTATAAGTACTAAGGATGAAGAACCTTAGATATATATGTGTTGTGTATATATTAATGACTAGTGTCATTTCTGTTTAAGTGCCAGCATTCTGGTCCATGTAATTTTATGGTTATGTTTGTATGTAATTATATGTCAGCAGTTTAGGTATATGTGCATTGTTGGAGATGGGAAAAATTATTACAGACTATTTTACCTGTGCTATGATGTGAATATAATGTATATGTTGGAGAAGTGTTGAGTCATGTCGGGGAAAATTTTAATTTATTTCATTGTGTGTATGATGAACTTATTGGATGATTTTTTAGTTGTACACATATGGTGGGTGCATCCTCCAGGTCCTTGCACTAATGGAACCATTGCAATGATGCATATGGGGACATATGCGTGTTTAAGGAGGGGAGTGGTGTTGTAATCCACAAGTTAGTAGGAATTATTAGCTAGAGGATCATTACTACAACACTTAACGAATGATGATTGAAAGTACATGTAAGTAGACAGACTATGGATCACATATCTAAGAAAGGTCAATGGATTAAGACCGAAGCTGTTTAGCCAAATTAATAATTCCTGGAAAGAGGAATTATTCTTCGTCAGGCTTCTAGGAACAAGGTTACCGCTCTAGGGATAAGGTTAATCGGATTATACCTTCCTCAAGAGGCGTGGTGAAATGATTGAGGCCATGGCTGACTGGAGTCAGTCGGGTTGTGGAAGTGGAAATAGCAAGTCCTCCGGGGTCTCCGTTTGTGGCAGCAGCGAAGTGTAGCAGACAGCTATGCGAGAACCTGATGTGATCTTAGTGACCAAGTTAAGTCTGCAGTATGTGAGTATTGAATGAAAGACTAACCGGGTGTGGAGCGTTGTAGTAATCATTCCGTATTAGGGACTTAGGCGGAAGTTACGAGTGTGGGTGGTGATCGCGGAGGTCAAGTGGTCTATGGGTATTGGAAGTGTATTGACCTAATAGAGTATGTTAATTAATATAGTATTATTTGTCAGAGTCTATTCTTTGTAATTGACAAAACCCGACGGCCTTTAAATACCTTCCATATGTCCACTCATTGTGTTCCAGTACAAACCTAGTGGTACGCCTCAAGGGTCTGGTGTGTGTAGGAGTACACGGTGGTAGTAACGGTTGCTGAGGCAAGGTGTTATGTGTTGTGTAATCGCTGTGTTCGGAATGAACCGGGGTTCAGCGTCACGACAATGCGACTGTGTCTGGGAGCTTCACGCACAGGCGACCAGCCCCTGATGACATCAGATCGCACCTTGTCCACGTCCCAACAGCCAATATAAGTGGAATTTGGTATTTAATTTTCCATAGACATGTTCAGGGAAGGGAATTTATCATTTTACAAATAAAGAATTTTTTGGGGAACACTTGATTTCATGCGCACGGGGGGAATTTCACTATAAACTTGGTGCATCACAGTGGTTAACCACTGTGATGCGCCGCTTTTATTGTGAAATTCCCTCCGTGCGCATAAAATCAGGTGTTCCCCAAAAATTCTTTTTCTTTGTAAAATGATAAATTCCCTTCCCTGAACATGTCTATGTAAAAATAAATACCAAATTCCACTTTGGGTGTGGAGACATGGACAAGGTGCGCTCTGACATCATCAGGGGCTGGTCGCCTGTGTGTGAAGCTCCAAGACATGGTCGCGTGGGCCATTCAAGCACCGAGTGTTGCCACAAATATATTTTTAATTATTTGTTCTATGTATTTCCAATGCGTTTTTTTCATCGTACATCCCCCTCCCCGCTCAGCTCGTTGTCGCCGTCTGGGGGCTTAGTGGGCGGCTGCCGGAGTGTGATGCTCCTTGGGACAGTCCTCTGTCCTTTTCTAGCCTTGTGCTCCTGCTGCCGTCCTCTCCAATTCTGCTGGGCATCTTTTCCTTTTCCTTCTGTTTCGTTTTTCTCCCCCCTCTTCTCCTATCTGCTTGCCGTTTCCTGCCGACCTTTTGCTCGTTCTGGTTCTTCCCTTGGACTTCTTCTACTTTGACGCCCGGGTGCTTGAGGAGGCATACTCTTGCACCCGTAGAACTGCAGTACCCGACGTCGAGAGCGAGGGGAACCTTTTATTGTCAATCCCCACTTCGTCACTGAACCCGATCTCGACGGACTGTCGGTTTCTTAAGGTGGCGTTTGTGGGGCGTATACTCACGACGCACCCCTAGGAGGCCCCGACAAGATCGGCGATAGCTTCTTGTTGGGTGTCCTGCCTCTAATTGTGGCTCCATGGTGGGTGTGGGGGCACATTCGTGAGTGAATTCGTAATTTCGTCAAGATGATAACCCCTGCTTCGGCTGCTTCTGGCTTACCTTTTCAGGCTCGTGGGGTGGGCGACCAAGCCCCCGAGTCGGTCCGTATTGGAAGACCGGGCTCTGTAGCCTCCGCTGCATTGGGCCCCGACCTTGCTCCTCCTTTGGCCTCTCTGACTCCTTCCCCTGGCTCCCCTCCCTCCTCTGTGGTTGGGTCGAGCCCCAAGCCCCCAGTGGTGACTACCTCGTCCCCTGGCGCGGCTCCTTCTCTAGTTGTAACTACTGCGCCTTTTAACCCCTCTCTCTCTGGGGGTTCTCACCGCCGTTCTCGTCACGGCCGCCCTCGCTCGATTCCTTCCAGTTCTGCTACCTATCAAGCCTTGTTTGGTCCCGCTTCGTGGGCCAAATATTTTGATCTCCTCCCTCTTGATTCTGCGCCTCCTGACGATTTCTCCCTTCATCGACATCTCATTGATTCCGTGGATGCCTCCATTACTTTTAACCCCACTCGTCTCGGTACGCGTGTCGTTGCTGCTCCTTCTCAGGATGCTGCTTCCCGCTTGGCTGCCTTATCCTGCCTTGGCGAGACCCCCGTTCGGGTCTCGAAGAACGTTCAGTTGAATGCCAGTGTTGGCACTATTTTGCTCCCGCCCCATGTTGCGACCGGTGTTCGGGACCTACGCGACTGCCACGACGATATTCGTCATATCCTCGCTGCCCAGGGCCATTCTATTCTCCAGGTGGACACGTTTACTCGTCCCCCTCGTGGTAGTCGCCGTCAACCCCTCCGGGTTGTGAAGATTACCTTTGATGGTAGGACCCTTCCACCCTCTGTCATTCTTGCTGGTGCCAGGTGCTCTGTCCAGGAGTACATTCCTTCTCCTCGGCTCTGCAACAAGTGCTGGAGGTTTGGGCATGGTGCCCTCCGCTGCTCCGGGACTGTCTCTCTCTGTCCTTTGTGTGGTGGCGAAGGTCACTCTAAGTCGGAGTGCGCTTCTCCCCAGGCTCGTTGCCTCAACTGCGGTGAGGCCCATCCTACCTTCTCCCGTGCGTGTGTCCATTACAAGCTTGAGGCAGCCGTCCTCAACTTGAAGCACCGGGAGCGTTTATCTTTTCCTGAGGCGAGGCGCCAGGTTCGCCGGCTCCCGCCTTATGCTAATATCTCTTATGCTCGCGTGTTGCGCTCTTCCTCTCCTCGTCCTTCCCGCCTTCCTCAGACTCACAACCGTTTCCAGGCCTTGGACCCTGATGCGCCCACTGCCCCCTCCTCTGTCCCTTTGGGTTCTCTCCCGAAGGATCCTCCTCCTGGTCCTCTGTCTGGGGTTCCCCTTCCTTCTACCCGGTCTGTCGTGTCTTCTGTGTCTCCTTCCTCGTCCCCCTCCGATCCTCCTTCCCATCCTCTTCCTCCATCTATCGGCTCTCCCCGCCGCCTGTCGGTGCGGGCGGATGTCCATCGCTCTCCTAACGGCCGTCGTGTGTGCTCTCGTTCGGCTTCTCCTGTTGAGACACTGGAATCCGTTGCCCGGTACGTAGTTGCTGGGACACCGGTCTCTTTAAGTCAGAAGCGTAAGCCTGGCTCCTCTCCTTCCTCTTCCCCGGCGGGTAAGAAGGCTTCGCTTTCTTCCTCAGCTCCTCCTTCTGGCTCTGTTGCTCCTTCCACTCCCGTTTCAGTGCTTGCGCCCCCTGTTCCTGCTATGGAGGTTTCTTTGGCCCCTGCTTCCCTTTCGGTTGCTGCTCTTGCTGGGGTGCGCTCCTCTCTTTCTACTCCCCCTCTTCCTGCTGCTGTCCTTGACTGCTCCTCTCCGTTGTCTCCTCCTCCTCCTCCGGACCCTGCCCGCCCACCTCTGATCTGTTCTCCCGTTTCCTTCCCTCCGTCTTTGCTCAGTTTACCCATGCCCCCTAACCCTGACTTTGCTGACCCTGATCCCGACCCTGATATTCTTTAACATGCTCTGTTGCTCTTTCGCCTTTGTTTCTTCCTTGTTCTCTGTTTTTGTCCTTTCTCTTCTCGTCGTTGTCCATTCTTCAATGGAACGTTCGAGGTTATTACGCCAATTTCCTCGAACTCCAACTTCTGATTTCGCGGTTTTCGCCCCTTTGTGTCTGTCTCCAGGAGCCAATGCTTGGTGCTCGTCCTGGTCGTTTTCGTGGCTATTCCTTTCTCTCCCCCCCCCCAGCCATTGCTGGGGCTTCTAATTCTTCTGCTCTCTTGATTCGTGCGGATGTTCCCTTTGTTCCTTTACTTTTTCCTTCGCCTCTCCATTGTTCTGCTGCTCGTATCTTTGTGGGGAAATGGTACACAGTTTGTTCCATTTATCTCCCCCCGAGTGTCCCGCTCTCTCTTCCTGATTTGAAACACCTCCTAGACTCCTTGCCGGAGCCTGTGCTCCTGCTGGGTGACTTCAATTGTCGTCATTCTCTTTGGGGTGACGTTCTGACGAATACCCGGGGTCGCCTCCTTGAGCCGTTTCTCCTCTCTTCTTCCCTGTCTCTTCTGAATTCTGGTGAGCCCACTCATTTGGACTCTCGAACTCGCACCCTTTCTTGTCTTGATCTTTCTCTCTGCTCTTCTTCTCTTTACTTAGATTTCACATGGCAGGTTCTTGATGACCTCCATGGAAGTGATCATTTCCCCATCCTTGTTTCCTTTTTCTCTTTTCGCCCTTCCCTCTCTTTCCCTAGGTGGCAGTTTGCTAAGGCGGACTGGACCCTATTTTCCCTCAGTGCTACTCTCTCTGACCTCTCCCTTCTGCCCCTCTCTCGCGCTCTCCTCCTTTTTCATGACACTGTTTTCGACGCTGCCCTCCGCTCTATTCCTCGCTCTTCCTCTCGGGGTCCACGGAAGTGCGTTCCCTGGTGGAATGCGGACTGTGCTCGGGCTGTCCGCTGTAAGCGTGCAGCCTGGAAGAAGCACCGCCGTAGGCAGACGACCGATTCTTTTCTTTTCTTTCGGAAAGCGAGTGCGGTGGCCCGTAGGGCCATCCGTACGGCTAAACGTGAATGTTGGGCATCTTATGTCTCGACAATTACGTCCGAAACCCCTCTGGCCCAGATCTTGAAGCGTATCCGCAAGATAGCGGGTAAGTTCGTTCCCGATGTTTCACCGGTCCTTCACCTCCATGATACTCTTGTGGCGGACCCGTTGCAGGTCGCTTCCGAACTGGGTTCCCACTTTTCTTCTGTTAGCTCTGGTCTTCATCTTCCCCAATCTTTCCTTCTTCGTAAACCTGTCCTTGAGTCTCGTCCTTTAGATTTCTGCACTCATCTTCAGCTTCCCTATAATGATCCCTTCTCTCTCTCTGAACTTCGTTCTGCCCTGGCCCTCTGCGGTTCTACGGCGGCGGGCTCCGATGGTATTCATTATGAGATGCTTCGCCATCTCCCTCCGAGCACGTCTCAGTATTTACTGAGTCTGTATAATCGGATCTGGGAGTCGTCGTCAGTCCCTGAGGACTGGCTCGATGCCGTTGTCCTCCCTGTTCGCAAACCGGGGTCTCTGGGTACTTCCCCTAAGGACTTTCGCCCTATTGCTCTCACAAGTTGTGTCTGCAAACTCTTTGAACGTATGGTTAACGTTCGTCTGATGTGGTTCCTGGAACACCATCACCTCCTCTCCCCTTCTCAATTTGGTTTCCGCAAGTGCCGCAGCGCGACAGATGTCCTGGTGAACTTGGAGGTCTATATACGTACTGCTTTTGCTGCGAAGACCTCCGTTGTTGCCGTCCTTTTTGACCTAGAAAAGGCTTACGACACCACTTGGCGTTATCATATCCTATCTCAACTTCATTCTTTTGGCCTTCGTGGTCATCTCCCTCTCTTTCTCCGCAGCTTCCTCTCTCGTCGTTCCTTTCGGGTGCGCCTTGGTACCGCTCTCTCTCCCTCTTTTCAGCAATACGAAGGTGTGCCCCAGGGTAGTGTTCTGAGCACTACTCTTTTTCTGGTTGCCCTCAATGGTCTTCTTTCCTCTCTTCCTTCTGGTGTCTTCTCCGCTCTCTATGTCGATGATCTTACCCTTTGTTGTCAGGGTGATGATTCGCCTCTCCTTCAACGCCGGCTTCAACTTGCGATTGATGCCGTGTCGTCTTGGGCCACAGGTCATGGCTTCAAGTTCTCTACTTCTAAGACTTGTGCCATGACTTTTACGCGGAAACGGGTTGTTCTTCGTCCCTCTTTGTCACTTTATGGTCATCCCCTTGAATACAAAGATTCCGCGAAGCTTTTGGGGTTATTCCTTGACACTCGTTTGTCTTGGTCTCCCCATATCTCTTACCTCCGTGTTGAGTGCTCTAAGTCCCTTACCCTCCTTCGGGTCTTGTCCCATACTTCTTGGGGGGCAGATAGGCGCACTCTCCTTGCTTTACATTCCTCTCTCGTCCTGTCTAAGCTCGATTATGGTTGCCCTGCTTACTCGTCTGCTTCTCCTTCTACTCTTCGCCGTCTTGATGCTTTGCACCATACTGGGTTGCGCCTCAGTTCTGGTGCCTTTCGTTCGACTCCCGTCCTTAGCTTGTATGTTGACACTGGCTTCCTGTCTCTCCAGGACCGCCGTGATCGCTACTGTCTTCGCTATCTTGCGCGGTCCTTGCAACATCCTTCCTCTCGTCTCTGTCGTGCTTTAACTTTTACCCCTCCTGCGGTTCCTGTTCCTCTTCACCACCTCCCTCTTTCTGTCCGGTTATCTCGCCTGCAGGATTCTCTTTCCGTTCGTATTTCTGATGTTTCTCCTCGTGTTGTTCCTTCTTTGCCCCCGTGGAGGGTCCCTCTTCCGCGGTTTTGTACATCCTTGACTCGTATCACTAAAGCTTTTACCCCTCCTACAGTTCTAAAACGCCTTTTCCTCGAGCACTTTTCTTCTCACTCCCGCTCCGTTTCTGTCTTCACCGATGGGTCTAAGTCAGCGGACGGTGTTGGCTACTCTGTTGTTTTTCCTGATCGCACTTATATGTGTCGCTTGCCTCCGGAGACTAGCATCTTTACAGCGGAACTTTATGCTATTCTCTATGCTCTTCGTCTCCTGCTTTCTCGTTGTCAGTCTTCCTTTGTGGTTGTTGTTGACTCTCGTAGTGCCCTCATGGCTCTCGGGTGCTTTAATCCAGTTCATCCGGTAGTTGTCGAGATCCAGCATTGGCTGTTTCTCGTTCACAGTAAATTTAAGTCGGTTGAGTTTTGTTGGGTTCCCAGCCATATTGGCGTGTCTTTAAATGAGCGTGCGGATGCTGCCGCTAAGGAAGCTGTCCGCTCTTGTCCCATCTCTCGTAAAGGCATTCCGTATTCCGACTTTTACCCGGTTATCCATTCCTCAGTCCTTGCCCGTTGGCAGGCTTCTTGGTTGTCTGTTACTGGTAACAAGCTACGTACTCTTAAATGTTGTGTTTCCTCGTGGCCGTCCTCCTTCCACCGTAACCGGCGGTGGGAAACAGCTCTAGCGAGGTTGCGTATTGGCCATACTCGCTTAACCCATGGTCACTTGATGGAGCGCCGCCCTGCTCCTTATTGTCCTAGTTGCATTGTCCCTCTTACGGTCGTGCATGTCCTTCTTGAATGTCCTGACTTCCAGGACGAGCGTGTGTCTTGCTTTCCGACCGCCCCTCGCGGTCACCTGTCCCTCGATAGAATTCTTGGTGACTCGGATACTTTTGATATCGTTCGCCTTATGCGTTTTTGTTCTCGTATTGGCATCCTTGGTGATATTTAGCGCCCTCTGATTATTTTGCGTATTTGATGGTGCTACATAGCCTTCCCGGTTTGGTGCCTTCTTTTGATAATTACTTACTTACTTTCATCGTACATGATGCATATTTGTGTCTTTTACAATATGTATACAGTAGAACGTTCATAATGTTCCATGGAACTGTGATTCATGTGTCAGTAATGTGTCCACAATAAATGTTTGTCACAATATTACTTGTTAAAAATTAACTAAAATTTCAATATGAACAGTTTCACACACTATTTACACAGTAACATACTGTATTACACACTGAGTACTTAGGAAGTGAGTAATAACCACCAGGTACAGATAAATTTTCGCTTACTGTTTCTTCGTTCTGTATGCTTACAAATAAGACACTCACGTACAGCCTTGGCTTTAGTATCTGTAGGTGGTATGTAGCCAAGCTTGTAAAGCATAAGGTAGTATTGAAGATTATAGGAAAAATCAATTTGTAAGGTTGTCTTGAAAAGATCACTTTAAGGGCTCACACAGGAAGAGATTCAGCTACCCTCAAAGAGTGTCCGTCAATTTGGAAGAGATTCAGGCAGTCTGGAAGAGATTCAGCCAGCCTAAAAGAGTGTCAGTTAGTCTGGAAGAGATTCAGCTATTGTTGAAAATATCAATGGAAAACACCGCCATGGAACCCACTAACACTGTTCATATATGCTACTTGTATCAGATGCATTATCACTGAATGCAGATAATGATTCGTTTATGTATCATCTATATAAATTGGAGAAGGCATAGGTGGGCAAGGGTGGCGCTCGGAGCTACAACTGGATACGCTCACTATATTGTCCTCATAGGTGCTGTATCACTTGCATCCGACCTTTGTGTTAGGTCCTTATTGCGCCTAGCTTCACAAATATCATGACCCTTGTGTTCTTCAAACAATAATGTTTGAATTTCACCAACAGAGCACGATCTTTCAACACCGCATTGGACAGCTGTTTAGGAGCCAGAGAGGCACATGCGCGCCACCCATGGTTGCTCACTCAGTACTCAACCTGTCCTTTTACAAATTACGTCTGAATTTGGCTGTTTACCCATATGGCCGAAAATGGACTTAATTTGAAAATGAAAAAAAATTTAAAATTAATTTTGAACTTTTTTTTTCTCTCCAAAATAGCAAGTTAAGGGTCCTCTGGTAGGTTAGGATTGCAGGAAAGTCTGCTCAAGTTTCAAAATGTCATGAAAAGCGTTAATTGAAAGGTTCCTCTCCGAACCTAACCGAGTAAGCCGGAGGACTCAAACGGAAAATGGGACAGTACACCACTTTTGTGAGCCGATTTCACTTCAAATTACGTCCATTTTGGGCCATAGCGCGCATGCGAGCGAAAAGCGACATTATTTTTAAGAGGACTGGTTGCAGTACTGACCCAGCCAGCAGGCCTAGGGCATTCTGGAATTTTTTTCCAAGATGGTTGCCTCTCACTGGAGATCCTAAGAGTCCATTTCGTACACAACCAACGCGCACACATTTTGATTGGGTACGAAAAAATCAAAAAGAGTTTTCTCGGTTGGCGCAGTTTCCCACCGACCAAGTTTTCTCGGTGCAGTCCAGTGGTTAAGGGTTAATTGAGGTTGGTGTACATGTCGTGGCTTTTATACCAACTGGGAATCAGCTAGTCACGTATGTGGAGAATTCATCCTGGGATGGATGTATAATTTATTTTAGGTAAATTAAATCAATTTCCAATCTAAATTACAATGCAAATAAAGCAGAGTTTAGACTGGGTTTAATTAGATTCAAATAAAGAAGTCGTCCCCCATGTGATTTGGGGCGGCTGACGCAGCAGCAGCCATGTATAGTAGGAAACTTATGGCGTTCCTACACTAGGAATTAATAGTACTGTCTCCACTCGATTATCCGGACTATATGGGAAGGACCCCCAGCCGGATAATCACATATTTCGGATAATAGTATTTTTTCACCTCTGAGTCCAAAAGGGGCCATTTCCAACAATTTTTATACCACACTCATGATTTGAATTGTCACACACTAGTGTGTGGGGCTGGGTGGGTGGTTAGCTACCTAGATGGTAGGTGGGCAGTGAAAGTGGGTGGGCAGGCAGGGATAGGTGGGTTCAGGAAGGTGGGTTTTGGATGAGTGGATGGCAGGCAGATAGGCTTGGTGAGTGAACAGGTTCGAGCAGGCAAGTGGGTGAGCAGGCAGGTGGGTGAATAGGTGGGTGAGTGGGCGAGCAGGCAGGTGGGTGAACAGGTGAGTGAGTGGATTGGCAGGTAGGTGGGTAAACAGGTGGGTGGGCAAGGAAGTGGGTGAACAGGTAGGTGGATGTGCAGGAAGGTGGTTGAACAGGTGGTTGGGTGGGCTATCAGGCAGGTGGGTGGGTGGGCGAGCATTCAGATGGGTGGGTGGTCAAGCAGGCAGGTAGGTGAACAGGTGGCTGGGTGGATTGGCAGGTGGGTGAGTTGGTGAGCCTGGAACGAGAGACAAATGACACGTGTGATCTCCTGCCTGGTCCCCCCCCCACCCCCCCACCTCATGCCAGCCTTCCCTTCTCCCCTCCACGTGTCGACACGTGGGTGTTGACACCCTGTACGATGACTTTAACATATGCGCCTTAAGTTCTGTTAAATCCCATTTTATTTTATTGTAAATATTTAAATGAATAAATAGCAAACCAAATACTGCACTGTACTGTTCAACTATTATAGTGTGTTATTTAATTAATATTCATAACTACCTCTCCACAGCAATAAGAAAACAATATAATTCTTGCAACACCGCCAATGCCACCTCCCTTCGTTAGGCTTAACACGAGTCACATACACAACAGTTCTTCCTTCCTCCCTGACCAACTCCCTTCCTCCCTGACCAACTCCCTTCCTCCCTCCCTGACCAACTCCCTCCCTTCCTGACCAACTCCCTTCCTCCCTGACCAACTCTCTTTCCTCCCTGACCAACTCCCTTCCTCCCTCCCTGACCAACTCCCTTCCTCCCTGACCAACTCCCTTCCTCCCTGACCAACTCCCTTCCTCCCTGACCAACTCCCTTCCTCCCTCCCTGACCAACTCCTTTCCTCCCTGATCAACTCCCTTCCTCCCTGACCAACTCCCTCCCTTCCTGACCAACTCCCTTCCTCCCAGACCAACTCTCTTTCCTCCCTGACCAGTTCCCTTCCTCCCTGACCAACTCCCTCTCTTCCTGACAGTTATCGCCCAGGTGATCCCTCCCAAAGCTTCCCTCTCTCCCTACAACACCCACCCACCCTACCCCCTCCTACACCATGCGGCTGAATGGCCACAAGTTAGCCGGCTCCGATTTTTTATCCAGCTCCCATGGACATTTTGGCCGGATATTGAGATAACTTTATCCAGTCACGATTTTGACCGTATAAGGGCGTTTTCCGGATATTCGAATCCCGGATAATCGAGTGTCTACAGTATAATATTTGACTGGCAGTCTGTCCATGCAAGGATCTTGGTTTCTTAGATTTGCCAACAATTGCACACGTGATTCTGTCTGTGCCGTCGGCATTTGCACACATCATGGCCAAGAGCCTGTCCTTGTTGACCTTACGTCCTGGCACACAACCCTCACTTCTCATTGCTAGAGATTTTTCTGGTAAACTCCAATACAACCCAGTTTCATCTGCATTGTAAATTTGATACGAATATAAATTATTTGCCACAATGTATGCTCTTAATTTGTTTAAATGGTTCTACACTGCTTTCATCTGCACTCAATTTTTCACCGAAAATTTTCCTCTTCACAATATTGTGCCTACCCTTGAACCTTGCAACCCACCCTTCACTCGCTTCGAAATCTTTTATTCCAAGGCTTGCTGCAAACCTGCTTGCAGCATTTTGTATTTCTGGCTGCAAATTGTCAGGCCAGCTGTGCAGTGCTGAGCAAACCACTTGTACATAGCCTCATCCAACTGTACATGCGTCGAAGTTTTCGTAGTCTTTCTACCACACACTCTGCTAGTGCTTGCACCTTCACTTTTACAGGTTGAAATGAATTTTATAAGTTTCTCTCTTTGTTTCCTTGTATCAGAAACAGTACTAGTGCCTATATTAAATTCCTTGGCAACACTTGAGGTCGACCGGCCGTTTTCACAAAGTTGAATAACACATAGCTTGTCCTTAATTGTAAGGACATCCTTCTTCCTCTTAACATCTCCAGAACGATTCATGCTGCTACCAGACATAGTCTTGGTCAAAAATGTTCAAAGTTACTATGAAAATAAAAGTTATTTAAAAAAAATATTTCACTAATGGCGCAGCACTGTGGTGTAGTACGAGGGTAGAGAGCACATGGCTTGACCAGGCCTGGATGGGTCCAGTCGGGGCAGGGAGGAGGCACGTTACGTAGGACGCCAGCAGGAAAAGAAAAACATTTTTGAAGGAAACTTCAGCCTGTGTAAATTGTTTTTAGGAAACTTGTATGGTATTTTTTATTACATAATTACTAGTATTTCTTTTGACTTTGGCTATGATGAATTGTTCTAAAATCGATGGTAACTCCTGTACTGTAGTGTATAGGCCGCTCCCCCATCCAACCCTTATCCCCCCTGGTGGTCCCTCCCAATGCTCCCCTCTCTCTCGACACCACCCACCCACCCCACCCCCTCCTACACCATGCGCCTCGAGCCACAGGCAGACGGGATTAATACGGTACGGCCTGCCTCATGGTTTTCATATACGGACAATTCCATGATTATCCGGCTGACTGTCCAGATAATGTAACATCGGCAGCAAATTAACCGGCTCTGATATTTTATCCGGCTAAACCAAATACAAATACAAATATTTATTCAGGTAAAGTACATACATACAGGGTAAGATACAAAAGTTGATGGATTTATAGATAGAGCTAGTACATACAATGCCTAAAGCCACTATTATGCAAAGCGTTTCGGGCAGGAAAAACAAAGACTAAAACTTAACTCTAATTGAGATTACAGTATAAATTGTGTCGAGAACAAATAAGAAAAAAATGAAAAAGGGCAGGGGGGGGGGGGGGCATGGCAGAAAAAAAGCAAAAATACAATTTGGTCAACAAACAGCATTGTATAAAATCGTAGATCAGAAATACTACAGGAACAACTGTGGACATCCTCAAGAGGAAACTAGATTGTTTCCTTCAAGGAGTGCCGGACCAACCGGGCTGTGGTGGGTATGTGAGCCTGCAGGTCGCTCCAAGCAACAGCCTGGTGGACCAAACTCTCACAAGTCAAGTCTGGCCTCGGGCCGGGCTTGGGGAGTAGAAGAACTCCCAGAACTCCATCAACCAGGTATCATGGGTTGACATTTAGGGGTGAGATAGGTTACATTGAGTTAATTAGGTAGCACTTAGTTTTAATCTTAAACTGGTTGGGAGAGGTACATGCAGTCTTTAACATAATTGGGAAGGTCATTCCTCATTCTGGGTCTCTTGATTTGTAAAGCATTTTTAGTTTGACTAAGTCGTACTCTTGGAATATCAAATAGGTATCTGTTTCTGGTGTGGTGCTCATGGGATCTGTTACAACCTTCTAGGAAGTTTTTAAGGTCCGGATTGACATTACAGTTCAGGGTTTTATATATATTAAATACACATGAGAGGATGTGCAGTGACTTAATATCTAACATATTCAGAGATTTGAGTAAGGGTACCAAGTGATGTCTGGGGCCAGAGTTAGATATTGTCTTAATAGGAGCTTTGTGTTGAGTAATTAGAGGACGTAAATGATTTAGGGTAGTAGAACCCCAAGCTCAAATACCATAGTTGAGATAAGGATAGACGAGAGAGTAATAGTGTGTCACCATGGCAGGGCGAGGTACATAATATCTGATCTTAGAAAGAATGCCAACAGTTTTTGAAACTTTTTCTGGGGGGAGCCCCGTCGGCTCCCCGGAGCTTTACCGGCTGATATGCTAATGTCAGACTTTGGCATCAGTCATGTGTATGGAGTTCTAGGGCCTACCGGGGACCACGAGCCAGAACCTGGCCCCCTCAGAGAGGCAAGGGGAGCAATGGCCTATAGAAACCCCCGTGTGGTTGGAAGCATTCTATGTCTGCCATCGACCGGGTCAAGCATCCAGAAAGGTAAGCATTCCAAAACAAACCCCTATTCTGGTGAAAATTGCTACCTAAGCCGAACTAGTGGATAGAACTCTTCAACAGAAAACAAGGAAACTAGTATGACGTCATACGTCACTGCGCCGCTGTCTGAGCAGCTCCCCCCTCCCCGGGAGGGGGAAGGGGGAGCCCCAGACCTCCCACGCCGGCTATCCACCCATCAGTTCTTCGGCTGATGCTATAGGCAATGGTTATGTGCTCCGGCTCCAGTGGTTGTTTCAGCACTGTACCTAGAGTGTGGTGTCTTGTTTTCTAGGTGGTGCGTGAGCCGGGAGTGATTCTTCAGTACTCGGGCTGCATGCGCCTAGGGTTCCCTTCCCTAGGTGCCCTGTAAGTACTGCCCTTGGGGCTTGGGGCCACCTTCCACAAGTTCCTTGGGTCCTGCCCCTGCTTTGCCGTTTACTGCTTGGTTTTCGGCCGCTCTTTGTGTGCTCGGGTGTTCTGTCTCCCTTGTTCGCCTTAGAGTAAGGGGCAGTGTTTGCACTGGTGGGGCGCAGGGTACTGTGCAGCTTGTCTTTACCAATCATAGCGGCCGGCTCTGTTCCGCTTGGGTACGCTGTCCTCTTGCGGGGTTTTCTTTTTCTTTTTGTTTATCTACCAGGTGGGGGGGGTCTGCCTTCGTTCTTGCCCCTTGTGTCCCTTGTGTTCTGAGTATTTTCTTTTGGTACCCCTGCTAGGTCCCCGTGAGTGTACACGTCCCGGGGGTTCAGCTCTTAGAAAGTTGTTTGGTAGCTTTGGGTGCCGGTTAGCAGTACCCTGCCTGGGATTACCTGAGCGCGAGTCCTCTTAAAGTAAACGCTCGGGACCCTGGAAAACCCCTGGGGGCGCGCGGGTCCGATGGATGTGACCCCGAGTCCCCTCCTCGCTTCCAGCGAGTTTGAGGGTTGCTCTCACCCTTTGTCTCTGGGTGACTCTCTGTTTTGCCTCCGTCTGCTGCCTGTGGGGTCGGTGACACCTTCGACCCAGAGTCCTGCGAGTTTGGTTGCTCGTTGTGGCTCGGTTACCCAGTTGTGCTAACAAAGCGGGTGCGGGCAGCAGGGGCGTTGCACTTGAGCCTTGGTGGTGGCAATGTTCTCGTGGTTTCCTCCCCGGGAGCCCCGGGGTTGCCCCGTTGTAGTTTGTTTTGGGACTTGGGGGTGTTGGTTGCTTCGGTTCCATCCACGCCCCCTTGTCTTTCCCCTGGTTCACCCTTCCTGCCTGCATCCGGTTCCTTACCGTCTGTAGGTTCGGGGCGGGGTTTTTGGTGTTGAGACTCGGGCAGTCTCGGGAAATTCCCCTTCCGGGGTAGTGACGGGGGCATTTAGGCCTGTTCCTCCAGCCGTGTTGTATGAGTCTGCCAGTGGGCTCCCTTCCTTAAGTGTTTTCACGGCTGCCCCGGTTTTCTGGTACGGCCGGGGTTTTGGGGGAACGGCTCGGCCCCGGGCCTGTCGTGTAGGTTCCCGGGGCTGGGGAGGGGCTGACTTGGGGGGGGGCCTTGGCCCCGTTAGACCCCGTGGGGTTTTTTTATCCCCCTCTAGGCGGGGCTTGTGGTTACGCGGAGTGGGGTCTTTCCTCCCCACTCGCCGTACGTGCTGTTGGACGTCGGCCCCTCCCCGGGCTCGGTTCCTTGGCCTTTGAGTCGGTTGGTTCTGTCCTGTGGGTGGATGTTTCCTCCCACCCCTTTTTTGGACGGTGTTTTTTCATGTTTCCCCGTTTGATGGGGTTCTGCGTGACTTCTGATCTTGGGTGCGCCTGCGCCTTCGTGTGCCTTCGGGACTAGTGTTGGCTTCTGTGTTCTCGAGGGTACGGGAAGGTTTTTCGCTACTTCCCGCGTTATTGGAACGTCTGTCGGCTCCTCGTACTTGTCGCCCTGTTGGGCTACTTGTCGCCCTGTTGGGCTACTTGTCGCCCTGTTGGGCTACTTGTCGCCCTGTTGGGCTACTTGTCGCCCTGTTGGGCTACTTGTCGCCCTGTTGGGCTACTTGTCGCCCTGTTGGGCTACTTGTCGCCCGGTTGGGCTACTTGTCGCCCGGTTGGGCTACTTGTCGCCCGGTTGGGCTACTTGTCGCCCGGTTGGGCTACTTGTCGCCCGGTTGGGCTACTTGTAGCCCGGTTGGGCTACTTGTCGCCCGGTTGGGCTACTTTTTGGGCTCTTTGCTTCTTTGGCCGGTTTTATTGTTCCTGCTTCCTCTTTTGGCTACTTTTCTCGTGCAGTAGTCCTGGCTGGCGCTTTCCCGCGGAGAGGGTGTGCGGTTCGGCCAGCGTGTTATGCGCATGCGCTGTGGAGTTTGTTTTGGTCTGGGCGGTGTTTCAGTTCTGGTGTTTTGCGCCCTTTTTTGCTACAGTGCTTCGCCTCTCGTTCTTCTCCCTGGCTGCGGTATGTGCCCCTTCACGCCGGGGGTGTCCTGGTTCCCAGTTGTGGGGAGGACACCGCGGGTTTCCCTGTGTCATGGGTGTGGACCGCCTCCTTCGCCTCTCCCTGCTCTCCTGCGGGTCCGGCAGGGTCCGGCTCTGGCGTCTTCACCTGGCGGTGCTCCCAAGTTCTTCTGGGCACGGTTGAGTTGTGTCAAGTTCGTGCCACCATTCGCCAGGTGAGTTTCTGCGGTCTGGCGTCTTTTGGCCGGGCGCTGGATGCGGCGGTTTTTATATACCTGTCTTTATTTAGGTATATTTTTGTACGACTGAGACCGTTCGCATACCAGTGACTGTCCCTTTATCACCCCTTCCTGTCCCCCTCATGTGCATGTCCAACCCATGCTGGAGTCATTCAGGGGACCCTCCTTTTTTAATGTTGTGAGGTGTGGGGGTTGTAGGGTTGGTTCTGTACTCACCTGGTAAGTCTCCTGGCTGTGCTTGCAGGATTTGAGCTCTGGCTCTTGGGTCCCGCCTATCTGGTAGAACTTGCGGGATAGTACCAGTGGAGTGCAGTGGTGCTATTGGCACCTTTGGGGAACACTGTATTACCATCAGAGGTCTGTGCTTGTTACACGACCTACTTGCGAGCATAAGCCTTCTTGCTGGTTCGTCCGTGGACTTCCAGGGCGCACTGGCCTGTTTTCGTATGGCAGTTCCGGCCCGTCCTGGTTGTGGGGGTATGTGGGCCGGTGGACTGCTCCTAGTAGCTGCCTGGTGGGCCATCCTCTGGCCGGTCTAGCCTGTCCTTGGGTCGGGCTTCAGGTGTAAAAGAGCTTCCAGTACCTCATCCAGCAGGTATCGAGCAGGGTTTCTCCACCGTCGGTCGCCTGGTGCAGGTTTCTGGGCCTGCAGGGTTTTGTCGTGTCTCCGTTGGCCCTGTCTGGGGTCTGCCTGCTCCGTTCTCTGCCTTTGCAGAGGGGAGTTGCTATTTACGTGTTGCAGTGGTGCCTGTTGCTGCTGCACGTGTGCATTGGTACCGTGTTTCACGGTGGCGTGTCCTTGTTCCTGTGTCCGGTTGTGGAGTGGCACTTTGCTGCCGTTTTGTGCCTGGGGATTGCGTGGGGTTTTTGTCCCTGCCTGCTTGTCCACCCCTGGTTGTTCTCCTGGGGTTTTTTGTGCTTCTGCTCTTTCTTCCTGCCTCCTCTGCAGCAGGGATGTTCTGCGTGTGTTCTTAGGCATTGGTCAGCCTGTGTCCTGTGATGTGCTTCTTTGTCTCGGTCTATTGCAGTTGTTCGTGCCCCTTGGTTCGGGTCCTGTTCTGGCGGCGACCCTTCCGCCTTCTTTGGTTTCCTAGCTTGCCCTGCCGGTTATTTTTTTTTTTTTTGGGGGGGGGGGGGTCTTGCGATGTCTCGCGTCGGACCAGTCGTTTCTGAACTCCTGGCGGGCTTGCATGCTTTGGGGAGTTTTTCTGTTCGGCAGACGTTCCATCTCCTTGTGCCGCCTGGGTTTCGGTGGTCGCGCCCGAGATCTTCTCGCGGCTCTGCCTTTTTCCTGGGCTCGGAGGGGCCTTGTCGGGGCTGCTTATGTTCTGCCTCGTGGTCTCGCCTCCGGTTGGTGGTCGGGTGGCTTCGTGGTAGGTGTCCCACCTGCGTGCTTCTCTTGGCGGCAGTATGGGGTATTTTGGCGGTCCTTCCTTTTCCTGTCCCTTCTTAGGTGGTTACTCTTGTTAGCTGGGTTTACTCTCGGCTTGGTTTTCTAGTGGGGGTTGGGGGCCGTCGTCTTGCCACATACTGTCGCCTCTTTTCGTGCGGCGCAGGCGGAGCCGCTTCAGCTTGCTTTCGGTCTTGGTGTTGCTTCTGCACCGTTAGTCAGTTGTCTTGTGCGTCGTTTCACCTCCGGCCTGTTCGTGTGCCGCTTGCACCATCCTGGTCTCTGGTCAGCGTGCTCTGTCTTCTCCTCGGTTGGTAGTGCCCCTTCGGTTCCGGTGTTTTTTCGTCGGCTCTTTCCTTTGGGCCTTTGCCTCTGGGGGTCGAGTCGCTGAGTTGTCTTGCTCCTTCGGTTTTAGCGTTTTGGTTGTTTGGTGGCAGCAGTCTCCATCTTTTCTGCCGCGGGGTGGGGCTGCTGCATTCTGGAGGGGTCCAGGGTTTGTTGGTGCTTCGTTGGTCGGGCCGGGGGTGTGTCGTTTTTGTGTTCAGTGGCGGCCCTCCGCTGTTGTTTGCGTGCCACGGCGTTTGGGTCCGGAGCGCGTTTTGCGTTGATCCGGTTCTGTTCTTCCCGGTTCGCGGGTGATAGTGTCCTGGGTGGTCAGCCGTGTTCTTGCGGCTAAGCTGCCTGTGTTCTTCCCTCATGCCTGTGGCGTTCGTGGCTTCGCTGCTCTCACTGCCGTCTGGGCAACGTGGCCTTGCGGTCATTCGGGCATGGATTTTTGGTGTTCGTGCAGGGGCCTTGCTGCTCGTGGTTCTCGTGTTGTTCCCAGGATTTTCGGGGCTGTGGTGCCTTGGGTTGGCGTTTGCTGCCGGTTGTCTCGCCTCCTTGGGGGGTGCGTGGTGTCCGCCTCCCGGTTCTGTCCCTTTGACCTTCCTCTGTGGGTAGTTAGCTCCGGGGAGCCGACGGGGCTCCCCCCAGAAAACCAGCGTTGAATGTAATGAAACGCCATTTTCTGGGTGAGACCCGGAGGCTCCCCGGCAACCCTCCCTCCCTCCGGTCGGTGTTTTTCGCGTGTTTTGACATCCAGCCTCAGAACTGATGGGTGGATAGCCGGCGTGGGAGGTCTGGGGCTCCCCCTTCCCCCTCCCAGGGAGGGGGGAGCTGCGCAGACAGCGGCGCGGTGACGTATGACGTCATACTAGTTTCCTTGTTTTCTGTTGAAGAGTTCTATCCACTAGTTCGGCTTAGGTAGCAATTTTCACTAGAATAGGGGTTTGTTTTGGAATGCTTACCTTTCTGGATGCTTGACCCGGTCGATGGCAGACATAGAATGCTTCCAACCACACAGGGGTTTCTATAGGCCATTGCTCCCCTTGCCTCTCTGAGGGGGCCAGGTTCTGGCTCGTGGTCCTCGGTAGGCCCTAGAACTCCATACACATGACTGATGCCAAAGTCTGACATTAGCATATCAGCCGGTAAAGCTCCGGGGAGCCTCCGGGTCTCACCCAGAAAATGGCGTTTCATTACATTCAACGCTGGTTTTTTTATATATTTAGAACGTGTCCCTGGAAATTCAGCTTGTGGTCAATGAGAATGCCAAGGAATTTGCCATCTACTTTGTTACAAATTTGGGTATTGTTAATCCTGAGATTTATTTAATTTGAGGATTTATTGCCAAACAAAATATAGAAAGTTTTGTCAATATTGAGGGTGAGTTTGTTGGCAGTTAGTCAGTGATGGACTTTATTTAGCTCAGTATTCACTGTGATATTTAGAGCAAGGGGGGTCAGGACTGGAGTAAATGAAGGTCGTGTTGTCAGCAAATAGAATTGTTTGAGATGTTGGAAGGCATTTGGAAGGTCATTAATGTAGATGAGAAAGAGGAGAGGGCCAAGTATGCTGCCCTGGGGAACACCAATGTTGATGGGTAGGGTGGGAGAAATTGAATTATTCACAGAAACATACTAGAGCCTGTCAGCAAGGTAAGGCTTAATGTACTGCAGGGAGTGATCTCTGACTCCGTAATGTTGTAATTTAAGAAGAAGGTTTTGGTGGTTAACAGTGTCAAAAGCCTTATGCAGGTCTACAAATAACCCAACAGGGAACTCATTTTTATCAAGAGCTGTATATATCAAGTTAATCATACTAATAAGTGCATCGTTAGTGCTTTTTTGGGGTCTGAAGCCATATTGACAAGAGCTAAGTATATTGAGTTTGGCTAGATAAGAATAAAGCTGCTTATAGATTAGTTTTTCAAATATTTTTGACAAGTTTGGCAAATTGATATAGGTCTGAAGTTAACATCAGTAGGATCACCACATTTGTGGACAGGGGTTACTCTTGCTTTTTTTAGAATATCTGGAAAGGTTTGGAGTTCAAGTGACTTGTTGAAGAGCAATGCAATGGCAGGAGCTAAAAATCTGGAGGCTTTTTTGTAAATAAAAGTTGGTATCTCCTCAAGGGCACTAGACTTGGTTTTAATGGAAAGGATTATGTCAGTAACATCAGTGGAATTAGTAGGCATTAGATACAGAGACTGTGGATAGTTACCTGTTAGATAGTCCTAAATATTAATACTGGAAGATGGAATATCATTTGCAAGGGATGACCCAATGGAAGAGAAGAACCTATTGAATTCAAGAACAGTGTCATAGGCTGAAAGCAGACCATCATTATTTGACAGGAGTATTGGTTTGTTATTTAAAATCTTCTTTGATCCCATTATTTGAGAAATTGTGCTCCATGTTTTCTTAACACTTTAATGCGCGCGGTACCTGCGAAAAAACTCTGCGCATTGTGCGCGCGTCGTTTTTTTCTCATGAGCGTAAACACCAAACAGTGTGTAATCTTTTCAATCTCCTGACACCAATTCTCGAGCTACGTATTTCCTTTTGGTATCAATGTGTTGGCAATAGAATTCTCTACAAGATCATATGTATAAAATGTAACCAAAGCATTAGCTATTCCATCACGAAATAAATAAAAACGTAGATCACTTAATTGCCGTCTCGCTGTACGCCCAAAGAGCTACAAAATGTTCATACTCTTTTGTTTGTTGTCAGCTCCACATTAGTCCTACAGTGTTAAATTTTATATCACTGAACTCGCAATAAAATTCTCTACACAGGTATATGCATATAAATGTAGAATCATGATCGCGGCCAACACAAGAGTGTGTGGAGTGGGCGATTACCCTCGTTGTGTCACCAACTCAGTAGTCTCTCCTCTAAGTTACAATACATTGCCGTTTTCTCAAATAGGCACTGTGCCTATTAGAGAAAACTGAAATTTAATGGCAAACATATTCATACAAACCCCAAGTCGATCGAGTAGTATATACCCACTATAACACGGACCGTAAATGTACATCGTGATCCGACAAGCGCTTAAATAAACCGCCCGTACATCCAAGTGAAGATCTCAGAAAAGTGTTAATATTGCCCTTTGTGTGGGTAAATTTATCTTCGTAGTATTTAATTTTGGCTCTCCTAATTATTTTAGATAGCAATGATGAGTAATTCTTTGAAAATTCTTTGGAGACGATTCCTAACCTATACTTCTTCTCAAAGTCATGTTTTCTGGGGGGAGCCCCTACGGCTCCCCAGAGCTATCTATGGCTGATATGGATACCCTAACTATTTTGCATCAGTCGATGTGGGTGGAGTTCTAGGCCTACCGGGGACCACGAGCCAGAACCTGGCCCCCTCAGAGAGGCACAGGGAGCAATGGCCCATAGAAATGCACATGTGATTTGGAGCATTCTATATCTGCCATCGACCGGGACAGGCACCCAGAAAGGTAAGCGCCACAAAACAAACCCCTATTCTGGTTAAACAACAAAATTGACAAACGAGTGGACAGAACTCCCCCAGGAAAACGAACTAACAAGCATGACGTCACGCGAGCCGCGCCGCATGTCTGCGCAGCTCCCCCCTCCCCGGGAGGGGGAAGGGGGAGCCCCAGACCCCCTTTCATCCCATAGATGCTTTGCTTCCATTCTGTCTAAATTTGGTCTCCTATATATAACTCCTATTATAATATTATTAGCTTTTTCGTTTAATTCTATCCAAATAGTTTCTGTGTGTGGCTCAGTTTTGATTCCCTCTTTGAGACTACATTTCAAATTGTCCCTAACATATATGGCTACTCCACCTCCTCGTCTAATATATCTATCTGTGTGAAATAGTTTAAATCCATTTATTTGATATTCAGCTAATAGTTCTCTTTTTTCTACATTCATCCACGTTTCGGTAAGTGCAATAATATCTACTTTTTCTGTGCAGACAAGAGCATTTAATTCGTTAATTTTATTTCTTAGACTTCTACTGTTAGTGTAATATACCCTAAGTGAATTGTTATTTTGAGGCCTTTCTCTTTCCCTGATCATTTTGCCAATTCCTTTCTCCCATAAACACATACTTTTATTACCTCCTTCCTCCAAATCAATTCCCATACCTCTATCTACTAAAAGTTTAAACCCAAACAAACACCTCTAACCACTTCTTCCAACGAGTTCGCAACAGCAACAACCCCAGCTCTCGATAGATGCACCCCATCACGAGCATACATTTCATTTCTTCCATAGAAGTGTTCCCAGTTGTCTATGAAAGATATTGCATTTGATTTGCAATATCTTTCCAGCCGGCAATTGACACCAATTGCCCTTGACATCCATTCATTTCCCACTCCCTTTCTTGGAAGAATGCCACATATGATCGGGATTCCTCCCTTGCTCCTAACTAATTCAATGGCTGTCCTGAATCTCTGTATTAGTTCCTCACTCCTAACTCGCCCAACATCATTACCCCCTGCACTAATACAAATAATGGGTTTGTTTCCATTTCCCGTCATATCATTTATGTTTCCAACAATATCACCAATTCCAGCTCCCGGATAGCAAACCCTTAATCTGTTCCCCCTATCTCTGGCACAAAACGTTCTGTCTAAATACCTCACCTGGGAATCTCCCACAACCAAAATTCGCTTCGATTCTCCCTTTTCCTTTCGAGCAGTTTGAGGGACCTGCGCTTCAATGCTCCTCGTTGCTTTGCCTCCTCTTTGAACAACAGGTTCACCACAGCACTCGTCCTCTAATACGTCAAATGCATTAAAAGTCCTAAGGTGTAGGCTATTAGTTGTCGGTTTTGCCAAGGTCTTCTTAATACCCCTGTCTTTCACAACTTGCCAAGACGAGGTCTTCTTAATACTGGTCCCGTCAGTCCTTCTTAATGAGGTCCCGTCAACACTGGCCTCCTCCTTCGTTTCCTCCCGAAGTCTCAGCTGTCGTACCTCCTCCCGCAGGAATCCATCTCTGCTCTCAGAGCTCCAACCAGACTCACCAAATCCTTCACTAATCCTTCCATTATTGCAATAATAATGTTACTAGAATCGGAGCTCCAGCTAACACAACCTCTCACTGACTGCACTTGACTGACAACACATTCAGAGCACCCCCTCCCCTTCCGGCCCGTTGGCGTCGTGAGGGGGCTTGGTGGACGGCTGCCGGAGTGTGATGCTCCATTGGGCAGTCCTCTGTCCTTTTCTGGCCTTGCACTCCTGCTGCTGTCTTCTCCAATTGTGCCGGATCGCTTTTCCTTTTCCTTATGTTTCGTTTTTCTCCCCCCTCTTCTCCTATCTGCTTGTCGTTTCCTGCCGACCTTTTGCTTGTTTTGGATTATTTCTTTGGACTTCTTCTATTTTGACGCCCGGGTGCTTGAGGAGGCATACTCTTGCACCCGTAGAACTGTAGTACCCGACGTCTCGAGCGAGGGGAACCTTTTATTGTCAATCCCCCTTTCGTCGCTGAACCCGATCTCGACGGACTGACGGTTCTTAAGGTGGCGTTTGTGGGGCGTATACTCACGACGCACCCCTAGGGGGCCCCGGCATGATCGGCGATAGCTTCCTGTTGGGTGTCCTGCCTCTAATTGTGGCTCCATGGTGGGTATGGGGGCACATTCGTGGATGAATTTGTCACTTTTCGTCTCTATGTCGTTGAATGTTTCCGTTGTACCCTCTCAGGCTCGTGGGGTGGGCGACCAAGCCCCCGAGTCGGCCAGTATTGGAAGACCAGGCTCTGTAGCTCCCGCTACGTTGGGCCCCGACCTTGCTCCTCCTTTGACCGTCCTGACTTCTTCCCCCAGCTCCCCTCCCTCCTCTGAGGTTGGGTCGAGCCTCCAGCCCCCGGTGGTGACCACTTCGTCCCCTGGTGTGGCTAAGTCTTTCGTTGTGACTACTGCGCCTTTTGACCCCTCTCTCTCTAGGGGTTCTCAACGCCGTTCGCGCCCCAACCGCACTCGCTCGATTCCTTCCCGTGCTGATGCGTATCAGGCCTTGTTTGGTCCTGCTTCATGGGCCAAATACTTTGATCTCCTCCCTCTTGATTCTGCGCCTCCTGACGATTTCTCCCTCCATCGGCATCTTGTAGATTCCGTGGATGCGTGTGTTACTTTCAACCCCACTCGTCTCGGTACACGTGTCGTTGCTGCTCCTTCTCAGGATGCGGCTTCCCGCTTGGCTGCCTTATCTTGCCTTGGCGAGATCCCTGTTCGGGTCTCCAAGAACGTTCAGATGAATTCCAGTGTTGGCACTATTCTCCTCCCACCCCATGTTGCAACCGGTGTTCGGAATCTGCAGGATTGCCATGATGATATTCGGCATATCCTTGATGCCCAAGGCCATTCTGTCCTCCAGGTTGACTCGTTTACTCGTCCCCCTCGTGGTCGTCGCCGTCAACCCCTTCGCGTTGTGAAGATCACCTTTGATGGTAGGACCCTTCCATCCTCTGTCATTCTTGCTGGTGCTAGGTGCTCTGTCCAGGAGTATATTCCTTCTCCTCGACTTTGTAATAAGTGCTGGAGGTTTGGGCATGGTGCCCTCCGCTGCTCTGGGACTGTCTCTCTCTGTCCTTTGTGTGGGAGTGAAGGTCACTCTAAGTCGGAGTGCACTTCTCCCCAAGCTCGCTGCCTCAACTGCGGTGAGGCCCATCCTACGTTCTCCCGTGCCTGTGTCCATTACAAGCTTGAGGCGGCCGTCCTTAACCTGAAGCACCGGGAGCGTTTGTCTTTTCCTGAGGCGAGGCGCCAGGTTCGCCGGCTCCCGCCTTTTACTAACATCTCTTATGCTCGCGTGTTGCGCTCTTCCTCTCCTCGTCCTTCCCCCCTTCCTCAGACTCTCAACCGTTTCCGGGCCTTGAACCCTGATACGCCCACTGCCCCCTCCTCTGTTCCTTTGAGTTCTTTCCCGAGGGGTCCCCCTCCTGGTCCTCTGTCTGGGGTTCCCCTTCTTTCAACCCGGTCTGTCATGTCTCCTGTGTTTTCTTCCTCGTCCCCCTCCGATCCTCCTTCCCATCCTCTTCCACCATCTATCGGCTCTCCCCGCCGCCTGTCGGTGCAGGCGGATGTCCATTGCTCTCCTAACGGCCGTCGTGTGTGCTCTCGTTCGGCTTCTCCTGTTGAGACACTGGAATCCGTTGCCCGGTACGTAGTTGCTGGGACACCTGTCTCTTTAAGTCAGAAGCGTAAGCCTGGCTCCTCTCCTTCCTCTTCCCCGGCGGGTAAGAAGGCTTCGCTTTCTTCCTTAGCTCCTACTTCTGGCTCTGTTGCTCCTTCCCCTCCCGTTTCAGTGGTTGCGCCCTCTGTTCCTGCTATGGAGGTTTCTTTGGCCCCTGCTTCCCTTTCGGTTGCTGCTCTTGCTGGGGTTCGCTCCCCTCTTTCTACTCCCCCTCTTCCAACTGCTGTCCTTGACTGCTCCTCTCCGTTGTCTCCTCCTCTTCCTCCTCCTCCTCCGGACCCCGCCCGCCCACCTCTGATCTGTTCTCCCGTTTCCTTCCCTCCGTCTTTGCTCAGTTTACCCATGCCCCCTAACCCTGACTTTGCTGACCCTGATCCCGACCCTGATATTCTTTAACATGCTCTGTTGCTCTTTCGCCTTTGTTTCTTCCTTGTTCTCTGTTTTTGTCCTTTCTCTTCTCGTCGTTGTCCATTCTTCAATGGAACGTTCGAGGTTATTACGCCAATTTCCTCGAACTCCAACTTCTGATTTCGCGGTTTTCGCCCCTTTGTGTCTGTCTCCAGGAGCCAATGCTTGGTGCTCGTCCTGGTCGTTTTCGTGGCTATTCCTTTCTCTCCCCCCCCCCCAGCCATTGCTGGGGCTTCTAATTCTTCTGCTCTCTTGATTCGTGCGGATGTTCCCTTTGTTCCTTTACTTTTTCCTTCGCCTCTCCATTGTTCTGCTGCTCGTATCTTTGTGGGGAAATGGTACACAGTTTGTTCCATTTATCTCCCCCCGAGTGTCCCGCTCTCTCTTCCTGATTTGAAACACCTCCTAGACTCCTTGCCGGAGCCTGTGCTCCTGCTGGGTGACTTCAATTGTCGTCATTCTCTTTGGGGTGACGTTCTGACGAATACCCGGGGTCGCCTCCTTGAGCCGTTTCTCCTCTCTTCTTCCCTGTCTCTTCTGAATTCTGGTGAGCCCACTCATTTGGACTCTCGAACTCGCACCCTTTCTTGTCTTGATCTTTCTCTCTGCTCTTCTTCTCTTTACTTAGATTTCACATGGCAGGTTCTTGATGACCTCCATGGAAGTGATCATTTCCCCATCCTTGTTTCCTTTTTCTCTTTTCGCCCTTCCCTCTCTTTCCCTAGGTGGCAGTTTGCTAAGGCGGACTGGACCCTATTTTCCCTCAGTGCTACTCTCTCTGACCTCTCCCTTCTGCCCCTCTCTCGCGCTCTCCTCCTTTTTCATGACACTGTTTTCGACGCTGCCCTCCGCTCTATTCCTCGCTCTTCCTCTCGGGGTCCACGGAAGTGCGTTCCCTGGTGGAATGCGGACTGTGCTCGGGCTGTCCGCTGTAAGCGTGCAGCCTGGAAGAAGCACCGCCGTAGGCAGACGACCGATTCTTTTCTTTTCTTTCGGAAAGCGAGTGCGGTGGCCCGTAGGGCCATCCGTACGGCTAAACGTGAATGTTGGGCATCTTATGTCTCGACAATTACGTCCGAAACCCCTCTGGCCCAGATCTTGAAGCGTATCCGCAAGATAGCGGGTAAGTTCGTTCCCGATGTTTCACCGGTCCTTCACCTCCATGATACTCTTGTGGCGGACCCGTTGCAGGTCGCTTCCGAACTGGGTTCCCACTTTTCTTCTGTTAGCTCTGGTCTTCATCTTCCCCAATCTTTCCTTCTTCGTAAACCTGTCCTTGAGTCTCGTCCTTTAGATTTCTGCACTCATCTTCAGCTTCCCTATAATGATCCCTTCTCTCTCTCTGAACTTCGTTCTGCCCTGGCCCTCTGCGGTTCTACGGCGGCGGGCTCCGATGGTATTCATTATGAGATGCTTCGCCATCTCCCTCCGAGCACGTCTCAGTATTTACTGAGTCTGTATAATCGGATCTGGGAGTCGTCGTCAGTCCCTGAGGACTGGCTCGATGCCGTTGTCCTCCCTGTTCGCAAACCGGGGTCTCTGGGTACTTCCCCTAAGGACTTTCGCCCTATTGCTCTCACAAGTTGTGTCTGCAAACTCTTTGAACGTATGGTTAACGTTCGTCTGATGTGGTTCCTGGAACACCATCACCTCCTCTCCCCTTCTCAATTTGGTTTCCGCAAGTGCCGCAGCGCGACAGATGTCCTGGTGAACTTGGAGGTCTATATACGTACTGCTTTTGCTGCGAAGACCTCCGTTGTTGCCGTCCTTTTTGACCTAGAAAAGGCTTACGACACCACTTGGCGTTATCATATCCTATCTCAACTTCATTCTTTTGGCCTTCGTGGTCATCTCCCTCTCTTTCTCCGCAGCTTCCTCTCTCGTCGTTCCTTTCGGGTGCGCCTTGGTACCGCTCTCTCTCCCTCTTTTCAGCAATACGAAGGTGTGCCCCAGGGTAGTGTTCTGAGCACTACTCTTTTTCTGGTTGCCCTCAATGGTCTTCTTTCCTCTCTTCCTTCTGGTGTCTTCTCCGCTCTCTATGTCGATGATCTTACCCTTTGTTGTCAGGGTGATGATTCGCCTCTCCTTCAACGCCGGCTTCAACTTGCGATTGATGCCGTGTCGTCTTGGGCCACAGGTCATGGCTTCAAGTTCTCTACTTCTAAGACTTGTGCCATGACTTTTACGCGGAAACGGGTTGTTCTTCGTCCCTCTTTGTCACTTTATGGTCATCCCCTTGAATACAAAGATTCCGCGAAGCTTTTGGGGTTATTCCTTGACACTCGTTTGTCTTGGTCTCCCCATATCTCTTACCTCCGTGTTGAGTGCTCTAAGTCCCTTACCCTCCTTCGGGTCTTGTCCCATACTTCTTGGGGGGCAGATAGGCGCACTCTCCTTGCTTTACATTCCTCTCTCGTCCTGTCTAAGCTCGATTATGGTTGCCCTGCTTACTCGTCTGCTTCTCCTTCTACTCTTCGCCGTCTTGATGCTTTGCACCATACTGGGTTGCGCCTCAGTTCTGGTGCCTTTCGTTCGACTCCCGTCCTTAGCTTGTATGTTGACACTGGCTTCCTGTCTCTCCAGGACCGCCGTGATCGCTACTGTCTTCGCTATCTTGCGCGGTCCTTGCAACATCCTTCCTCTCGTCTCTGTCGTGCTTTAACTTTTACCCCTCCTGCGGTTCCTGTTCCTCTTCACCACCTCCCTCTTTCTGTCCGGTTATCTCGCCTGCAGGATTCTCTTTCCGTTCGTATTTCTGATGTTTCTCCTCGTGTTGTTCCTTCTTTGCCCCCGTGGAGGGTCCCTCTTCCGCGGTTTTGTACATCCTTGACTCGTATCACTAAAGCTTTTACCCCTCCTACAGTTCTAAAACGCCTTTTCCTCGAGCACTTTTCTTCTCACTCCCGCTCCGTTTCTGTCTTCACCGATGGGTCTAAGTCAGCGGACGGTGTTGGCTACTCTGTTGTTTTTCCTGATCGCACTTATATGTGTCGCTTGCCTCCGGAGACTAGCATCTTTACAGCGGAACTTTATGCTATTCTCTATGCTCTTCGTCTCCTGCTTTCTCGTTGTCAGTCTTCCTTTGTGGTTGTTGTTGACTCTCGTAGTGCCCTCATGGCTCTCGGGTGCTTTAATCCAGTTCATCCGGTAGTTGTCGAGATCCAGCATTGGCTGTTTCTCGTTCACAGTAAATTTAAGTCGGTTGAGTTTTGTTGGGTTCCCAGCCATATTGGCGTGTCTTTAAATGAGCGTGCGGATGCTGCCGCTAAGGAAGCTGTCCGCTCTTGTCCCATCTCTCGTAAAGGCATTCCGTATTCCGACTTTTACCCGGTTATCCATTCCTCAGTCCTTGCCCGTTGGCAGGCTTCTTGGTTGTCTGTTACTGGTAACAAGCTACGTACTCTTAAATGTTGTGTTTCCTCGTGGCCGTCCTCCTTCCACCGTAACCGGCGGTGGGAAACAGCTCTAGCGAGGTTGCGTATTGGCCATACTCGCTTAACCCATGGTCACTTGATGGAGCGCCGCCCTGCTCCTTATTGTCCTAGTTGCATTGTCCCTCTTACGGTCGTGCATGTCCTTCTTGAATGTCCTGACTTCCAGGACGAGCGTGTGTCTTGCTTTCCGACCGCCCCTCGCGGTCACCTGTCCCTCGATAGAATTCTTGGTGACTCGGATACTTTTGATATCGTTCGCCTTATGCGTTTTTGTTCTCGTATTGGCATCCTTGGTGATATTTAGCGCCCTCTGATTATTTTGCGTATTTGATGGTGCTACATAGCCTTCCCGGTTTGGTGCCTTCTTTTGATAATTACTTACTTACTTTCATCGTACATGATGCATATTTGTGTCTTTTACAATATGTATACAGTAGAACGTTCATAATGTTCCATGGAACTGTGATTCATGTGTCAGTAATGTGTCCACAATAAATGTTTGTCACAATATTACTTGTTAAAAATTAACTAAAATTTCAATATGAACAGTTTCACACACTATTTACACAGTAACATACTGTATTACACACTGAGTACTTAGGAAGTGAGTAATAACCACCAGGTACAGATAAATTTTCGCTTACTGTTTCTTCGTTCTGTATGCTTACAAATAAGACACTCACGTACAGCCTTGGCTTTAGTATCTGTAGGTGGTATGTAGCCAAGCTTGTAAAGCATAAGGTAGTATTGAAGATTATAGGAAAAATCAATTTGTAAGGTTGTCTTGAAAAGATCACTTTAAGGGCTCACACAGGAAGAGATTCAGCTACCCTCAAAGAGTGTCCGTCAATTTGGAAGAGATTCAGGCAGTCTGGAAGAGATTCAGCCAGCCTAAAAGAGTGTCAGTTAGTCTGGAAGAGATTCAGCTATTGTTGAAAATATCAATGGAAAACACCGCCATGGAACCCACTAACACTGTTCATATATGCTACTTGTATCAGATGCATTATCACTGAATGCAGATAATGATTCGTTTATGTATCATCTATATAAATTGGAGAAGGCATAGGTGGGCAAGGGTGGCGCTCGGAGCTACAACTGGATACGCTCACTATATTGTCCTCATAGGTGCTGTATCACTTGCATCCGACCTTTGTGTTAGGTCCTTATTGCGCCTAGCTTCACAAATATCATGACCCTTGTGTTCTTCAAACAATAATGTTTGAATTTCACCAACAGAGCACGATCTTTCAACACCGCATTGGACAGCTGTTTAGGAGCCAGAGAGGCACATGCGCGCCACCCATGGTTGCTCACTCAGTACTCAACCTGTCCTTTTACAAATTACGTCTGAATTTGGCTGTTTACCCGTATGGCCGAAAATGGACTTAATTTGAAAATGAAAAAAAATTTAAAATTAATTTTGAACTTTTTTTTTCTCTCCAAAATAGCAAGTTAAGGGTCCTCTGGTAGGTTAGGATTGCAGGAAAGTCTGCTCAAGTTTCAAAATGTCATGAAAAGCGTTAATTGAAAGGTTCCTCTCCGAACCTAACCGAGTAAGCCGGAGGACTCAAACGGAAAATGGGACAGTACACCACTTTTGTGAGCCGATTTCACTTCAAATTACGTCCATTTTGGGCCATAGCGCGCATGCGAGCGAAAAGCGACATTATTTTTAAGAGGACTGGTTGCAGTACTGACCCAGCCAGCAGGCCTAGGGCATTCTGGAATTTTTTTCCAAGATGGTTGCCTCTCACTGGAGATCCTAAGAGTCCATTTCGTACACAACCAACGCGCACACATTTTGATTGGGTACGAAAAAATCAAAAAGAGTTTTCTCGGTTGGCGCAGTTTCCCACCGACCAAGTTTTCTCGGTGCAGTCCAGTGGTTAAGGGTTAATTGAGGTTGGTGTACATGTCGTGGCTTTTATACCAACTGGGAATCAGCTAGTCACGTATGTGGAGAATTCATCCTGGGATGGATGTATAATTTATTTTAGGTAAATTAAATCAATTTCCAATCTAAATTACAATGCAAATAAAGCAGAGTTTAGACTGGGTTTAATTAGATTCAAATAAAGAAGTCGTCCCCCATGTGATTTGGGGCAGCTGACGCAGCAGCAGCCATGTATAGTAGGAAACTTATGGCGTTCCTACACTAGGAATTAATAGTACTGTCTCCACTCGATTATCCGGACTATATGGGAAGGACCCCCAGCCGGATAATCACATATTTCGGATAATAGTATTTTTTCACCTCTGAGTCCAAAAGGGGCCATTTCCAACAATTTTTATACCACACTCATGATTTGAATTGTCACACACTAGTGTGTGGGGCTGGGTGGGTGGTTAGCTACCTAGATGGTAGGTGGGCAGTGAAAGTGGGTGGGCAGGCAGGGATAGGTGGGTTCAGGAAGGTGGGTTTTGGATGAGTGGATGGCAGGCAGATAGGCTTGGTGAGTGAACAGGTTCGAGCAGGCAAGTGGGTGAGCAGGCAGGTGGGTGAATAGGTGGGTGAGTGGGCGAGCAGGCAGGTGGGTGAACAGGTGAGTGAGTGGATTGGCAGGTAGGTGGGTAAACAGGTGGGTGGGCAAGGAAGTGGGTGAACAGGTAGGTGGATGTGCAGGAAGGTGGTTGAACAGGTGGTTGGGTGGGCTATCAGGCAGGTGGGTGGGTGGGCGAGCATTCAGATGGGTGGGTGGTCAAGCAGGCAGGTAGGTGAACAGGTGGCTGGGTGGATTGGCAGGTGGGTGAGTTGGTGAGCCTGGAACGAGAGACAAATGACACGTGTGATCTCCTGCCTGGTCCCCCCCCACCCCCCCACCTCATGCCAGCCTTCCCTTCTCCCCTCCACGTGTCGACACGTGGGTGTTGACACCCTGTACGATGACTTTAACATATGCGCCTTAAGTTCTGTTAAATCCCATTTTATTTTATTGTAAATATTTAAATGAATAAATAGCAAACCAAATACTGCACTGTACTGTTCAACTATTATAGTGTGTTATTTAATTAATATTCATAACTACCTCTCCACAGCAATAAGAAAACAATATAATTCTTGCAACACCGCCAATGCCACCTCCCTTCGTTAGGCTTAACACGAGTCACATACACAACAGTTCTTCCTTCCTCCCTGACCAACTCCCTTCCTCCCTGACCAACTCCCTTCCTCCCTCCCTGACCAACTCCCTCCCTTCCTGACCAACTCCCTTCCTCCCTGACCAACTCTCTTTCCTCCCTGACCAACTCCCTTCCTCCCTCCCTGACCAACTCCCTTCCTCCCTGACCAACTCCCTTCCTCCCTGACCAACTCCCTTCCTCCCTCCCTGACCAACTCCTTTCCTCCCTGATCAACTCCCTTCCTCCCTGACCAACTCCCTCCCTTCCTGACCAACTCCCTTCCTCCCAGACCAACTCTCTTTCCTCCCTGACCAGTTCCCTTCCTCCCTGACCAACTCCCTCTCTTCCTGACAGTTATCGCCCAGGTGATCCCTCCCAAAGCTTCCCTCTCTCCCTACAACACCCACCCACCCTACCCCCTCCTACACCATGCGGCTGAATGGCCACAAGTTAGCCGGCTCCGATTTTTTATCCAGCTCCCATGGACATTTTGGCCGGATATTGAGATAACTTTATCCAGTCACGATTTTGACCGTATAAGGGCGTTTTCCGGATATTCGAATCCCGGATAATCGAGTGTCTACAGTATAATATTTGACTGGCAGTCTGTCCATGCAAGGATCTTGGTTTCTTAGATTTGCCAACAATTGCACACGTGATTCTGTCTGTGCCGTCGGCATTTGCACACATCATGGCCAAGAGCCTGTCCTTGTTGACCTTACGTCCTGGCACACAACCCTCACTTCTCATTGCTAGAGATTTTTCTGGTAAACTCCAATACAACCCAGTTTCATCTGCATTGTAAATTTGATACGAATATAAATTATTTGCCACAATGTATGCTCTTAATTTGTTTAAATGGTTCTACACTGCTTTCATCTGCACTCAATTTTTCACCGAAAATTTTCCTCTTCACAATATTGTGCCTACCCTTGAACCTTGCAACCCACCCTTCACTCGCTTCGAAATCTTTTATTCCAAGGCTTGCTGCAAACCTGCTTGCAGCATTTTGTATTTCTGGCTGCAAATTGTCAGGCCAGCTGTGCAGTGCTGAGCAAACCACTTGTACATAGCCTCATCCAACTGTACATGCGTCGAAGTTTTCGTAGTCTTTCTACCACACACTCTGCTAGTGCTTGCACCTTCACTTTTACAGGTTGAAATGAATTTTATAAGTTTCTCTCTTTGTTTCCTTGTATCAGAAACAGTACTAGTGCCTATATTAAATTCCTTGGCAACACTTGAGGTCGACCGGCCGTTTTCACAAAGTTGAATAACACATAGCTTGTCCTTAATTGTAAGGACATCCTTCTTCCTCTTAACATCTCCAGAACGATTCATGCTGCTACCAGACATAGTCTTGGTCAAAAATGTTCAAAGTTACTATGAAAATAAAAGTTATTTAAAAAAAATATTTCACTAATGGCGCAGCACTGTGGTGTAGTACGAGGGTAGAGAGCACATGGCTTGACCAGGCCTGGATGGGTCCAGTCGGGGCAGGGAGGAGGCACGTTACGTAGGACGCCAGCAGGAAAAGAAAAACATTTTTGAAGGAAACTTCAGCCTGTGTAAATTGTTTTTAGGAAACTTGTATGGTATTTTTTATTACATAATTACTAGTATTTCTTTTGACTTTGGCTATGATGAATTGTTCTAAAATCGATGGTAACTCCTGTACTGTAGTGTATAGGCCGCTCCCCCATCCAACCCTTATCCCCCCTGGTGGTCCCTCCCAATGCTCCCCTCTCTCTCGACACCACCCACCCACCCCACCCCCTCCTACACCATGCGCCTCGAGCCACAGGCAGACGGGATTAATACGGTACGGCCTGCCTCATGGTTTTCATATACGGACAATTCCATGATTATCCGGCTGACTGTCCAGATAATGTAACATCGGCAGCAAATTAACCGGCTCTGATATTTTATCCGGCTAAACCAAATACAAATACAAATATTTATTCAGGTAAAGTACATACATACAGGGTAAGATACAAAAGTTGATGGATTTATAGATAGAGCTAGTACATACAATGCCTAAAGCCACTATTATGCAAAGCGTTTCGGGCAGGAAAAACAAAGACTAAAACTTAACTCTAATTGAGATTACAGTATAAATTGTGTCGAGAACAAATAAGAAAAAAATGAAAAAGGGCAGGGGGGGGGGCATGGCAGAAAAAAAGCAAAAATACAATTTGGTCAACAAACAGCATTGTATAAAATCGTAGATCAGAAATACTACAGGAACAACTGTGGACATCCTCAAGAGGAAACTAGATTGTTTCCTTCAAGGAGTGCCGGACCAACCGGGCTGTGGTGGGTATGTGAGCCTGCAGGTCGCTCCAAGCAACAGCCTGGTGGACCAAACTCTCACAAGTCAAGTCTGGCCTCGGGCCGGGCTTGGGGAGTAGAAGAACTCCCAGAACTCCATCAACCAGGTATCATGGGTTGACATTTAGGGGTGAGATAGGTTACATTGAGTTAATTAGGTAGCACTTAGTTTTAATCTTAAACTGGTTGGGAGAGGTACATGCAGTCTTTAACATAATTGGGAAGGTCATTCCTCATTCTGGGTCTCTTGATTTGTAAAGCATTTTTAGTTTGACTAAGTCGTACTCTTGGAATATCAAATAGGTATCTGTTTCTGGTGTGGTGCTCATGGGATCTGTTACAACCTTCTAGGAAGTTTTTAAGGTCCGGATTGACATTACAGTTCAGGGTTTTATATATATTAAATACACATGAGAGGATGTGCAGTGACTTAATATCTAACATATTCAGAGATTTGAGTAAGGGTACCAAGTGATGTCTGGGGCCAGAGTTAGATATTGTCTTAATAGGAGCTTTGTGTTGAGTAATTAGAGGACGTAAATGATTTAGGGTAGTAGAACCCCAAGCTCAAATACCATAGTTGAGATAAGGATAGACGAGAGAGTAATAGTGTGTCACCATGGCAGGGCGAGGTACATAATATCTGATCTTAGAAAGAATGCCAACAGTTTTTGAAACTTTTTCTGGGGGGAGCCCCGTCGGCTCCCCGGAGCTTTACCGGCTGATATGCTAATGTCAGACTTTGGCATCAGTCATGTGTATGGAGTTCTAGGGCCTACCGGGGACCACGAGCCAGAACCTGGCCCCCTCAGAGAGGCAAGGGGAGCAATGGCCTATAGAAACCCCCGTGTGGTTGGAAGCATTCTATGTCTGCCATCGACCGGGTCAAGCATCCAGAAAGGTAAGCATTCCAAAACAAACCCCTATTCTGGTGAAAATTGCTACCTAAGCCGAACTAGTGGATAGAACTCTTCAACAGAAAACAAGGAAACTAGTATGACGTCATACGTCACTGCGCCGCTGTCTGAGCAGCTCCCCCCTCCCCGGGAGGGGGAAGGGGGAGCCCCAGACCTCCCACGCCGGCTATCCACCCATCAGTTCTTCGGCTGATGCTATAGGCAATGGTTATGTGCTCCGGCTCCAGTGGTTGTTTCAGCACTGTACCTAGAGTGTGGTGTCTTGTTTTCTAGGTGGTGCGTGAGCCGGGAGTGATTCTTCAGTACTCGGGCTGCATGCGCCTAGGGTTCCCTTCCCTAGGTGCCCTGTAAGTACTGCCCTTGGGGCTTGGGGCCACCTTCCACAAGTTCCTTGGGTCCTGCCCCTGCTTTGCCGTTTACTGCTTGGTTTTCGGCCGCTCTTTGTGTGCTCGGGTGTTCTGTCTCCCTTGTTCGCCTTAGAGTAAGGGGCAGTGTTTGCACTGGTGGGGCGCAGGGTACTGTGCAGCTTGTCTTTACCAATCATAGCGGCCGGCTCTGTTCCGCTTGGGTACGCTGTCCTCTTGCGGGGTTTTCTTTTTCTTTTTGTTTATCTACCAGGTGGGGGGGGGTCTGCCTTCGTTCTTGCCCCTTGTGTCCCTTGTGTTCTGAGTATTTTCTTTTGGTACCCCTGCTAGGTCCCCGTGAGTGTACACGTCCCGGGGGTTCAGCTCTTAGAAAGTTGTTTGGTAGCTTTGGGTGCCGGTTAGCAGTACCCTGCCTGGGATTACCTGAGCGCGAGTCCTCTTAAAGTAAACGCTCGGGACCCTGGAAAACCCCTGGGGGCGCGCGGGTCCGATGGATGTGACCCCGAGTCCCCTCCTCGCTTCCAGCGAGTTTGAGGGTTGCTCTCACCCTTTGTCTCTGGGTGACTCTCTGTTTTGCCTCCGTCTGCTGCCTGTGGGGTCGGTGACACCTTCGACCCGGAGTCCTGCGAGTTTGGTTGCTCGTTGTGGCTCGGTTACCCAGTTGTGCTAACAAAGCGGGTGCGGGCAGCAGGGGCGTTGCACTTGAGCCTTGGTGGTGGCAATGTTCTCGTGGTTTCCTCCCCGGGAGCCCCGGGGTTGCCCCGTTGTAGTTTGTTTTGGGACTTGGGGGTGTTGGTTGCTTCGGTTCCATCCACGCCCCCTTGTCTTTCCCCTGGTTCACCCTTCCTGCCTGCATCCGGTTCCTTACCGTCTGTAGGTTCGGGGCGGGGTTTTTGGTGTTGAGACTCGGGCAGTCTCGGGAAATTCCCCTTCCGGGGTAGTGACGGGGGCATTTAGGCCTGTTCCTCCAGCCGTGTTGTATGAGTCTGCCAGTGGGCTCCCTTCCTTAAGTGTTTTCACGGCTGCCCCGGTTTTCTGGTACGGCCGGGGTTTTGGGGGAACGGCTCGGCCCCGGGCCTGTCGTGTAGGTTCCCGGGGCTGGGGAGGGGCTGACTTGGGGGGGGGCCTTGGCCCCGTTAGACCCCGTGGGGTTTTTTTATCCCCCTCTAGGCGGGGCTTGTGGTTACGCGGAGTGGGGTCTTTCCTCCCCACTCGCCGTACGTGCTGTTGGACGTCGGCCCCTCCCCGGGCTCGGTTCCTTGGCCTTTGAGTCGGTTGGTTCTGTCCTGTGGGTGGATGTTTCCTCCCACCCCTTTTTTGGACGGTGTTTTTTCATGTTTCCCCGTTTGATGGGGTTCTGCGTGACTTCTGATCTTGGGTGCGCCTGCGCCTTCGTGTGCCTTCGGGACTAGTGTTGGCTTCTGTGTTCTCGAGGGTACGGGAAGGTTTTTCGCTACTTCCCGCGTTATTGGAACGTCTGTCGGCTCCTCGTACTTGTCGCCCTGTTGGGCTACTTGTCGCCCTGTTGGGCTACTTGTCGCCCTGTTGGGCTACTTGTCGCCCTGTTGGGCTACTTGTCGCCCTGTTGGGCTACTTGTCGCCCGGTTGGGCTACTTGTCGCCCGGTTGGGCTACTTGTCGCCCGGTTGGGCTACTTGTCGCCCGGTTGGGCTACTTGTCGCCCGGTTGGGCTACTTGTAGCCCGGTTGGGCTACTTGTCGCCCGGTTGGGCTACTTTTTGGGCTCTTTGCTTCTTTGGCCGGTTTTATTGTTCCTGCTTCCTCTTTTGGCTACTTTTCTCGTGCAGTAGTCCTGGCTGGCGCTTTCCCGCGGAGAGGGTGTGCGGTTCGGCCAGCGTGTTATGCGCATGCGCTGTGGAGTTTGTTTTGGTCTGGGCGGTGTTTCAGTTCTGGTGTTTTGCGCCCTTTTTTGCTACAGTGCTTCGCCTCTCGTTCTTCTCCCTGGCTGCGGTATGTGCCCCTTCACGCCGGGGGTGTCCTGGTTCCCAGTTGTGGGGAGGACACCGCGGGTTTCCCTGTGTCATGGGTGTGGACCGCCTCCTTCGCCTCTCCCTGCTCTCCTGCGGGTCCGGCAGGGTCCGGCTCTGGCGTCTTCACCTGGCGGTGCTCCCAAGTTCTTCTGGGCACGGTTGAGTTGTGTCAAGTTCGTGCCACCATTCGCCAGGTGAGTTTCTGCGGTCTGGCGTCTTTTGGCCGGGCGCTGGATGCGGCGGTTTTTATATACCTGTCTTTATTTAGGTATATTTTTGTACGACTGAGACCGTTCGCATACCAGTGACTGTCCCTTTATCACCCCTTCCTGTCCCCCTCATGTGCATGTCCAACCCATGCTGGAGTCATTCAGGGGACCCTCCTTTTTTAATGTTGTGAGGTGTGGGGGTTGTAGGGTTGGTTCTGTACTCACCTGGTAAGTCTCCTGGCTGTGCTTGCAGGATTTGAGCTCTGGCTCTTGGGTCCCGCCTATCTGGTAGAACTTGCGGGATAGTACCAGTGGAGTGCAGTGGTGCTATTGGCACCTTTGGGGAACACTGTATTACCATCAGAGGTCTGTGCTTGTTACACGACCTACTTGCGAGCATAAGCCTTCTTGCTGGTTCGTCCGTGGACTTCCAGGGCGCACTGGCCTGTTTTCGTATGGCAGTTCCGGCCCGTCCTGGTTGTGGGGGTATGTGGGCCGGTGGGCCATCCTCTGGCCGGTCTAGCCTGTCCTTGGGTCGGGCTTCAGGTGTAAAAGAGCTTCCAGTACCTCATCCAGCAGGTATCGAGCAGGGTTTCTCCACCGTCGGTCGCCTGGTGCAGGTTTCTGGGCCTGCAGGGTTTTGTCGTGTCTCCGTTGGCCCTGTCTGGGGTCTGCCTGCTCCGTTCTCTGCCTTTGCAGAGGGGAGTTGCTATTTACGTGTTGCAGTGGTGCCTGTTGCTGCTGCACGTGTGCATTGGTACCGTGTTTCACGGTGGCGTGTCCTTGTTCCTGTGTCCGGTTGTGGAGTGGCACTTTGCTGCCGTTTTGTGCCTGGGGATTGCGTGGGGTTTTTGTCCCTGCCTGCTTGTCCACCCCTGGTTGTTCTCCTGGGGTTTTTTGTGCTTCTGCTCTTTCTTCCTGCCTCCTCTGCAGCAGGGATGTTCTGCGTGTGTTCTTAGGCATTGGTCAGCCTGTGTCCTGTGATGTGCTTCTTTGTCTCGGTCTATTGCAGTTGTTCGTGCCCCTTGGTTCGGGTCCTGTTCTGGCGGCGACCCTTCCGCCTTCTTTGGTTTCCTAGCTTGCCCTGCCGGTTATTTTTTTTTTTTTTTTGGGGGGGGGGTCTTGCGATGTCTCGCGTCGGACCAGTCGTTTCTGAACTCCTGGCGGGCTTGCATGCTTTGGGGAGTTTTTCTGTTCGGCAGACGTTCCATCTCCTTGTGCCGCCTGGGTTTCGGTGGTCGCGCCCGAGATCTTCTCGCGGCTCTGCCTTTTTCCTGGGCTCGGAGGGGCCTTGTCGGGGCTGCTTATGTTCTGCCTCGTGGTCTCGCCTCCGGTTGGTGGTCGGGTGGCTTCGTGGTAGGTGTCCCACCTGCGTGCTTCTCTTGGCGGCAGTATGGGGTATTTTGGCGGTCCTTCCTTTTCCTGTCCCTTCTTAGGTGGTTACTCTTGTTAGCTGGGTTTACTCTCGGCTTGGTTTTCTAGTGGGGGTTGGGGGCCGTCGTCTTGCCACATACTGTCGCCTCTTTTCGTGCGGCGCAGGCGGAGCCGCTTCAGCTTGCTTTCGGTCTTGGTGTTGCTTCTGCACCGTTAGTCAGTTGTCTTGTGCGTCGTTTCACCTCCGGCCTGTTCGTGTGCCGCTTGCACCATCCTGGTCTCTGGTCAGCGTGCTCTGTCTTCTCCTCGGTTGGTAGTGCCCCTTCGGTTCCGGTGTTTTTTCGTCGGCTCTTTCCTTTGGGCCTTTGCCTCTGGGGGTCGAGTCGCTGAGTTGTCTTGCTCCTTCGGTTTTAGCGTTTTGGTTGTTTGGTGGCAGCAGTCTCCATCTTTTCTGCCGCGGGGTGGGGCTGCTGCATTCTGGAGGGGTCCAGGGTTTGTTGGTGCTTCGTTGGTCGGGCCGGGGGTGTGTCGTTTTTGTGTTCAGTGGCGGCCCTCCGCTGTTGTTTGCGTGCCACGGCGTTTGGGTCCGGAGCGCGTTTTGCGTTGATCCGGTTCTGTTCTTCCCGGTTCGCGGGTGATAGTGTCCTGGGTGGTCAGCCGTGTTCTTGCGGCTAAGCTGCCTGTGTTCTTCCCTCATGCCTGTGGCGTTCGTGGCTTCGCTGCTCTCACTGCCGTCTGGGCAACGTGGCCTTGCGGTCATTCGGGCATGGATTTTTGGTGTTCGTGCAGGGGCCTTGCTGCTCGTGGTTCTCGTGTTGTTCCCGGGATTTTCGGGGCTGTGGTGCCTTGGGTTGGCGTTTGCTGCCGGTTGTCTCGCCTCCTTGGGGGGTGCGTGGTGTCCGCCTCCCGGTTCTGTCCCTTTGACCTTCCTCTGTGGGTAGTTAGCTCCGGGGAGCCGACGGGGCTCCCCCCAGAAAACCAGCGTTGAATGTAATGAAACGCCATTTTCTGGGTGAGACCCGGAGGCTCCCCGGCAACCCTCCCTCCCTCCGGTCGGTGTTTTTCGCGTGTTTTGACATCCAGCCTCAGAACTGATGGGTGGATAGCCGGCGTGGGAGGTCTGGGGCTCCCCCTTCCCCCTCCCAGGGAGGGGGGAGCTGCGCAGACAGCGGCGCGGTGACGTATGACGTCATACTAGTTTCCTTGTTTTCTGTTGAAGAGTTCTATCCACTAGTTCGGCTTAGGTAGCAATTTTCACTAGAATAGGGGTTTGTTTTGGAATGCTTACCTTTCTGGATGCTTGACCCGGTCGATGGCAGACATAGAATGCTTCCAACCACACAGGGGTTTCTATAGGCCATTGCTCCCCTTGCCTCTCTGAGGGGGCCAGGTTCTGGCTCGTGGTCCTCGGTAGGCCCTAGAACTCCATACACATGACTGATGCCAAAGTCTGACATTAGCATATCAGCCGGTAAAGCTCCGGGGAGCCTCCGGGTCTCACCCAGAAAATGGCGTTTCATTACATTCAACGCTGGTTTTTTTTATATATTTAGAACGTGTCCCTGGAAATTCAGCTTGTGGTCAATGAGAATGCCAAGGAATTTGCCATCTACTTTGTTACAAATTTGGGTATTGTTAATCCTGAGATTTATTTAATTTGAGGATTTATTGCCAAACAAAATATAGAAAGTTTTGTCAATATTGAGGGTGAGTTTGTTGGCAGTTAGTCAGTGATGGACTTTATTTAGCTCAGTATTCACTGTGATATTTAGAGCAAGGGGGGTCAGGACTGGAGTAAATGAAGGTCGTGTTGTCAGCAAATAGAATTGTTTGAGATGTTGGAAGGCATTTGGAAGGTCATTAATGTAGATGAGAAAGAGGAGAGGGCCAAGTATGCTGCCCTGGGGAACACCAATGTTGATGGGTAGGGTGGGAGAAATTGAATTATTCACAGAAACATACTAGAGCCTGTCAGCAAGGTAAGGCTTAATGTACTGCAGGGAGTGATCTCTGACTCCGTAATGTTGTAATTTAAGAAGAAGGTTTTGGTGGTTAACAGTGTCAAAAGCCTTATGCAGGTCTACAAATAACCCAACAGGGAACTCATTTTTATCAAGAGCTGTATATATCAAGTTAATCATACTAATAAGTGCATCGTTAGTGCTTTTTTGGGGTCTGAAGCCATATTGACAAGAGCTAAGTATATTGAGTTTGGCTAGATAAGAATAAAGCTGCTTATAGATTAGTTTTTCAAATATTTTTGACAAGTTTGGCAAATTGATATAGGTCTGAAGTTAACATCAGTAGGATCACCACATTTGTGGACAGGGGTTACTCTTGCTTTTTTTAGAATATCTGGAAAGGTTTGGAGTTCAAGTGACTTGTTGAAGAGCAATGCAATGGCAGGAGCTAAAAATCTGGAGGCTTTTTTGTAAATAAAAGTTGGTATCTCCTCAAGGGCACTAGACTTGGTTTTAATGGAAAGGATTATGTCAGTAACATCAGTGGAATTAGTAGGCATTAGATACAGAGACTGTGGATAGTTACCTGTTAGATAGTCCTAAATATTAATACTGGAAGATGGAATATCATTTGCAAGGGATGACCCAATGGAAGAGAAGAACCTATTGAATTCAAGAACAGTGTCATAGGCTGAAAGCAGACCATCATTATTTGACAGGAGTATTGGTTTGTTATTTAAAATCTTCTTTGATCCCATTATTTGAGAAATTGTGCTCCATGTTTTCTTAACACTTTAATGCGCGCGGTACCTGCGAAAAAACTCTGCGCATTGTGCGCGCGTCGTTTTTTTCTCATGAGCGTAAACACCAAACAGTGTGTAATCTTTTCAATCTCCTGACACCAATTCTCGAGCTACGTATTTCCTTTTGGTATCAATGTGTTGGCAATAGAATTCTCTACAAGATCATATGTATAAAATGTAACCAAAGCATTAGCTATTCCATCACGAAATAAATAAAAACGTAGATCACTTGCCGTCTCGCTGTACGCCCAAAGAGCTACAAAATGTTCATACTCTTTTGTTTGTTGTCAGCTCCACATTAGTCCTACAGTGTTAAATTTTATATCACTGAACTCGCAATAAAATTCTCTACACAGGTATATGCATATAAATGTAGAATCATGATCGCGGCCAACACAAGAGTGTGTGGAGTGGGCGATTACCCTCGTTGTGTCACCAACTCAGTAGTCTCTCCTCTAAGTTACAATACATTGCCGTTTTCTCAAATAGGCACTGTGCCTATTAGAGAAAACTGAAATTTAATGGCAAACATATTCATACAAACCCCAAGTCGATCGAGTAGTATATACCCACTATAACACGGACCGTAAATGTACATCGTGATCCGACAAGCGCTTAAATAAACCGCCCGTACATCCAAGTGAAGATCTCAGAAAAGTGTTAATATTGCCCTTTGTGTGGGTAAATTTATCTTCGTAGTATTTAATTTTGGCTCTCCTAATTATTTTAGATAGCAATGATGAGTAATTCTTTGAAAATTCTTTGGAGACGATTCCTAACCTATACTTCTTCTCAAAGTCATGTTTTCTGGGGGGAGCCCCTACGGCTCCCCAGAGCTATCTATGGCTGATATGGATACCCTAACTATTTTGCATCAGTCGATGTGGGTGGAGTTCTAGGCCTACCGGGGACCACGAGCCAGAACCTGGCCCCCTCAGAGAGGCACAGGGAGCAATGGCCCATAGAAATGCACATGTGATTTGGAGCATTCTATATCTGCCATCGACCGGGACAGGCACCCAGAAAGGTAAGCGCCACAAAACAAACCCCTATTCTGGTTAAACAACAAAATTGACAAACGAGTGGACAGAACTCCCCCAGGAAAACGAACTAACAAGCATGACGTCACGCGAGCCGCGCCGCATGTCTGCGCAGCTCCCCCCTCCCCGGGAGGGGGAAGGGGGAGCCCCAGACCCCCTTTCATCCCATAGATGCTTTGCTTCCATTCTGTCTAAATTTGGTCTCCTATATATAACTCCTATTATAATATTATTAGCTTTTTCGTTTAATTCTATCCAAATAGTTTCTGTGTGTGGCTCAGTTTTGATTCCCTCTTTGAGACTACATTTCAAATTGTCCCTAACATATATGGCTACTCCACCTCCTCGTCTAATATATCTATCTGTGTGAAATAGTTTAAATCCATTTATTTGATATTCAGCTAATAGTTCTCTTTTTTCTACATTCATCCACGTTTCGGTAAGTGCAATAATATCTACTTTTTCTGTGCAGACAAGAGCATTTAATTCGTTAATTTTATATCTTAGACTTCTACTGTTAGTGTAATATACCCTAAGTGAATTGTTATTTTGAGGCCTTTCTCTTTCCCTGATCATTTTGCCAATTCCTTTCTCCCATAAACACATACTTTTATTACCTCCTTCCTCCAAATCAATTCCCATACCTCTATCTACTAAAAGTTTAAACCCAAACAAACACCTCTAACCACTTCTTCCAACGAGTTCGCAACAGCAACAACCCCAGCTCTCGATAGATGCACCCCATCACGAGCATACATTTCATTTCTTCCATAGAAGTGTTCCCAGTTGTCTATGAAAGATATTGCATTTGATTTGCAATATCTTTCCAGCCGGCAATTGACACCAATTGCCCTTGACATCCATTCATTTCCCACTCCCTTTCTTGGAAGAATGCCACATATGATCGGGATTCCTCCCTTGCTCCTAACTAATTCAATGGCTGTCCTGAATCTCTGTATTAGTTCCTCACTCCTAACTCGCCCAACATCATTACCCCCTGCACTAATACAAATAATGGGTTTGTTTCCATTTCCCGTCATATCATTTATGTTTCCAACAATATCACCAATTCCAGCTCCCGGATAGCAAACCCTTAATCTGTTCCCCCTATCTCTGGCACAAAACGTTCTGTCTAAATACCTCACCTGGGAATCTCCCACAACCAAAATTCGCTTCGATTCTCCCTTTTCCTTTCGAGCAGTTTGAGGGACCTGCGCTTCAATGCTCCTCGTTGCTTTGCCTCCTCTTTGAACAACAGGTTCACCACAGCACTCGTCCTCTAATACGTCAAATGCATTAAAAGTCCTAAGGTGTAGGCTATTAGTTGTCGGTTTTGCCAAGGTCTTCTTAATACCCCTGTCTTTCACAACTTGCCAAGACGAGGTCTTCTTAATACTGGTCCCGTCAGTCCTTCTTAATGAGGTCCCGTCAACACTGGCCTCCTCCTTCGTTTCCTCCCGAAGTCTCAGCTGTCGTACCTCCTCCCGCAGGAATCCATCTCTGCTCTCAGAGCTCCAACCAGACTCACCAAATCCTTCACTAATCCTTCCATTATTGCAATAATAATGTTACTAGAATCGGAGCTCCAGCTAACACAACCTCTCACTGACTGCACTTGACTGACAACACATTCAGAGCATCGCGTAGCAGCTGCTTCATATGGGCCAATAGCAGCTGCCTCGTATGGGCCAATAGCAGCTGCCTCGTATGGGCCAATAGCAGCTGCCTCGTATGGGCCAATAGCAGCTGCCTCGTATGGGGCCAATAGCAGCTGCCTCGTATGGGGCAATAGCAGCTGCCTCGTATGGGGCAATAGCAGCTGCCTCGTATGGGCCAATAGCAGCTGCCTCGTATGGGCCAATAGCAGCTGCCTCGTATGGGCCAATAACAGCTGCCTCGTATGGGGCAATAGCAGCTGCCTCGTATGGGGCAATAGCAGCTGCCTCGTATGGGCCAATAGCAGCTGCCTCGTATATGCCAATAGCAGCTGCCTCGTATATGCCAATAGCAGCTGCCTCGTATGGGCCAATAGCAGCTGCCTCGTATGGGCCAATAGGAGCATTTGGCCATGAACACATTCAGAACACCTCGAGTGAGAGCAGCCACACCCAGCCAGTCTCCCTCACTCCAACATCTTACTCGCCAACATTGCTCCTCCCACTATACTGTTATAGTTCTTATTACACATGTTCTATATGCCTATCTACATGTTTTATTTACCAGAACTATGCAAGTAAGACGGTATTGTGTGCTAACAGTACAGTGGCCACTATACACTGCATGAAAAATCACACGGCAGACGACGCTACGATTACGTCACCTCCCTCACCAAAATAGCTCCTCTCAACATTCTCCTGTTGCTGTTCTAACACTATATACACGCACTATATATACCCATGTACATATGTTTTGCCCATAGCGAACCACTAAGCTAGCATGGTGAGCAAAACAAGAGTGCCTGCCACACACACACACAATGAGGCTACCTCAATTCTCGCCCTCCCTCCCTCACCAAAATTCCTCCTTCCACAATACTACGCACAATGCTAATTATAACCACATTCCTGCTATTATCACAATCCTGGTCACTAATTCCTGTAAATGAATAATTGACCACACATTTATTTTGAAAAGGAACCTAAGAAATCATTTGAAGATTCCTAGATGGACGTAATAATTCTGTGGTGCTGTGGCTAGCACTGTGAACATCGTGAACAGCACTGAATCACTGATATTTGAACATTGTACCCAGTCATTATCACACTGAGGCTCTTCTATAACATTATCATAGCTAAATAATACAAGTTATATATATATTTTGACATAATTAGGCGATGCTATGGTCACACGCTGAACAGCAGTGCTGTGCGCTCATGCTGCGAACGCCAGCCTTGGTTGCTCACACACTACTGAGGCTCCCACACCCGGGAATGTGGACCACGATTTTTTTTAAAGATGGCGTCTGTTTACAAGAGCCCTGAGGAAGCTGATGTGAACCCCATATAGCCGCGGGAATTTTGAATGGAACGTGAAAAATACAAATACCCGGAGGCGCGTTACGCAAACCAGACGTGAGCCTGGTTTAAGGGTTAAAGTGATCAATGGTGTCGCTACCGTACTTAAATTCTTCACAAACCTACAGTAGTAGGAGGCAAGACCAAGGAAGCGCAGGAGCTGCTTCCTGGTGGTAGGCTGTGGGTAATGCTGGATGGCTTGAGTGTGTATGTTTAACGGAGCTAGGTTGCCACTCCCTATCACATGACCAAGATAACGCACTTTACCTTTAGCAAAGGTGGACTTGCCCAAGTTAATGGTGAGGCCAGCGGTCAGGAGCTTGGCAAACAATCGTTGCAGCTGGAGCAGATGTTCGTTGCAGGTGTTTGTTGCCACAAAGATATCCAAGTAGGCATAGGTGTTATCTAAGCCATGGATGACGCGGTTGACAGCTCGCTGGAAGGTGGACGGGGCATTACATAGTCCAAATGGGAGGCGTTCATATCTGTAAAGGCCAAAAGGAGTGGGGAAGGCAGATATTTCCTTAGCTCGCTCTGTCAAACATACTTGGTAGTATCCCTTGAGTAAGTCTAGTTTGGATAAATACCGAGCATTACCAATGGCGTGAAGGATGTCATCTATTCTAGGTAATGGGTAAGCATCCTTGACAGTCACTAGATTCAATAACCGGTAATCGGTACACAACCTCACTTTACCGTGCGGTTTCGGCACCAAGATGCAGGGTGAGGCCCAAGGGGACTCTCAAGGGGTGGTCAGCCCACACTGTACTGAAGTACAGTATCCAGGAGGTACTGTACTTCAGCATGCATAACTTCCTTTTTGCTAGGGCTGATTCGGTAGAAAGGTTGACGAATTGGTCGGGTGTCAGGGAGTAGCTGGATGTCGTGCTGAACCACATTACACTCCTGTGGATCATCGCTGAACAACTTCTGATGTTCCTTGAAGATTCTGATGAGAGGAGCACTATTACTGTCCTGCAAATAGGTATGAAGATCAGTTATGATTTCCGAGTTGGAAAGCACTGCCTCAGTGTTACTGCTTTCGGGAGGAGAAGCAGGGAAGGTCTCACTGTGGAGGTATGGACCTTCAAATGTGGATAACGATACCAATACAGTGGGGGGAGTACCTTGATACTGCTTTAGGAGGTTGACGTGGCACAACTGGGTCTTCTGCTGCCTATCTGGAGTCTCAAGAACGTAGTTGTGGTTGTTTCTGCACTCCTTGATGCGGTAGGGTCCTGAAAACTTGTTTTGCAATGGAGAACCTGGGATAGGAAAGTATGCCAACACGAAGTCTCCTGGTTTAAATTTCCTTAATTTGCTGCTTTGGTCAAAATGAGTCTTCATCCTCTCCTGAGCTTTCAATAGATTGTCATTAGCAAATTTACGTACTCTCTCTAGAATGTGTTTTAAGTTTTGAAGAAACTGGGGCACATTCTGAGGGTCACTGAAGGTGGCATTACGTAGAGAGTCTTTAAAAGCTTTGAGAGGAGTACGGCACTTACGTCCGTAGAGCATCTCATAAGGAGATACTCCTAGAGACTCATTAGGGAGACTTCTGAAAATGCACATATTGAGGTCAAGTTGTTTATCCCAGTCCTTCAAGGTTTCATTGCAAAATTTCTTTAGGAGTGCTGTAATAGTCTGATGACTACGTTCAAGAGAACCCTGTGAAGCAGGATGATAGGGGCTGGACAATACCTGTGTGATGTTGAACTCTTCCAGTGTCTTCTTGAAAAGATCACTGGTGAAGTTGGTGCCACAGTCACTTTGAACCTCTTGGAAATCCATACTGGGTGAAGATCTTCAATAGTTGTTTCACCACAGTAGCAGCCGTAATGTTCTTTACTGGAACTGCTATGGGGAATCTGGTGGTAGGACACAGGATAGTTAGTATATAGGCGTTGCCAGAACTGGTCCGGGGTAAAGGACCAACACAGTCTATGATGAGTCTGTGGAAAGGTTCTGCAGGCACCTGGATAGGAGTCAATGGAGCCTGGGGAATAGAGATGTTAGGTTTATCTGCCATCAGACATGTATGACACTGTTGCACGTAACTTTTGATGTCTTTAACCATACCTGGCCAGTAGTAGTCTTGTCTGATTCCGTGGTAGGTTTTGTTAAAACCATAGTGAGAAAGTGCTCCGTGGGCCAGAAATAGAATATCGGGCCGTAGGCTGGTGGGAACCACTAGTTGTTCGACATTTGCCCAATCGTCATCCTCCTTCAGCTTACTGGGTCTGCACCTGCGGTAGAGCAACTGATTCTCTAGGAAGTACCCAGGGATACTGTCAGGTTGAGTCTCAGCCTGGAAGAATAATGGTGTTAATGAAGGATCCTCCCTCTGTAACTTACGGAACTCCAAACTAGTAAGATTCGGTGGTAGATTCTGAGGGTCTTGAGGGACAGCGGTTGCAGTAGAGTCAGCTGGTTGCGGGCGTGCAGCTTGTGCACGGGTGGTCACCAAAACCGGAGAGAAACTTCATCACTTTCTTGAACCTCTGCTGAAACATACTCAAAGATGGGATTGTCCACTACAGAGTTACACACCTGGGGTTTGTCCATGATGATCAGGTTGGACGGTTGCAGATATTCTGCCAAGTCGAAGGCCCAGGAGAAGTTGCACTCCAGACATGGGAAAAGGCTTTTCCCTGATGGCGACTTGGACTTCACCGGTCACAAAGGACAATCCAGGTGGACTCTGGCGAGTGGATACGGAGTGGTAGCAGTGAGGTCAGTGATAAGGACGGTTTCCCCAGTGTAGGTGATATTAGGCACAGCTGATTTCAATATTATTAACTGAAGAGCCGCTGTGTCCCTCAAGATCTTCAATTTGAAACGTCCCTCCGAATCTATACCGTTGGTAGAGACAGTTCCAAGATACAGGTGTTTACTGAAGAGAGAAAGATCATTAACAGGAACACCAACATTCATCACAGGCTTACCGGACTTAGGAGGAGTCGGTTTGGGTTTAGTAGTTTCATTATTGCCTTTGTATTGAGCCTTCCCACATTTATCTATGGTATGTCCATAGAGGTTGCAATACTTAAAATACAATTGAGAGCACGCTTGATCTGTACTCACTTTATCATAACTATACAAGACTTCTTACTGGAAGGTGGTTCTGGTGTTAGCCAGTGGATGAGGCTGTAAGTGGCAGCCGACTTTGCACATCTGATGTAGTCGGTTTCTTCTTTGTCTGCTAAATATAAACGGACGGAAGGGGGAACACGTCTCAAGAATTCCTCAACTAGCATGAGGTTGACGAGTTCTGAAAATGTAGAGACATGTGCTGCTTCCAGCCATTTCATGAAATATCTTTTCTTTGTATTGGCAAATTCTAGAAAGGTGGTGGTACTGTAACCCCGCGATTATCCGGGATTCAAACATCCGGAAAACGCCCTTATACGGCCAAAATCGTGATCGGATAAAGTTATCACAATATCCAGCCAAAATGGCCACAGGAACCGGATAAAAGCTGGTTTGGCCGGATGAATATTCGGCCATACCGTATTAATCCCGTCTGTGGCTCTAGATGCATGGTGGAGGAAGGAGTGGGGTGGGTGGGTGGTGTCGGGAGGGTGGGAGGGGTGCGTCAGAAGGGACCACCTAGGTACAGGAATTACCATTAATTTTAGAACACTTAATCATAGCCAAAAACAAATGAAATAAGTACTAGTAATTATGTAATAACAAATAAATAAGTTTCCTAAAATTAATGTGCACAGGCTGAAGTTTCCTTCAAAAATATTGAGTTTTTTTCCTCCTGGCGGTCTACGTAACGCGCTATATCTGCCCCAGCCCAAGTGGACCTGTCCAACACTGGTCAACCTATGTGCATCCGTCCCTCGTGTTACACACAGTGCTGCGCCATTAGTGAAATATTTTTTTAAATAACTTTTTTATTTTCATAGTAACTTTGAACATTTTTGGCCAAGACTATGTCTGGTAGCAGCATCAATCATTCTGGAGGTGTTAAGAGGAAGAAGGTTGTCCTAGCAATTAAAGACAAGTTATGTGTTGTTCAACCAGTGAGGCGTCACAGGCAGCCAAATGCCTTCAACAAGTGAGGCGCCACAGGCAAGCCAAGCGCCTTTAACAAGTGATGCGCAAGCAAGCAAGCGCCTTCAACAAGTGAGGCATCACAAGCAAGCCAAATGCCTTCAACAAGTGAGGCTTCACAGGCAAGCCAAGCGGCTGCAACAAGTGAGGCGCAAGCCAAGCGCCTTCAACAAGTGAGGCGTCACAGGCAAGCCAAGCGCCTTCAACAAATGAGGGCATGCAAGCGCTTCAACAAGTGAGGCACATGCAAGCGCCTTCAACAAGCGAGGCCTCACAGGCAACCCAAATGCCTTCAACCAGTGAGGCTTCAGCAGCTGGCAGTCAAAACTAACTTTCCTTAATGAACTGTACAGTAATTTTAAGTGTTAATTTTAGTGTTGTGTTAGTATAAGTTACGTAAATTGTTAAGAATTCTTAACTTCAAGATGTGTGGCATCAATCAAGAAGACGAACACCAATAAGGTAAGTTGAGGTTTCTAGTTGAATATTTAATAATTATATGTGGCAAGGCAATTCAAATTATGTTGTTTGTAGTATAAAAGTAGTTGGAAATTGCCACTTTTGGACTCGTAGGTGAAAAAGTACCATTATCCGAAAAATGTGATAATCCGGCTGGGGATCCTTCCCATATAGTCCGGATGATCGAGTGGAGACAGTACTTGCCTTTAGATAATCACGGAATTTTCATCTGTAGCTTTCGGTGGAGAGAAGGTAGGCGTCCAGAACTGCTTGCTTCAGGGTCTGGTAGTCATCCTCAGACACTAAGGTACTGAGAGTAACTGCAGCTCTACCTGTGAGGTGCACTCTGAGAAGGGTAGACCATTGATCTGTAGGCCAGCTAAGTATTTTAGCTAGGGTCTCAAAAGTGGTGAAAAAGACATCGATCTCTGTCTCAACGAATGGTGGCATTAACTTGCATGGGAGACATTGAAACTTAAGGGAAGACTAGCTGTAGCTTGTTGACGCTGAGTGTGGTGTGTAGTTTCCAACGTGAGTTCTTGTTGACGACATGCTAGAATCATATCAGCTTGCTTCTTATCATGTTCGCGTTGCATCTCCAGGTGACGTTGTTTTGCTTCAAGCTGTACTCGCTCACGCTCTTGGAGTAGGGCCGCCTCTTCCTTCTTTAGGGCCATCTCGCGTTCCTTGAGGGTGGCTTCACGTTCCTGTTCTTCTTTCCTTATTGCAACCTCTCTTTCCCTTATCTGGAGAGCTTCTTTCGCCAGGGCCGCCTCACGTTCTTGTTGTTCTTTCTTTATGGCAGCCTCTCTTTCCCTCATTTGTAGAGCTTCTTTTTTGTAGTTCCTGTTCAATTTTTGCAAGTTCTAGCTTCAACTTCATAGTTGCCAGGGCATGTCTATCTGCAATAGAATAATTTTCACGAGTTTCCGAGTCAATCTTCCCTTCATCTAAGAGGTGATCCAATATTAAATTTGTGCAAGTCATTTTTGTTGGCTCCATGGGGAACATCTAGTTGATACTCCTGTGCAAGAGTTTGTAATTCGGTCTTCTTGGCATGAATTAAGTTCCCTATTTCACCTGCTGGATCGTTACGGAAAGCTGAGAGACGAAACATGGTGAAAATAACAAATAAATGTACACTGAATATACTTGTGATATGGTAAGTGTCAGTAACAGGATGACGTGGCAACTGGTAACTATCCTGTGGAATTTTAATCGTTAACAATTAACGTTAATTTTAGTAGGGTAAATGATTAGTCAATCAAAAGCACAGGAAATCTTATACCTGGTACTCAATGTAAGAGAATAAGGGCAAGAAAATCCTACTAAATAAATGAAACCGATTGTTTCTAAAACAAATGAAACATTTAATTGTTTCAAAAGTGAATAAGGTAGTCCAAGAATGTAGGCATACCTTGCCGAGTCTCTATAGGACAGAAGCAAGGGTTTTCCCACTAAATGAAATATGATACTTACAGAATTAGTGAACTTTGTGCTCTGAAAAAAGAAAGCTAATTCCCTACCTAAGTAAATATCATTATCTCTGACCGATGTGTAGAGGTGTGAGTGTCAACTGGTGACGAGAACTGCTGTTGAGGTTCCAACTCAGCAACTTAGTCCGTGCTAGAGGAACTATGGCCCTCTGTATCCTCCTTCGGTTGGATTGCAGAAGATAGGGTGCTTTGACCCGAAGACAAATCAAAGTACCAGGGTACCAAAATGATGATTGGTCGAGATTGAGAAATATCCTAGGGACAAAAGGTGGAAAACACGAGTAATAACACAGAGGGAGGGATGACCAACTAAGAGAATGACTGAGGCCTTCAGTCACCACGTAATCCAAAGTTATCCAACACTCGCAATATGCTACTCTCGGAATGCACAATACACACACAGCACCATATAAATATTAAAAGTAATGAAAATATTGAAAAGCAACTGTATCAAAGCCAAGTACACTTACCACAAATTGATGTTCTAGTACTAGTACCTGAGTGAGGCTCCCGGACAGGCCCCTATTTAATGTGACAGAAAAATGAAGGAGTGTAGATGTTCGGCAGTCCTCCTAATGGCTGGTGTCAATGCCTATCACATTAAGAAAAAAAAGATCGACTGCTTGGCTGTTGTCTGTGGTAAAGTAAGGGACTACACACAAAACACGTAGTATGAACAATGAAACTTTAATTAAACTGAAAGCAAATTAAAAACAGACAATTCCTTGGCTATGTACAGTGCAAGCTAACAAGTCAAAAAATATAACATAAAAATTAAGAACAGGGATGACGTTACTCTATAATATAAAGACAAAATGAAATAAGCAGGTGCTGAGAATAAAGCGCTAGCTGAGAAACATCCACCTGATAGACAGAGCGTATATCAGTTAGTTGTTCACAGCTTGAGAGCACAAGATATTCTAACTTCAATGGCTGGTACAAGCCCAGACATCGACTTGGTAAAGTGCGCTGAGGTGCAGTCGGCAGGTAACCAATCAGAAGCAGGCAGGCTGGGAATGGTAATTTGCTGGTTGATGAAGGTGGCGAGCCGGCATGGAGGGAGTGTGGAGTAGGGGAGAGTTTAGGGTACGTTTCCCTCCTGGTCAAAATTTTTTGTGCTACTGGTAGATGTATCTTGAAGGTAGCATCTTATTGTTGTATGTATATAAGTAACTTTATGTAGGGAAGAGGAGGCTCAATCTCTCTTGAAAGAGATTATCGTCACAGTTCAAAAAGTAAAAAATCACCACAAAAACGGAATTTCTTATTGGCGTGATCGTCACTAAGCGGGCAGCTCTAGTAAATTGAGGCAGGTCGGCCAGTGTGACCGGGAACCATGCGCTCAATCGACCCAAACGTGTACCAACAAATATCGTTAGTCGACGACACTATCGTAAGTTGTCGCATTTTTATATCAAATTTACATCGTAACTCGAAATTATCGTAAGTTCGGTCAATAGTAAGTCGAGGTGCCACTGTACATTCAAAATTAGTTACAAACATAATGTTGTCATTCTAGATAGAGCTAGTTTATACTATGCCTAAAGCTACTAATATGGATTTTGGTACAGTCCACAGGCTGAATTAGAGGAGTGGTGTTAGGAGGAAGGAACTTTATTGTGAGAACATTTTGGGCAAGATGTGGGAAAAACTTAAAACTTATTGAGATCAAAAGCATGAATTCAACTGAAATGGATTGGGGGGTGCAGAATGATGACAATTACATATTGGATGGAACAGCAGAAATTGCAACAGAACATCAGGAGTAATTTAGCTAATAAACAGATAGACTATAATTTTCTTTAAGTTTATACATGGCAGATATCAGCAATTATATGAGTTGGTGAATAACCAATATTGTTTGAAAATAGCAAGACAGGTTGACATTTTGGAGGTAAGGTAGTTTACGTTGACTTGATTCATTTGATTTTTTATTACCAGTCCCTTTGGTGTAGTGGTTAAGACGGTCGCCTGGCATTTCGTGATCTCTTTGTCCTGGGTTTGTATCCTGGCCGGGGAGGATTTGCTGGGCGCACATCCTTAACCCTTAGACCGCGCAATACATACGTATATGATTTGACAAAATAATTTAACGTAAGTTTTTAAAACTTGCACAAGCATTTTCCAATTTTTTTGGCATAATCAACTAGGCAAATGCTCTAACTTTGTCTAAATGATCACTTGAAAAATAAGAGAATCAAAATTAATTTTAAAATTGAATATTGAAAACTTCAGATTTTCAATTCAGAATATAAAATATGAACTATCACCAATTGTTCATTTAATGTTATTCCTCTCTCAGAATAGCATATGATCTTTATTTTCATCAAATTAGAATACAGTGGTTACTCGGTTTAAGAGTTTAATCCGTTCCTGGAGACAGCTCGTATTCCGAAAACTCATAATCCGAAGCTAATTTCCCCATAAGAAATAATGGGAAATGAATTAATCCGTTCCTGACTACCCCAAAAATCTCACTTCAAACAAAATTTTATACCTAATTCATCTAAATAAACCTACAAAACTATGTTCAAGTTGTTACTTACCCTTGCTGATGAATGCTGTAGGTGTATGGAAGATGGTTCCCGATAGAGCAATTCAGAACAGGACAGACTTATGCAAATTTTATGCAAAGGGCATATGCAGACATAGATATGCTGGTAATAAGAAAGGATTAGAATGCAGTTACCAACATCCCAAAAAATGTTTAAATATGCTTAGGAAAGGTGAGTGTCGATTTGGATCAATATGTAGGTTTTTCCATCCTGACATGTGCCAAACCTTACTGAAGGACAGAAAATGCTATGACCTCAGCTGCCCACACTTTCACGTGAAAGGCACGGAACGCTACATAAAGAGTGGCAAGCAGGATAATGAATTTGGAGGAAACCCTATAAATTTTTTATACCAGACGGGCAGAGAATTCAAAAGGAGCAGCATGGAGAATGTATGGAACTGGATGCCAGATCCACTTACATTCCAGAATTACAGATACAATTACCCACCGAAAGGGAACTACAACTACGACAGACAACTGCCCTACAACAATCAGTACTGGTCAGAACAAACTCATTATGTCCACGAATAATGGGCTTGCCGAAAAAGTTTCCAATTCAAACTATCACTAATAGAGTAACCTCATTCATCTTTGCCAACATACAAGGACTGAAAACAAGAACAAACAACAAAGTACAGTTCATAAATGGCCTCCTCACGGAGTCAAATGCAGTATTTGGAGCTTTCACAGAAACCCATGCAGGGGAATTGTTGGACAGTGAGATCTGGATTCCAGGATATAACCTATACAGGTGTGATAGGAAAATTCAGCCCGTCCTCCAAAAATGGGGTGGTAAATGTAAGGAGACAAATGGGTGCAATTATGTACTATTCATAGCAGTTATAAATTGTACTTATTTTCACTTAGTATTAAATCGTACTGTCAAATATATTGTGAATATTTGAGTTTACCTGAAAAACTGAATAGAAAACCACACCCTCACCTAACCGTCTTAGTTTTTGAAGATAATAATTTTATAGCTTCTTAATTACAATTAGTACTTAACCTATAGCTATATTGATATTACAGTTTTATAAAACTAATAAAACAAAACTAAAATATATCAATAAATTGTAAAGTAACTAAGGATATTTTAAAATTTTGTATAAAATCTATACTGTTTAATAAACCTGAAAAAGAAATTCCTGATATTTAAAACTTTGTGTATTGCTAATTGAAATTGAAAACTGCATCCTAAAATTCTGAGTGTGTTAACAGAAAACGAGGAGAATTAAATCGGGGGAGGGAGTTGGGTAAATAAGTACAATTATGCACTGGTTATGACAGTACGAAAGTGTACTTATTACACTTAGTATTAAATCGTACTGTCAATTCGGAGGATGGGTTGGAAAATTAGGTCACATGGAGGAGTGGGTCTGTATATTAGGGAAGATCTTGTATGCTCGGAGTTCCTAAATGTTACAAATGAGGTGGTAGAGGTACTGGGATTGAAAATAGAGAAAATAAATTTAGTGATTATTCTAACATACAAACCACCAGATGCAACGGCTGAGGAATTCACAGAACAGATAAGCAAAATAGAGAATAGCCTTGATAATTTGGAGAACCCGATACCTGATATTATCTTCCTAGGTGACTTCAACTTGCCTAGTCTCAGGTGGAGAACAGCAAACAATAATATTATACCAGGAAATCTATCAGGACCTAACCAACCACAGATTAGAGAACTACTTAGATTCTGTGACAAATTTTCACTCAATCAGCAGATATCGGAGCCAACGAGAAATGAAAATATTCTAGATCTGGTCTTTACGAACAATGAAGACATTATCAGAGACATTACGATATCAGATATCACATACTCAGATCACAAGCTCATTGAAGTGCAAACGACCATCAATACTCAGAATAGACCTAAAACGTTGATAAAGCGAGAGGGGCTATTCAGTAAATTCAATTTTAATAATAAAAGGATAGACTGGGAGATAATAAACAGGGAACTTACAAACATTCCATGGGGAACTGTTCTAAGTAATACAAGTCCTACAGAAGGAATAGAAAAAACTGACTTCAGAAGCGTATCAAGTCTGTCTGAAACATGATCCTTTGAGGAAAGCCAGAAAGAGATCTAACGTAGAAAGAGAACGCAGACGACACTATAAACGCAGGAAAAAATAACGGAACTGCTTATGCAGACACGAATTTCCCGTCAAAGAAGGAATAATTTAAATAGGGAGATTGAAGAAATCGAACGGAAATTGAAACACTCATATGAAACTGAAGAAAGGCAGTTAGAACAGAAAGCAATTCAGGAAATAAAGAAAATCCAAAATATTTCTTCTCATATGGGAAATCAAAAGCAAAAACCACTGCCAGTATTGGACCTATTCGTACAAGTGAAGGTTCATACATGGAGGATGACAAAGAAATTAGTGAAATCCTAAAAAAGCAGTATGAGGACATGTTTAGCACTCCAATAAACAACATGAAGGTGGAAGATCCAGACAATTTCTTTATGCGGGATATTCAAACCCCTGTAAATATAACTGATATAAACATGAGCGCACTAAATTTTGAAAGAGAAATTGAAAACATGCCCATGCACTCGGCCCCAGGTTCAGACTCATGGAATTCAATATTTATAAAGAAATGCAAAGTGCCAGTAGCACAGGCACTCAGTATAGTGTGGAGGAAGAGCTTGGACACGGGGGAGATACCAGATGCACTTAAAGTAGCAGACATAGCCCCTCTACACAAGGGAGGGAGCAAAGCATTGGCAAAGAATTATAGACCAGTTGCACTAACATCGCACATCATAAAAGTATTTGAGAAAGTGATTAGGAGTCAGGTCACCAATTTCATGGAGACCAATGACCTTCACAACCCAGGCCAACATGGATTTCGAGCGGGAAGATCGTGCCTCTCACAGCTACTTGAGCACTACGACAAAGTCACTGAGGCATTAGAAGAAAATCAGAATGCTGATGTGATATACACGGACTTCGCAAAGGCTTTCGATAAATGTGACCATGGCGTGATAGCACACAAAATGAAGTCAATAGGAATAACCGGTAAAGTAGGACGCAGGATACTCAGTTTTCTGTCAAACAGGACTCAGCGAGTAACGGTCAACCATATAAAATCTAGTCCAAGTGCAGTTAAAAGCTCTGTACCTCAGGGTACAGTCCTTGCACCGCTGCTTTTCCTTATTCCCATATCAGATATAGACAAAAATACAAGTCACAGCTTCGTATCATCCTTTGCAGATGACACAAAAATCAGTATGAAAATTACCTTGGCTGAAGACATTGAAAAACTTCAAGCTGATATCAATAAAGTTTTCGACTGGGCATCAGAAAATAACATGATGTTTAACAGTGATAAATTCCAGGTACTCAGGTACGGTAAAAATGAGGACCTTAAACATAATACAGAGTACAAAACACAATCAAATGTACCCATAGTAGGAAAACAGCATGTAAAGGATTTGGGAATAATAATGACTGACGACCTAACGTTTAAGGAGCATAACCAAGCAAATATTGCGACAGCCAGAAAAATGATAAGATGGATTACGAGAACTTTCAAATCCAGGGATCCCATCACAGTGGTTGTACTCTTCAAGGCACTTGTGTTGTCCCGTCTTGAGTACTCCTCAGTACTCACTTCCCCCTTCAGAGCAGGAGAGATTGCTGAAATAGAGAGAATACAGAGAACATATACGGCACTCATAGACGCAATAAAGCACCTAAATTATTGGGATCGTCTCAAAGCCCTCCAAATGTACTCACTAGAAAGAAGACGAGAGAGATATCAAATAATATACACCTGGAAGATACTGGAGGGCCAAGTACCAAATCTACACAGAAAAATAACAACGTACTGGAGTGAACGATATGGAAGAAAATGTAGAATAGAACCAGTGAAGAGCAGAGGTGCCATAGGCACAATCAGAGAACACTGTATAAACATCAGAGGTCCGCGGTTGTTCAACGTCCTCCCAGCAAGCATAAGAAATATTGCCGGAACAACCGTGGACATTTTCAAGAGGAAACTAGATTTATTCCTCCAAGGAGTGCCAGACCAACCGGGCTGTGGTGGGTATGTGGGCCTGCGGGCCGCTCCAAGCAACAGCCTAGTGGACCAAACTCTCACAAGTCAAGCCTGGCCTCGGGCCGGGCTTGGGGAGTAGATGAACTCCCAGAACCCCATCAACCAGGTATCAACCAGGTATGGTGAGGAGGTGGGAGGAGGAGAGGTGTTACTGTTTGGAAGGGAAGTCCCCTTCCATTATAACATCAGGCAGTGAGGACCTTTCTGGTGTGCACTCCCTGGCACGTTTTGCCTGCATACCACTAGGTCCTGGTTGTGGCTCACTGCTCGATTTTCTCAAATCTGTCCATAGAAGCTTGTTTTTCCCTTCTTCGCAAGCTGTCTCTGTAGTAAGGCATCACATTGTCATTGAAAAGATTAAGGCCAATTACAGCTTTCTCTGGGTGAGTCTTTTCAATAAAAGTTTGCATCTCTTCCCACATCTGACACACCACCTTAATTTCTGCAGAAAGGACATTCGCTACTGCCTCATCCTCCTCCACTGGAGAAACATCCTCGGCTGAGTCTTCTTGCTGTTCCGTTTGAAGGGCTTGGAGTTCTTCGGTGGTCAGTTCTTCATTGTGTTCTTCCACTAACTCCTCCACATCATCATCGTTCAATTCCAAGCCCATTTACTGGCCCAGAGTAACAATTTCCTGAACAATAGGCGCATCATTTACAGGCTCAAACCCCTCAAAGTCTAGTTCTGTCACACATTCAGGCCGCAATTTTCTCCAGCCAGAGATCAGGGTTCTTTGAGTCACTTCTTACCAGGCTTTGTCAACAAGTTTTAAAGAACTACAAATGTTAAAATGGTCTTTCCAGAACTCTTTGAGAGTGAGGTTTGTGGCTTCAGTCACTTCAAAACATTTCCGGAAAAGTGCCCTTTTATACAGTTTCTTAAAATTCGCTATGATTTTCTGGTCCACAGGCTGAATTAGAGTGGTGGTGTTAGGAGGAAGGAACTTTATTGTGAGAAATTTACTGTATCTGTGCATCAATTCATCTTCCAATCCTGGAGGATGAGCAGGAGCATTGTCGAGGAGAAGCAGGGCCTTGAGTGGCAAACCTTTCTCCTGCAGATATTTTCCTATGGTAGGGCACACCACTTCATTCACCCACTCCGAAAAAAAATCTTAGTCACTCTGTTAGCCTTCCACATTACACACATTTGGTGTTTCTGCACTTTATACTGTTTGAAACCCTTGGATTTTCAGAATGATACACTAGCAAGGGTTTAATTTTCAAATCGCCACTTGCATTTGAACACAGCACAAGCGTAACCCTATCTTTTATAGGCTTGTGTCTGTGCAAGGATTTTTCCTCCTTGGTAATGTATGTCCACTTAGGCAATCTTTTCCAGAACAGTCCTGTTTCATCACAATTAAAATCTTGTTGCAGTAGGTATCCCTCAGCCTCTGCAAACTCTTTAACCCTTTAACTGCGCAATGCGCCTGCAGGCCCAGGCTTCAGGTGCGCAACGTGCCTCCGGGTATTTGTATTTTTCACGTTCCATTCAAAACTCCCGCGGCTACATGGGGTTCACATCAGCTTCCACAGGGCTCTTGTAAACAGACGCCATCTTTAAAAAAAATCGTGGTCCACATTCTCAGGTGTGGGAGCCTCAGTAGTGAGTGAGCAACCAAGGCTTGTGCTCGCAGCATGAGCGCACAGCACTGCTGTTCAGCGTGTGACCACAGCATCGCCTAATAATGTCATAATATATACTGTAACCCCGCGATTATCCGGGATTCAAACATCCGGAAAACGCCCTTATACGGCCAAAATCGTGATTGGATAAAGTTGTCACAATATCCGGCCAAAATGGCCACAGGAACCGGATAAAAGCTGGTTTGGCCGGATGAATATTCGGCCATACCGTATTAATCCCGTCTGTGGCTCTAGACGCATGGTGGAGGAAGGAGTGGGGTGGGTGGGTGGTGTCGGGAGGGTGGGAGAGGTGCGTCGGAAGGGACCACCTAGGTACAGGAATTACCATTAATTTTAGAACACTTAATCATAGCCAAAAACAAATGAAATAAGTACTAGTAATTATGTAATAACAAATAAATAAGTTTCCTAAAATTAATGTGCACAGGCTGAAGTTTCCTTCAAAAATATTGTGAGTTTTTTTCCTCCTGGCGGTCTACGTAACGCGCTATATCTGCCCCAGCCCAAGTGGACCTGTCCAACACTGGTCAACCCATGTGCATCCGTCCCTCGTGTTACACACAGTGCTGCGCCATTAGTGAAATATTTTTTTAAATAACTTTTTTATTTTCATAGTAACTTTGAACATTTTTGCCCAAGATTATGTCTGGTAGCAGCATTAATCGTTCTGCAGGTGTTAAGAGTAAGAAAGTTGTCCTAACGATTAAAGACAAGTTACTGTTATACACCTCAAACAGTGCGGCGTCACAGTGCTGCTCCATTAGTGAAATATTTTTTTAAATAACTTTTTTATTTTCATAGTAACTTTGAACATTTTTGGCCAAGACTATGTCTGGTAGCAGCATCAATCATTCTGGAGGTGTTAAGAGGAAGAAGGTTGTCCTAGCAATTAAAGACAAGTTATGTGTTGTTCAACCAGTGAGGCGTCACAGGCAGCCAAATGCCTTCAACAAGTGAGGCGCCACAGGCAAGCCAAGCGCCTTTAACAAGTGATGCGCAAGCAAGCAAGCGCCTTCAACAAGTGAGGCATCACAAGCAAGCCAAATGCCTTCAGCAAGTGAGGCTTCACAGGCAAGCCAAGCGCCTGCAACAAGTGAGGCGCAAGCCAAGCGCCTTCAACAAGTGAGGCATCACAGGCAAGCCAAGCGCCTTCAACAAATGAGGGCATGCAAGCGCTTCAACAAGTGAGGCACATGCAAGCGCCTTCAACAAGCGAGGCCTCTCAGGCAACCCAAATGCCTTCAACCAGTGAGGCTTCAGCAGCTGGCAGTCAAAACTAACTTTGCTTAATGAACTGTACAGTAATTTTAAGTGTTAATTTTAGTGTTGTGTTAGTATAAGTTACGTAAATTGTTAAGAATTCTTAACTTCAAGATGTGTGGCATCAATCAAGAAGACGAACACCAACAAGGTAAGTTGAGGTTTCTAGTTGAATATTTAATAATTATATGTGGCAAGGCAATTCAAATTATGTTGTTTGTAGTATAAAAGTAGTTGGAAATTGCCACTTTTGGACTCGTAGGTGAAAAAGTACCATTATCCGAAAAATGTGATAATCCGGCTGGGGGTCCTTCCCATATAGTCCGGATGATCGAGTGGAGACAGTATATAACTTGTATTATTTAGCCATTATAGTATTATAGAACAGCCTGAGTGTGATAATGACTGGGTACAATGTTCAAATATCAGTGATTCAATGCTGTTCACGATGTTCACAGCACTAGCCACAGCACCACAGCATTATTTCGTCCATCTAGGAATCTTCAAACGACTTTTTAGGTTCCTTTTCAAAATAAACTTGTGGTCAATTATTCATTTACAGGAATTTGTGATCAGGATTGTGATTATAATTAGCGTTGAGGGTAGTATTGTGGAAGGAAGAATTGTGGTGAGGGAGGGAGAGAATTCAGGTACCCTCTCTGTGTGGCAGCCACTCTTGTTTTGCTCGCCATACTAACTTTGTGGTTCGCTATGGAGAACACACATGTACATGGGTATATACAGTGTGTGTATGTATGTACTGTAACCCCGTGATTATCCGGGATTCGAACATCCGGAAAAAGCCCTTATACGGCCAAAATTGTGACCGGATAAAGTTTTCTCAATATCCGGCCAAAATGGCCACAGGAACTGGATAAAAGCTGGTTTGGCCGGATAAAAATTCGTACTGTATTAATCCCGTCTGCCTGTGGCTCTATAGATGCATGGTGAAGGAGGTGGTGGGGTGGGTGGGTGGTGTCGGGAGGGTGGGAGGGGAGCGTCGGGAGGGACCACCTGGTTACAGGAATTACCATTAATTTTAGAACAATTAATCATTGCCAAAAACAAATGAAATAAGTACTAGTAATTATGTAATAACAAATAAATAAGTTTCCTAAAAGCAATGTGCACAGACTGAAAAGTTTCCATAACCCTTCAGTTGCGCATCGCATCATATGATGCTTTGACCGACTTGCAGTAAATTGCGCATCGCATCATGTGATGCTTTGGAGTACTACGCAAGATTTAAATGGCCCGCGGATACACAGGGTTCACCACACCTTCATCAGGGCGCCAACAGACGCCATTTAAAAAAAAAATCGTGGGCCAAACTACCGGGTGTTAGGGGCCTCAGTATTGAGTCAGCTACCAAGCCTGACGCACGCAGCATGAGCTCACAGCACTGCTGTTCAGCTTGTGACTACAGCATCGCCTAAAAATGCCATAATATACTTGTTCATGCTATTATGTAGCGATGATATTATTACAGAAGACCCCTGACTGTGATAAAACTGACCAGGGTTCTGATAATAACAGGATTGTGGTGATATTTGGTGCTGTGCGCCATGGAGGGAGGAGTAATGCTGTGGGAGGGAGGATGGTGGCGTTGTCTTTTGAGTGTGTGTGGCCACCTTTTATTGACTGCACTCACCATACCAACTTAGTGGTTCGCTATGGTGAACACAAATGTAGATACTTATATATAACGTGTGTATAGTGTGAGATAACAGCGAGAGTAGGAGGTTGGGAACCGCCATGTTGGTGAGGGTGGAGCGTCGTCTGCAGGACTTATCATGTTGTTTACTGATGACCACGATGGTCTTTGGGCACCATACCAGTTTACTTGTACAAGTATGGTGAATAAAACAGGTAGATATTTATATATAATGTGTGTATATAGCGTAATAACACCACAAACAGTATTGTTGTAGGAGAAATATTAGTGCGTCTGGCCGTGAGGGCGGCCGCCACCAGCTGACTGTGTGAGTAGCTACATCTCTGTGCCTTTACTCACCATACAAGCTTAGATGTACCAACACTCTCCCTCCCTCACTGCTTCTATCCCTCCCTGCCTCTCCCCCTCAATGCCTCCTTCCATCAATCACTACCTCCCATCCCTCCCTCAATACCTTCAAGGTTGGTGGCCCGTTGCCATGTGAGGGCCCGCCGATACCGAAACAAACCCAATATCGACCGCCAGACCGGTATATGAGGTTCCAGATACCGGATCTCCCAAACCGGTCAATGGAACCGGCAGATTGGTAAATAAGAGACTGTTAAATAGTCGATACTGTATCTACATGTGTGTTTTACCATAACAAACCACTAAGTTGGTATGCTGAGTCAAAAAGCAGCAAGGAGTGGCCAGCACACCAGCCAGCCACTGGCTGCCACTCACTCCTTCACCAAAATTCTCCTCCCACTATACTGTTTTTGCTTTTATTCACTATATACAGACATTATATATAAGTATCTGCATGTTTTGTTCACCATAGCAAACCACTATGGTGAGGGCCACTATAGTAAGTGCAGACAGCAACAGGTGGCCACACAGATTCGGCAGTCGATGCTTCAGCCCTCCCACCCGCAACATTACTCATCTCACAGCACAGCACAAATTATCACACCAATCCTGCTATTGTCAGAATCCTAGTAATTTTTATCACAGTCAGGGGTCTTCTGTAATACTAACATTGCTAAATAATACCAGTTACATATATTTTTGACATTTTTAGGTGAAGCTGTGGTCACAAGCTGAACAGCAGTGTTGTGAGCTCATGCTGCTTGTGCCAGCCCTGGTGGCTCACTCAGTACCGAGGCCCCCACACCCGGGAATGTTGCCGACAATTTTTTTTTTAAATGGCGTCTGTTTACAAGAGCCCTGCAGAAGGTGATGTGAACCCCTTGTATCTGTGGGCCGTTTAAATAGTACTCCATATTTTTTATGGAGTTATATTATTTTTATTTAAACTTCAGTTTAAATAGCAGGTAGTACTCCAAAACGTTATATTGCGCAGCCGTGCGTCAATTACTCAACATGTCATATAAAGTGTTGTGCAATTTAAGGGTTAACCACCGCACTGTGCAGAGTGCCTTGAGGCATTAGATTGGGGGTACGCAGAGCACCAGATTGGGGGTTAGATCGGGGGTGCGCAGAGTGGTGCTCTTAGGTATAGGGAGCGATTCAAAACTTCTGCGGGTATACGAGGCTCGCATCCTGTGTCTCAGAACTCCTTTAAACAGACCCCATTTTTAAAGAAAATCGTTCTTAAGTGTGAGAGCCTCAGTACTGAGTTAGCAACCAAGGTTGGCACACAGTTTGCCACCAGACTAGTACCCGAGCTGAGAGGTATGAGCTACGAGGAGAGGTACGGAATTAAACCACTTCGCTGGAAGACACAAGAGTTAGGGAGGACATGATCACCACATTCAAGATTCTCAAGGGAATTGATAGGGTAGATAAAGACAGGCTATTTAACACAAGGGGCACACACACTAGGGGACACAGGTGGAAACTGAGTGCCCAAATAAGCCACAGAGATATTAGAAAGAACATTTTTAGTGTCAGAGTGGTTGACAAATGGAATGCATTAGGAAGTGAGGTGGTGGAAGCTGACTCCATACACAGTTTCAAGTGTAGATATGATAGAGCCCAATAGGCTCAGGAACCTGTGCACCTGTTGATTGACGGTTGAGAGGCGGGACCATAGAGACAGAGCTCGACCCCCGCAAGCACAATTAGGTGAGTACAGCATGAGCTAACAGCATCGCTGTTCAGCTTGTGACCACAGCATCGCCTAAAATTGTAAAAATATATATGTAACTGGTATTATTTAGCCATGATAGTATTAGAGAGGAGCCTGACTGTGATAAAGACTGTGTACAATTTCCAGATATCAGTGAACACAATGCTGTTGTGGGATAGGTTGGACATGTATATGAGTGGGAAGTTATAAATAGGAGCTGCCTCATATGGGCCAATAGGCCTTCTGCAGTTACCGTTATTCTTATGTTCTCATGTTCTGTTCAAGATGTTCACAGCACTATGCAGGTAGCCACAGCACCCTACCATTGTTTGGTCCATCTTAGAATGTTGAAATGAATTCTCATGTTCCTTTACAGAATAAACTTGTGGAAAATGATTAATTTACAGGATTTAGTGACCAGGATTCTGATAATAGCAGGATTGTGGTGATAATTAGCCCTGTTCGCAGTATGGTGGGAGGAGTAATCTTGGTGAGGGAGGGAGGGAGGGAGGTAGCGTCGTCTACTGATTCTGCGTGGCAGCCTGTTATTGTCTGGACTCAGCATACCAGCTTAGTGGTTCGCTATGTTGAAAACAAATGTAGATTCTTATACTGTATATGATGTGTGTGTATATAGTGTAATAACAGCAAAAGGAGTATGTCGGGAGAAGGAATGTTGCGGAGAGAGGTGTTGGTGAAAGAGGGAGTGAGGTGGCGTCTGCTAGTGACCCTGAGAGCTTTATCGCTCAGCGCCCATTATTTGCTCAACTTCTCAGCTCCATCATGGCTATAGTATGTCACATACAATATTTAATTTTATTTTGCCGTGATCAGAGGCTACAATTTAACAAGAGAAAATAATTTTTTGCGCAGAATTTATTTTCGGCTCACCACAGAATTGTCCTTTATTATGGCCGTACAGCATGGTGGTTAAGTCTAGCCAGCCTGCTATCTGTCCGCACGCCCATGGCGTTAGGAAGTTTGCTGCTTTGGCTGCCGTGTTTGCCATTTCTTGGGTCAATATTCAAGCGCAGTGCTTTTGGAGGTCGAAAAGTTCTCAGTGATCCCTGGAGGCTCCCAGTCACCCTCCCTCCCTCCCTCCTGCTGATGTTTTTTTTTTCTCATTGTTTGGATGCTTAGCTTCCGAACTGGATTGCTAGGTAGCCAGCACAAGGGGTCCGGGGCTCCCCCATCACCCTCTCGGGGAGGGGATGGCTGTGCTTACGAGTGGTGCGACGGCAAAGTGTGATGTTTGCTTGTTTCCCCTGTTATCTTGGGACTGGTGGGTGTTTTGCCTCTCCGGTTTTTGGTTGCAGTTTTCTTACCATGTGGGGTCTGTTTTGTTATGCCTACTTTTCTGGGTGCCTAACCCCATTGGATGGCAGATAAGGAAAACCCCCAACCATGGGGTGTTTGCCAGGGCCATTCCTCCCTGTACCTCTCTGAGGGGGGCCAGGTTCTGGTTCATGGTCCCCGGTAGGCTGAACTCCATTGACTAATGCCCTGATCGAGCTCAAGTCATTTCCAGTGCTGTGCCTTGTGGTGTGGTCCTGTTCTGTGGTGGTGTGTGAACCAGGAGTAATTTCACAAGTACTCGGGGCTGCATATGCCTAGGGTTCCTTTCCCTAGGTGCCCAGTAGGTATTGCCCTTGTGGCTTGGGGTTATCTTCCACAAGTCGCTTGGGGTCTGCCTCTGTAGAATCTTTTGCTTCTCGGTAATTGCTTAATTGCCTTGGTGTCAGCTGGGGTGTTTCTTGCACCACTTGTTTTGTCACTGGTAGGGGCGCAAGGTACTGTGCAGCTAGTTTTCACCGGGTCGTTGTCCCTCATGCAGGGGTTTTCTTTTATTTTTGTTTCCTGCCTGGTGGGGGTCTGCCCCTTGGTGTTGGTACCCCTTCTATATAAATTGGTGGTCCTACTAGGTCCCTGTGAGTGTACACCTCCCAAGGGTTCAACTGTTAGTAGTTCGCTGGATAGTTTGGGGTGCCAGTTATCAGTATCTTGCCTGGGCTTCCCTTAGCAGAGCATGTAAGGGCCCTGGAAACCCCCTTTAGGGCTCCAGTGGTCCGATGGATGCATTCTCTGGGTCCCATCTCACTTCAGTGTGAGTTTGAGGGTTGCTCTGTCCCCTTGTCTCAGGATGACAATCACCAATTTGTGCCTCCCTCATGCTGCCTGTTGGGTCCAGTGACACCTTTGACCCGGAGTCCTGCGAGTGGTTTTCCTTGCTTGTACTCCAGTTCATCCAATCCACTGATCTTAATACTCGGGTGCAGGCAGCTTCGGCGTTGCATGCATGTTTTAGGTTGCTGCAGTGCGCTGGGTTGGTTACTAACCCGGATGCCCCGAGCCTGCCCAGTTTTGCATATAGGGATTCGAACTTGGGGTTGTTATCGCCTCAACTTTGTTTCGTCCATGCCTCCCTTGTCCTTCCCCTGCTGTTCTTCGACCCTCTGCACCCAGTTCTGAAGTGTTTAAGGGTTTCAGAGTCAGGGCAGGGTTTAGTTGGTGGTGAGATTCGGGCAGTTTCAGGGGATGCTCCTTCTGGTGTGATGACGGAGGCATTCGAGCCTTTTTCTCCAGCCGGTGCTTCTGGGTGTGACCAGTGGGCCCTGTTTGTTCCAACTTTTCCGGTGGACTCTGCCTTATCTCTTGAGGCACAGGGTTTGCAGGACGACTCGGCCTCGGGTCCTAATGTGGAGGTTCCCGAGGCAAGGGAGGGGGTTGACTTGGGGGGGCTTGGGCTCCATTTGACCCCGCTTGGGTGTTGGTACCCTATGAGCGAGGCTTGTTGTTGCAGGGGGGTGGGGTTTTCTTATCCTCTCCCTCCCTATACGATTTTGATATAGCATCAACCCCTCCCCGGGATCCCCTCCCCGGGATCCTTCTGGTACTTCTGTTCCTCGCTTCCGGAGGTTTTCGGCTTCCCGCATCGTGCCCCATTAGGTGCGGGAGGCCATTGTGGCTCGAGGCCATCTCTGCACGACCTGGATTGTGCCTCGATAATGGATCCTGCCTCATTTGTGATCGGTTTTTCCTTTCTTTACTGGGTGCGTTACGAGGTTCCGGAGTCGTCCTCTTTGGCAAAATAGCCTGTATTTTCAATGGCGGTATGACATACGTTCTGTCGGTCCCACATGCTTCAGTGGCGAGAGGCCCTGACAGTTGTTCAGATTTACCCGGGGGGCGAGATTGAACGCTTCACTGCTTGTTTGTAGCAGTGTCACGGACATCCCTGTCCTTCTTTGGGATGTCAGCCTGTGTAGCTTCGCGTGCAGGTTCCCTTCCTTTCGGCTACCCTGGTTGCTGAGGACTTATACTCATCTGTGACCATTAGGCTTCGGTCTTGCGTTTCTTTTCCCTTCTCAAGCTGTCTTCGGACTGGCTTAAGGAGGACATGGAGGGGTTGGTTGCTGATCCTAGTTCTGGTGCGTTGGTCGCAGTGGTGCGGGCATCGGCTGCCTTGTTGAAGCTGTTTGTGCCGATCCTGAGGGAGGCAGTGTCTCTGTTTTTTGCTTCTCGTTTTGGGTGCCATCAGGCGGTGCTCGCTCAATCCTTAGAATCCGCTTGAGCTCTGGCTCTTAGGTTTTCTATGCCCATTTTGTCCTTTCTGTTTGCAGAGTATGCGATGGTGCAGTTTCTGCAAACGGAGGTTTCTAGTTGTCGTCCCATCTTGGACTTTTTGGTTCTTAGAGGGGCCCGTGGGGTTTCTTCCCAAAAGGGTTATGCCCCAGGGCTCGAGGTTCCTCTTGTCGTGGTATGCCAGTGGTGCCATTTTCAGAGTCGGGCCTTTTGGGCCGACGACGTCTGGTTGGAGCGGTAATTGCTCTGCTCATCTATCGGCTTTTCATAAGGGGCTTCGGCCCTTTCGTTGGTCATCCTATTGACGAGGCAATTGGGTCGGAGAGGTTCGTACAGTTTGCTCACGCCTGGTCCCGCGATTTGTCGGCTTTTCGGGTCTCTTCATGCGGCTTGCAGTGGCATTGGGTGGCCCCTCCTTCTTCAGGGGGCTTGGAGTTGGCAGGGCAGGCTCTCTCTCTCTGTTGGGTCATCTTGGAGTGGGTTTGCTTGGGTGTGGACAAAAGTCCTCATCCCTCAGGTCGGTTTCCCGCCTGTTTCTGGTTCTGAAACGAGACTGTGCAAACTTGCGGTACATTCTGGACTTGTTCCATCTGTAACCCCTGGGTCTATTGCTCCTGTTTTCGGATGACTTCTTTGTCCCAGGTCCGGCTTCTCTTGGAAGCGAGCGCTTGCATGGTGCCCCTGGAGCGAGTGGCGACCTCCTCCCGTGAAAGTCCCTCTTGTTTTTATCTTTGGTTAAGTAGCTCCGGGAAGCCAAAGGGGCTCCCCCAGAAAACTAGCGTTGAATGTAATGAAACACCATTTTTTGGGTTAGACCCTGGAGTCTTCCCGGCAACCCTCCCTTCCTCCGGTCGGAGGTTTTTCACAGTTTTTGACATCCAGCCTCTGAACTTGGGGGTGATAGCCGGTGTGGGAGGTCTGGAGCTTCCCCCTTCCCCCTTCTGCAGAAGTGGGGAAGCTGCACTGACAGTGGCACGGATGTAACACTGTAAAAGTGTTTGGGTTAGTTTATTTAAAATATATATAGAGTACACGAGTCACAGACAAGGATCTGAGAGGCGCCAGTTGTCTGCCTGAGATCTCACACCTCTAACCGTTAATGACCCCAAGTGACCTGAGGTCAGATCATGAGAATTTCACCTTGCTTCCGCTAAGCGTATAATTGGAGCCGGGTAGCCTTCAAACATGCCGACGTTTAAGGAGTGGCTTGGTAGTGCCGGAGGCTATCTACTTGTGGGCGGAGTTAGCTACTAGGTTCCCCAATATAAACTCGGAGAGCTATCCAGCAAAAAGGATTAACGAGACAGAACAGCAGACGAGCAGAGCAGAGAAGACAGCCCTACCAGGGAGGCTGTCGGCCGGCAGGGCGGGAGTCTCTGTCAGCTACAGACCCCCCCCCCCCCCTCTCTATTCAACTTAGACTCAGTCCTCGGTGAGTGAACAGTGAGGTGACTTGGTCGTGTTTACATATGTTGTGTGATGATCAGGGGCAGTCAAGTTGTAGGGTTCTCAAATTCTTGGATGATGACTCACTTTGAATATTAATCATTAACATTTTTAATTGGATTGCTTAAGTTATGATACTTATCATGAAAAATATAATTGTTGAATTTATTATTTAAATGGTCTTTCACTGTGTTCCCTAGAGAATTGAGTTGAGGTGAGAAAGCCTCTGTGGTTACTGGTTTCATGATTTAATGAGTACATGTTTGGGAGTTGATACATGGTAATAACATCTTTTGAGAATATTTTGATACAGACAAGTTCCATTCCTTGTCTTGTATGTAATGATCATGAATGGATGGTGGCAGCATTTCGTCTTCTACTATCTACTTTCTACTTCTACTATCTACTCTTCTACTTCTACCTATCTACACCTCTCCCTCCACCCCTCTCTGAACTCGCACTTTCAACTAATGACCCTCCTCCCACCTCTCTCCCTCTCACCCCCAAGCCCTCACTAATTACTTCACTATTCATTTCTTTCCTTTCGTTTTCTCTAGAGTTTCGGGTAGCTGATCAAGTGACGGCGCCTTGTAGTCTTAGCACCTAGGTAGTCGAATACCTAGGTTACAAGGTGTTGAACGAGAGAGGCTGCCTTAGGAACTCTGGAGGTGCTCTAGAATAGTTAGCTAACTGGGGACGGGATAACGGACTAGAGAGAGCTGTTTCCCCCGGCCTCGTTAGTTAACTGGGGGGGTGGAATAATGGACAAGATAGAGCTATTTCCCCCACCCCCCGTTACAATGATGGCAGCGGTGTTGAACAATGTTGTAGGTAGTGGTGTTCTTTTAACATTGTTCAGTCCCACGTGTCTTTTTGCCGCTCAGGCGCTATCAGGGAGATCTTGACAGGTGTTTATTATTCGCGATTTAGCGAGCTTTGTTCAGGTTAGGAGATTGTGATTCTCTGGTGTTGTGTTTAGTGATTTTGTGAGTTTTGTGGTGTTCAGGGAATGTTTACCAGAACTTGCGTGTGTAGTGATTTATGTTAGTAATAAGATTTGGCGATTTTGGAACTTAGCGGTGTTGGTAGTGCAGGTCAGCTGAGTGTGACAGGTGACCTCGCATGTCCCACGGGGACACCCAGCCACCGCTGGTCTCCAGGTCAGTGGGGAGTGGCAGGTGTAGTTTTTAAGTAGTGGTTCTGCTCAGATTATTGCGATCGACTGTTTTACTCCATTTGAACGCAATAACCCGAGGTGTACTGGTATTGTACAGCATGCTAGGGGGAGCCTTAGTATGTCAGTAGACTTCACGTTGGGGACGCTCGACGTTAGATAGTCTGGTTACAGGGGTGGCAACAGTTTGGAGTTGTTGAACGGCGGAGATGCTAGGGAGACACTCTGGGTCACGTAGGTGGCTGTAGGTTAAGGGTGGGAGTAATGGTTAATTATGTACTTAAGATTAGGAACGGTACAGTTAAGTTTAGGCTAGTGTTTTGTCTATTAGTGTTGATTTTTTTTTTTTTTTGTGACAAGTTAAAGGTAGTGACGACCTTATTCTCTCTTCTCTAAACTTTCCTCTGTTACTGTTTTATGTTCCACCAAGTCAATATCATTCAGAGTTAATTGGATTATTAAAAAAAAAAATTTGAAGTGTAGTTGTTGCCAGGAGGAGAGCGTTATGATATAACTGTGTAACCCTATACAAACTACAGGGTCACACAACAGCATGGAACACGGGTATTGTCGCCTTTATGTTCAATTCACAGGTGGGAGCCAGAGGAGAGGCGCGACGCATATACAGAAGAGGGAGACGGCTGCTGTGTACCACACTCAGGGGCGTTTATCACCACCACCACGACCAGCCCACTACCTGGAGGTCATGGCTCCACCACCACCACCACCCCAGGGGACCCCAAGATGCAGCCCTCTCGGTCGGTCAACATTGGTCTACCCTGTGGACCCCAGGACGGACGGACCCCAGTGGACCCCAAGACGGACGGACCCCAGTGGACCCCAGGTCGTTCTGCAGACGAACCCAGACGACCCAGTAAAGATGGAAGAGGAACAACGACTCCAGTCTGTCCCACCAACATCGGTCTACCCAGGACGGACCCCAATGGACCCCAGGTCGCTTGTCAAAGACCCATGGGAGGAGGAAGAGAGAAGAAAGAAGAGAGAAGAAAGAAGAGAGAAGAAGGAAGAGAGAAGAAAGAAGAGAGAAGAAAGAAGATAAGACAAGCTGAGTGAGACACGATGCCTCGTGTCCCTTGCTGGTATCAGCATCATTGCATGGAGCATAATTGCAAGACAGGATCGTTTGCCTTAACTGGCCGCCCCTCCTACAAGCATGTTGCTCTGTTGAGTGATTCTTCCTGTGTCATGCGGACTTGATGTGGCTGTCAGAAGTAGCTCTCTGAAGGAGGCGTGCTGGAGCAACAGGGAGGAAGAAGAGTAGGATGGGATTTCTACTGTTGGCAACTATATGAAGGTCTCGAAACTTGTAGTCCCTATAGCTGTGAAGAACCCCAATATACGTCTCTCATGGTGACTGACGTAGGGCCAATTACAGATCAGCTGGGACAACCGAATTCCACGGTCCTGTGCGCAGTTCAAGTAGTAACGGCTTTCGGGTTGACCAAGGGTTGTTGTGCGTTAACGACGGAGAAGCGACGGAGGCAGTTGTGTTGAAGAAATGTGGTACAGGATTATCTACAAGACCAAGCAGTGACGTCGCCCAGCCAGAGACAATGGACGTCTGTCTACATATTTCATTTTTTAGAGTAGGATGATGTATATTTGTTTAGCTAGGATGTATTCTTTTCGTTAATAAAGTTGTCGCACACAGCTAGCTTGCTTTAGCAGTGTTGCAAAAACTTCATTTTCGGGGAGAAGGGGAGATGTAACACTGTAAAAGTGTTTGGGTTAGTTTATTTAAAATATATATAGAGTACACGAGTCACAGACAAGGATCTGAGAGGCGCCAGTTGTCTGCCTGAGATCTCACACCTCTAACCGTTAATGACCCCAAGTGACCTGAGGTCAGATCATGAGAATTTCACCTTGCTTCCGCTAAGCGTATAATTGGAGCCGGGTAGCCTTCAAACATGCCGACGTTTAAGGAGTGGCTTGGTAGTGCCGGAGGCTATCTACTTGTGGGCGGAGTTAGCTACTAGGTTCCCCAATATAAACTCGGAGAGCTATCCAGCAAAAAGGATTAACGAGACAGAACAGCAGACGAGCAGAGCAGAGAAGACAGCCCTACCAGGGAGGCTGTCGGCCGGCAGGGCGGGAGTCTCTGTCAGCTACAGACCCCCCCCCCCCCTCTCTATTCAACTTAGACTCAGTCCTCGGTGAGTGAACAGTGAGGTGACTTGGTCGTGTTTACATATGTTGTGTGATGATCAGGGGCAGTCAAGTTGTAGGGTTCTCAAATTCTTGGATGATGACTCACTTTGAATATTAATCATTAACATTTTTAATTGGATTGCTTAAGTTATGATACTTATCATGAAAAATATAATTGTTGAATTTATTATTTAAATGGTCTTTCACTGTGTTCCCTAGAGAATTGAGTTGAGGTGAGAAAGCCTCTGTGGTTACTGGTTTCATGATTTAATGAGTACATGTTTGGAGTTGATACATGGTAATAACATCTTTTGAGAATATTTTGATACAGACAAGTTCCATTCCTTGTCTTGTATGTAATGATCATGAATGGATGGTGGCAGCATTTCGTCTTCTACTATCTACTTTCTACTTCTACTATCTACTCTTCTACTTCTACCTATCTACACCTCTCCCTCCACCCCTCTCTGAACTCGCACTTTCAACTAATGACCCTCCTCCCACCTCTCTACCTCTCACCCCAAACCCTCACTAATTACTTCACTTTTCATTTCGTTCCTTTCGTTTTCTCTTATACGTTTGTGGCAATGATTCTGTATTCTAGAGTTCTCTCTAGAGTTTCGGGTAGCTGGTCCAGTTACGGCGCCTTGTAGTCTTAGCACCTAGGTAGTCAAATACCTAGGTTACAAGGTGTTGAACGAGAGAGGCTGCCTTAGGAACTCTGGAGGGTGCTCTAGAATAGTTAGCTAACTGGGGACGGGATAACGGACTAGAGAGAGCTGTTTCCCCCGGCCTCGTTAGTTAACTGGGGGGGTGGAATAATGGACAAGATAGAGCTATTTCCCCCACCCCCCGTTACACGGAGATGGTTGTGACATCATGCTCGTTTGTTCGTTTTTAGTTTGGAGAGTTCTTCTCAACAGTTTGGCTTTCAGTAGCAATTTCTGGAGGGAGCCCCTACGGCTCCCCGGAGCTATCCATGGCTGATATGGATACCCTAACTATTTTGCATCAGTCGATGTGGGTGGAGTTCTAGACCTACCGGGGACCACGAGCCAGAACCTGGTTCCCCTCAGAGAGGCACGGGGAGCAATGGCCCATAGAATTGCACATGTGATTTGGAGCATTCTGTATCTGCCATCGACCGGGACAGGCACCCAGAAAGGTAAGCCCCACAAAACAAACCCCTATTCTGGTTAACAACAAAAATCGACAAACGAGTGGACAGAACTCCCCCAGGAAAACAAACTAACAAGCATGACGTCACACAAGCCGCGCCGCATGTCTGCGCAACTCCCCCCTCCCCGTGAGGGGGAAGGGGGAGCCCCAGACCCCTGCGCCGGCGATCCCCGCCCCAGTTCCTCGGCTGATGGGATAATGCACGGTCATGTGGCTCCAGCTCCGGTCTTGTCTCAGTGCTGTGACTTGTTTGCAGTGCTGCTCCTACGGTGGTCATGTGAGCTGGGAGTAGTATTCTCAGGTACTCGGCCTGCATGTGCTTAGGGTCACCTTCCCTGAGTGCCCTGTATGTACCACCCTTGGGGCTTGGGGTTGCCTTCCACAAATCACCTTGAGTCTACCTCTGTTGGCTTTTTGCTGCTTGGCATTTAGCTGCCCCAAGTGTTTGGGGGTTTTCCTCCCTTGTTTACCTTGGTAGGGGGGTCTGCCTTGTGTTCCCCCCCCCCCTTATATTAGGTTTGTTTGTGTGGTGGCACCCCCCTGCTTCGCCCTCATGGGTGGACACGTCCCGTGGGTTCAGCTTTAGCAGTTTGCTTGGTAGTTTGGGGCGCCAGTTGGCAGTGCCCTGCCTGGGATAACCCTTAGCAGACCCAGTCTAGGAGCCCTGGGAAACCCCCCGGAGGCTCTCGGGTCCGATAGTGGAGACCCTTGCATCCCCTCTCGCTTTGTGCGAGTTGAGGGTTGCTCTGTCCCTTTGTCTTAGGGTGACTCTCCTTGTTTTTTGCCTCCGTCATGCTGCCTGTTGGGTCGGTGACACATTCGACCCTGAGTCCTGCGAGCTTTGTTGCTTGTTCGTGACTCCATTCACCCAGTCTGCTGATGAATTCCCGTGGGTGCAGGCAGCTCGCGCGTTGCAAGGTAGGTTGTTGCAACGCGCTCGGGTTTGTCGCTTCCTCGGACGCCACGATGCTGCCCCGCTTTGTGTAGGGACCCAGACTTGGGGGTTTTGGTTGCTTCGGCCTTGGTTCCTTCCACTCCCCCTTGTTTTTCTCCCTGCTTCCGGCCCCTACGCATCTGCAGGCTTCGGGGTCGAGGCGGGGTTAGAGGTTCTGAGACTTGGGCAGTTTCGGGGGTTGCCCCGTCCGGGGTAGCTGCGGAGGCATTTGAGTCTGTTCCTCCGGCCGATTCTCCGGGGTCTAACCAGTGGGCCCCTTCTCTTCCAGCTCTCTCGGCTGCCCCGGCTTTTTCTTGTGGGGCCGGGGCTTTGGAGGGCGACTTGGCCCTGGGGCTTGTTGTAGAGGCTCCTAGGGTTGGGGAGGGGGGGCTTTGGGCTCCATTGCACCTCGCCTGGATTTCCGTCCTTCTGAGCGGGGCTTACTGTTGCGAGGAGTGGGGTTTTCTTTCCCCCGTACTGCGTACTCTTTGGGCTTGGGTTCTGCTCCTCCCCGGGTCGGTTCCGTGTCCCTGTGGTTTTTCGGTTCTGTCTTCCAGAGGTTTTCGGCTACCCGCATCTCTTCGCCTGTGGTGCAGTTGGCCTTTGCGGCTTACCTCCTGCGTGTCCCGGAATTTGCCTCCATACTGGTTCCTTGTAGCTGTTTGGGCTCCTTGTAGCTGTTTGCGCTCCTTTGTAGCGGTTTGGGCTCCTTGTAGCGGTTTGGGCTCCTTGTAGCGGTTTGGGCTCCTTGTAGCGGTTTGGGCTCCTTGTAGCAGTTTGGGCTCCTTGTAGCGGTTTGGGCCCCTTGCCGCCGGTTGGGCTCCTTGCCGCCGGTTGGGCTCCTTCCCGCCGGTTGGGCTCCTTGCCGCCGGTTGGGCTCCTTGCCGCCGGTTGGGCTCCTTGCCGCAGGTTGGGCTCCTTGCCACCGGTTGGGCTCCTTGCCGCCGGTTGGGCTCCTTGCCGCCGGTTGGGCTCCTTGCCGCCGGTTGGGCTCCTTGCCGCCGGTTGGGCTCCTTGTTGCCGGTTGGGCTACTTCTCGCCTTGATGGGCTACTTTTCTTTCGCGTCCTGCGCATGTGCTGTGGGAGTTTGTTTTGGCTCCGGGCGGTGTGCACACGTGGTGTTCTGCATCCATTTCTCTCAGGGGGCTTCGCCTCTCGCTCTTTTCTTAATACAATCCGTGCCCCGTTGCTTTGGGGGTGTTCTGGAGTGCCGCTGTGGGGAAGTCACAAGGTTTTTTCCCTGCATTCTAGGGTGGGGAGCCTCCTTCGCTGCTCCCCTTCTCCTCTCCAGCATGGGTACCCTGGCCGCCTCCGGCGGCTACGGACTCATAGGCTTGTGTCATGGCCCTTCAGGGCCTATGTTCTGCAGGTGAGTTGGTGCGGTTTTGGCGTCTTCTTCGTCCTGACGCTGTTTTTGTTTTTGGAAGTAGGAATGGGTGTACATACATACTTGAGAACGTGGACCGTACCACCCGAGGTGCCTACTGCAGGGCTATTAGCCCATACAGGGCAGCTCTTGTTCTCTACACCTGATTCCCTCCTCGGTTCATGGGTGTCTGCGGGTGGCCTCTTGGCCCATCTGAGACGGCTCCTGCCTGTACTCCTCCTGCCCCTCTCCTATGCTTGTCTAACCTTGCTGGAGTTCGGGGCCCCGCCTCCACCTTGTTCCACGGTGCAACAGTGGGGTTGCCTGTTCGGTGGTACGTTTTCCTGTGTCGAGGGCGTTTTGTGCTCGCCTCCTTGTGCTTGCAGGATTGGGTTCTGGCTCTTTGGTTCCGCCTCTCCCCTGTCGTTCGGTTGTCGAGCGGATTCTGTGCTTCATGGGCGCTCTCGTTTCTGCTCTTGGGGCTGTGTATGGGGACAGCCCTAGTTGGGCTGCCTAATGTGTTCCTTCGATTGCCTGTTCCACTGCACACGTTTCTTCTACCGTCCCTGTGGCTCAGTTGGGTGCTCGGTTTCCGCCTGTGTCCCCTTGTGTGCCACTCATGTTCCGATTTATCTTTATCTTCTCTGTTGCTTCCTCAGGGAGTGTGGTGACGTTCTGCTGTGGTTTTTTACTGTGGCTGCGTGTCGGGGTTGGTTGTGGCATTTTGTTCGGCCCTTCCGTGCTCCTTCTGGGGCCCTCCTTCCTTGCCGGTCTTGCTGTGCCGGGCCTGGTTTTTCCATGTTCCTTGGATTCTCTGTCCTGTCCTTGTTGAGCTGGCTGGGGATGAGCTTGGGGTCTTCGTCTCGCCCCTCGCCTATCCTCCGATTTTGGTTCAAGTTCCAGAGCCTAGTGGCTCCCTTCCTTAGTGTTTTTCACGGCTGCCCCGGGGTTTTTCTTGACGCTGGGGCTTTGGGGGGACAGCTCGGCCCCAGGGCCTGCAGGGTGGGTTCCCGGGGCTGGGGGGGGGGGCTAACGTGAGGGGCCTCAGGCCCCGTTGGTCCCCGCCGGGGTATTTCTACCCCTCTGGGCGGGGCTTGCGGTTTTGTGGTGTGGGGTTTTTCTGTTCCCCCCTTTCCGCACGTGCTTTGTGGGCGTCGGCCCCTCCCTGGGCTTGGTTTCCTTGTCCATTTTGACCTTTGCTTCTGTCCTGTCGGTGGGTGTTTTTCTACGGTCTTCGCCCCTTTTTTCCGGGACGGGCCTTCTCCGTCATGTCCCCATCTTCTTGGGGTTTCTGCATGACTTTTGGTCTCGGGTGTGATGGAGTTTTTGTGCCTTCGTCCTTTGTGTTTGCTTCTTTTTCTTCTCGAAGGTTCGGGACGGTTTTGCTCCTTCCCGTTTTCTGGTACGTCTGTCGTCATTCGGTTGAGCTTCCCTCTGGTCTTTTCTAGGGCTTGTGGGTCCTATTCCAGGCAGTTTCTGGGTGTTTGGCCTTGTTATTCTGTTCATATCTCTTCTCTTAGCGCTGTCTCGGCACTACTCATTTTCCTGGGGGCGATTTTGCTCCTCTTAATGAGTCTTTTCGCTCCTGCCCTTCTGCGGGATGTTGCTGCGGGGCGGCTCCTTATGCGGGATCCTTCCCTGTCGGCTGCACTTGTGGCGGTGGACTTGCATGCTTGTGGCATTTTGGTTTTGGTCCTGCATTTTCTTTTCCCTCCTGGGGCTCTCATAGGATTGGCTTGCGGAGGATGTATAGGCACTTGGGGCCGTTCCTGGGTCTGGCACCTTGGTTTCTGCTGCTAGCTTTTGGTATCGATGTTCCTTCTGTGCCGTTTCGCAGGCTGTCTCGTGCATTGTTTCACCTCCGGCCTGCTCGTGCACTGCCTGTGCCGTTCTGGTCTTTGGACCGGGTGCTCTCCTGTTTTTCTTCTCCTTGGTTGTTGTGGCTCCTTCGGTTCAGGTTTTCTTTGCCTCGGCTCTCTTTTTATGTTGGCATTGGCCTCTGGGGGTCGTGTGGCAGAGCTTCATGCTCTTCTCAGGCGCAGTGGTTTTTGGCTCCTGTGGTCGTGGTCATAGGTCTCTTCGTCTGCAGCCGTTCTCCCTTTTTCTAGCGAATGATGTGCCTGCTGTTTTCCGGAGGGGTCCTTGGGTTGTCTCAACTTCATGTTGAGGTGTGGTTCACCGACCGCCTCCCGGGTATGTCCCCTTGTTTTCTTAGGTAGTCTTTGGTGAATAAGCTCCGGGAAGCCGTAGGAGCTCCCCCCAGAAAACCAGCATTGAACGTAATGAAACGCCATTTTCTGGGCGAGTCCCGGAGGCTCCCCAGCACCCTCCCGCCCTCCGGTCGGCGTTTTTTTTGCGGTTTTGATATCCAGCCTCAGAACTGGGGCGGGGATCGCCGGCGCGGGGATCGCCGGCGCGGGGGTCTGGGGCTCCCCCTTCCCCCTCCCGGGGAGGGGGGAGTTGCGCAGACATGCGGCGGCGAGGCTCGTGTGACATCATGCTTGTTAGTTCATTTTCCTGGGGGAGTTCTGTCCACTCGTTTGTCGATTTTTGTTGTTAACCAGAATAAGGGTTTGTTTTGTGGCGCTTACCTTTCTGGGTGCCTGTCCCAGTCGATGGCAGATATAGAATGCTCCAAATCACATGTGCAATTCTATGGGCCATTGCTCCCCATGCCTCTCTGAGGGGGACCAGGTTCTGGTTCATGGTCCCCGGTAGGCCTAGAACGCCACCCACATCGACTGATGCAAAATAGTTAGGGTATCCATATCAGCCATGGATAGCTCCGGGGAGCCTCCGGGACTCACCCAGAAAATGGCGTTTCATTACATTCAACGCTGGTTTTTTTAATCAGATAGGGTTTGCTTTGGGGTACCTACCTTTCTTTGGTGCCTGTCTTGGTCGATGGCAGACATAGAATGCTTCCAACCTCACGAGGCTTTCTATAGGCCATTGCTCCTCGTGCCTCTCTGAGGGGGGCCTAGGTTCTGGTTTGTGGTCCCTGTTAGGCCTAAGAACTCCATTCACTTGGCTGATGCCACGGTCTAATTCACTCATATCAGCCCGGATAGCTCCAGGGAGCCTCTGGTCTCACCCAGAAGATTGCATTTCATTACATCAATGCTGGTCTTTTAGGTCCAGATAGACAGTTGGCCAACCATCTCTTTCCTGTAGAATCTCTGTGATTCATAAAAACTAAGTAGATTTGTTACACAGGATCTTCCTGTTCGAAAACCATACCGTCTGTCCATTATGATGTCATTATTGTATTCTCCAGGTGTTCTACCCATTGTTGTGTTAACAACAATGGATCAACCCATTTGGTGTTAGCTATTTTTTTCTAATGTTTTAACTACCATACTTGTTAATGATACGGGTTTATAATTTAGAGGGTCTTCTCGGATACCATTTTTGTAGATTGGAATTATGTTTGCCTTTTTATATGTACTGTATCTGCTAAGATGCCTGCGCAGGGATTTGTACCTGTTTATAGTCTGCTGGCTTCTATATTTTACCTATACTGTTTATCTTTGTTTTATTTGGAGAAAGACCCATTATAGTATTGGAATTATTAAAAAAAAAGCCTATTTGGGAAATCTTTACTAGATTTCAAAGATTCTGTATTTGGTATTTGTTGACTTTAAACGACTTGGTCATCTCTCAATCCTTTCTTTCACAGCTCCTACAGTCACCAGAAGAATAATACCTGCAGTGTCAGGACCCAGTGGTATTGAATAATACCTGCAGTGTCAGGACCCAGTGGTATTGAATAATACCTGCAGTGTCAGGACCCAGTGGTATTGAATAATACCTGCAGTGTCAGGACCCAGTGGTATTGAATAATACCTGCAGTGTCAGCATCCACACACACTGTCAGATATACTGCATACATGTTGTCAGCAGCATTATGAAACACATTATGGTGTAAGAAATATTACATGTAGATGGGTAAGACTGTCTTCAGCACACTCATGTGAATGACTATATGTATTATCAATATGTCATGCATTATTAACATCTCATGTGAATGACTATATGTATTATCAATATGTCATGCATTATTAACATCTCATGCACTATGGTAACAAAGAAAATGTGTATTTAAATTAAATTTGGTGTATCATTAATTTTAAAATCTCAGTATTTATTAGTTCATTGTGTATGTGGTACAGTATTGTTTTTAATACTATTGTTTGGCAAGAAAACATTTTAAGATTTTCAAATTAATTATTTTTATAATTAGGTTCTAATATAAAAAAGTTTTATATATATTTTCAGTTTTAAAACATTACATACTTTTTCTCCTATGTGAGCCATTGTAAATGTTGAGAAAGCATTTAAAATAAATAATCTTTATACTGTATAGTAATTATGAATTTTTTCTTAGGTAATTTGCTCTTAAGCTCAAAAGGCTCTCCAAATAAGATAATATATCAGTGTTCTTAATGCTCAGAATTTATTTATTTATTTACATATGTACATGAATGGTATAGGGGATATAAAAATAACAATGTGCGTGGTACATTGGATCAGTAAGTTCTTGTAAAAATCACATACATATATTTTTGCAAATGACAGACCACATGAGGGTCCACTGTACCTGACTCTTGTGCTGTGGTTATATTTATAATAAGACATCCATCAGTTCTGTGGTTATATTTATAATAAGACATCCCTCAGTTCTGTGGTTATATATATAATAAGACATCCCTCAGTTCTGTGGTTATATATATAATAAGACATCCCATAGTTCTGTGGTGATGTTTATAATAAGGTTCTGTAGTGAAACATCTTAATACTGTGGCTGTATTTATAATAAACCATCCCTCTCTGCTGTTGCTATATGTACAGTATGATAAAACAGTATAATTATAAATAAATTTATAATATATTTAATTTTCCTATACAAAGACATTTTGCTAAATCTTAAAAAAAAAAATTGCCACAAGATTTGTTTGTAATGTTTACAAAGTTATACACGGACACTAACTTTCCTGCTGGTGAACGCATGTGGAGACGTAGATTTGTATGTTTGCTTTTACACTTGCTGATTCACAGGAAATATTGTAGAGTATATTTTATGTCTAGCACATTTTATAATATAATAAGCACAATATTATCTTACTATTTATGAATAATACCAGTGGTTTACATATTGTAACTTTTTTCCATTCTCTTGTGTCTTTGACAAGTAATTAAATTGCTTTATATTCCTACAAAAGTTAGATTATTCCAATTGCTTATCTGATATTGAGTGCCATCTATTGACAACAGAGTTAACACTATAACCTGTGTGCTCTATTCTGGTTACTCTATACTGATTACTATGTAGTTACTTGAATTATTTATGTATCCGACAGTCCAAGTGTTTTTGGCATCTCTTAACAATATTTGCTTTAGTAATAAATAAAAGCTCATGCATTTAAAATTATATAAAAAATATATTACTAAGATTTATAAAGAACACAACAATTTATAAAGGAGACAAATACTAGTAATAATTGTCTACAAGACTTAACTAATGAAATGTAGAATATTTCATTAGATAATACTTGCTTATTGGATCAAATAGCTGTAAAGGTTTATACAATCAAGAAAACTGTACAAATATTTATTCAAAAGAAAAATGTCATCAGTGTTGAATGTTTAAAATTATATTATGAAAACATCTCGCATAATAGCATACAAAACATTTAGAGAAAAAAATAAATACATTACTACTACTTTAGTAGTAGTAATGTACTACAACTACTTTAAAAAATATCAAAATATAAATAAGTGACCGTTCAGGAGAAAAGTCATATCACTGTAGAATGTGTCTGAAAGACTTTAAAAATAAATTATGGCTAATAACACACACACAAGGATTCATAAAGGAGAGAAACCATATCACTGTTCAGTATGTCAAAAAGACTTTTCACTTAAATCATCTCTAATAACACACATGAGGATTCATACAGGAGAGAAACCATATCACTGTTCAGTATGTCAAAAAAACTTTACACGAAAATCATCTCTAATAACACACATGAGGATTCATACAGGAGAGAAACCATATCACTGTTCAGAATGTCAAAAAGACTTTTCACTTAAATCAAATCTAATAACACACATGAGGATTCATACAGGAGAGAAACCATATCACTGTTCAGAATGTCAAAAAGACTTTTCACTTAAATCAACTCTAATAACACACATGAGGATTCATACAGGAGAGAAACCATATCACTGTTCAGAATGTCAAAAAGACTTTTCACTTAAATCAAATCTAATAACACACATGAGGATTCATACAGGAGAGAATGCATATCACTGTTCAGTGTGTCAAAAAGACTTTTCACAAAAATCATCTCTAATAAAACACATGAAGATTCATACAGGAGAGAAACCATATCACTGTTCAGAATGTCAAAAAGACTTTTCACTTAAATCAAATCTAATAACACACATGAGGATTCATACAGGAGAGAATGCATATCACTGTTCAGAATGTCAAAAAGACTTTTCACAAAAATCATCTCTAATAAAACACATGAGGATTCATACAGGAGAGAAACCATATCACTGTTCAGTGTGTCAAAAAGACTTTTCACAAAAATCATCTCTAATAAGACACATGAGGATTCATACAGGAGAGAAACCATATCACTGTTCAGAATGTCAAAAAGACTTTAAACAAAAATCAAATCTAATAAAGCACATTAGGATTCATACAGCATAAGTCATTTGAATATTGTCAAAAACACACAGAAATCACAATAGCGTGATGCATCAATGAACAAATCCACAAGGACCGTGACGAGGATTTGAACCTACGTCTTAGATCATCGCAGACGCTGCCTTATCGACTGAGCTACGACATGGTAAAAAGAGTTGAAACCAGAAGTTTTACTGAACTTACTTGAATCCTGCAGCCTCTTCGAGACACAAACCAGGGTTTTACACAACTCCCCCATGCACTCTAGCTATGTCAATAGGCCGTTCTACCTCTTTTGACGGTTCAAATCCTCGTCACGGCCCTTGTGGATTTGTTCATTGAAGCATCACGCTATTGTGATTTGCGTGTGTAATGAAGTGAGGGGAAGAGGTAGAACAACCAAAGAACTCCCTCCCAAAAGAAAACAATAAAACTTACTTGGTATGGTTATTACTTTCTCTTTTCCCCTCCAGCTTTTACTGCGCATAACTCTACTGCTCTCTTGATCTGTCATGATATTCCCTTCATCCCCCGACTTTTTCAGTCACCCATTCAGTGTTTTGTGGTCCGTATCTTTGTGAGTAAATGGTATACAGTCTGTTCCGTTTATCTCCCCTCAAATTTTACGCTTTCTCTTCATGATCTTAAACACCTGTTGGACTCTTTACCAGAGCCTGTGCTCCTTTTGGATGATTTTAACTGTCAGCATACCTTCTGGGGAGAAATTCTGACAAACACTCGGGGATGCCTTCTTGAACCATTTGTGCTCACTTCTCTTCATTTATAACTAGTGAATTCTGGCAAACCCACTCATGTTGATTCCCCACCCTTTCCTGTATTGATCTTTCTGCTCATCTTCTCTTTATATGGACTTCACCTGGCGGGTTCTTGATGACCTACATAACAGTGACCTTTTCCCCATCCATCTCACTTTTCTTTTCTTCTCACCCTCCCCTCTCCTTCCCTAGGTGGAAGTTTGACAAGGCTGTTTGGAACCTCTTTACCTTTGTGTTACTCTTTCCAACCTCTTTGATTTTCCTCTTTCCCGAGCCCCCCTCCTCCTTTCATGACAGTTTTTGATGCTGCCCTCCTCGCTCTACCTCCCGGGGTGCACAGAAGTGCGTTCCCTGGTGGAATGCAGCCTGTGCTCAGGCTGTCCACTGTAAGCGTGCGGCATGGAGGAAACACCGTTGTTGATGGACGCCTGATTCTTTGCTTTTGCGCCAGAAGTCAAGTGTAGTGGCCCGTAGGGCCATATGTATGACTAAGAGTGAGAGTTGGAGATCTTTCATTTCCACTATTATGTCTAACACCCCTCTGCCCCTGATCTGGGAGGAAATCTGCAAGTTAGTGGGTAAGTTTTTTCCAGATGTCTTGCCAGTTCTTCACCTCTGTGGTTCTGTTGTGGCAGATCCGGTCTCGGTCAAAACCGAACTGGGTTCACACTTTTCAACTGTTAGCTCCGATTCTCATCTTCCTCCTTTCCTTACTCTTAAGCCTCTTCTTAAATCTTGTCACTTAGATTTTCAAACGCCTCTTCATCTTCTCTATAACGCTCCTCTCTCTCTCTCAGAACTCCAGTCTGCCCTGGCCTTCTGCGGTTCTACAGCGGCGGGTTTATTTGATATTCATTATGTAATACTTTGACATCTCCCTCCATACATATTTCAGTATTTCCTGAATGTTTATAAGTGTCTGGGAGTTGTCATCAGTTCCCAAGGACTGACTTGAGGCGGTTATTCTTCCTATTTGAAAACCTAGTTCTCTGTGGTCATTCCCTAAAGACTTTTGCTCCATTGCTTTAATGAGTTGTGTCTGCAACCTCTTTAAATGTATGGTCAGTGTCTGTCTGATATGGTTCTTGGAATGCTATCGCCCCCCCCCCCTCTCTCCTTCTCAATTTGGCTTTCGCAAGTGTTGCTGCATGACTGATGTCCTCCTGAACTTAGAGGTCTATGTTTGTACTACCTTTGCTGTGAAGACCTTCGTGGTTGCAGTCCTTTTGGACCTGGAAAAGGCGTATGACACCACCTGGAGATACCACATTCTGTTCCAACTCTGTTCTTTTGGCCTTCGTGGCAATCTCCCTCTCTAACTCAAGATCTTCCTCTCTTGTCGTTCCCTTAGAATGAGATTCTAAGGGAACCTCTCTGCCTCTTTTCGGCAATACGAAGGTGTACCTCAAGGTTGTGTTCTGAGCACTACTATTTTCCTGGTAACCCTCAATGGTCTTCTTTCCTCCCATCCCTCTGGCATTTTCTCAGCTCTCTATGTTGATGATCTTACCCTCTGCTGTCAAGGTGATGACTCGCCTTTTCTCCAATGGCGGCTTCAACTTGCGATTGATGCCATGTCGTCCTGGGCCACCAATCATGGCTTCAAGTTCTCTCCAACTAAGACTTGTGCTATGACCTTTACTTGGAAGCAGGTCGTTCTTCGACCCCACTCTGTCCTCTTTATAGTAATCCTCTTTTATAAAGGATTCTGTTAAACTTTTTGAGTTAATCTTTGACACTTGCTTGTCTTAATCACCCCTTATCTCTTACCTTCAAGTTGAATGCTTCAAAGCCCTTAACTTACTTAAGGTCTTGTCCCATACTTCCTGGGGAGCTGAAGGGCGCATGCTGCTTGCTCTCTTTACATTCCTTTCTCATGCTGTCTAAACTCAATTACGGCTGTCCTGCTTACTCTTCTGCCTCCCCCCTCCCTGTTCAGCTCGTTGATGCCATGAGTGGGGCTTAGTGGGCGGCTGCTGGAGTGTAATGCTCCTTGGGACAATCTTCTGCCCTTTTGTAGCCTTGTGCTCCTGCTGCTATCCTCTCTAATTGTGCTGAACAACTTTTCCTTTTCCTTCTGTTTCGTTTTTCTCCCCCCTCTTCTCCTATCTGCTTGTCGTTTCCTGCCGACCTTTTGCTTGTTTTGGTTATTCCTTTGGACTACTTCTATTTTGACGCCCGGGTGCTTGAGGAGCATACTCCTGCACCCGTAGAACTGTAGTACCCAAAGTCGAGAGCGAGGGGAACCTTTTATTGTCAATCCTCCTTTCATCACTGAACACGATCTCAACAGACTGACGGTTCTTAAGGTGGCGTTTGTGGGGCGTATACTCACGACACAGCCCTAGGAGGCCCCAGCATGATCAGCAATAGCTTCTTGTTGGGTGTCCTGCCTCTAACTGTGGCTCCATGGTGGGTGTGGAGGCACATTTGTGAATGAATGTTTCTTTTTCGTCCTCATGTTAAATTCTGTTTCTCCTTTATTTTCTCAGGCTCGTGGGGTGGGCGACCAAGCCCCCGAGTCTGTCCGTGTTGGAAGACCGGGCTCTGCAGCCTCTGCTGCATTGGGCCCCGACCTTGCTCCTCCTTTGGCCAGAATGTTTTGGCATTTTGGCAGTAATGTGCATTTACAAAGGTGAAATGTAATTCTGATCAGCTTCCATATATACTTTATACACATTCATATACATACACACACACATATATACATATATACACACACACACACATATATATACATATATACATACATATATACACACACACACACATGCATTCACATACATTTGTCTCTTTTACTCTGACAGGGTGAGATGCTGATAGAGAAACTAGTGTGCAATTAAGTGCTTAATCACTGAAGGTGATTAAGCACCATGGCTTAATCACTGAAGGTGATTAAGGTTTTTTTACAAGCTCAGGTTATATAGTTACATCACATACATACATTGTATAATTGATACATTACATGGTTAATCTTGGGTACAAGTCCAATATATCATCAAGTGTTCCAGTACTCATATAGTAATTACACAGTTCAGCATACCTTAGCCCAGGAGGGCAAAAGTCAGTCAATCTACAATATAATGTTCAAGAGAGTGCATGTTTTCTCTTTCACAAAGTTGACACATTGTGTACTCGACATTTGGGTTTTGAGAAAGCTGCCAGATACGTCTATATCCCAGGCGTATTCTGGCCACTATAACATCACATTGCCAGGTTCTTGTTCTATAGTCCCGTATGTGAATGTTTCCTCACGATATACATCATAATATTTAATACTTCAACTTTCAGGTCTTTGTGAATTTGTTAGGTTGGTGAGATCTGCATTAGATATTTGTTTAAGTATTCTTTCTGGGGGGAGCCCCGTCGGCTCCCCGGAGCTTTACCGGCTGATATGACTTTGGCATCAGTCATGTGTATGGAGTTCTAGGGCCTACCGGGGACCACGAGCCAGAACCTGGCCCCCTCAGAGAGGCAAGGGGAGCAATGGCCTATAGAAACCCCCGTGTGGTTGGAAGCATTCTATGTCTGCCATCGACCGGGTCAAGCATCCAGAAAGGTAAGCATTCCAAAACAAACCCCTATTCTGGTGAAAATTGCTACCTAAGCCGAACTAGTGGATAGAACTCTTCAACAGAAAACAAGGAAACTAGTATGACGTCATACGTCACCGCGCCGCTGTCTGCGCAGCTCCCCCCTCCCCGGGAGGGTGAAGGGGGAGCCCCAGACCTCCCACGCCGGCTATCCACCCATCAGTTCTTCGGCTGAGGCTATAGGCAATGGTTATGTGCTCCGGCTCCAGTGGTTGTTTCAGCACTGTACCTAGAGTGTGGTGTCTTTTTTCTAGGTGGTGCGTGAGCCGGGAGTGATTCTTCAGTACTCGGGCTGCATGCGCCTAGGGTTCCCTTCCCTAGGTGCCCTGTAAGTACTGCCCTTGGGGCCATCTTCCACAAGTTCCTTGGGTCCTGCCCCTGCTTGGCCGTTTACTGCTTGGTTTTCGGCCGCTCTTTGTGTGCTCGGGTGTTCTGTCTCCCTTGTTCACCTTAGAGTAAGGGGCAGTGTTTGCACTGGTGGGGCGCGGGGTACTGTGCAGCTTGTCTTTACCAATCATAGCGACCGGCTCTGTTCCGCTTGGGTACGCTGTCCTCTTGCGGGGTTTTCTTTTTCTTTTTGTTTATCTACCTGGTGGGGGGGGGAGTCTGCCTTCGTTCTTGCCCCTTGTGTCCCTTGTGTTCTGAGTATTTTCTGGTGGTACCCCCTGCTAGGTCCCCGTGAGTGTACACGTCCCGGGGGTTCAGCTCTTAGAAAAGTTGTTTGGTAGCTTTGGGTGCCGGTTAGCATTACCCTGCCTGGGATTACCTGAGCGCGAGTCCTCTTAAAGTAAGCGCTCGGGACCCTGGGAAACCATTGGGGGCGCGCGGGTCCGATGGATGTGACCCCAGAGTCCCCCCCTCGCTTCCAGCGAGTTTGAGGGTTGCTCTCACCTTTTGTCTCTGGGTGACTCTGTTTTGCCTCCGTCTGCTGCCTGTGGGGTCAGTGACACCTTCGACCCGGAGTCCTGCGAGTTTGGTTGCTCGTTGTGGCTCGGTTACCCAGTTGTGCTAACAAAGCGGGTACGGGCAGCAGGGGCGTTGCACTTGAGCCTTGGTGGTGGCAACGTTCTCGTGGTTTCCTCCCCGGGAGCCCCAGGGCTGCCCCGTTGTAGTTCGTTTTGGGACTTGGGGGTGTTGGTTGCTTCGGTTCCATCCACGACCCCTTGTCTTTCCCCTGGTTCACCCTTCCTGCCTGCATCCGGTTCCTTACTGTCTGTAGGTTCGGGGCGGGGTTTTTGGTGGTGTTGAGACTCGGGCAGTCTCGGGGAATTCCCCTTCCGGGGTAGTGATGGGGGCATTTGGGCCTGTTCCTCCAGCCGTGTTGTATGAGTCTGCCAGTGGGCTCCCTTCCTTAGTGTTTTCACGGCTGCCCCGGTTTTCTGGTACGGCCGGGGCTTTGGGTGAACGGCTCGGCCCCGGGGCTGGGGAGGGGCTGACTTGGGGGGGCCTTGGCCCCGTTAGACCCCGTGGGGGGTTTTATCCCCCTCTAGGCGGGGCTTGTGGTTACGCGGAGTGGGGTCTTTCCTTCCCACTCGCCGTACGTGCTGTTGGACGTCGGCCCCTCCCCGGGCTCGGTTCCTTGGCCTTTGAGTCGGTTGGTTCCATCCTGTGGGTGGATGTTTCCTCCCGCCCCTTTTTGGGACGGTGTTTTTGTCATGTTTCCCCGTTCGGTGGGGTTCTGCGTGACTTCTGATCTCGGGTGCGCCTGCGCCTTCGTGTGCCTTCGGGACTAGTGTTGGCTTCTGTGTTCTCGAGGGTACGGGAAGGTTTTTCGCTACTTCCCGCATTATTGGAACGTCTGTCGGCTCCTCGTACTTGTCGCCCTGTTGGGCTACTTGTCGCCCTGTTGGGCTACTTGTCGCCCTGTTGGGCTACTTGTCGCCCTGTTGGGCTACTTGTCGCCCTGTTGGGCTACTTGTCGCCCTGTTGGGCTACTTGTCGCCCGGTTGGGCTACTTGTCGCCCGGTTGGGCTACTTGTCGCCCGGTTGGGCTACTTGTCGCCCGGTTGGGCTACTTGTCGCCCGGTTGGGCTACTTGTCGCCCGGTTGGGCTACTTGTCGCCCGGTTGGGCTACTTGTCGCCCGGTTGGGCTACTTGTCGCCCGGTTGGGCTACTTGTCGCCCGGTTGGGCTACTTGTCGCCCGGTTGGGTTCCTTTTTGGGCTCTTTGCTTTTTGGCCGGTTTTATTGTTCCTGCTTCCTCTTTTGGCTCCTTTTCTCGTGCAGTAGTCTTGGCTGGCGCCTTCCCGCAGGGAGGGTGTGCGGTTCGGCCAGCATGTTATGCGCATGCGCCATGGAGTTTGTTTTGGTCTGGGCGGTGTTTCAGTGCTGGGGTTTTTGCGCCCCTTTTTTGCTACAGTGCTTTGCCTCTCGTTCTTCTCCCTGGCTGCGGTATGTGCCCCTTCGCGCCAAGGTGTCCTGGTTCCCAGTTGTGGGGAGGACTCCGCGGTTTTCCCTGTGTCATGGGTGTGGACCGCCTCCTTCGCCTCTCCCTGTTCTCCTGCGGGTCCGGCAGGGTCCGGCTCTGGCGTCTTCACCTGGCGGTGCTCCCAAGTTCTTCTGGGCACGGTTGAGTCGTGTCAAGTTCGTGCCACCATTCGCCAGGTGAGTTTCTGCGGTCTGGCGTCTTTTGGCCGGGTGCTGGATGCGGCGGTGTTTATATACCTGTCTTTATTTAGGTATATTTTTGTACGACTGAGACCGTTCGCACACCAGTGACTGTCCCTTCCTGTCCCCCTCATGTGCATGTCCAACCCATGCTGGAGTCATTCAGGGGACCCTTCTTTTTTAATGTTGTGAGGTGGGGGGGTTGTAGGGTTGGTTCTGTACTCACCTGGTGAGGCTCCTGGCTGTGCTTGCAGGATTTGAGCTCTGGCTCTTGGGTCCCGCCTATCTGGTAGAACCTGCGGGATAGTACCAGTGGAGTGCAGTGGTGCTATTGGCACTTTTGGGGAACACTGTATTACCATCAGTGGTCTGTGCTTGTTACACGACCTACTTGCGAGCATAAGCCTTCTTGCTGGTTCGTCCGTGGACTTCCAGGGCGCACTGGCCTGTTTTCGTATGGCAGTTCCGGCCCGTCCTGGTTGTGGGGGTATGTGGGCCTGTGGACTGCTCCTAGCAGCTGCCTGGTGGGCCATCCTCTGGCCGGTCTGGCCTGACCTTGGGCCGGGCTTCAGGTGTAAAAGAGCTCCCAGTACCTCATCCAGCAGGTATCGAGCGGGGTTTCTCCGCCGTCGGTCGCCTGGTGCAGGTTTCTGGGCCTGCAAGGTTTTTGTCGTGTCTCCGTTGGCCCTGTCTGGGGTCTGCCTGCTCCGTTCTCTGCCTTTGCAGAGGGGTTGCTATTTACATGTTGCAGTGGTGCCTGTTGCTGCTGCTGCTGCACGTGTGCATTGGTACCGTGTTTCACGGTGGCGTGTCCTTGTTCCTGTGTCCGGTTGTGGAGTGGCACTTTGCTGCCGTTTTGTGCCTGGGGATTGCGTGCGGTTTTTGTCCCTGCCTGATTGTCCACCCCTGGTTGTTCTCCTGTTTTTTTTGTGCTTCTGCTCTTTCTTCCTGCCTCCTCTGCAGCAGGGATGTTCTGCGTTTGTTCTTAGGCGTTGGTCAGCCTGTGTCCTGTGATGTGCTTCTTTGTCTCGGTCTATTGCAGTTGTTCGTGCCCCTTGGTTCGGGTCCTGTTCTGGCGGCGACCCTTCCGCCTTCTTTGGTTTTCCTAGCTTGCCCTGCCGTTTTTTTTTTTTTTTTTGGGGGGGGGGGTTCTTGCGATGTCTCGCGTCGGACCCGTCGCTTCTGAACTCCTGGCGGGCTTGCATGCTTTGGGGAGTTTTTTCTGTTCGGCAGACGTTCCATCTCCTTGTGCCGCCTGGATTTCGGTGGTCGCGCCCGAGATCTTCTCGCGGCTCCGCCTTTTTTCCTGGGCTCCGGGGGGCCTTGTCGGGGCTGCTTATGTTCTGTCTTGTGGTCTCGCCTCCGGTTGGTGGTCGGGTGGCTTCGTGGTAGGTGTCCCACCTGCGTGCTTCTCTTGGCGGCAGTATGGGGTATTTTGGTGGTCCTTCCTTTTCCTGTCCCTTCTTAGGTGGTTACTCTTGTTGGCTTGGTTTTCTAGTGGGGGTTGGGGGCCGTCGTCTTGCCACATACTGTCGCCTCTTTTCGTGCGGCGCAGGCGGAGCCGCTTCAGCTTGCTTTCGGTCTTGGTGTTGCTTCTGCACCGTTAGTCAGCTGTCTTGTGCGTCGTTTCACCTCCGGCCTGTTCGTGCGCCGCTTGCACCATCCTGGTCTCTGGTCAGCGTGCTCTGTCTTCTCCTCGGTTGGTAGTGCCCCTTCGGTTCCGGTGTGTTTTTTCGTAGGCTCTTTCCTTTGGACCTTTGCCTCTGGGGGTCGAGTCGCTGAGTTTTCTTGCTCCTTCGGTTTTAGCGTTTTGGTTGTTTGATGGCAGCAGTCTCCACCTTTTCTGGCGCGGGGTGGGGCTGCTGCATTCTGGAGGGGTCCAGGGTTTGTTGGTGCTTCGTTGGTCGGGCCGGGGGTGTGTCGTTTTTGTGTTCAGTGGCGGCCCTCCGCTGTTGTTTGCGTGCCACGGCGTTTGGGTTCGGAGCGCGTTTTGCGTTGATCCGGTTCTGTTCTTCCCGGTTCGCGGGTGATGGTGTCCCGGGTGGTCAGCCGTGTTCTTGCGGCTAAGCTGCCTGTGTTCTTCCCTCATGCTGGTGGCGTTCGTGGCTTCGCTGCTCTCGCTGCCGTCTGGGCGACGTGGCCTTGCAGTCTTTCGGGCTTGGATTTTTGGTGTTCGTGCAGGGGCCTTGCTGCTCATGGTTCTCGTGTTGTTCCCGGGATTTTCGGGGCTGTGGCGCCTTGGGTTGGCGTTTGCTGCCGGTTGTCTCGCCTCCTTGGGGGGTGCGTGGTGTCCGCCTCCCGGTTTTGTCCCTTTGACCTTCCTCTGTGGGTAGTTAGCTCCGGGGAGCCGACGGGGCTCCCCCCAGAAAACCAGCGTTGAATGTAATGAAACGCCATTTTCTGGGTGAGACCCGGAGGCTCCCCGGCAACCCTCCCTCCCTCCGGTCAGCGTTTTTCGCGTGTTTTGACATCCAGCCTCAGAACTGATGGGTGGATAGCCGGCGTGGGAGGTCTGGGGCTCCCCCTTCCCCCTCCCGGGGAGGGGGGGAGCTGCGCAGACAGCGGCGCGGTGACGTATGACGTCATACTAGTTTCCTTGTTTTCTGTTGAAGAGTTCTATCCACTAGTTTGGCTTAGGTAGCAATTTTCACCAGAATAGGGGTTTGTTTTGGAATGCTTACCTTTCTGGATGCTTGACCCAGTCGATGGCAGACATAGAATGCTTCCAACCACACGGGGGTTTCTATAGGCCATTGCTCCCCTTGCCTCTCTGAGGGGGCCAGGTTCTGGCTCGTGGTCCCTGGTAGGCCCTAGAACTCCATACACATGACTGATGCCAAAGTCTGACATTAGCATATCAGCCGGTAAAGCTCCGGGGAGCCTGCGGGTCTCACCCAGAAAATGGCGTTTCATTACATTTAACGCTGGTTCTTTGTCACTGCTAATGAAACACCCATATCAATTTCTACCACTGGTTTTCTACAGGCTTTCTTTGCAAGCATATCAACAGTGTCATGCCTTGAGATGCCAACATGTGATGGTATTCATAGGAATTTAATTTCAAATCTGTTTTCTTTAGCAGCTAAAACATTTATTCGAATATCACTGACTATTTTCTGGGTGTCACTACTATGTGCGTTCAATGCCAGGAGTGCACTCTGCGAGTCACAGTATAAAAGTCCACTGCCTTTGTCTTTTAAAAATTCAGTGGCAAGGTATATGCCTGCAAGTTCGGTTTGAGTTGTACTTGCCCAGTCATTGACGTGCTTCATTGCTGTATGTGTTCAAATATATTACATGCACATTCGGTACATCGTCCACATTCTTCTACAGAGCCGTCGGTATAGCACTGATACACATCGTTACCCATACTCTGAGTACTTTCAGTGATGCTTTTCAGTGTTAACTGTTTTAATAATGTAGAGTGCACATTATCCTAATTGCATTGTCCCTCTTACGGTCGTGCACATCCTTGTTGAATGTCCTGACTTCCGGGACGAGCTTGTGTCTTGTTTTCCGACCGTCCCTCGCTGTTGTTTGTATCTTAATGGTATTCTTGGTGACTCGGATACTTTTGATATCGTTCGCCTTATGCGTTTCTGTTCTCGTATTAGCGTCCTTGGTTATATTTAGCGCCCTCTGGTTATCCCACACATTTGATAGTGCTACATAACCTTCCCGGTTTGGTGCCTTCTTTTTGATAATTACCTACTTCTGCCTTTCCCTCAACTCTTCGTCGTCTTGATGCTCTTCACTGTACTAGGCTACGCCTCAGTTCTGGTGCCTTTCGTTTGATTCCTACCCAGAGCCTGTATGTTGTAACCGGCATCCTGTGTCTACAGGATCAGTGTGATCGTTACTGTCTTCACTACTTTGCGCGGTCCCTACAACACCCTCACTCTTGCTAATGTCGTACTTTGACCATTACCCCTCCTGTAGACCCTGTTCCCTTTCACCACCTTCCCCTTTCTGTGTGACTGTCTTGCTGGCAAGGTTCTCTCTCTCGGATCGTCGTGCAAATGTTTTTCCTTGTGTCATTCCATCTTTGCCCCTATTGTGGGTCCCTATTCCTAAGTTTTGACCCCACATGAGTAAAGCTTTTACCCCTCCTACAGTTCTGAAACGAATTTTCCTTGCTCACTTTTATTCACACTCCTGCTTTATCTCCATCTTCACAGATGTATCCAAGTCTGCTGATGATGTAGGCTACTCTGTTGTATTTCCTGAGTGCACCTGTATGTGTCGCCTGCCTCTGGAGGCATCTTCATGGCAGAACTCAATGTAATTTTGAATGCTCTTCGTGAACTGCTTTCTCGCTGTCAATCTTCCTTTGTTGTAGTAGACTCGCAGTGCCCTAATGGCTCTGGAATTCTCTAATCCTGTCCATCCTGTAGTCGTCGAAATTCAATAATGACTGTTAATTATCTCCTGTAGATTTCCGACAGTCGAGTTTTGCTGGGTTCCCAGTCAAATAGGCGTTTCCTTAAATGCGCGTGCTGTTGCGGAAGCGGCTAGCCGCACTTGACCCATTTCCCGCAAAGGTGTTCCTTATTTCGACTTCTACCCAGTTATTCATTCCTCAATCCTTGCCCGGCAACAGGATCACTGATCTTCTGGTACTGGTAACAAGCTGTGTGCTCTTAAGGGTAGCATGTCACCACGGCCTTTCTCTTACCACCAAAACCGGCGGTGGGAAATGGCTCTCGCGAGATTATGTATTGGTCATACCCGTTTAACCACTTAACTGCGCCAACCGAGAAAACTCCTTGATTTTTCGGTACCAATTCTAAATGTGTACGAGGTTGGTTCTGTACGAAATGGACTCTTAGGACCTCCAGTGAGAGGCAGCCATCTTGGAAAAAATTCCCAGAATGCCCTAGGGCTGCTGGCTGGGTTAGTACTGAATAAGCAACCATGGGTGTCGCACGCGCCTCTGGCTCCCAAACACCTTTCTGTGGGGGTGATGAAAGATCGTGCTCTGTCAGTGAAATTCAAACCTTACTGTTTTAAGAACATTAGGGTCATAATATTGGTGAAGCTATGCACAATAAGGACCTAACGCAAAGGTTGGATGCAAGTGATACAGCACCTATGAGGACGACACAGCAAGCGTATCCAGTTGTAGCTCTGAGCATCACCCTTGCAATCCTATGCTATCTACAATATATTTAGATGATACATAGACGAATCGTTTTCTGCCTTCAGTGATGATGCATCTGATACAAGTAGCATAGATGAATAGTGTTAGCGGCTTCCATGGTGGTGTTTTCCATAGATATTTTCAAGAATACCTGAATCTCTTCCTAACTGACGGACACTTTGAGGCTAGCTGAATCTCTTTCTGACTGACAGACACTCGTGAGGCAAACTGAATCTTTTCCTGTGAGGGATCATACAAAGCGACCTTTTCAAGACTACCTTACAAATTGATCTTTTTCTATAACCTTTTCAATACTACCTTATGCTTTACAAGCTTGGCCCCCTCCCGGCTCAGCTTGTTGATGCCGTGAGGGGGCTTAGTGGGCGGCTGCCGGAGTGTGATGCTCCTTTGGGCAGTCCTCTGTCCTTTTGTAGCCTTGTGGTCCTGCTGCCGTCCTCTCCAATTGTGCTGAGCGACTTTTCCTTTCCCTTCTGTTTCGTTTTTCTCTCCCATCTTCTATCTGCTTGTCGTTTCCTGCCAACCTTTTGCTTGTTTTGGTTATTTCTTTAGACTTCCTCTATTTTGACGCCTGGGTGATTGAGGAGGCATATTCTTGCACCTGTAGAACTGTAGTACCCAACGTCGAGAGCGAGGGGAACCTTTTATTGTCAATCCCCCTTTCGTCACTGAACCCGATCTCGACGGACTGTCGGTTCTTAAGGTGGCGGTTTGTGGGACGTATACTTGTGACGCACCCCTAGGTGGCCCAGGCGTGATCGGCTATAGCGTCTTATTGGGTGTCCTGCCTATAATTGTGGCTCCATGGTGGGTGTGGGGGGCACATTCGTGAATGAATATTTCTTTTTTGTAGCGATGTTAACCGATGTTTCAGTTTCTCCTTTACCTTCTCAGGCTCGTGGGGTGGGCGACCAAGCCCCCGAGTCTGTCCGTGTTGGAAGACCGGGCTCTGTAGCCTCTGCTGCATTGGGCCCTGACCTTGCTCCTACTTTGGACTCTCTGACTCCTCCCCTCAGCTCCCCTCCCTCCCTCTGTGGTTGGGTCGAGCCCCAAGCCCCCAGTGGTGACTACCTCGTCCCCTGGCACGGCTCCGTCTCTAGTTGTAACTACTGCTTCTTTTAACCCCCCTCTTTCTCTGGGGGTTCTCAACGCCGTCCACGACACGGCCGCCCTCACCCGATTCCTTCCCGTTCTGATACCTATCAAGCCTTGTTTGGTCCCGCTTCGTGGACCAAATATTTTGATCTCCTCCCTCTTGATTCTGCGCCTCCTGATTATTTCTCCCTCCATTGACATCTCGTTGATTCCTTGGATGCCTCTGTTACCTTCAACCCCACTTGTCTCGGTACACGTGTTGTTGCTGTTCCTTCTCAGGATGCAGCTTCCCGCTTGGCTGCCTTATCCTGCCTTTGCAAGACCTCTGTTCGGGTCTCAAAGAATGCTCAGTTGAATGCCAGTGTTGGCACTATTCTCCTCCCGCCCCATGTTGCGACCGGTGTTCGGAATCTGCGGGACTGCCACGACGATATTCGACATATCCTTGATGCACAGGGCCATTCTATTCTCCAGGCGGACACGTTTACTCGTCCCCCTCGTGGTAGTCGCCGTGAACCCCTTCGGGTTGTGAAGATTACCTTTGATGGTACGACCCTTTCACCCTCTGTCATTCTTGCTGGTGCCAGGTGCTCTGTCCAGGAGTAAATTCCTTCTAGGCTCTGTAACAAGTGCTGGAGGTTTGGGCATGGTGCCCTCCGCTGCTCTGGGACTGTCTCTGTCCTTTGTGTGGTGGCGAAGGTTACTTTACGTCGGAGTGCACTTCTCCCCGGGCTCGTTGCCTCAACTGCGGTGAGGCCCATCCTACCTTTTCCCGTGCATGTGTCCATTACAAGCTTGATGCAGCCGTCCTCAACTTGAAGCACCGGGAGCGTTTATCTTTTCCTGAGGCGAGGCGCCAGGTCCGCTGGCTCCCGCCTTATGCTAATATCTCTTATGCTCGTGTGTTGGGCTCTTCCTCTCCTCGTCCTTCCCACCTTCCTCAGACTCACAACCGTTTCCGGGCCTTTGGACCCTGATACGCCCACTGCCCCCTCCTCTGTTCCTTTCAGTTCTGTCCCGAAGGGTCCACCTCCTGGTCCTCTGTCTGGGGTTCCCCTTCTTTCTACCCGGTCTGTCTTGTCTCCTGTGTCTTCTTCCTCGTCTCCCTCCAATCCTCCTTCCCATCCTTCCCCTCCGTCTCTTGACTCTCTCCGCCGCCTGTCGGTGCGGGCTGGTGTTCATCGCTCTCCAAACGGCCGTTGTGTGCGCTCGTTCAGCTTTTCCTGTTGAGACGCTAGAATCCGTTGCCCGGTACGTAGTTGCAGGGACACCTGTCTCTTTAAGTCAGAAGCGTAAGCCTGGCTCCTCTCCTTCCTCCTCCCCGGCGGGTAAGAAGGTTTCGCTTTCTTCCTTGGCCCCTACTTTTGCCTCTATCGCTCCTTTCCCTCCCATTTCGGTGGTTGCGCCCCCTGTTCCTGCTATGGAGGTTTCTTTGGCCCCCGCTTCCCTGTCGGTTGCTGCCCTTTCTGAGGTGCGCTCCCCTCTTTCTCCTCCCTCTCTTCCTGCTGCTGTCCTTGACTGCTTCTCTTGGTTGCCTCCTCCGGACCCCACCCGTCCACCTCTGATTTGTTCTCCCGCTTCCTTCCCTCCGTCTTTGCTCAGTTTACCCATGCCCCCTAACCCTGACTTTGCTGACCCTGATACCAACCCTGACATTCTTTAATGTGCTCTGTTGCTCTTTCGCCTTTGTTTCTTCCTTGTTCTCTGTTGTTGTCCTTTCTCTTCTCGTCGATGTCTATTCTTCAATGGAACGTTCGAGGTTATTATGCCAATTTCCTTGAACGCCAACTTCTGATTTCGTGGTTTTCGCCCCTTTGTGTCTGTTTTCAGGAGCCGATGCTGGGTGCTCATCCTGGTCGCTTTCGTGGCTATTCCTTTCTCTCTTTCCCCCCCCCCCCCCCCTCCAGAACAGCTGGGGCTCCTAACTCTTCTGCTCTCTTGATTCGCTCTGATGTTCCCTTTGTCCCCTTACTTTTTCCTTAGTCTCTCCATTCTTCTGCTGCTCGTATCTTTGTGGGGAAATGGTACACTGTTCCATTTATCTCCCCCTGAGTGTCCCGCTTTCTCTTCCTGATCTGAAACACTTACTGGACTCCTTGCCAGAGCCTGTGCTCCTGCTGGGTGATTTCAATTGTCATCATTCCCTTTGGGGTGATGTTCTGATGAACACCCGGGGTCGCCTTCTTGAGATGTTTATCCTCTCTTCTTGCCTGTCTCTTCTGAATTCTGGTGAGCCCATGCATTTGAACTCTCGGACTCGCACCCTTTCCGGTCTTGATCTTTCTCTTTGCTCTTCTTCTCTTTACTTAGATTTCAAGTGGCAGGTTCTTGATGACCTCCATGGCAGTGACCATTTCCCCATCCTTGTTTCCTTTTTCTCTTTTCGCCCTCCCCTCTCCTTCCCTAGGTGGCAGTTTGCGAAAGCGGACTGGAACCTCTTTACCCTCAGTGCTACTGTCTCTGTCATGAAAAAGGAGGAGAGAGCGAGGGAGAGGCAGAAGGGAGAGGGCACTGTCTTCGACGCTGCCCTCTGCTCTACTCCTCGCTCTTCCTCTCAGGGTACACAGAAGTGCGTTCCCTGGTGGAATGCAGACTGTGCTCGGGCTGTCCGCTGTAAGCGTGCAGCCTGGAAGAGACACCGCCGTCAGCAGATGGCCGATTCTTTTCTTTTCGTTTGGAAGGTGAGTGTGGTGGCCCATAGGGTCATCCGTACAGCTAAACGTGAATGTTGGGCATCTTATGTCTCCTCCATTACGTCTGTTATATATGGGGAGTGTTTGTACTATGGGGCCTAGTATTATCTGGATGTAGGGGCAGTAGTAAGCATTAAGAGTTATCAATGTGGGAGATCTAAAAGGCCCTGTCCCCAAATAAAACTATAAGCAGTGCTGAATACTTGGCTACACATAAGGTCAGTCTAGAGGTTGATTTAAGATCTACACAGGAAGAACTGATACTCTCTTACTTCACTTACTTATTTATTAACCCCTTAACAACCCCCCCATATACATTCACACCAATAACAAAAATGATAATTACTTTACCACACTATCTTACGTTAAAAGCCTTGGTCCACATAAGCAGGATACAAGGTTTTACACTGAAAACAAGCTAGGGTAAAGTTCTACTAAGGAAACACTTGAAGCTAGAGTCAGCTTAGGGTAGGGAGACCACGTGGTTCCACTGGGACCCCCTTTAGAATAACTAGTAATATAAACTCTAAAAACACCTACTACACACAAAGTATACTACTCTACACATAGAACACGTGTATGCCAGAAATTGAATAATGTACACAGTATATACTTAGCTTGAACAAGACACAGAAATAAGGAAACGAGGAGGAAGGGTAGGAGGATCCTGTCCACACCACGCCAGCTCAGAGAAAGAAAGACTCTTAGTCTCCTTTCCTCCAGCTGGCTCGCTGCCGGCAGACTGCTCAACTAATCGTACCGCAGCCCTATACCCAGTTTACTCAGGTTTAACTTTACAAATGATTAGAAAGTATTAGTAAACATAGTTGGTGCCTATGTTATTATTTAATAATCAACCCCAAGCTCAGTCTTAAATGCTCTTTGGAAAACAAGAATAGTCTTACGTCTGGCAGGGAAGATACAAACAAGTGCACCTCGTGATGCGTTTTCAATACTAAAAGGCAGTTTATTAGCTCAGTTTTGACCTCTGGTTTCCACTGAGGAACCCAGGGTCGTAACAACGTCCGAAACTCCTCTGCCACAGATCTGGAAGCGTATCCGCAAGATAGCAGGTAAGTTCGTTCCTGATGTTTCACCTGTCCTTCACCTCCATGGTACTCTTGTGGCGGACCCGTTGCAGGTCTCTACTGAACTGGGTTCCCACTTTTCTTTTGTTAGCTCTGGTCTTCATCTTCCCCAATCTTTCCTTCTTTGTAAACCCGTCCTTGAGTCTCGTCCTTTGAATTTCTGCACTCATCTTCGGCTTCCATATAACAATCCCTTCTCTCTCCCTCTGAACTTCGTTCTGCTTTGTTTTGCCCTCTGCGGTTCTACGGCGGCAGGCTCCGATGCTATTCATTGTGAGATGCTTCGACACCATCTCCCTCCGTGCACGTCTCGGTATTTACTGAGTCTGTATAATCGGATCTGGGAGTCGTCGTCAGTCCCTGAGGACTGGCTCGATGCCTTTGTCCTCCCTGTTCGCAAACTAGGGTCTCCGGGAACATCCCCTAAGGACTTTTGCCCTATTGCCCTCACAAGTTGTGTCTGCAAACTCTTTGAACGTATGGTTAACGTTCGTCTGATGTGGTTCCTGGAACACCATCACCTCCTCTCCCCTTCTTCGGGTATTGTCCCATACTTCTTGGGGAGCGGATAGGCGCGCACTCCTTGCATTACATTCCTCTCTCGTCCTGTCTAAGCTCGATTATGGTTGCCCTGCTTACTCGTCTGCTTCTACTTCTATTCTTCGCCGTCTTGATGCTTTGCACTATACTGGGCTGCGCCTCAGCTCTGGTGCCTTTCGTTCGACTCCCGTCCTCAGCTTGCATGTTGACACTGGCTTCCTGTCTCTCCGGGACCGCCGTGATCGCTACTGTCTTCGCTATCTTGCACGGTCTTTGCAACATCCCTCCTCTTGCCTCTGTCGTGCTTTAACTTTTACCCCTCATGCGGTTCCTGTTCCTCATCACCACCTCCCTGTTTCTGTCTGGTTATCTTGCTTACAGGCTTCTCTTTCCGTTCATATTTCTAATGTTTCTCCTCATGTTGTTCCTTCTTTGCCCCATGGTGAGTACCCCTTCCGCAGTTTTGTACATCCTTGACCCGCATCACTAAAGCTTTTATCCCTCCTACGGTTCTAAAATGCCTTTCCTTGAGCACTTTTCTTCTCACTCCCACTCCGTTTGTCTTCACCGATGGGTGAAGGATGGTGTTGGCTACTCTGTTGTTTTTCCTGATCGCACTTATATGTGTCGTTTACCTCCGGAGACTAGCATCTTCATAGTGGAGCTTTATGCTATTCTTTATGCTCTTCGTCTCCTGCTTTCTCGTTGTCAGTCTTCCTTTGTAATTGTTGTTGTCTCTCGTAGTGCCCTCATGGCTCTCAGGTCCTTTAATCCAGTTCATCCAGTAGTTGCCGAGATCCAACATTGGCTGTTTCTTGTTCACAGTAAATTTAAGTCAGTTGAGTTTTGTTGGGTTCCCAGCCATATTGGTGTCTCTTTAAATGAGCGTGTGGTTGCTGCCGCCAAGGAAGCTGTCCGCTCTTGTCCCATCCCTCGTAAAGGTATTCCATATTCCGACTTTTAACCGGTTATCCATTCTTCCATCCTTACCCGTTGGCAGGCTTCTTGGTCGTCTGTTACTGGTAACAAACTACGTACTCTTGAATGTTGTGTTTCCTCGTGGCCATCCTCCTACCACCGTAACCGGCGATGGGAAATGGCTCTGGCGAGGTTGCATATTGGTCATACTCGCTTAACCCATGGTCACTTGGAGCGCTGCCCTACTCCTTATTGTCCTAATTGCATTAATTGTCCCTCTTACGGTCGGGCATATCCTTCTTGAATATCCTGACTTCCAGGACGAGCGTGTGTCTTGCTTTCCGACCGCCTCTCGCGGTCACCTGTCCCTCAATAGAATTCTTGGTGACTCGGATACTTTTGATATCGTTCGCCTTATGCGTTTTTGTTCTCGTATTGGCATCCTTCGTGATATTTAGCGCCCTCTGATTATTCCGCACATTTGTTGGTACTACATAGCCTTCCCGGTTTGGTGCCTTCTTTTGATAATTACTTACTTTACAAGCTTGGCTACATACAACCTACAAGTACTAAAGCCAAGGGTGTACGTGAGTACATTTCATAAGAAATGTACATAAGAAACAGGAAGCGAAAATTTATTTGTACCTGGTGCACTGAGAGCGAAGTCACGCTGTGTACCATGGACTACTTCGTTGATTATTACTCACTTCCGAAGTACTGAGTGTGTAATACAGTATGTTACTGTGTAAATAGTGTGTGAAACTGTACATATTGTAATTTTAGTGTATTTTTAACAGGTAATATTGCGACAATAAACATTTACTGTGGACACATTACTGACACATGTATCACAGTTCCATGGAACATTATGAACGTTTTACTGTATACATATTGTAAAGGACGCAAATATGCATCATATACAATAAAAAAAACAATTAAAACCGCATTGGTTAACATAAAACAAATAATTGAAAATATATTTGAGGCAATACCTGGTGCTTGAATGGCTCGCGCGACTGTGGGCGATTCACGCACGGGCGACCAGGTCCTGATGATGTCACAGCGCACCGTGTCCACGTCCCCACAGCCAAAGTAAGTGGAATTTGGTATTTATTTTTACATAGATATGTTGAGGGAAGGGAATTTATCATTTTACGAAGAAAAAATAATTTTTTGGGAACACTTTATTTCATGCGCACCGGGGGAATTTCACAATACTGTAAACTCGGCGCAGCACGGTTAACGTGCAGGCACTTAATAGAGCACCACCCTGTTCCTTATTGTCCAAAATGCATTGTGGCTTTTACTGTCGTGCATATCATTGTAGAATGTCCTGACTTCGAGTATGTGTGTGTGCGTCTTGCTTCCTGACAGTCTCTTGCCGTCACCTATCCCTTGATACAATCTTTGATGAATCGGATGCCTTTGACGTTGTTCACCTTATGTGCGTTTGTTTTTGTATTGGCATCCTTAGTGATATTTAGCACTTTTTGAATATCCCGCACTTTTGACGGTGCTACATAACCTCCCCGGCTATATTCCGTCTTTTGATATTTACTTAAGTACTAAACTGGGTGAGTGAGGTAGCATGAGACATTCAACTTCAACAATACTTTTACAAGAGTTTACCTCTTTAATATATTGTTTATAATCAATTATATCAGTTTGTAATAAAGTTATAATGATTAATTCTGTTACCTTTAAAGTTACCTCGAGCACCTGCCCAATATGCTATGCATGATAGTAGCTTTGCAAGAATTTTATACTTAAACTCCAATGTATGCACTTTCTCGACGCAATATACCTTCTTGTATATAAATAAACTAATGACAGAGCTTAAAGAAATACATTTATTTTAATTGTTAATTGATTTAAGGTGTAATACTTGGCTCATACTTATGACTTGATAATTTTTATATACAACTTGTTTGACAATTGTCTGAACTTTCAAGGTCACTGTCCACTACTAACTGTAACTAAGAGTATTAAAGCATTTTAGTACTTAAGACATGCAACTTCACCGGTGTTATCAATACCTTCAATTTATATTGTAGTTATTATGATGAACTCAAATTTTGCTACAATGTACCTATTGATAGTCTTGGCCATATCTGTTAGATTAAGTAACTGCTCAAGATGGAATGCATGTTTGTGGCTTTCCAAAAATATAAAAATAACATTATTATTATTATGTGCTCTCAGACCCCACTGTACCTTCTTGTTTTTAAATAAATAAATATAAAAATAAATTGTTATATTTCAATTTAATGTTTTCATTCTGCTTAATGCAATTAAACTACCAAACTATTGCTAGAACTACTGACTCCATAATGTAATAGTCTATGCTTATCATCTTTAGGTATCACCCTTTTCTGGGGGGAGCTCCGTCGGCTCCCCGGAGCTATACCAGGCTGATATGCTAATGTCAGACTTTGGCATCAGTCATGTGTATGGATTTCTAGGGCCTACCGGGGACCACGGCCTGAACCTGGCCCCCTCAGAGAGGCAAGGGGAGCAATGGCCTATAGAAACCCCCGTGTGGTTGGAAGCATTCTATGTCTGCCATCGACCGGGTCAAGCATCCAGAAAGGTAAACATTCCAAAACAAACCCCTATTCTGGTTAAAATTGCTACCAAAAGCTGAAGTAGTGGATAGAACTCCCCAACAGAAAACAAGCAAACTAGTATGACGTCACACGTCACCGCGCCGCTGTCTGGGGAGGGGGAGCCCCAGACCTCTCACGCCGGCTATCCACCCATCAGTTCTTCGACTGATGCTATAGGCACCGGTTGTGTGCTCCGGCTCCATTAGTTGTTTCAGCACTGTACATAGTATGGTGTCTGTCTTCTAGGTGGTGCGTGAATCGAGAGTCTCCAGTACTCTGGCTGCATGCGCCTAGGGTTCCCTTCCCTAGGTGCCCTGTAAGTATACTGCCCTTGGGCCACCTTCCACAAGTTCATTGGTTTCTGCCCCTGCTAGGCAGTTTACTCCTTGGTTTTCGGCCGCCCTTTGTGTGCTCGGGTGTTCTGTCTCCCTTGTTCGCCTTCGGGTAAGGGGCAGTTTTGCACTGGTGGGGCGCAAGGTGCTGCACAGCTTGTTTTCACCTATTTGACGGCCAGGTCTGTTGTGCCTGGGTATGCTGTCCTCTTGCGGGGTTTTCTTTTTCTTTTTTGTTTATCTACCTGGTGGGGGGTCTGCCTTCGTTCTTGCCTCCTGTGTCCCTTGTGTTCCGAGTATTATTCTGGTGGTTCCCCCTGCTAGGTCCCCGTGAGTGTACACGTCCCGGGGGTTCAGTGCTTAGAAAGTTGTTTGGTAGCTTTGGACGCCGGTTAGCAGTACCCTGCCTGGGATTACCTGAGCACGAGTCCTATTATAGTAAACGCTCGGGACCCTGGGAATTCACTGGGGGCGTGCAGGTCCAATGATTGTGACCCCGGAGTCCCCCCCCCCTCGCTTCTAGCGAGTTTGAGGGTTTCTCTCACCCCTTGTCTCAGGGTGACTCTGTTTGCCTCCGTCTGCTGCCTGTGGGGTCGGTGACCCCTTCGACCCGGAGTCCTGCGAGTTTTGTTGCTCGTTGTGGCTCGGTTACCCAGTTGTGCTGACTAAGCGGGTGCGGGCAGCAGGGGCGTTGCACTTTGAGCCTTGGTGGTGGCAACGTTCTCGTTTGTTTACTCCCCGGGAGCCTCGGGGCTTCCCCGTTTTGGTTCGTGTCGTGTTGGAACTTGAGGGTGTTTGTTGCTTCGGTTCCTTCTATGCCCCCTTGTCTTTTCCCTGGATGTCCTCGTCCTGCCTACATCCGGTTCCTTACCGACCTTGGGTTCGGGGCGGGGTTCGATGGTTTTGAGACTCGGGCAGTCTCGGGGAATTCCCCTTCTTGGGTAGTGATGGGGGCATTTGAGCCTGTTCCTCCAGCTGTGTTGTAAGAGTCTGCCAGTGGGCTGCCTTCCTTAGTATTTTTTGTAAAAATGCAGCTGCCCCGGTTTTCTGGTACGGCCGGGGCTTTGGGGTGACGGCTTGGCCCCCGGGGCCTGTCGTGTGGGTTCCTGGGGCTGACTTGGGGGGCTTTGGCCCCGTAGGACCCCGTGGGGGGGGGGTTTCTCCCCCTCTAGGCGGGGCTTCTGGTTACGCGGAGTGGGGTTTTTCCTCCCCACTTGGCGTACGTGTTGTTGTTGGGCATCAACCCCTCCCCAGGTTCGGTTCCTTGGCCTTTGAGTCGGTTAGTTCCGTCCTGTGGGTGGATGCTCCCCCCTTTTCGGGACGGTGTCTTCGTCATGTTTTCCCGATCTTGGGGTTCTACATGACTTCTGGTCTCGGGTGTGACTGTGCCTTTGTGTGCCTTCGAGACTGGTGTTTGCTTCTGTGTTCTCGAGGGTTCGGGAAGGTTTTCGCTACTTCCCGTATTATTGGAACGTCTGTCGGCTCCTAGACCGGGTCGCCGTATTGGGCTACTTGTAGCCCAGTTCGGCTACTCGTGGCCCAGTTGGGGTTCCTTTTTGGGATCTTTATCTGTGCTTAGTTGGCTGGTTTTGGGGGAAAAACCAAGCTGGTTACTGCTTCCTCTTATGGCTACTTTTCTAGTGCAGTTGTCCTGGTTGGCACCTTTCCGCAGAGCAGGTTGTGCGGTTCGGCCAGCGTGTCATGCGTATGCGCCGTGGAGTTTGTTTTGGTCTGGGCGGTGTGTTTCAGTGCTGGTGTTTTGCGCCCTTTTTACTCGGGTGCTTTTGCCTCTCGCTCTTCTCCCTTTCTCCGGTATGTACCCCTTCGCTCCGGGGGTGTCATAGATTCCCGCTGTGGGGAGGACGCCGGCGTTTTCCGTGTCATGGGTGTGGGCCTCCTTCGCCTCTACCCTGCTCTCATGCGTGTCCGGCTCTGGCTTTTTCACCTAGCGGTGCTCAAAGAATCTTTTGGGCACTGTTGGGTCGTGACACGTTCGTTCCTCCATTTGACAGGTGAGTTTCTGTGGTCTGGCGTCTTTTGGCTGGGCGCTGCATGGATGCGATGTTTATATACCTGTCTTTATTTAGGTATATTTATGTACGAATGAGACCGTTAGCACACCAGTGACTGTCCCTTTTCAACCCTTCCAGTCCCACTCATGTGCATGTCCAACGTACCCATGCTATAGTGTCATTCAGGGGGACCCACATCTTTCGTGTTATGGGGTGTGTGGGTTGTGGTGCTGGTTATGTACTCACCTGGTAGGGCTCTCCTGGTTGTGCTTGCGTGGTTTGAGCTCTGGCTCTTGGGTCCCGCCTATATGGAAGAACTTGCGGGATAGTTCCAGTGGAGTGCAGTGGTGCCATAGGCACAATCGGGAAACACTGTATAACCATCAGAGGTCTGTGGTTGTTACACGTCCTACCTGCGAGCATTCGCCGTATTGCCGGTACATCCGTGGACTTCCAAGGAACACTAGCCTGTTTTCGGATAGAGGTTCCGGCCCATCCTGGCTGTGGTGGGTATGTGGGCCTGCGGGCTGCTCCAAGTAACAGCCTGGTGGGCCAACCTCTCCCTAGTCAAGCCTAGCCTCGGGCCAGGCTTGGGGAGTAAGTGAATACCCTGAACCCCATCCAGCAGGTATCGGGCTGGTATCTCCGCCGTCGGTCACCGGGTGTGCTGGTTCTTGGGCCTGCTGGGTTCTGTCGTGTCTCCGTTGGCCCTGTCTGGGGTCTGCCTACACCGTTCTGTGCCTTTGCAGAAGCAGGTTGCTACTTACATGTTGCGGTGGTGCACGTTGCTGCTGCACGTGTGCATTGGTAACGTGTTTTGTGGTGGGGTGTCCTTTTTCCTGTGTCCGGTTGTAGTGTGGCACTTTGCTGCTGTTTTGTGCCTTGGGTTTGCGTCTGGGGATTTGCTTGTTAATTTTCGTGGTCTTCGGGTCCCTGGCTTGGACCTTTCATGTGCGTGGGATCCTGTCCCTGCCTAATTATCCACCCCTGGTTGTTTCCTGGGCTTTGAGCTTTGGCTCTTTTCATCCTGCTTTTCCCCAGTCGCTTCCCTGGCATCTCCTTTGGTCGGTTTTGCCTGCTCTTGCTGCTATGGGGAGGGGGCTGTCGGTTTTTACCGATTCTCTTCCTTGTGCATTTCCTTTGTTTTCTCCTATGCCGCAGGGGTGTTCTTCGTGCGTTCCTTGGCTTCTTGGGCGTTATTTCAGCCTGTGTACTATAGTGCACTTATGTGTCTTGGTCTGTTTTCATTGCTCGTACCCTTTGGTTCGGGTACTGTTCTGGTGGCAACCCTCATGCTTTCTTCGGCTTTCCTGGCTTGCCCTGCTGGTTGGTTTTTCAGGGTCTTGCCATGTCTTGCATTGGACTCGTTATTTCTGATCTCCTGGCGGGCTTGCTTGCATTGGGAGCTTTCTGTTCGGCAGACGTTTCATCTCCTTTGTGCCACCTGGACTTTGGTGGTCGCACCCAAGATCTTCCTGCGACTCCGCCTTTTCCTGCGCTCGGAGGTGCTTTGTCGGGGTTGCTTACATTCTGCTTCGCGTGTCTCACCTCCGGTTGGTGGTCGGGAGGCTTAGTGGTCGGTGTCCCACCTGCGTACTTCTTCTTAGCGGTAGAATGGGGTATTTTGGCGGTCCTTCCTTTTCCTCCTGCCCTTTCTTAGGTGGCTGCAGTTGTTAGCGTCGGCTTGGTTTTTTCTGGTGGAGGTTGGGGGCCGTCGTTTTGCCACGTACTGTCGCCTCGTTCGTGCGGCGCTCACGGAGCCACTTCGGCTTTCTTTCGTTCTTGGTGTTGCTTCTGTACCGTTAGTACGCTGTCTCGTGCGTTATTTCACTTCCGGCCTGTTAGTGCACCGCTTGAACCGTCCTGGTCTCTGGTAAGCGTGCTCTGTCTTCTCCTCGGTTGGTGGTGCCCCTTCGGTTCCGGTTTGTTTTTTCGTCAGCTCCTTTTCCTGTTGGCGTTTACCTCTGGGGAGTCGGGTGGCTGGGCTTCTTGCTCCTCTGCAGGGGTTTTTCTGTTCCTTCAGTTTTGGCGTTTTGGTTGTTCGGTGGCAGCATTCTCCATCTTTTCTGGCATGGGAGGGGGGCTGCTGCGTTCCGGAGGGGTCCTTGTGTTATTGGTGCTTTGGTTGGTAGGGCCGGGGGGGTGTCGTGTTTTGTTCAGTGGCAGCACTCCGCTGTTATTTGCGTACTGCCACGGCCTTTATGTCCGGGGCGTGCTTTGAGTTGATCCGGTTCCATTCTTCCCTGTTCGCGGGTGACGGTGTCCCGGGTGGTCAGCCGTGTTCTTGCGACTAGCCTGCCTGTGTTCTTTCCCTATGCCTGTGGCGTTCGTGGCTTCGCTGCTCGAGCTCCCGTCTATGCGGCGTATCCTTGATGTCATTCGGGCAAGGATCTTTGGTGTTCGTGCAGGGGCCTTGCTGGTCGTTGTCTCGTGTTGTTTCTGGGCCCTTTTTCGGGCTGTCGCCTTGGATTAGCGTTGGCTGTCGGTTGTCTCGCTTCCGTTGAGGGGTGCGTGGTGTCCGCCTCCCGGTTCCTTCCCTTTGACCTTTCTCTGTCGGTATTTAGCTCCGAGAAGCCGACGGGGATCCCCCCCAGAAAACCAGCGTTGAATGTAAAGAAATGCCATTTTCTGGGCGAGACCCAGAGGCTCCCCCGGCAACCCTCCCTCCCTCCAGTCGGCGGTTTTTCGCGTGTTTTGACATCCAGCCTTAGAACTGATGGGTGGATAGCCGGCGAGAGAGGTCTGGGGCTCCCCCTTCCCCCTCCCGGGGAGGGGGAAGCTGCGCAGACAGCGGCGCGGTGATGTGTGACGTCATACTAGTTTGCTTGTTTTCTGTTGGGGAGTTCTATCCACTAGTTCGGCTTTTGGTAGCAATTTTAACCAGAATAGGGGTTTGTTTTGGAATGCTTACCTTTCTGGATGCTTGACCCGGTCGATGGCAGATATAGAATGCTTCCAACCACACGGGGGTTTCTATAGGCCATTGCTCCCCTTGCCTCTCTGAGGGGGCCAGGTTCTGGCTGTGGTCCCTGGTAGGCCCTAGAACTCCATACACATGACTGATGCCAAAGTCTGACATTAGCATATCAGCTTGGTAAAGCTCCGTGGAGCCTCCGGGTCTCACCCAGAAAATGGCGTTTCATTACATTCAATGCTGGTTTTATTAGTTTTATACTGGAGCCAGATTTCCCCACAGAGGGCGAGGAGGGAGGAGGAGGGCGACAAGGAAGGAGGAGAGCGAGGAAGGAGGAGGGCGAGGAGGAAGGAGGAGGCCAAAGAGGAAGATGGCGAGGAAGGAGGAGGAGGAAGGAATAGGAGGACGAAGAGGAAGGAGAAGGAGGGCGAAGAGGAAGGAGGAGGAGGGCGAGGAGGAAGGAGGAGTAGGGCGAGGAGGAAGGAAGAGGAGGGCGAGGAGGAAGAGGAGGGCGAGGAAGGATAGAGGAGGGAGGAAGAAGGAGAAGGGCGAGGAGGAGGAAGGAGGGCGAGGAGGAAGGAGGAGGAGGGCAAGGGGAAAGGAGGAGGAGGGCAAGGGGGAAGGAAAAGGAGGGCGAGGAAGGAAGGAGGAGGGCGAGGAGAAAGGATGAGGAGGGAGAAGAGGAAGGAGGAGAAGGGCGGGGAGGCAGGAAGAGGAGAGTGAGGAGGAAGTAGGAGGGTGAGGAGGAGAGTGAAGAGGAAGGAATAGAAGGACGAAGAGGAAGGAGAAGGAGGGCGAAGAGGAAGGCAAGGAGGAAGGAGGAGGAAGGCGAGGAAGGAGGAGGAAGGAGGAGGAGGGCGAGGAAGAAGGAGGAGGAAGGCAAGGAGGAAGGAGGAGGCCAAGGAGGAAGAAGGAGAAGGCCGAGGAGGAAGGAGGAAGATGGCGAAGAAGGAGGAGAAAGGAATAGAAGGACGAAGAGGAAGGAGGAGGGCGAAGAGGAAGGAGGAGTAGGGCGAGGAGGAAGGAAGAGGAGGGCGAGGAAGGATAGAGGAGGAAGGAAGGAGAAGGGCGAGGAGGAGGAAGGAGGGCGAGGAGGAAGGAGGAGGAGGGCAAGGGGGAAGGAGGAGGAGGGCAAGGGGGAAGGAAAAGGAGGGCGAGGAAGGAAGGAGGGCGAGGAGAAAGGAGGAGGAGGGAGAAGAGGAAGGAGGAGAAGGGCGGGGAGGCAGGAAGAGGAGAGTGAGGAGGAAGTAGGAGGGTGAGGAGGAGAGTGAAGAGGAAGGAATAGAAGGACGAAGAGGAAGGAGAAGGAGGGCGAAGAGGAAGGCAAGGAGGAAGGCGAGGAAGAAGGAGGAGGACGAGGAGGAAGGCAAGGAGGAAGGAGGAGGAGGGCGAGGAAGAAGGAGGAGGCCAAGGAGGAAGAAGGAGAAGGCCGAGGAGGAAGGAGGAAGATGGCGAAGAAGGAGGAGAAAGGAATAGAAGGACGAAGAGGAAAGAGAAGGAGGGCGAAGAGGAAGGAGGAGGGCGAGGAGGAAGAGGAGAGCGAGGAGGAAGGAGACAGAGGAGAGCGAGGAGGCAGAGGAGAGCGAGGAGGAAGGAGGCAGAGGAGAGCGAGGAGGAAGGACGCAGAGGAGAGCGAGGAGGAAGGAGGAGGAGGAGAGCGAGGAGGAAGGAGGAGGAGGAGAGCGAGGAGGAAGGAGGAGGAGGAGAGCGAGGAGGAAGGAGGAGGAGGAGAGCGAGGAGGAAGGAGGAGGAGGAGAGCGAGGAGGAAGGAGGAGGAGGAGGAGAGCGAGGAGGAAGGAGGAGGAGGAGGAAGAGAGCGAGGAGGAAGGAGGAGGAGGAGGAGAGCGAGGAGAGCGAGGAGGAAGGAGGAGGAGGAGAGCGAGGAGGGAGGAGGAGAGCGAGGAAGAAGGAGGAGGAGAGCGAGGAGGGAGGAGGAGGAGAGCGAGAAGGGAGGAGGAGGAGAGCGAGAAGGGAGGAGGAGGAGAGCGAGGAGGAAGGAGGAGGAGGAGGAGGAAGGAGGAGGAGGAGGAGAGCGAAGAGGAAGGAGGAGGAGGAGAGCGAGGAGGAAGGAGGATGAGGAGGAGAGCGAGGAGGGAGGAAGGAGGATGAGGAGGAGAGCGAGGAGGAAGGAGGATGAGGAGGAGAGCGAGGAGGAGGAAGGAGGAGGAGGAGGAGGAGGAAGGAGGAGGAGGAGGAGAGCGAGGAGGAAGGAGAAGGAGGAGGAGAGCGAGGAGGGAGGAGGAGGAGAGCGAGGAGGAGGGAGGAGGAGGAGAGCGAGGAGGGAGGAGGAGGAGAGCGAGGAGGGAGGAGGAGGAGAGCGAGGAGGAAGGAGGAGGAGAGCGAGGAGGAAGGAGGAGGAGAGCGAGGAGGAAGGAGGAGGAGAGCGAGGAGGAAGGAGGAGGAGGAGGAGAGCGAGGAGGGCGAGGAAAGGAGGAGGGCGAGGAAGGAAGGAGGAGAAGGGCGAGGAGGAAGTAGGAGGATGGAGGAGGAGAGTGAATAGGAAGGAGGGTGAGGAGGAGAGTGAGGAGGGAGAGGAGGAAGGAGGAGGAGGGCGAGGAGGAAGGGGGAGGGTGACGAGGGAGGGGGAGGGCGAGGAGGAAGGAGGAGGGCGACGAGGGAGGAGGAGGGCGAGGAGGAAGGAGGAGGAGGGCGAGGAGGAAGGAGGAGGGTGACGAGGGAGGAGGAGGGCGAGGAGGAAGGAGGAGGGCGAGGAGGAAGGAGGAGGGCGAGGAGGAAAGAGGAGGGCGAGGAGGAAGGAGGAGGAGGAGATCGAGGAAGGAGGTGAGCGGGGAGGAAGGAGGTGGAGAGCGAGGAAGAAGGAGGAGAGCGAGGAGGAAGGAGGAGGAGGAGAGCGAGGAGGAAGGAGGAGGAGGAGAGCGAGGAGGAAGGAGGAGGAGAGCGAGGAGGAAGGAGGAGGAAGAGAGCGAGGAGGAAGGAGGAGGAGGAGAGCGAGGAGGAAGGAGGAGGAGGAGAGCGAGGAGGAAGGAGGAGGAGGAGAGCGAGGAGGAAGAAGGAGGAGGAGGAAGAAAGAGGAGCAGAGCGAGGAGGAAGAAGGAAGAGCAGAGCGAGGAGGAAGGAGGAGGAGAGCGAGGAGGAAGGAGGAGGAGGAGAGCGAGGAGGAAGGAGGAGGAGGAAGAAGGAGGAGAGCGAGGAGGAAGAAAGAGGAGCAGAGCGAGGAGGAAGAAGGAAGAGCAGAGCGAGGAGGAAGAAGGAAGAGCAGAGCGAGGAGGAAGGAGGAGGAGAGCGAGGAGGAAGGAGGGGGAGGAGGGAAGCGAGGAGGAAGGAGGAGGAGGAAGGAGGAATAGGGGAGCGAGGAGAAAGGAGGAGGAGGGGAGCGAAGAGGAAGGAGGAGGGGAGTGAGGAGGAAGGAGGAGGAGGAAGGAGGAGGAGGGCGAGGAGGAAGGAAGAGGAGAGCGAGGAGGGCGAGGAAGGAAGGAGGAGGAGCTAGGAGACCGAGGAGGAAGGCGAGGAGGAAGGAGGAGGAGGGCGAGAAAAGGAGGAGGAGGGGGAGGAAGGAAGGAGGAGGGAGGAAAGAGAAGGGCGAGGAGGAAGGAGAAGGGCGAGGAGGAAGGAGAAGGGCGAGGAGAAAGGAAAAGGGCGAGGAGGAAGGAGGAGAAGGGCGGGGAGGAAGGAGGAGGAGAGTGAGGAAGAAGTAGGAGGGTGAGGAGGAGAGTGAGGAGAAAGGAGGAGGGCGAGGAGGAAGGAAGAGGGCGAGGAGGAAGGAAGAGGGCGAGGGGGAAGGAAGAGGGCGAGGGGGAAGGAGAAGGGCGAGGAGGAAGGAGGAAAGCGAGAAGGAAGGAGGAGGACGAGAGCGAAGAGGGAGGAGGAGGAGGAGAGTGAGGAGGAGAGCGAGGAGGGAGGAGGAGGAGGAGAGCGAGGAGGGAGGAGGAGAGGGAGGAGGAGGAGGAGAGCGAGGAGGGAGGAGGAGGAGGAGGAGAGCGAGGAGGGAGGAGGAGGAGGAGGAGAGCGAGGAGGGAGGAGGAGGAGGAGGAGAGCGAGGAGGGAGGAGGAGGAGGACGAGAGCGAGGAGGGAGGAGGAGGAGGAGAGCGAGGAGGGAGGAGGAGGAGAGCGAGGAGGGAGGAGGAGGAGGACGAGAGCGAGGAGGGAGGAGGAGGACGAGAGCGAGGAGGGAGGAGGAGGACGAGAGCGAGGAGGGAGGAGGAGGACGAGAGCGAGGAGGGAGGAAAAGGACGAGAGCGAGGAGGGAGGAGGAGGACGAGAGCGAGGAGGGAGGAGGAGGACGAGAGCGAGGAGGGAGGAGGAGGACGAGAGCGAGGAGGGAGGAGGAGGACGAGAGCGAGGAGGGAGGAGGAGGACGAGAGCGAGGAGGGAGGAGGAGGACGAGAGCGAGGAGGGAGGAGGAGGACGAGAGCGAGGAGGGAGGAGGAGGACGAGAGCGAGGAGGGAGGAGGAGGACGAGAGCGAGGAGGGAGGAGGAGGACGAGAGCGAGGAGGGAGGAGGAGGACGAGAGCGAGGAGGGAGGAGGAGGACGAGAGCGAGGAGGGAGGAGGAGGACGAGAGCGAGGAGGGAGGAGGAGGACGAGAGCGAGGAGGGAGGAGGAGGACGAGAGCGAGGAGGGAGGAGGAGGACGAGAGCGAGGAGGGAGGAGGAGGACGAGAGCGAGGAGGGAGGAGGAGGACGAGAGCGAGGAGGGAGGAGGAGGACGAGAGCGAGGAGGGAGGAGGAGGACGAGAGCGAGGAGGGAGGAGGAGGACGAGAGCGAGGAGGGAGGAGGAGGACGAGAGCGAGGAGGGAGGAGGAGGACGAGAGCGAGGAGGGAGGAGGAGGACGAGAGCGAGGAGGGAGGAGGAGGACGAGAGCGAGGAGGGAGGAGGAGGACGAGAGCGAGGAGGGAGGAGGAGGACGAGAGCGAGGAGGAAGGAGGAGGAGGGCGAGGAGGAAGGAGGAGGAGGGCGAGGAAGGAAGGAGGAGAAGGGCGAGGAGGAAGGAGGAGAAGGGCGAGGAGGAAGGAGGAGAAGGGCGAGGAGGAAGGAGGAGGAGGGCGAGGAGGAAGGAAATAGGAGGGCGAGGAGGAAGGAGCTAGGAGGGCGAGGAGGAGGAGGGCGAGGAGGAAGGAGGAGGAGGGCGAGGAGAAAGAAGGAGGAGGAGGGCGAGGAGGAAGGAGGAGGAGGGCGAGGAGAAAGGAGGAGGAGGAGGGCGAGGAGGAAGGAAGAGGGCGAGGAGGAAGGAAGAGGGCGAGGAAGGAAGGAGGAGGAGGAGCTAGGAGGGCGAGGAGGAAAGGAGGAGGGAGAGGAAAGAAGGAGGAGGGCGAGGAAGGAAGGAGGAGAAGGGCGAGGAGGAAGGAGGAGAAGGGCGAGGAGGAAGGAGGAGAAGGGCGAGGAGGAAGGAGGAGAAGGGCGAGGAGGAAGGAAAAGGGCAAGGAGGAGGGCGAGGAGAAGGGCGGGGAGGAAGGAGGAGGAGAGTGAGGAGGAAGTGGGAGGGTGAGGAGAAAGGAGGAGGGCGAGGAGGAAGGAAGAGGGCGAGGAGGAAGGAGAAGGGCGAGGAGGAATAAGGAGGAAAGAGGAGGAGGGAGAGGAGGAAGGAGGAGGGCGAGGAGGACGGAGGAGGAAGGAGGAAAGCGAGGAGGAAGGAGGAGGAGGGAGAGGAGGGCGAGGAGGAAGGAGGAGGAGGGAGAGGAGGGCGAGGAGGAAGGAGGAGGAGGGCGAGGAGGAGGGAGAGGAGGGCGAGGAGGAAGGAGGAGGAGGGAGATGAGGGCGAGGAGGAAGGAGGAGGAGGGCGAGGAGGAATGAGGACGAGGGAGAGGAGGGCGAGGAGGAGGAGGGAAAGGAGGGCGAGGAGGAAGGAGGAGGAGGGAGAAGAGGGCGAGGAGAAGGAGGAGGAGGAGGGCGAGGAGGAAGGAGGAGTAGGGCGAGGAGGAAGGAGGAGTGGGGCGAGGAGGAAGGAAGAGGACGGCGAAGAGGAAGGAAGAGGGCGAGGAGGAAGGAGGAGGAGGGAGATGAGGGTGAGGAGGAAGGAGGAGGAGGGCGAGGAGGAAGGAGGAGGAGGGCGAGGAGGAAGGAGGAGGAAGGAGGAGGAGGGCGAGGAGGAAGGAGGAGGAGGGCGAGGAGGAAGGAGGAGGAGGAGGAGGAGGAAGGAGGAGGAGGGCGAGGAGGAAGGAGGAGGAGGAGGAGGAGGGCGAGGAGGAAGGAGGAGGGCGAGGAAGGAAGGAGGAGGGAGGAAGTCGAGAAAGGAAGGAGGAGGGCGAAGAGGAAGGAGGAGAAGGGCGAGGAGGAAGGAGGAGGGTGAGGAGGAAGGAGGAGGGCAAGGAGGGTAAGGAGGAGGGCGCGGAGGAAGGAGAAGGGCGAGGAGGAAGGAGGAGGGCGAGGAGGGCGAGGAGGGAGGAAGAGGAGAACGAGAAGGAGTGGGAGGAGAGCGATGAGGAAGGAGGAGGAGGAGAGCGAGGAGGAAGGAGGAGGAGGAGAGCGAGGAAGAAGGAGGAGGATGAAAGCAAGGAAGAAGGAGGAGGAGGAGAGCGAGGAGGAAGGAAGAGGAGGGCGAGGAATTATAGAGGAGGGAGGATGGAGGAGAGAGGAAGAAGGAGGAGAAGGGCGAGGAGGAGGAGGAAGGAGGAGGAGGGCGAGTAGGAAGGAGGAGGAGGGCAACGGGGAAGGAGGAGGAGGGCAAGGAGGAGGAGGGCGAGGAAGGAAGGAGGAGGGCGAGGAGGAAGGAGCTAGGAGGGCGAGGAGGAGGAGGACGAGGAGAAAGGAGGAGGAGGGCGAGGAGGAAGGAAGAGGAGGAGGAGGGACGAGGGCGAAGAGGAAGGAGGAGAAGGGCGGGGAGGAAGGAAGAGGAGAGTGAGGAGGAAGTAGGAGGGTGAGGAGGAGGAGAGTGAGGAGGAAGCAAACAGAAGTGATCTAGGGGACAAGGGAGTTTCCGTAGCCGACCGTGGTATAGTCGGTATGTCAGGGGGTGTGGGATTGAGTCCACCCCAGGAGAAGGAAGGGGAGTCGCGACCCCAGCCTATGCTAAGGACTGATTCCTTGGGCCACAGAAACGTTTTGTTAGAAGTAGTCAATCAGATACCAGAACAACCTCTCAAGAGGGGGACTGAACAACCCCAGGAGGAAATGACTTTACAGTACCTAGCAGCTCAAGCTGATGGTTTTAAACTGCAAGGAGTTAATAAGGCCAAGTTCGAGGCCATCATGTGGAATGCCCACCACGAGAGATTGACTAGATTGGAAACTGCAGGAGTGCAATACCAGGCAAGGACGGGGAGTCAAACCCCTCCTGCCGCGCCAAGCTCAGAGGTACCGGCGCTGGAAGTAGAGATACCTCCTCTATTGCCAAGAGAGGAGAAGATCGATCCTAGGGATGCATACCTAGATCGATGTGTGACGAAGGTTGAAAGGTTTACTCAAGCTCCAAGTAAGGGAGCCAAACCTAAAGAAAGTAAGTCTAAGGGACACCAACAGAAACCCAAGGTTAAGGGACCCAGGTGTTTCACATGCAACATGACAGGTCACCGAGCAGCTAAGTGCCCGAGCAGCACTAGGCTTAAAACTAAGAAGGTGACCAAGGTGCACGTTACAGGTATGAGTACCGTTGGAGGTGATGCCCTAAGGCACACACTCGAGTTAACTAGAGGAAGAGTTCATGGGCAATGGACGAGTGTCTTTCGAGACCGGGGTGCTACAGTTAACATGGTCAGGAGCAGTTTGGTTGAGCCTGAGAGTAGAACAGGTCGAACCCTTCATGTCCAGTACCCAGATGGCACTGGTAAGGACATGGAAGAAGTGTCCGTGTTAGTAGACACCCCATATATCAAAGGTAAGATCAAAGCTGCGCTAAGTAGAAAGGCAGTGTATGAACTTTTGATAGGTAACACTCCTGGTATGGAGAACCAGGTGGGTCTGTCCTGTGGAAATGACCCAGAGGAAACAGGAACAGGTGAGAGGAAGGTTAAACCCGCTGGCGTTGACACCAAGCGTCAGCCGGCCGGTCAAGCAGAGATCACCGCCGCCCAGACAGAAGAAGAGAAGCAGCAGGTGAAAGGAAACCGGAGCCGTCCTCCTCTCCCAATTGCACAGAAAACGAGAACTGACTCAGAGGGACTTAGATGGGTCTCACCAGCTGACGGTGATGTCACACGGCCGCCAACTGAGGAAGTCATGGTCGCCTCTTGTCAGGCGAAAGATCAGGTGCATGAGGTAAAAGGAAAAAAGAGCAATTTTCCTTCTTTCATTTCACAGAAAACGGAGGTGAGCCCAGTGAGACGGGTGTGGCCTGGATCAGGTGATCCCGTCACGACCTGCCAACCAGCCAGACCCGCGAGGGTTAACACCACACAGGAGAGTAAACGTCTGCTTGATGTTACCAGTGGTGAGGCTAAGGTAGCTGTGGTTCCAACAAGTGAAGTGGATATTCTGGACCAATCTTTCAGGCTGTGGGAAGATCGCTCAGACAAACGAACGGTCGCTGAGAGATTGAATAACGAGCAGGTCAATGACCCAGTGCTCAGTGAGGGGCGAGGTTTGACAGCTGCTGAAGAGGCCTCAGCCCAGTCAACTCAGTCGGTAGAGCAACCCGGTCTGAGAGTGACAGACAGACAGGAAGAAAGACCCTGTCACCTGGAAGTCATGACAGTCTGCTAACTGTCGGAATTGTGTCGGTAGGGTAGGGAAGGTGTTGAATCTGTACTTCATTGGTAAGTCCATTCCAGTGTGCTACCCATTGTGTCCAGTATGACACAGACCTGTGGGGCGAGAGTGTGAAGGGACTGAGGAAGGGAAGCTGCGAGGCGTTGAGCCAGCTTAACCTGGACCCAGAACCTGAGCACGACCGCACTACGGTCAGGAAGTACCACCCTGGACGAGCCAGTGACATCAAATCTTGTCCCGCCAGCCACCGACGTCAACAGAAATGGATGAATCACCACCACCCAGCCGCCGTGCACTTAAGAGCACAAGTGTAAGTGGCTGGTGATTTAGATGAAATTTTCCTCCGGGAAATTTTATCTTCTGGTGGGAGGTTATGTGAGGAGATGTTCACCAGCTCACTTACAATAGTGCTCTTATGCCTGTGGTAGCCAGTACACTTGTTAAGTGCACTTGTTAAGTGGGCGGACTTAAGTTTGGTAACCAGCAACCGAAACATCTAGTGTTTGGGCTCATGTGAGAGCCCCAGTCATCAGCAGTCCAGAAATGTTACCCTGGCCGGAGTAACACGTCTGTGGACAGTGCTAGAGCTGATAGCATCATCTCCTTGTAAGGCATGAGGAACAACTTTGTTCAACTTTACTCAACTTTGCACAGGAACAGCTAGGCTGCAGGCGTGGGAGAGCTGCGGGCCTCCCGCGTTCGCTAGCCACTTGAGTCGTTGTCATGGAAACAGCCGCCATCTTAGTAAACATCTTGAGCCGCCATGTTGGTCGGCCATGTTGGAGTTGCCCTAGGGGCTATGCTACACCGTCGCTGATTGGATGAGAGGGGTAGGCCGCTGTATGCCTTCCTCTCATTGGTTATTTCGAGGACGCGGGGATCGGCGGTGTAAGCATCATTCTGAACCCAGCTGCCACCTTGTCAAGACGCTTCCTGTACTCAATTCGGCCAAATTGAAGTATAGGGCGCCGTGGTGGCTGGACTACCCAACTGCTTCACTTCCTGCTTCACCTACGACAGCGGTCGTCACAGAATCCGGCCGAAGTCGTCGCTTGGAGGGGAGAAAGCCATTGTGTACAGTGGGTAGAGGTACAGTGATCTGGGATCGTGGGGTAATGTGCATACGAGCAGTAACGGACTCGTAGATCCCATACCAGTGATGATTAGACTTGCTAGTGCTCTGTACCAGTCGATGGGAACGGGGAAATTCGTGTCAGTGTTAAGGCAGATTTCCCATGTTTGTGTGAGACGCTATCGTTGTGCGCGTCACCTGGGTACGAACGCTCCACTTCACCGGTGGGTCGAGGGTGTGAACTCAGCCGTGTTGAGTGGGAGGGGTTCGAGTGCGCGCCAATTATACGAAAAAATACCACGTAAGGTACTACCGCCGCCTTCCGCTGCCCTGAGCGAGCCAGCCACCGGAAGCGGTTTGCCTGATGTATGGGAATGGTGTGTAGCCGGCAGTGTGAATGAGTAAGTACTTATGTGTGCATTTCTGGTGATCAGTACCATTACAGTTCCTGTAATGGTACAGGAACATAAGGTAAAGGAAATAAGTAAGAGAAGAAGGGAGGAGAGTAGGGGTGCAGCCACAGAGTAGGTCTCGTCCCCACGAACGCCAGCCAGAAGAAGAACGCTCCCAGCGACCAGCTTAGGCCTCCCGCATGTGGTGGTGCCGGAAGGAGCCTAATTGATCGTGCAGCTAAGCACATTAAAAATCTTCCCCCATGCAATGTATTGTTACTTTATAAATGATTAAAGTATTAGTAAACATAGTTGGTGCCTATGTTGTTATATAATAATCAACCCCAGCTCAGACTTTAAATGCTCTTTGAGAAACCAGAATAGTCTTACGTCTGGCAGGGAAGATACAAACAATTTCAGCTCGTGATGCGTTCAACTATACTATAGGAAAGTTTAATAACTCAATTTTGACCTCTGGTTTCCACTGAAGAACCCAGGGTCGTAACATGGGCCAAGCGGGCCCTCAGGGTCAGACTGTAGAGGTGAGCCAAGCGGGGCCTCAGGGTCAGACTGTAGAGGTGAGCCAAGCGGGGCCCCTCAGGGTCAGACTGTAGAGGTGAGCCAAGCGGGGCCCCTCAGGGTCAGACTGTAGAGGTGAGCCAAGTGGGCCCTCGGGGTCAGACTGTAGAGGTGAGCCAAGCGGGCCCTCAGGGTCAGACTGTAGAGGTGAGCCAAGTGGGCCCTCAGGGTCAGACTGTAGAGGTGAGCCAAGCGGGCCCTCAGGGTCAGACTGTAGAGGTGAGCCAAGTGGGCCCTCAGGGTCAGACTGTAGAGGTGAGCCAAGCAGGCCCTCAGGGTCAGACTGTAGAGGTGAGCCAAGCGGGGCCTCAGGGTCAGACTGCAGACGTGAGCCAAGCGGGCCCTCAGGGTCAGACTGTAGAGGTGAGCCAAGCAGGCCCTCAGGGTCAGACTGTAGAGGTGACCCAAGCGGGGCCTCAGGGTCAGACTAGAGGTGACCCAAGCGGGCCCTAAGGGTCAGACTGTAGAGGTGAGCCATGCAGGCCCTCGGGGTCAGACTGTAGGGGTGAGCCAAGCGGGTCCTCAGCGTCAGACTGTAGAGGTGAGCCAAGCGGGCCCTCAGGGTCAGACTGTAGAGGTGAGCCAAGCCAAGCGGGGCCTCAGGGTCAGACTGTAGAGGTGAGCCAAGCGGGCCCTCGGGGTCAGACTGTAGGGGTGAGCCAAGCAGGCCCTCAGGGTCAGACTGTAGAGGTGAGCCAAGCGGGCCCTCAGGGTCAGACTGTAGAGGTGAGCCAAGCGGGCCCTCAGGGTCAGACTGTAGAGGTGAGCCAAGCGGGCCCTCAGGTTCAGACTTTAGAGGTGAGCCAAGCGGGCCCTCAGGGTCAGACTGTAGAGGTGAGCCAAGCGGGCCCTCAGGGTCAGACTGTAGAGGTGAGCCAAGCGGGCCCTCAGGGTCAGACTGTAGAGGTGAGCCAAGCGGGCCCTCAGGTTCAGACTGTAGAGGTGAGCCAAGATTGCTGCCCCAAATCTATGTAATTGACCTACTTGGGTTAACTTCCTCATACATGACAATATATGCAGAGAGAACATTAAGTAACCACTATGGGGAGCCAGGTGCTGCAGGAAGACCTTGGCATTCACCAGGAGTGAGCACACAGGTGGCTATAAGAGTTAAACAAAACAAGTGTAAGGTAATTATAAGACTCGGAAACACTGACAGACTCGGGGTTATCTTGAGAGATGGTTATCTTGAGATGATTTCCGGGCTTAGTGTGTAACAAGAGAGCAGTACATAGTACATGAACATCATAACAGCATGAACAGGCCACGTGGAGGATGAACAACCCACAGGCGCCAGACAGGCGGCGGCAGATAATGTAAAAGTTACACCTCTGTACAAGTTAGCCATAGAGTCAGGTCAACGGTCATCGAATCACAAAGAGGTCAGAATTGATGCCGTCATGGTAATCTTCAGGGATTAACCCCTAAACAACAAATGCAAAACCCTCATGTTCAGCTGAGGAGCAGCAGATCAGGGGAGTCAGTACAGTGGGCGCAGCCCAGTAGGAAGGTGTGTGTGGACTCGGGGAAGGAACATCATCTCCCGGAAACGGTGGAACAACATACGAGTAAGTACGGCTCTCTTGTACTAAAGCACCTCATTCAGTACCCTTGGCCTCTAGTAGGGAATATAGTTAGGGAGTGTCTTATTTAATTATTTTGAATAAAGTCAGATATTAAGTGTTATTAAATGTGTATTAATGGTTCCTTGCCTAGTGATATTGGGCCTACCGTCCCCTTTGCCCTAGTGACCTAGTTCTCTTAATTATTCAGTACTCCTTCCCCCGTTCGTCTTCCGTGTTGAGGTGTTAGTATTGGTGTGTCCCGCCTTATTCTTGTGTACACTATAGTTCCCAAGTGGTCAGGATTATTCGAGTGTCAGGCCAGGATCCTTGTACCGTTCAATTGTCCCCTACACCTGTCCTGGTAGGTTATTCCATCTGCAAGACCTACGAATCTCACTCCGGTCCCCTGTCCGGTAACTCAGGGTGGTGGCAGCGTCACTCGGTAACTCATACGATAGGTTGTGACTACGATTACCTCTATCTTTCTGTCTCACTCTCCCTCACTAGTGTCTCACTCTCCCTCCCTTGCTCTCGTTCTCGCTCTCTCCTCTCTCTCTCCTCTCGCTCTGCCTCCCTCTTCCTCTCTCTCTCCTTCCTCTGTGTACTGGTTTACGTCTTCGTATGACGGCCCGAGTGTTAACATCTTATATGATCGGTATAGCATCTGTTATTACCATAGAAAGAGCGGAGATTGCACGGTTAGCTCAGTGGTAGTAGCGGAGTGCGCGGTCGAGATAGATACAAGGCGAGTTATTACAATCAGGGTCATTACAATGGTGGCTTAGCGGTGGTGAACATTGTTTTACAGTGTTCAGTCTCACGCGTCTTGTGCCGTTCGGTGTAGCTATTAAGTAGTTTTAAGCGGTGTTTCTTTTCAAATTATCGCGATTGACTGATTTACTCCAATTGAACGCGATAATCTGAGGTGTACTGGTATTGTACAGCATGCTAGTGTGGACTAGTGTGTCAGTTGACTCACGTCTAGGGACGCCTGGCGTTTGAAGTCTAGTCACAGGAGTGGCAAAAGTTTTGAGTTGTTGACCGGCGAAGAAGCTAGGGAAACACTCTGGGTCACGTGATGTGGCTGTAGGTTTAAGGAGTAAGAGTAACTATTAGTTAAGCTCATACGAGCAGTAATTACAGTTTCCCGATAGGAAGTACAAATAGTTTCTATCAGTGAATTATTGTTAATGAATAGTGCGTGGGAAATTGTGTATTGGTATCGCGTAGGAGAAGTTGTCTCAACGCGGTGAAAGTAATATCGATTATTATCTGTCATAAGAGCAGGCAGATTGTAAAGTAATTACGTTTTTTTGTTTGTTTTAGAAGTGACATTGAAATTACCATCCTTGTTAAGTAAAGGGGCTATAGTTATAACGACGTTGTGAGTTTTTGTCTTGTTCTCAGTGAATCATTGTTAGTTCCAAAGATTTTTTTTTTATTTTTTTTCAACATTTTTGGGTCAGCGCTAGTCCGGTGAACTAGTCGTTCAGACGTAGTTTATTGGCATCATGAGTTCAGATAGGGCTTTAAGGAGTCAGGGAGGGCTTAGCCAACAGAACCTTCTAGCAATACAGCCGAGACAGGCTGTCCAAGTGGATAGCACGGTTCAAGAGTTAGGTGACGACCCACAAGGTGCAGGTGATGGGGTCACATCAGGTCACATGCTGGGTAGCCTTCCTTTGTCCACCCCTGATACTCGGCAGCCTAATGACATCACCCCTCCCCCACTTCCTCCCAGACCGACCTCCCAACCCAACACCCCAGGGGCGCGGCGGCCTGCACCTTCCCCACATACCCCTCCCCAACCACCCCCCCTCCCACCTTACCCATCCTCAGAAATTAGGAAGCGCCTCTCTGAACCCCTATATGTGAACCTTCCGGCAGGGCGCTTACATACGCCTACCCAGGGGTCCACTCAGGGGTCCGGTCAGGTGACTGTCCCCACCAATACCACCCCACCTCCCCCCTCGCAACCCCAACCTTGGTCAGACGACCAAACCCTCTTCTACCATCTCATGCCTTGCCCAGAACCAACCCCTAGAATCCCCTACCTCACACCATCACCCCACCCAACCCTCCCCCCCACCTGACCATCACTATAACCCTACCTTACACCAACCCTTCCCTCCCCATTACCAACCCTTCCCTAACCATTGCCAACATCTACACTCCATGCCCCCTGCGTCTCATGGTATGCGTCAGCCCCCATTTTCATCATTCTCATTGCCTAGACCAGTGTTACCCAAACTAATTTGCAAAGAATTACCAACAAATATAGTGGAACGTAACCGGAAAATAGACGACTGGCTAGGGCAAGTAGGTTCATGTTTGTCAGCTGCCCAGGATGACTGGGTGAAAATTAATTTAGCAGCAGGAGCGTGTATAGACCCTAATGGTTCAATAATGCAGGACCAAGAGTTTCAATATTTGCAAACATGGCCAGAGTTTGTGTCAGCAATTAAGAGACGATATAAAGAGAAAATAACAGAGGAAACAGCTAATAGGTATTTAGCTAGTTTAAAACGAGGCTCAAACGAAACTCTCAAAGACTTTGGAACTGGCATATTGCGTAGAGTGCGTGACTTGAGGCATGAATTAGGATACGATGACCTGAGAATTAGTCAGAAGGCTAAACAACTGTTGTGTATGTCAATCCCCGGGACACTTGGAGCTCACGTTTCGGCTGCAAGTGTAACGATGGATTACTATAGTTTAATAGAGTACGCTACGGACTTACAAAACATTCAGGGGCAGTGTAAGGATACAACTGAAACTAGACAATCCTCTTATGTCCAAGCGGTAGATACGAACAATTCGCATCGTGTTAAGGAGAGTGTAGGTAACTCTTCTAGCAACCAGAGGGGAGGGCACCATAGAGCTGGCCCGTCTCCTCACTGGTACTACACCTATGACCCCAGGTGTTGGAGTTGTGGCGGACGAGGCCACAAACGAGAGGACTGCCCCAATAGTAAGGAGGAATTATGAGATAAGGCCCCCAAGGAGGAAGGGCGGCCCACTTTTGAAGTGAGGGTGTGCGGGAAGAGGTTGACTGCATTCCTGGACACTGGTAGTCAGGTAACCATCATTAAGATGGACTCATTTAGGACCTTCAGTCAGGTGCGCCTTAAGGAAGGGGGTGCACAATTAACAGCTGTCAATGGTCAACACTTTGACGTTCTGGGAAAATGTATTTTAACTTTTAACATTGAAAAAGATAAACCTTGTATCCATGAGTGTACTGTGGTGGATAATGTAACATTCCCTGGTGATATATTGTTAGGCATGGATTTTTTGAAACGATTTACATATTCTTTGACATCGGAGAAGGGAGCAAGACACAGTAGGCTACAGTTGGGATCTGTGTCTTTCCCAGTAAAGTTAACTGATCACCCTCCCATAATTGCTTCAATTCAACGAGCACCTAAATATGTAAACCTTCCTAAACAATTGTTCAAGTCTCTTCAAGACCCTGACAAGAAAACATGTAGACTACATGCTGTACACAGACAAGTATGTCCACCACGGTCATTTAAGTTTATTAAAGTCGCCGTAGGAAGAAACATTCAACCCGGAAGTACCCTTCAGGTAGCTGGCAGAATTGATAAGTTGATGATACCATATACTCTGGTATCTGTACATGACAAAGGTGCGATAATACCAGTGGTCAACCTCTCTCACAAACCTTATCGCTTTAGGGTAGGCGATAGTCTGACACAAGGAATTGTGGTAAATTTAAAAGAAATAATAGAGTCAGATACCACACAAACATACAACAATACAATACAATACAATACAATACAATTTTATTTAGGTAAGGTACATACATACAATAAATATTTACAAGGATTGTTTGACTTATAGGTATAGCTAGTACATACAATGCCTAAAGCCACTATTACGCAAAGCGTTTCGGGCATGATAAACTTAAATGACAAGCTTAATACTAATATAGCATAATGAGTAGAATCGACTGTATTACATCGAATCGAATTACATCGACTGTAACAGCGCAATGTAGCGCATTGAACGTAAGAGACGAGGAGTCACACAGTAAGATCGGTAAAGAAACCCCGTTATCTCCTCAAGATAAGGAAATGGTGGACAAATTAATAACTGCTCTAGATTTGACTCATATGTCACCTGCTGAACGTAAACAGGTACGGGAAGTCCTCCGTAAATTTCCTAGGTTATTTGCGACCGAGGATGAGGAAATAGGCTACCTGCCTCAAGTCGAACACACCATTCCAACAGGTGATAATCCTCCGGTCCAAACACGTCAATGGAGACTCCCAGAGCAGGCGAAACAACTTATTAGAGATGAGTGTAGAAAGATGGTGAGACAGGGCGTTATAGAAGAAAGCACGTCACCGTGGCTTTCCCCAGTAGTGCTAGTACGCAAACCTGATGTAGTTACAGGTTCTGTGTAGATTACCGTAAAGTGAACGAAGTGACAACAGCGGACGCTTATCCTCTGCCTCTCATTCAGGAAATCATAGACCAGTTTGGCACAGCTAAGTACTTCTCGACACTTGACGCAAAGTCAGCGTATTGGGCCATACCAGTTGCAAGGCAAGGCAGAGAAAAAACAGCATTTTCGGATGGTGTGCGGACTTACCATTTCAAGCGTATGCCATTTGGATTAAAAACAGCTCCTTCATCTTTTCAGAGGGCGATAAATTATATTCTAAGCCCTGTTCTTGGTAGGCACTCATTGGCGTACCTTGATGATGTTGTAGTGTACTCTAGAACTTTTGATGAACACCTCCATGATTTGACAGAGACCTTGTCGCTGTTGAACAAGGCGGGGTTCAAACTGAACGCCCAAAAGTGTACCCTGGCGGCTCAGAAATTCAAGTTTCTGGGTTTTCAGGTAAGCACAGATGGAATACGCCCTGATCCGAACTCTTGTCGCGCTATTGCTGAAATGCCAACACCAAAGACAGCAAAGGACGTGAGAAGATTTCTGGGTGCAGCTGGGTATTTCTGTTGACACATAGAAGGTTTTGCGAGAACGTCAGCTTCACTGACGAACCTCACTAAGAAAAATGTTAAGTTTGTATGGACCCGAGAGCATGAGGAGGCTTTTGAGAAGTTAAAATCACAATTGAGTACTACTCCAGTTTTAGCAATTCCTAACTTTGAGAAAGATTGGGAAGTCCACACTGATGCAAGCGGCATTGCCATAGGTGGCTGTTTAATTCAGCGTGACTCGGAGAACAACCCGCACCCGGTAGCTTACTTTAGTAGGAAAGTGAAAGGACCGGAAGTAAGGTACTCAGCCACTGACAAGGAAGCTTTAGCTGTAGTAGAGAGTGTAAGGTATTTTGAGCCTTGTTTCAGCGTCACTTCATAATTTATACTGATCATCGAGCATTGACCCACATTTTTAAGAAAAAGACACGTTGCCCGAGAATGACAAGGTGGGGTCACGAACTGTCAGCACACTCGTTTCAGATATTGTATAAGCCTGGTCCATCTCATGTTGTTCCTGATGCTTTAAGTAGGAACATTGCCACCATCAATATGAATGTAAACATTGAAACGATTGCGAGCGATAAAATGAGAGAACTTCAGATGAAGGAACAGCGATGGAAGGAAATTATTGAACATCTGGAAGGAGGGAAATATCCTTCGAGAAAACAAAGTACCTCTTTAAATGACTTTGCACTCAAAGAAGGAGTGTTGTATCATGTAAATGCCCAGAAAGACAGGGCGTTGTTTCAGCTAGCTATCCCTGACGCATTAAAGCCTTCAGCATTAAAACTTGCGCATGCGTCAAAGATTGCAGGTAACCCGGGAGTGTACAAAACTTACACAAAGGCCAAGTCATTATTTTATTTCCCAGGGTTATTATCACATGTAATTAAGTACGTGAGGTCATGTGGGAACTGTCAACGACGCAAAGGTACTCCTAAAGTACAAGCCCCACTCCAGGAATTCTCAGAGATAGCAGAACCCTTGGATCGGGTGGGGGCTGATTTAATTGATTTACATAGCAGCAATTCAGGCAACAGATATGCGCTAGTTCTAGTGGACCATCTGTCCAGGTATACCACTCTAGTAGCCCTTCCCAGGAAAGACCCCCAAACAGTGGCAGAGGCATTTTTAGCAAGGTTTGTTACTGTGTTCGGTCCGCCGAAAGTTCTAGTATCTGACAGGGGACAGGAGTTTATTGGTAGCTTATTTCAGGAAGTATGTAAACTCTTAGGTTCAGACTGTAGAGGTGAGCCAAGTGGCCCTCAGGGTCAGACTGTAGAGGTGAGCCAAGATTGCTGCCCCAAATCTATGTAAATGACCTACTTGGGTTAACTTCCTCATACATGACAATATATGCAGAGAAAACATTAAGTAACCACTATGGGGAGTCAGGTGCTGCAGGAAGACCTTAGCATTCACCAGGAGTGAGCACACAGGTGGCTATAAGAGTTAAACAAAACAAGTGTAAGGTAATTATAAGACTCAGAAACACTGACAGACTCGGGGTTATCTTGAGAGATGGTTATCTTGAGATGATTTCCGGGCTTAGTGTCCCCGCGGCCCGGTCCTCGACCAGGCCACCTTTTTTGTTACACATCCCCAGGAAGCAGCTGTCTAACTCCCAGGTACCTATTTACTGCTGAGTGAACAACAGGCCTAAAGAAACTCTGCCTATTTGTTTCCGCCTCCACCGGGGATCAAACCCAGAACCTTAGGACTACGAATCCCGAGCGCTGTCCACTCAGCTGTCAGTCCCCTATCAGGGGTGAACACACCATCAGCACTAACACCAGAATTACTCGTTAGCAGGATAACATCGGAGTCATATGGGAAGCTGGCAGATATGAATGGTATTTACAAATTTATGGCATACCTGTATGACATACCAGAAAATATTCTAAGGAAACTACTCCAAGCTTGTACTAAAGATGCACCCTTCTTGAGCCCGGATGGGCACATGTATAAGCAAGTAGATGGGGTCGCCATGGGTTCTCCCCTAGGTGTCCTGTTTGCAAACTTCTACATGGGTACCATCGAGCAAAAAGTCTTAGTCGACATGAACTTGAAACCGGCCATATACTGCAGGTATGTTGACGACATTTTTACACAGGTACCTGATGTCAGACATCTGCAGGAGCTGAAGGAGGCATTTGAGCAGAGTTCTGTGCTGCGTTTCACTTACGAGATGGAAAAGGATGGGAAGCTGCCCTTTCTAGATGTAACAGTCATGGAAAAGGGCGGAGGTTTCCACACTGCAGTCTACACTAAGGAAACAAACATAGGAATGTGCCTAAATGCCAACAGCGACTGCCCTGACAGGTACAAGAGGAGTGTTGTTAACGCATATGTCGACCGTGCTCTCAGCCACAGCTCAGAATGGAAGCAAGTCGACGAAGAACTCTGTAGGGTAAGGCAGGTCCTAGTCAATAACGGCTTCTCCAATGGTTTCATCGAAGACATCATAAGAAGGAAAGTGAAACGCCATGCAAATTCTGAAGAGACAACTAACACAACACCTATACCCCCTATTAGACTATTTTACAGGAACTTCTTTTCCACAGCTCATAAAATGGAGGAAAGGGTCCTGAACGATATTGTTAATAGAAACGTTATCCCTACAGACAAAAATCAGAGGATACAACTGACGATTTACTATAAAACCAGAAAAACGGCCAGCCTACTCATGAGAAACTCTCCAGACACAAAACAGAACGCTTTAAAAGAGACTAACGTCGTCTATGCCTTCAAATGCCCACTTGGGGACTGTAAGCTCCAAAAAACCCAGTATATAGGCAAGACAACAACATCTCTTTCTAGGCGTTTAACGATGCATAAGCAACAGGGCTCCATTAAGGAACATATAATCTCTTCCCACAACCAAACCATCGCCAGAGAAATCCTAGTAAACAACACAGAAATCACCGATAGATACAGCGATAGCAGGCGGCTTGACGTTTGCGAGGCACTACACATCAAGAAGTCAACACCAGCAATCAACAGCCAATTAATGCACAACTATATTCTACCCACCTCAAGACTCCGCTTCAATATAGAAGCATCAAGAAATATGGACCAATAGGCTTTCTACAAACACTTCTATTCAATACCCATTGTTTGTGTTCTGTCTTGTGTTGATACTTTTAATACCCTATTAATATCCCCTCTTGTTTCTGTCTTGTGTTAATGCCACATCACCCCTCCCACCTCACTCAAATGTAGATATAAAATCGGAGATACGTAAGTTCTAATCAGTTGTGTATTTGTGAACTAAAGTCTTTGAAAATGTAATAAGTTTTACGAAACGCGCCCGTGTCGCGTCAGACTAGAAATAAAAATGAATTTTGGAGAATTGATTTTTGATTTACCTCCAACAGTGAAGCGTAATGTACGAAAGATTGAGAAAATTCGTGTTAGAATTATTAATCTTACTTTTTCGGTCATATTTAATAATATATATATATATATATATATATATATATATATATATATATATATATATATATATATATATATATATATATATATATATATATATATATATATAGATATAAGAATAGAGGTAACTGCACCACCAGCGCTCCTGAAATAGCTACAACCACCAATCAACGACACCTAAACCTACCTAAGGCTGCAGAAGGCTTATTGGCCCATACGAGGCAGCTCCTATCTACATACAAAGATTAATCCAGTGTAATTGGCCTGTTATGTTGGACATTGTCTTCTGTGTTGGCATCGTTATGTTCTGGTCTTGTCCTCACTCTCATGGTGGGTAGAGTAAATAGTTCCGTGATTTGGGTGTTCATGGTAGGTTGTTCTATTCTTATGTGAATTGCTTCAAGAATTTGTAATCTTCTTGCATCTTAGGTTTTGTCTATTATACAGGTATTTTTGTTCAACATTTCTCCTGTTAGAGTGATATCATGGGCTTGTCTCATGTGATTCCTAGGGACACCGGATTGAAGATGGCATGTCAAACGCCTCGTCAGCTTGGTCGACGTCATAGCTATGTACTTAGATTGAAGGTTACATCCTTCGTGGGGGCAAGTGTACCTGTATAAAACGCTTGACTGCTGTAGAGGGTTCTCCGTCGGCTTCGGGCTGTTTTTGATAAGGAGTTCGGAAGTCTTCTTGGTTTTGTAGAATATTATCAGGTTTATGTTTTGGTTAGGAGTAGTGCTTTTTACTCCTTTACGGATTATTTCTTTCATTATTCTTTCCTCTTTTATATGTTCACTGTGCATAGTTGATTTGTAATATAATTTTATTGGAGGTATTGTGGTTTCTGTTCTTGGTTCTGGATTATACCAACGGTCCAAGTGTCTTCTTATAGCAGCGTTTATTTCCGCGTTGCTATATAAGTTGTTCACCAATACTTGAGTTACTCTTTCAAACTCTCTACTCACGTTGCTCCATTCAGAGCAGTGGGTAAGCGCTCGACGAATATAAGCATTCAATGCTTATATTCAATGAATATAAGCATATATATTCAATATATATTATTATATATTATATCATATATATATATTACGATTATTTAAATAATTTAGTTTAGTAGGTAAGAATTTAATTTAATTACTTACATAACTTAATAGTATATTTATTTAAATTAAACTAACCCAAATTTAATATTAGTAAGGAATTTGCTGACCTAATCTTTATAAAATAGATATGAAAGTTATTTGGAAAGACATAACATATAGTTCATAACAGAGGAGCGGATTCCATGCTGGTGCTGCATGCTCTGGTACAGATCTAATGTAGGAAGAGCAAAGTGTCTTGAAAGAGACAGTTTAAATTGGTAAATACCATTCATATCTGCCAGCTTCCCATATGACTCCGATGTTATCCTGCTTCCGAGTAATTCTGGTGTTAGTGCTGATGGTGTGTTCACCCCTGATAGGGGATTGACAGCTGAGTGGACAGCGCTCGGGATTCGTAGTCCTAAGGTTCTGGGTTTGATCCCCGGTGGAGGCGGAAACAAATAGGCAGAGTTTCTTTAGGCCTGTTGTTCACTTAGCAGTAAATAGGTACCTGGGAGTTACACAGCTGCTTCCTCGGGATGTGTAACAAAAAAGGAGGCCTGGTCGAGGACCGGGCCGCGGGGACACTAAGCCCGGAAATCATCTCAAGATAACCATCTCTCAAGATAACCCCGAGTCTGTCAGTGTTTCTGAGTCTTATAATTACCTTACACTTGTTTTGTTTAACTCTTATAGCCACCTGTGTGCTCACTCCTGGTGAATGCCAAGGTCTTCCTGCAGCACCTGACTCCCCATAGTGGTTACTTAATGTTTTCTCTGCATATATTGTCATGTATGAGGAAGTTAACCCAAGTAGGTCATTTACATAGATTTGGGGCGGCAATCTTGGCTCACCTCTACAGTCTGACCCTGAGGGCCACTTGGCTCACCTCTACAGTCTGAACCTGAGGGCCCGCTTGGCTCACCTCTACAGTCTGACCCTGAGGGCCCGCTTGGCTCACCTCTACAGTCTGACCCTGAGGGCCCGCTTGGCTCACCTCTACAGTCTGACCCTGAGGGCCCGCTTGGCTCACCTCTACAGTCTGACCCTGAGGGCCTGCTTGGCTCACCCCTACAGTCTGACCCCGAGGAGCGCTTGGCTCACCTCTACAGTCTGACCCTGAGGGCCCGCTTGGCTCACCTCTACAGTCTGACCCCGAGGGCCCGCTTGGCTCACCTCTACAGTCTGACCCCGAGGGCCCGCTTGGCTCACCTCTACAGTCTGACCCCGAGGACCCGCTTGGCTCACCTCTACAGTCTGACCCTGAGGGCCCGCTTGGCTCACCTCTACAGTCTGACCCTGAGGGCCCGCTTGGCTCACCTCTACAGTCTGACCCTGAGGGCCCGCTTGGCTCACCTCTACAGTCTGACCCTGAGGGCCCGCTTGGCTCACCTCTACAGTCTGACCCTGAGGCCCCGCTTGGCTCACCTCTACAGTCTGACCCTGAGGGCCCGCTTGGCTCACCTCTACAGTCTGACCCTGAGGCCCCGCTTGGCTCACCTCTACAGTCTGACCTTGAGGCCCCACTTGGCTCACCTCTACAGTCTGACCCTGAGGGCCCGCTTGGCTCACCTCTAAAGTCTGACCCTGAGGCCCCGCTTGGCTCACCTCTACAGTCTGACCCTGAGGGCCCGCTTGGCTCACCTCTACAGTCTGACCCTGAGGGCCCGCTTGGCTCACCTCTACAGTCTGACCCTGAGGGCCTGCTTGGCTCACCTCAACAGTCTGACCCCGAGGGCCCGCTTGGCTCACCTCTACAGTCTGACCCCGAGGGCCCGCTTGGCTCACCTCTACAGTCTGACCCCGAGGACCCGCTTGGCTCACCTCTACAGTCTGACCCTGAGGGCCCGCTTGGCTCACCTCTACAGTCTGACCCTGAGGGCCTGCTTGGCTCACCTCTACAGTCTGACCCTGAGGGCCCGCTTGGCTCACCTCTACAGTCTGACCCTGAGGGCCCGCTTGGCTCACCTCTACAGTCTGACCCTGAGGCCCCGCTTGGCTCACCTCTACAGTCTGACCCTGAGGGCCCGCTTGGCTCACCTCTACAGTCTGACCCTGAGGCCCCGCTTGGCTCACCTCTACAGTCTGACCCTGAGGCCCCACTTGGCTCACCTCTACAGTCTGACCCTGAGGGCCCGCTTGGCTCACCTCTAAAGTCTGACCCTGAGGCCCCGCTTGGCTCACCTCTACAGTCTGACCCTGAGGGCCCGCTTGGCTCACCTCTACAGTCTGACCCTGAGGGCCCGCTTGGCTCACCTCTACAGTCTGACCCTGAGGGCCTGCTTGGCTCACCTCTACAGTCTGACCCTGAGGGCCCGCTTGGCTCACCTCTACAGTCTGACCCTGAGGGCCCTGCTTGGCTCACCTCTACAGTCTGACCCCGAGGACCCGCTTGGCTCACCTCTACAGTCTGACCCTGAGGCCCGCTTGGCTCACCTCTACAGTCTGACCCTGAGGGCCCGCTTGGCTCACCCTCTACAGTCTGACCCTGAGGGCCCGCTTGGCTTAACCTCTACAGTCTGACCCTGAGGCCCCGCTTGGCTCACCTCTACAGTCTGACCCTGAGGGCCCTGCTTGGCTCACCTCTACAGTCTGACCCTGAGGCCCCGCTTGGCTCACCTCTACAGTCTGAACCTTAGGGCCCGCTTGGCTCACCTCTACAGTCTGACCCTGAGGCCCCGCTTGGCTCACCTCTACAGTCTGAACCTGAGGGCCCGCTTGGCTCACCTCTACAGTCTGACCCTGAGGGCCCGCTTGGCTCACCTCTACAGTCTGACCCTGAGGCCCCGCTTGGCTCACCTCTACAGTCTGACCCTGAGGGCCCGCTTGGCTCACCCCTACAGTCTGACCCCGAGGGCCTGCTTGGCTCACCTCTACAGTCTGACCCTGAGGGCCCGCTTGGCTCACCTCTACAGTCTGACCCTGAGGGTACGCTTGGCTCACCTCTACAGTCTGACCCTGAGGGCCCGCTTGGCTCACCTCTACAGTCTGACCCTGAGGGCCCGCTTGGCTCACCTCTACAGTCTGACCCTGAGGCCTTGCTTGGCTCACCTCTACAGTCTGACCCTGAGGGCCCGCTTGGCTCACCCCCTACAGTCTGACCCTGAGGGCCCGCTTGGTTAACCTCTACAGTCTGACCCTGAGGCCCCGCTTGGCTCACCTCTACAGTCTGACCCTGAGGGCCCGCTTGGCTCACCTCTACAGTCTGACCCCTGAGGGCCCGCTTGGCTCACCTCTACAGTCTGACCCCGAGGACCCGCTTGGCTCACCTCTACAGTCTGACCCTGAGGGCCCGCTTGGCTCACCTCTACAGTCTGACCCTGAGGGCCCGCTTGGCTCACCTCTACAGTCTGACCCTGAGGGCCCGCTTGGCTCACCTCTACAGTCTGACCCTGAGGCCCCGCTTGGCTCACCTCTACAGTCTGACCCTGAGGCCCCGCTTGGCTCACCTCTACAGTCTGACCCTGAGGGCCCGCTTGGCTCACCTCTACAGTCTGACCCTGAGGCCCCGCTTGGCTCACCTCTACAGTCTGACCCTGAGGGCCCCACTTGGCTCACCTCTACAGTCTGACCCTGAGGGCCCGCTTGGCTCACCTCTAAAGTCTGACCCTGAGGCCCCGCTTGGCTCACCTCTACAGTCTGACCCTGAGGGCCCGCTTGGCTCACCTCTACAGTCTGACCCTGAGGGCCCGCTTGGCTCACCTCTACAGTCTGACCCTGAGGGCCTGCTTGGCTCACCTTTACAGTCTGACCCTGAGGGCCCGCTTGGCTCACCTCTACAGTCTGACCCTGAGGGCCTGCTTGGCTCACCCTTACAGTCTGACCCCGAGGACCCGCTTGGCTCACCTCTACAGTCTGACCCTGAGGGCCCGCTTGGCTCACCTCTACAGTCTGACCCTGAGGCCCCGCTTGGCTCACCTCTACAGTCTGACCCTGAGGGCCCGCTTGGCTCACCCCCTACAGTCTGACCCCGAGGGCCCGCTTGGTTAACCTCTACAGTCTGACCCTGAGGCCCCGCTTGGCTCACCTCTACAGTCTGACCCTGAGGGCCTGCTTGGCTCACCTCTACAGTCTGACCCTGAGGCCCCGCTTGGCTCACCTCTACAGTCTGAACCTTAGGGCCCGCTTGGCTCACCTCTACAGTCTGACCCTGAGGCCCCGCTTGGCTCACCTCTACAGTCTGAACCTTAGGGCCCGCTTGGCTCACCTCTACAGTCTGACCCTGAGGGCCCGCTTGGCTCACCTCTACAGTCTGACCCTGAGGCCCCGCTTGGCTCACCTCTACAGTCTGACCCTGAGGGCCCGCTTGGCTCACCCCTACAGTCTGACCCCGAGGGCCTGCTTGGCTCACCTCTACAGTCTGACCCTGAGGGCCCGCTTGGCTCACCTCTACAGTCTGAACCTGAGGGTACGCTTGGCTCACCTCTACAGTCTGACCCTGAGGGCCCGCTTGGCTCACCTCTACAGTCTGACCCTGAGGGCCCGCTTGGCTCACCTCTACAGTCTGACCCTGAGGCCTTGCTTGGCTCACCTCTACAGTCTGACCCTGAGGGCCCGCTTGGTTAACCTCTACAGTCTGACCCTGAGGCCCCGCTTGGCTCACCTCTACAGTCTGACCCTGAGGGCCTGCTTGGCTCACCTCTACAGTCTGACCCTGAGGACCCGCTTGGCTCACCTCTACAGTCTGACCCTGAGGGCCCGCTTGGCTCACCTCTACAGTCTGACCCTGAGGCCCCGCTTGGCTCACCTCTACAGTCTGAACCTTAGGGCCCGCTTGGCTCACCTCTACAGTCTGACCCTGAGGGCCCGCTTGGCTCACCTCTACAGTCTGACCCTGAGGCCCCGCTTGGCTCACCTCTACAGTCTGACCCTGAGGGCCCACTTGGCTCACCCCTACAGTCTGACCCCGAGGGCCTGCTTGGCTCACCTCTACAGTCTGACCCTGAGGGCCCGCTTGGCTCACCTCTACAGTCTGACCCTGAGGGCCCGCTTGGCTCACCTCTACAGTCTGACCCTGAGGGCCCGCTTGGCTCACCTCTACAGTCTGACCCTGAGGGCCCACTTGGCTCACCTCTGCAGTCTGACCCTGAGGCCCCGCTTGGCTCACCTCTACAGTCTGACCCTGAGGACCCGCTTGGCTCACCTCTACAGTCTGACCCTGAGGGCCCGCTTGGCTCACCTCTACAGTCTGACCCTGAGGCCCCGCTTGGCTCACCTCTACAGTCTGACCCTGAGGGCCCGCTTGGCTCACCCCCTACAGTCTGACCCCGAGGGCCCGCTTGGTTAACCTCTACAGTCTGACCCCGAGGGCCCGCTTGGCTCACCTCTACAGTCTGACCCTGAGGGCCCGCTTGGCTCACCTCTACAGTCTGACCCTGAGGGCTCGCTTGGCTCACCTCTACAGTCTGACCCTGAGGGGCCCCGCTTGGCTCACCTCTACAGTCTGACCCTGAGGCCCCGCTTGGCTCACCTCTACAGTGTGACCCTGAGGGCCCGCTTGGCCCATGTTACGACCCTGGGTTCTTCAGTAAAAACCAGAGGTCAAAATTGAGTTATTAAACTTTCCTATAGTATAGTTGAACGCATCACGAGCTGAAATTGTTTGTATCTTCCCTGCCAGACGTAAGACTATTCTTGTTTCTCAAAGAGCATTTAAAGTCTGAGCTGGGGTTGATTATTAAATAACAACATAGGCACCAACTATGTTTACTAATACTTTAATCATTTATAAAGTAACAATACGTTGCATGGGGGAAGATTTTTAATGTACTTAGCTGCACGATCAATTAGGCTCCTTCCGGCACCACCACATGCGGGAGGCCTAAGCTGGTCGCTGGGAGCGTTCTTCTTCTGGCTGGCGTTCGTGGGCACGAGACCTACTCTGTTGCTGCACCCCTACTCTCCTCCCTTCTCCTCTTACTTATTTCCTTTACCTTAAGTTCCTGTACCATTACAGGAACTGTAATGGTACTGATCTCCAGAAATGCACACATAAGTACTTACTCATTCACGCTGCCGGCTACACACCATTCCCATACATCAGGCACCCCGCTTCCGGTGGCTGGCTCGCTCAGGGCAGCGGTAGGCGGCGGTAGTACCTTACGTGGTATTTTTTCGTACAATTGGCGCGCACTCGAACCCCTCCCACTCAACACGGCTGAGTTCGCACCCTCGACCCACCGGTGAAGTGGAGCGTTCGTACCCAGGTGACGCGCACAACGATAGCGTCTCACACAAACATGGGAAATCTGCCTTAACACTGACACGAATTTCCCCGTTCCCATCGACTGGTACAGAGCACTAGCAAGTCTAATCATCACTGGTATGGGATCTACGAGTCCGTTACTGCTCGTATGCACATTACCCCACGATCCCAGATCACTGTACCTCTACCCACTGTACACAATGGCTTTCTCCCCTCCAAGCGACGACTTCGGCCGGATTCTGTGACGACCGCTGTCGTAGGTGAAGCAGGAAGTGAAGCAGTTGGGTAGTCCAGCCACCACTGCGCCCTATACTTCAATTTGGCCGAATTGAGTACAGGAAGCGTCTTGACAAGGTGGCAGCTGGGTTCAGAATGATGCTTACACCGGCGATCCCCGCGTCCTCGAAATAACCAATGAGAGGAAGGCATACAGCGGCCTACCCCTCTCATCCAATCAGCGACGGTGTAGCATAGCCCCAAGGGCAACTCCAAGATGGCCGACCAACATGGCGGCTCAAGATGTTTACTAAGATGGCGGCTGTTTCCATGACAACGACTCAAGTGGCTAGCGAACACGGGAGGCCCGCAGCTCACCCACGCCTGCAGCCTAGCTGTTCCTGTGCAAAGTTGAGTAAAGTTGAACAAAGTTGTTCCTCATGCCATACAAGGAGATGATGCTATCAGCTTTAGCACTGTCCACAGACGTGTTACTCCGGCCAGGGTAACATTTCTGGACTGCTGATGACTGGGGCTCTCACATGAGCCCAAACACTAGATGTTTCGGTTGCTGGTTACCAAACTTAAGTCCGCCCACTTAACAAGTGCACTTAACAAGTGTACTGGCTACCACAGGCATAAGAGCACTATTGTAAGTGAGCTGGTGAACATCTCCTCACATAACCTCCCACCAGAAGATAAAATTTCCCGGAGGAAAATTTCATCTAAATCACCAGCCACTTACACTTGTGCTCTTAAGTGCACGGCGGCTGGGTGGTGGTGATTCATCCGTTTTCTGTATACGTCGGTGGCTGGCGGGACAAGATTTGATGTCACTGGCTCGTCCAGGGTGGTACTTCCTGACCGTAGTGCGGTCGTGCTCAGGTTCTGGGTCCAGGTTAAGCTGGCTCAACGCCTCGCAGCTTCCCTTCCTCAGTCTCTTCACACTCTTGCCCCACAGGTCTGTGTCATACTGGACACAATGGGTAGCACACTGGAATGGACTTACCAATGAAGTACAGACTCAACACGTTCCCTACCCTACCGACACAATTCCGACAGTTAGCAGTGTCATGACTTCCAGGTGACAGGGTCTTTCTTCCTGTCTGTCTGTCTGTCACTCTCAGACCGGGTTGCTCTACCGACTGAGTTGACTGGGCTGAGGCCTCTTCAGCAGCTGTCAAACCTCGCCCCTCACTAAGCACTGGGTCATTGACCTGCTCGTTATTCAATCTCTCAGCGACCGTTCGTTTGTCTGAGCGATCTTCCCACAGCCTGAAAGATTGGTCCAGAATATCCACTTCACTTGTTGGAACCACAGCTACCTTAGCCTCACCACTGGTAACATCAAGCAGACGTTTACTCTCCTGTGTGGTGTTAACCCTCGCGGGTCTGGCTGGTTGGCAGGTCGTGACGGGATCACCTGATCCAGGCCACACCCGTCTCACTGGGCGTTTCACTCCGTTTTCTGTGAAATGAAAAAAGGAAAATTGCTCTTTTTTCCTTTTACCTCATGCACCTGATCTTTCGCCTGACAAGAGGCGACCATGACTTCCTCAGTTGGCGGCCGTGTGACATCGCCGTCAGCTGGTGAGACCCATCTGAGTCCCTCTGAGTCAGTTCTCGTTTTCTGTGCAATAGGGAGAGGAGGACGGCTCCGGTTTCCTTTCACCTGCTGCTTCTCTTCTTCTGTCTGGGCAGCGGTGATCTCTGCTCGACCGGCCGGCTGACGCTTGGTGTTAACGCCAGCGGGTTTAACCTTCCTCTCACCTGTTCCTGTTTCCTCTGGGTCATTTCCACAGGACAGACCCACCTGGTTCTCTATACCAGGAGTATTACCTATCAAAAGTCCATACACTGCCTTTCTACTTAGTGCAACTTTGATCTTACCTTTGATATATGGGGTGTCTACCAACACGGACACTTCTTCCATGTCCTTACCAGTGCCATCTGGGAACTGGACACGGAGGGTTCGGCCTGTTCTACTCTCAGGCTCAACCAAACTGCTCCTGACCATGTTAACTGTAGCACCCCGGTCTCGAAAGACACTCGTCCATTGCCCATGAACTCTTCCTCTAGTTATAATAATAATAATAATAATTTTTATTTAAGCAAAGGTACGTACATAAAGAGATTTTACAAAGTTTGTTGGCTTTATAGATAAAGCTAGTACATACAATGCCTAAAGCCACTATTACGCAAAGTGTTTCGGGCAGGAAAAAACACTACTGACTAAAGCTTAAAACTAATGGGTAAAAAGAAAAAAATGCGTTGAGTACAAATAAAAATAGGGGTAAAAGAGGGGGGAACATTGTTGAAAAAACAGCATAAATACAATTACAAATTATTACAGAAAATTACATTAAAACAGCGTTGATTTGAAAAACAAAAAAAAACAAAAAACATACATGGGTTGACAATAGAGAGGTAAGGTAGGTTACAGGGAATTTATTAGGTATAGCTTCGTTTTTAACTTAAACTGGTTGAGAGAAGTACTGTCTTTAACATGGTTGGGAAGGTCATTCCACATTCTGGGCCCCTTGATTTGTAGAGCATTTCTGGTTTGATTAAGTCGTACTCTAGGAATATCAAAACTGTATTTATTTCTGGTGTGGTGCTCATGGGTTCTGTTACAACCTTCTATGAAGCTTTTGAGATCAGGATTGGCATTACAGTTTAGCGTTTTATATATGTATAATACACATGAGAGAATGTGCAGTGACTTAATGTCTAACATATTCAGGGATTTGAGTAGGGGTACCGAGTGATGTCTGGGGCCAGAATTGGATATTGTCCTAATAGCAGCTTTGTGTTGAGTAATTAGAGGACGTAAGTGATTTTGGGTAGTAGAGCCCCAAGCACAAATACCATAGTTGAGATATGGATAGATAAGGGAGTAATAGAGAGTCACCAGGGCAGGGCGTGGTACATAATATCTGATCTTAGAAAGAATGCCCACAGTTTTTGAAACTTTTTTTGATATGTTTAGAATGTGTCCCTGGAAATTCAGCTTGTGGTCAATGAGAATGCCAAGGAATTTGCCATCTAATTTGTTACAAATTTGGGTATTGTTTATTTTGAGATTTATTTGATTAGAGGATTTATTGCCAAACAGAATATAGAAAGTTTTGTCAATGTTAAGGGTGAGTTTGTTGGCAGTTAGCCACAGATGGACTTTATTTAGCTCAGTATTTACTGTGGCATTTAGAGCAAGGGGATCAGGACTGGAGTAAATGAAGGTTGTGTCGTCAGCAAATAGGATTGGTTTGAGGTGTTGGGAGGCATTTGGAAGGTCATTAATGTAGATGAGAAAGAGGAGAGGGCCAAGTATGCTGCCCTGGGGAACACCAATGTTGATGGGTAGGGTGGGAGAAATTGTATTATTCACAGAAACACATTGGAGCCTGTCAGTAAGGTAGGATTTGAGGTATTGTAGGGAGTGTCCTCTGACACCGTAATGATGTAATTTAAGAAGAAGGTTTTGGTGGTTGACAGTATCGAAAGCTTTACGCAGGTCCACAAATAACCCAACAGGGAACTCATTTTTATCAAGAGCTGTATGAATCGAGTTAAGCATACTAATAAGTGCATCGTTAGTGCTTTTTTGGGGCCTGAAGCCATATTGGCAAGGGCTAAGTATATTGAGTTTGGCTAGATATGAGTAAAGCTGCTTATAGATTAGTTTTTCAAAAATTTTTGACAAGTTTGGCAGGATTGATATAGGTCTGTAGTTGTTAACATCTGTGAGATCACCACATTTGTGGACAGGCGTTACTCTCGCTTTTTTAGAATATCTGGAAAGGTTTGGAGTTCAAGTGACTTGTTGAAGAGCAAAGCAATAGCAGGGGCTAAAGATCTGGAGGCTTTTTTGTAGATTAAAGTTGGTATCTCCTCAAGGGCACCAGACTTGGTTTTAAGGGAAAGGATTATATCATTGACGTCAATGGAATTAATAGGCTTTAGGTACAGAGACTGGGGATAGTTCCCTGTAAGATAGTCCTTAATGTCAGTACTGGAAGATGGAATATCATTACATAACATTAATGACTATCTTTCAGGTAACTATCCACAGTCTCTGTACCTAAAGCCTATTAATTCCACTGACGTCAATGAGATAATCCTTTCCCTTAAAACCAAGTCTGGTGCCCTTGAGGAGATACCAACTTAAATTTACAAAAAAGCCTCCAGATCTTTAGCCCCTGCTATTGCTTTGCTCTTCAACAAGTCACTTGAACTCCAAACCTTCCCAGATATTCTAAAAAAAGCGAGAGTAACGCCTGTCCACAAATGTGGTAATCTCACAGATGTTAACAACTACAGACCTATATCTATCCTGCCAAACTTGTCAAAAATTTTTGAAAAACTAATCTATAAGCAGCTTTACTCATATCTAGCCAAACTCAATATACTTAGCCCTTGCCAATATGGCTTCAGACCCAAAAAAAGCACTAACGATGCACTTATTAGTATGCTTAACTCGATTCATACAGCTCTTGATAAAAATGAGTTCTCTGTTGGGTTGTTTGTGGACCTGCGTAAAGCTTTTGACACTGTCAACCACCAAAACCTTCTTCTTAAATTACATCATTATGGAGTCAGAGGACACTCCCTACAATACCTCAAATCCTACCTTACTGACAGGCTCCAATATGTTTCTGTGAATAACACAATTTCTCCCACCCTACCCATCAACATTGGTGTTCCCCAGGGCAGCATACTTGGCCCTCTCCTCTTTCTCATCTACATTAATGACCTTCCAAATGCCTCCCAACACCTCAAACCAATTCTATTTGCTGACGACACAACCTTCATTTACTCCAGTCCTGATCCCCTTGCTCTAAATGCCACAGTAAATACTGAGCTAAATAAAGTCCATCTGTGGCTAACTGCCAACAAACTCACCCTTAACATTGACAAAACCTTTTATATTCTGTTTGGCAATAAATCCTCTAATCAAATAAATCTCAAAATAAACAATACCCAAATTTGTAACAAATTAGATGGCAAATTCCTTGGCATTCTCATTGACCACAAGCTGAATTTCCAGGGACACATTCTAAACATATCAAAAAAAGTTTCAAAAACTGTGGGCATTCTTTCTAAGATCAGATATTATGTACCACGCCCTGCCCTGGTGACTCTCTATTACTCCCTTATCTATCCATATCTCAACTATGGTATTTGTGCTTGGGGCTCTACTACCCAAAATCACTTACGTCCTCTAATTACTCAACACAAAGCTGCTATTAGGACAATATCCAATTCTGGCCCCAGACATCACTCGGTACCCCTACTTAAATCTCTGAATATGTTAGACATTAAGTCACTGCACATTCTCTCATGTGTATTATACATATATAAAACGCTAAACTATAATGCCAATCCTGATCTCAAAAGCTTCATAGAAGGTTGTATCAGAACCCATGAGCATCACACCAGAAATAAATACAGTTTTGATATTCCTAGAGTACGACTTAATCAAACTAGAAATGCTCTACAAATCAAGGGGCCCAGAATGTGGAATGACCTTCCCAACCATGTTAAAGACTGTACCTCTCTCAACCAGTTTAAGTTAAAAGCGAAGCTATACCTAATAAATTCCCTGTAACCTACCTTACCCTTCTATTGTCAACCAATGTCTGTTTTTTTCTTTAAAGAGCGCTGTTTGTCGACATAATTGTATTTGTGCTGCTTTTTCATCTATGTTTTAATTTCTTGTTTTCATTCTACTCATTATGCTCAATTAGTATTAAGCTTGTCATTTAAGTTTATCATGCCCGAAACGCTTTGCGTAATAGTGGCTTTAGGCATTGTATGTACTAGCTCTACCTATAAGTTAAACAATCCTTGTAAATATTTATTGTATGTATGTACCTTACCTAAATAAAATTGTATTGTATTGTATTGTATTAGCAAGGGATGAACCAATGGAAGAGAAGAACCTATTGAACTCAATAGCAGAATCAGAGGCTGAAAGCTGACCATCGTTATTAGACAGGAGAGTCGGTTTGTTATTTAAAGACTTCTTTGATCCCAATATTTGTGAAATTGTTTTCCATGTTTGTTTAATGTTGCTCTTTATTTGGGTAAATTTATCTTCGTAGTATTTAGTTTTGGCTCGTCTAATTATCTTAGATAGCAATAATGAGTAATTCTTTGAGAATTCTTTGGAGACAATTCCTAACCTATACTTTTTCTCAAGGTCATGTTTTTTATTAATAGATTTAAGTATTCCCTTTGTAAGCCAGGGATTGTTAAGCCTTTTGGTTGTGACTTGTTTTGTAAGCATAGGACAGTGGGTATTATAAAGGCTAAGAGTTTTTTGAAGAAAAGATTGAACTGCTAGGTTGATGTCCTCTATGTTACCTAACTCAGACTCCCAGTTGACATTATCAGTAGCAGTTATAAAATTGTCTATAGCAGTTTCATTGTGTAGTCTAAAACGTATCTCTCTTGACTCAAGTGGTGGTTTGCTAATGTTAGTTAAGAGAAATGTGGGGTAATGGTCTGAAGTGCTATCGGTGATTATACCTGAAGTAAGCGGAGAGGTTATATTTGTCCAGATGTGATCTAGAGTCGTGGCAGTGCTATCAGTGATTCTAGTAGGTCTAGTGATTAAGGGTATGAGGAAGCAGGAATTCATACAGTTGAGGAAGCTAACAGCAGTAGGGTGTTCTGGCTCGCAGAGGTCAATATTAAAGTCCCCTGCAATAATTAGGTGGTTTTTGTTCAGTCTGTTATCAAGTATTAGATTTCTAAGGTTTGAGTTGAATTCGGACACATCAGTGTTAGGAATTCTATTCATCAGTTAACATCAGTTAACTCGAGTGTGTGCCTTAGGGCATCACCTCCCACGGTACTCATGCCTGTAACTTGCACCTTGGTCACCTTCTTAGTCTTAAGCCTAGTGCTGCTCGGGCACTTAGCTGCTCGGTGACCTGTCATGTTGCATGTGAAACACCTGGGTCCCTTAACCTTGGGTTTCTGTTGGTGTCCCTTAGACTTACTTTCTTTAGGTTTGGCTCCCTTACTTGGAGCTTGAGTAAACCTTTCAACCTTCGTCACACATCGATCTAGGTATGCATCCCTAGGATCGATCTTCTCCTCTCTTGGCAATAGAGGAGGTATCTCTACTTCCAGCACCGGTACCTCTGAGCTTGGCGCGGCAGGAGGGGTTTGACTCCCCGTCCTTGCCTGGTATTGCACTCCTGCAATTTCCAATCTAGTCAATCTCTCGTGGTGGGCATTCCACATGATGGCCACGAACTTGGCCTTATTAACTCCTTGCAGTTTAAAACCATCAGCTTGAGCTGCTAGGTACTGTAAAGTCATTTCCTCCTGGGGTTGTTCAGTCCCCCTCTTGAGAGGTTGTTCTGGTATCTGATTGACTACTTCTAACAAAACGTTTCTGTGGCCCAAGGAATCAGTCCTTAGCCTAGGCTGGGGTCGCGACTCCCCTTCCTTCTCCTGGGGTGGACTCAATCCCACACCCCCTGACATACCGACTATACCACGGTCGGCTAGGGGAACTCCCTTGTCCCCTAGATCACTTCTGTTTGCTCTTTCTAGACGCAGACGCCGTACATAGGCCTTATGCTCCTCAACATACTGCCTACATTCCTCATCTGTGCGAATGTTTCTATCCTTTGGCAGCACGCCATACCTAGTTACATACAGATCTATGTACTTATCCCTATAATAATCATCCATTCTGTGTGTGTGGTGTGTGTGTACCTAATCTTGCTAACCGACAACAAACACACCCACAGCAATATTGTTCTGCAATGTTCTGCACACCTTTCTTCATAGGTTTCTCAACTTGATGAGTCTTACTTTTCTGATTATGAATCAAAAGTCTACGGCCCCACGTTGGGCGCCATGATGTGAGAGTTTTTGTGTTGTAACTTGTGAGAAGTTTGGAATAAAATGTAATTGGTATAAGGAATTGAGCTCGGAAAATTTCTAAGAATTTTCTTTATTCTTTAACCTTTATTCCTGTCGTGATATTCAATTAGGTCGCCTGAGGAAGGACTTGCTTAGCCAACACACCAGTGTAGTAAACAGCTCATTCCTCACTTTGGGACCATGTATGAACAATTGACTAGGCGCGAGCAAACGCCGAGACCCCAATGAAAATTGAAATCCCCTCCACTAGGCCGACGACCTTCGCCATTCGCCAAAGCGAATCTAACGAGTAGGTCAAGTAGGTGGTGCCGTATATTTGATCCAAAGCTCAGAATTAGTCACAATTTTATTAGTCGAGTGTGAAGAACATTTGCATAACAATAATAATAAGTGGGGGTGTAACGAAAAGACAGTGTTAACCATAACAACTTAGTTTATTCAATAAAGTACTAACTACTACAACAAAACAAAAAGAAATGTCAATGATGTTACTCGAAATCCTTCCTGTGACACTATCAATGACAGCTAGACACCAGCCCCTCGGACTGCATAATGAACTAACTCGAACATAAGCGTGACCACAGAGGAATCAAGAAGCAAGCAAGAACTAACAGATCTATAATCACAATTACAACAAATGACACAGTAGGTTCTGAAACACGTCTCCAGTAACCTCCTAACTGTTCTACGCCTTAGTGCAGTCTACACCTGCAATAGCGGTTGCAATGCAATCAAATCAGTAGTCTTTCAATGACATCAATAACTAATGGGTTCACTGGCAACTCCAGCACCCTTCCTCAAATTAATCCTTACGTTAACACTCCGTCCCACGGACGATCAACAATCAATAACAATAGCATTTACGTTAATAACAAGGTAACATTTACGTTAAATTAATAACTCTAACAACTGTCACTAGTAACGCAGAAATTACACAACACTCTACCCGTCGAGCATTCAGTGAGAAAATCTCATTAATCCCTGTACTACCAGACAGCTGATTAATCTCTTTACTAGTTACGTTAATTTACGTTAATCGGTTATAAATCACTCAGCGATGGTAAACTCTAATTTACAATGTCCAAAGTGCTAAGAGAACGGTAATCACTCGTGATTACCTTTAGAGTAATTAATTACTATCCCCAAGATCAATAATTAATCAATTAAAATACGCAACCTTTCACACTGGCTCAGCAATTTACATTAAGGTATGAATTCCGTCTAAGCCTTCCATACTCAGACCAATTCAGGTGGCTAATAACAGTAATTAGCCCCACGTTTACGTTATTCTAAAATGACGTTACTCTTCCCACGAGTCAATCAAGTGCCGGTACCTCCGGGCAGATAAATAACGACGTTACGTTAATGGAACAATATAGCCTTCGTGTGAGTTGATCAAACAAGGATCGAGGTTAATTACTTTGACTTCCTGAAACACGTCAATTACCCGGCCCACTGACCGTTAATTACGACAGACAATACTCTAATTCTTATCTGGCTGATGGCTAGGCTCCTCGAGACTACCGTAGCTGCTTGCAGGAAAGTAAATTAACCCAAACGTATTCTACGTTACTCAAATTGTCAAAGAACAAATTCTCTTAAAGCAATGGGCGTTCCCTTGGTTACGTTATATTAATTGCCTCGCAATCACCTCACTGAATACTGGACTTCGATCTCCTACCAGATAACAGGAGAATATATGTGTACCCCAGTACTCGTCTACAGCCGAGTTCACCCACGACAATGACAAATCACAGTGATTTACGTTACAATCCGGTTGCAATGACAATACTGCAGAATTTAGTAAAATAACATACAGAACATGAACCCTCTAGAACACTGCCCCACAATGACTTTACTGAACTGCAATCACATACGGTGATGCTCAACACTAGCAACAATCACCATCAAATGACAACCCCTCTGCAATAACACACACGGCAAGTACTCTAATTTACAAGTATTAGAATACTGCACAACACTTACTTACTGTTGCAAATGACCCCAGTGCTCTCAATAACCCCTAGAACATAGGTCAATATATTTCAATCACCACACAGTAAATGACACAATAACACTGGGCACCGTGACACTATGATTATATATATATATATATATATATATATATATATATATATATATATATATATATATATATATATATATATATATATATATATATATATATATAATTACTGCTGACACATGTAGCCTACAGCTATCAAACGTTATTGGGAACACTAAGGAGATCTCGCACTCCTTAAATCACATGGGTGAGTGATTTATCGATCACGCATGTCGATAAATACTCTCGAGAGTTACCTTACTCGACAGATCGCTGGTGGTCTCTCCAGACCGCCTCGTCACTCACCAAATTCTACCAAAATTACGTTAATACATATATATATAAATATAAATCACACTTGTCACGGCCCTGAGAACAATACAAGAAATTAAAACCACACTGTGGTACACTCCACAATAATCATTGCCAGGAATCACTGGCGTTACACATACCTGAGCGCTCAGTGTTGGAATTCCACACCTGCAAGACCACACATGGAAATGATATCACTCCGTCCGACGGACGATCAAAAATTATTACCACAATGGAATAATATAATTATTACATGGACATCCTCTCAGTCTTTGGCTAATCTATGTATACTCTGTTCCCGTGTGTACCCACACACACACACTGTACGTCTGTGTACACCAGACGTAAGTCCCTCTGGACTGACAAGATGACAACAAGGATGATTATCTCCTCGCCCACACTTCACTCCACCTCCACAGGTGCTGCGTGACAATGTGATGGAACACTTGACCTCGAATTCAAGCTTTTAGAGACTAACTGATCACCAGAAATACACACATAAGTACTTACTCATTCACACTGCCGGCTACACACCATTCCCATACATCTGGCACCCCGCTTCCGGTGGCTGGCTCGCTCAGGGCAGCGGTAGGCGGCGGTAGTACCTTACGTGGTATTTTTTCGTACAATTGGCACGCACTCGAACCCCTCCCACTCAATACGGCTGAGTTCGCACCCTCGACCCACCGGTGAAGTGAAGCGTTCGTACCCAGGTGCCGCGCACAACGATAGCGTCTCACACATTAACATGGGAAATCTGCCTTAACACTGACACGAATTTCCCCGTTCCCATCGACTGGTACAGAGCACTAGCAAGTCTAATCATCACTGGTATGGGATCTACGAGTCCGTTACTGCTCGTATGCACATTACCCCACGATCCCAGATCACTGTACCTCTACCCACTGTACACAATGTCTTTCTCCCCTCCAAGCGACGACTTCGGCCGGATTCTGTGACGACCGCTGTCGTAGGTGAAGCAGGAAGTGAAGCAGTTGGGTAGTCCAGCCACCACGGCGCCCTATACTTCAATTTGGCCGAATTGAGTACAGGAAGCGTCTTGACAAGGTGGCAGCTGGGTTCAGAATGATGCTTACACCGGCGATCCCCGCGTCCTCCTTGAAATAACCAATGAGAGGAAGGCATACAGCGGCCTACCCCTCTCATCCAATCAGCGACGGTGTAGCATAGCCCCTAGGGCAACTCCAAGATGGCCGACCAACATGGCGGCTCAAGATGTTTACTAAGATGGCGGCTGTTTCCATGACAACGACTCAAGTGGCTAGCGAGCGCGGGAGGCCCACAGCTCACCCACGCCTGCGGCCTAGCTGTTCCCGCGCAAAGTTGAGTCTCGCCTCATGCCATACAAGGAGATGATGCTATCAGCTCTAGCACTGTCCACAGACGTGTTACTCCGGCCAGGGTAACATTTCTGGACTGCTGAGGACTGGGGCTCTCACATGAGCCCAAACACTAGATGTTTCGGTTGCTGGTTACCAAACTTAAGTCCGCCCACTTAACAAGTGCACTTAACAAGTGTACTGGCTGCCACAGGCATAAGAGCACTATTGTAAGTGAGCTGGTGAACCATCTCCTCACACTAAGGACAGCAAATTCATTTGCCGTGTTGGAGGACGAGTGCTGTGGTGAGCCTGCAGTTCAATTGGAACGGAAACCAGCGAGGAGCGGCGGAGCGCAGGCCCCTCAGGCTGTTCAGAAAGTTAAGGAGGTACTGAAGCGAATTTTGGTTGTGGGAGATTCCCAGGTGAGGTATTTAGACAGAACGTTTTATGCCAGAGATACAGGAAACAGGTTAAGGGTTTGCTATCCGGGAGCTGGTATTGGTGATATTGTTGGAAACATGAATGATATTATGACGGGAAATGGGAACAAACCCATTATTTGTATTAGTGCAGGGGGTAATGATGTTGGACGAGTTAGGAGTGAGGAACTAATACAGAGATTCAGGACAGCCATTGAATTAGGAGCAAGGATGGAATCCCGATCATATGTGGCATTCTTCCAAGAAAGGGAGTGGGAAATGAATGGATGTCGAGGGCACTTGGTGTCAATTGCAGGCTGGTAAGATATTGCAAATCAAATGCAATATCTTTCATAGACAACTGGGAACACTTCTATGGAAGAAATGAAATGTATGCGCGTGATGGGGTGCATCTATCCAGGGCTGGGGTTGTTGCTGTTGCGAACTCGTTGGAATCAGTGATTAGAGGTGTTTGTTGGGGTTTAAACTGTTAGTAGATAGTGGCATGGGAATTGATTTGGAGGAAGGAGGTAATAAAAATATGTGTTCGTGGGAAAAAAGAATTGGCAAAATGATCAGGGAAAGAAAAGGGCCTCAAAATAACAATTCACTTAGGGTATATTACACTAAAAATAGAAGTCTAAGAAATAAAATTAACGAATTAAATGCTCTTGTCTGCACAGAAAAAATAGATATTATTGCACTTACCGAAACGTGGATGAATGTAGAAAATAGAGAACTATTAGCTGAATATCAAAAACAGATTTAAACTATTTCACACAGAGAGATATATTAGACGAGAAAGGGGAGAAGCCATATATGTTAGGGACAATTTGAAATGTAGTCTCAAAGAGGGAATCAAAACTGAGCCACACACAGAAACTGTTTGGATAGAATTAAACGAAAAAGCAAATAATATTATAATAGGAGTTATATATAGGCCACCAAATTTAGACAGAATCGAAGAAAAGCATCTATGGGATGAAATATCTAGAGCATCTAGATCTAACAGTATTTATGTCATGGGTGATTTTAATTTTAGTGGAATAAACTGGGTGAACAAAACGGAATAGTGAAGCAGAAGATTTTCTAGAATTAATTGACGATTGCTTTCTTACGCAACACATTAAGGAACCAACGCGGGAAAATAATATTTTAGATTTAGTGTTAACTAACAGGGAAACACAAATTAATGACACCGAAATAGGGAGTGAGCTAGGGAACAGTGATCACAAAGTAATCAGATTTAGCATAGAATGGAATAGACCTGTAGGAGAAAATTCTGTTAAAGTGCCAGATTTTCGAAATGCTGATTTTAATAGCCTAAGAAATTTTTTGGGTCAAATAGATTGGAAAGTCTTGGGTATGGGGTGTGGGCCGGTCTTGGAGCGAGATATGAACCCAGCGATAGGTGACGTAAAAGGGGATTTCGATGTGGATTTAATATATAACATATTTAAGAATATTCTAAACAAAGCACAGGAACGTAGTATGCCATACAAATTGAATAGATCGAATACTAATGACCCAAAGTGGATAACAAATAATTTAAAGAACCTTATAGGTAAAAAGAGAGCTTGGTACAAAAGGATTAAGAATGGGGAAGCCAGTTTAGAACAGGAATTTTTACAACTGGTTAGAAATGTTAAAAAAGAGATTAGGAAAGCAAAAAGAAACTATGAAGTTCGCATAGCAGAGCAAGCAAAGTCAAATCCTAAAGGTTTTTTTCAGTTATATCGAACTAAGACTAGGGAAATATAGATCCATTAAAATCTGAGACAGGTCAAATAACGGATAATGACAAGGAGATGAGTAGTATTTTTAACAGATATTTTATATCTGTATTAACTAAAGAAGAACTTAACAATATGCCTTCAGCCGAACAAGTCTATGTGGGTGGGGATGAGGACAGGTTGACTAGTTTAGCAGTTAACAGGGAGGATGTAATTAAACAATTAGAAAAACTAAAACCAAACAAATCCCCAGGGCCGGATGAAGTGTTTGCCAGGGTGCTTAAAGAATGCAAAGAGGAGCTTTCCGAGTTACTGTCTACCATATTTAATAAATCAATAGGGTCAGGCAGAGTGCCAGAGTCATGGAAGGTAGCTAATGTGGTACCAATTTTTAAGAAAGGAGATAGATGGAGCCGAGCGGACAGCACGCTGGACTTGTGATCCTGTGGTCCTGGGTTCGATCCCAGGCGCCGGCGGGAAACAATGGGCAGAGTTTCTTTCACCCTACCCCCTCCCCGCTCAGCTCGTTGTCGCCGTGTGGGGGCTTCGTGGGCGGCTGCCGGAGTGTGATGCTCCTTGGGACAGTCCTCTGTCCTTTTCTAGCCTTGTGCTCCTGCTGCCGTCCTCTCCAATTCTGCTGGGCACCTTTTCCTTTTCCTTCTGTTTCGTTTTTCTCCCCTCTCTTCTCCTATCTGCTTGCCGTTTCCTGCCGACCTTTTGCTCGTTCTGGTTCTTCCCTTGGACTTCTTCTATTTTGACGCCCGGGTGCTTGAGGAGGCATACTCATGCACCCGTAGAACTGCAGTACCCGACGTCGAGAGCGAGGGGACCCTTTTATTGTCAATCCCCACTTCGTCACTGAACCCGATCTCGACGGACTGTCGGTTTCTTAAGGTGGCGTTTGTGGGGCGTATACTCACGACGCACCCCTAGGAGGCCCCGACAAGATCGGCGATAGCTTCTTGTTGGGTGTCCTGCCTCTAATTGTGGCTCCATGGTGGGTGTGGGGGCACATTCGTGAATGAATTCTTCTTCTCGTCAAGATGATAACCCCTGTTTCGGCTGCTTCTGGCTTACCTTCTCAGGCTCGTGGGGTGGGCGACCAAGCCCCCGAGTCGGTCCGTATTGGAAGACCGGGCTCTGTAGCCTCCGCTGCATTGGACCCCGACCTTGCTCCTCCTTTGGCCTCTCTGACTCCTTCCCCTGGCTCCCCTCCCTCCTCTGTGGTTGGGTCGAGCCCCAAGCCCCCAGTGGTGACTACCTCGTCCCCTGGCGAGGCTCCTTCTCTAGTTGTAACTACTGCGCCTTTTAACCCCTCTCTCTCTGGGGGTTCTCACCGCCGTCCTCGTCACGGCCGCCCTCGCTCGATTCCTTCCAGTTCTGCTACCTATCAAGCCTTGTTTGGTCCCGCTTCGTGGGCCAAATATTTTGATCTCCTCCCTCTTGATTCTGCGCCTCCTGACGATTTCTCCCTCCATCGACATCTCATTGATTCCGTGGATGCCTCCATTACTTTCAACCCCACTCGTCTCGGTACACGTGTCGTTGCTGCTCCTTCTCAGGATGCTGCTTCCCGCTTGACTGCCTTATCCTGCCTTGGCGAGCCCCCGTTCGGGTCTCGAAGAACGCTCAGTTGAATGCCAGTGTTGGCACAATTTTGCTCCCGCCCCATGTTGCGACCGGTGTTCGGGACCTACGCGACTGCCACGACGATATTCGACATATCCTTGCTGCCCAGGGCCATTCTATTCTCCAAGTGGACACGTTTACTCGTCCCCCTCGTGGTAGTCGCCGTCAACCCCTCCGGGTTGTGAAGATTACCTTTGATGGTAGGACCCTTCCACCCTCTGTCATTCTTGCTGGTGCCAGGTACTCTGTCCAGGAGTACATTCCTTCTCCTCGGCTCTGCAACAAGTGCTGGAGGTTTGGGCATGGTGCCCTCCGCTGCTCCGGGACTGTCTCTCTCTGTCCTTTGTGTGGTGGCGAAGGTCACTCTAAGTCGGAGTGCACTTCTCCCCAGGTTCGTTGCCTCAACTGCGGTGAGGCCCATCCTACCTTCTCCCGTGCGTGTGTCCATTACAAGCTTGAGGCAGCCGTCCTCAACCTGGAGCACCGGGAGCGTTTATCTTTTCCTGAGGCGAGGCGCCAGGTTCGCCGGCTCCCGCCTTATGCTAATATCTCTTATGCACGCGTGTTGCACTCTTCCTCTCCTCGTCCTTCCCGCCTTCCTCAGACTCACAACCGTTTCCGGGCCTTGGACCCTGATGCGCCCACTGCCCCCTCCTCTGTTCCTTTGGGTTCTCTCCCGAAGGTTCCTCCTCCTGGTCCTCTGTCTGGGGTTCCCCTTCCTTCTACCCGGTCTGTCGTGTCTTCTGTGTCTTCTTCCTCGTCCCCCTCCGATCCTCCATCCCATCCTCTTCCTCCATCTATCGGCTCTCCCCACCGCCTGTCGGTGCGGGCGGATGTCCATCGCTCTCCTAACGGCCGTCGTGTGTGCTCTCGTTCGGCTTCTCCTCTTGAGACACTGGAATCCGTTGCCCGGTACGTAGTTGCTGGGACACCGGTCTCTTTAAGTCAGAAGCGTAAGCCTGGCTTACGCTTCTCTCTGGCTCTCCTTCCTCTTCCCCGGCGGGTACGAAGGCTTCGCTTTCTTCCTCAGCTCCTCCTTCTGGCTCTGTTGCTCCTTCCCCTCCCGTTTCAGTGCTTGCGCCCCCTGTTCCTGCTATGGGGGTTTCTTTGGCCCCTGCTTCCCTTTCGGTTGCTGCTCTTGCTGGGGTGCGCTCCCCTCTTTCTACTCCCCCTCCTCCTGCTGCTGTCCTTGACTGCTCCTCTCCGTTGTCTCCTCCTCTTCCTCCTCCTCCTCCTCCTCCGGACCCTGCCCGCCCACCTCTGATCTGTTCTCCCGTTTCCTTCCCTCCGTCTTTGCTCAGTTTACCCATGCCCCCTAACCCTGACTTTGCTGACCCTGATCCCGACCCTGATATTCTTTAACGTGCTCTGTTGCTCTTTCGCCTTTGTTTCTTCCTTGTTCTCTGTTTTTGTCCTTTCTCTTCTCGTCGTTGTCCATTCTTCAATGGAACGTTCGAAGTTATTACGCCAATTTCCTCGAACTCCAACTTCTGATTTTGCGGTTTTCGCCCCTTTGTGTCTGTCTCCAGGAGCCAATGCTTGGTGCTCGTCCTGGTCGTTTTCGTGGCTATTCCTTTCTCTCCCCCCCCCCCCCAGCCATTGCTGAGGCTTCTAATTCTTCTGCTCTCTTGATTCGGGCTGATGTTCCCTTTGTTCCTTTACTTTTTCCTTCGCCTCTCCATTGTTCTGCTGCTCGTATCTTTGTGGGGAAATGGTACACAGTTTGTTCCATTTATCTCCCCCCGAGTGTCCCGCTCTCTCTTCCTGATTTGAAACACCTCCTAGACTCCTTACCGGAGCCAGTGCTCCTGCTGGGTGACTTCAATTGTCGTCATTCTCTTTGGGGTGACGTTCTGACGAATACCCGGGGTCGCCTCCTTGAGCCGTTTCTCCTCTCTTCTTCCCTGTCTCTTCTGAATTCTGGTGAGCCCACTCATTTGGATTCTCGGACTCGCACCCTTTCTTGTCTTGATCTTTCTCTCTGCTCTTCTTCTCTTTACTTAGATTTCACGTGGCAGGTTCTTGATGACCTCCATGGAAGTGATCATTTCCCCATCCTTGTTTCCTTTTTCTCTTTACGCCCTTCCCTCTCTTTCCCTAGGTGGCAGTTTGCTAAGGCAGACTGGACCCTATTTACCCTCAGTGCTGCTCTCTCTGACCTCTCCCTTCTGCCTCTCTCTCGCGCTCTCCTCCTTTTTCATGACACTGTCTTCAACGCTGCCCTCCGCTCTATTCCTCGCTCTTCCTCTCGGGGTCCACGGAAGTGCGTTCCCTGGTGGAATGCGGACTGTGCTCGGGCTGTCCGCTGTAAGCGTGCAGCCTGGAAGAGGCACCGCCGTAGGCAGACGACTGATTCTTTTCTTTTCTTTCGGAAAGCGAGTGCGGTGGCCCGTAGGGCCATCCGTACGGCTAAACGTGAATGTTGGGCATCTTATGTCTCAACAATTACGGCCGAGACCCCTCTGGCCCAGATCTGGAAGCGTATCCGCAAGATAGCGGGTAAGTTCGTTCCCGATGTTTCACCGGTCCTTCACCTCCGTGATACTCTTGTGGCGGACCCGTTGCAGGTCGCTTCCGAACTGGGTTCTCACTTTTCTTCTGTTAGCTCTGGTCTTCATCTTCCCCAATCTTTCCTTCTTCGTAAACCTGTCCTTGAGTCTCGTCCTTTAGATTTCTGCACTCATCTTCAGCTTCCCTATAATGATCCCTTCTCTCTCTCTGAACTTCGTTCTGCCCTGGCCCTCTGCGGTTCTACGGCGGCGGGCTCCGATGGTATTCATTATGAGATGCTTCGCCATCTCCCTCCGAGCACGTCTCAGTATTTACTGAGTTTGTATAATCGGATCTGGGAGTCGTCGTCAGTCCCTGAGGACTGGCTCGATGCCGTTGTCCTCCCTGTTCGCAAACCGGGGTCTCTAGGTACTTCCCCTAAGGACTTTCGCCCTATTGCTCTCACAAGTTGTGTCTGCAAACTCTTTGAACGTATGGTTAACGTTCGTCTGATGTGGTTCCTGGAACACCATCACCTCCTCTCCCCTTCTCAATTTGGTTTCCGCAAGTGCCGCAGCACGACAGATGTCCTGGTGAACTTGGAGGTATTTATTCGTACTGCTTTTGCTGCGAAGACCTCCGTTGTTGCCGCCCTTTTTGACCTAGAAAAGGCTTACGACACCACTTGGCGTTATCATATCCTATCTCAACTTCATTCTTTTGGCCTTCGTGGTCATCTCCCTCTCTTTCTCCGCAGCTTCCTCTCTCGTCGTTCCTTTCGGGTGCGCCTTGGTACCGCTCTCTCTCCCTCTTTTCAGCAATACGAAGGTGTGCCCCAGGGTAGTGTTCTGAGCACTACTCTTTTTCTGGGTGCCCTCAATGGTCTTCTTTCCTCTCTTCCTTCTGGTGTCTTCTCTGCTCTCTATGTCGATGATCTTACCCTTTGTTGTCAGGGTGATGATTCGCCTCTCCTTCAACGCCGGCTTCAACTTGCAATTGATGCCGTGTCGTCTTGGGCCACAGGTCATGGCTTCAAGTTCTCTACTTCTAAGACTTGTGCCATGACTTTTACGCGGAAACGGGTTGTTCTTCGTCCCTCTTTGTCACTTTATGGTCATCCCCTTGAATACAAAGATTCCGCGAAGCTTTTGGGGTTATTCCTTGACACTCGTTTGTCTTGGTCTCCCCATATCTCTTACCTCCGTGTTGAGTGCTCTAAGGCCCTTACCCTCCTTCGGGTCTTGTCCCATACTTCTTGGGGGGCAGATAGGCGCACTCTCCTTGCTTTACATTCCTCTCTCGTTCTGTTTAAGCTCGATTATGGTTGCCCTGCTTACTCGTCTGCTTCTCCTTCTACTCTTCGCCGTCTTGATGCTTTGCACCATACTGGGTTGCGCCTCAGTTCTGGTGCCTTTCGTTCGACTCCCATCCTTAGCTTGTATGTTGACACTGGCTTCCTGTCTCTCCAGGACCGCCGTGATCGCTACTGTCTTCGCTATCTTGCGCGGTCCTTGCAACATCCTTCCTCTCGCCTCTGTCGTGCTTTAACTTTTACCCCTCCTGCGGTTCCTGTTTCTCTTCACCACCTCCCTCTTTCTGTCCGGTTATCTCGCCTACAGGATTCTCTCTCCGTTCGTATTTCTGATGTTTCTCCTCGTGTTGTTCCTTCTTTGCCCCCGTGGAGGGTCCCTCTTCCGCGGTTTTGTACTTCCTTGACCCGTATCACTAAAGCTTTTACCCCTCCTATGGTTCTAAAACGCCTTTTCCTCGAGCACTTTTCTTCTCACTCCCGCTCCGTTTCTGTCTTCACCGATGGGTCTAAGTCAGCGGACGGTGTTGGCTACTCTGTTGTTTTTCCTGATCGCACTTATATGTGTCGCTTGCCTCCGGAGACTAGCATCTTTACAGCGGAACTTTATGCTATTCTCTGTGCTCTTCGTCTCCTGCTTTCTCGTTGTCAGTCTTCCTTTGTGGTTGTTGTTGACTCTCGTAGTGCCCTCATGGCTCTCGGGTCCTTTAATCCGGTTCATCCAGTAGTTGTCGAGATCCAGCATTGGCTGTTTCTCGTTCACAGTAAATTTAAGTCGGTTGAGTTTTGTTGGGGTCCCAGCCATATTGGTGTGTCTTTAAATGAGCGTGCGGATGCTGCCGCTAAGGAAGCTGTCCGCTCTTGTCCCATCTCTCGTAAAGGCATTCCGTATTCCGACTTTTACCCGGTTATCCATTCCTCAGTCCTTACCCGTTGGCAGGCTTCTTGGTTGTCTGTTCCTGGTAACAAGCTACGTACTCTTAAATGTTGTGTTTGCTCGTGGCCGTCCTCCTTCCACCGTAACCGGCGGTGGGAAACGGCTCTGGCGAGGTTGCATATTGGCCATACTCGCTTAACCCATGGTCACTTGATGGAGCGCCGCCCTGCTCCTTATTGTCCTAGTTGCATTGTCCCTCTTACGGTCGTGCATGTCCTTCTTGAATGTCTTGACTTCCAGGACGAGCGTGTGTCTTGCTTTCCGACCGCCCCTCGCGGTCACCTGTCCCTCGATAGAATTCTTGGTGACTCGGATACTTTTGATATCGTTCGCCTTATGCGTTTTTGTTCTCGTATTGGCATCCTTGGTGATATTTAGCGCCCTCTGATTATTTTGCGTATTTGATGGTGCTACATAGCCTTCCTGGTTTGGTGCCTTCTTTTGATAATTACTTACTTACTTACTTCTTTCACCCTATGCCCCTGTTACCTAGCAGTAAAATAGGTACCTGGGTGTTAGTCAGCTGTCACGGGCGGCTTCCTGGGGGTGGAGGCCTGGTCGAGGACCGGGCCGCGGGGACACTAAAGCCCCGAAATCATCTCAAGATAACCTCAAGATCACTTGCGTCAAACTATCGGCCAATTAGCCTAACGTCTATTGTGGGAAAGTTACTTGAATCAATAATTGCAAATACAATTCGTCTCCATCTTGAAAAACATAAATTAATAAATGAGTCGCAACATGGTTTTACAAATGGCCGTTCATGTTTAACAAATTTGCTAACTTTTTATTCTGGCATAGTTGAGGCAGTTGATAGTGGTAAGGATTGTGATGTTGTGTACCTAGACTTTAGCAAAGCTTTTGATACAGTGCCACATGAAAGACTAATTAAAAAAATAGAAACTCATGGTATTGGGGATGCTATATTAAGTTGGATTAGGGCATGGCTATTCCAAAGGAAACAGAGAGTTAGTATAAATGTGGTTAAGTCAGAGTGGGATAATGTTGTTAGTGGAGTACCTCAGGGCTCTGTCCTGGGAACTCTGTTGTTTATAATATATATAAATGATTTAGATTCAGGTTTGAGTAGAAACATTTGCAAATTTGCCGATGATACGAAAATCGGTAGGGAAATTAATTCGGAGGAGGACTCACTATCACTTCAATTTGATATAGATAGGGTTTTGAAATGGTCAAAGGATTGGCAAATGCAGTTTAATGCTGATAAATGTAAAGTTCTGAGGCTAGGTAATGATGATAGAGTTACAAGATACGAGCTAGATGGTGTTGAGATTGCGAAGTCGGATTGCGAAAGGGATCTGGGAGTTATGATTAGTAAGAATTTAAAACAAAAGGATCAATGCATGAATGTTCGTAATAAGGCGAATAGGACACTGGGATTTATTAATCGCAGCGTTAGTAACAAGACACCTGGTGTGGTTCTTAAGCTATATCTTTCTCTGGTTAGGCCCCATTTAGATTATGCAGTTCAGTTTTGGTCGCCGTATTATAGAATGGATATAAATTCACTTGAACGTGTCCAACGTAGGATGACTAAGTTAATTCCCCAAATTAGAAATCTTTCATATGAAGAAAGATTAACAAAGCTTAAGTTGCATTCACTGGAAAGGCAAAGAGTTAGGGGTGACATGATAGTGGTTTACAAGTGGATGAATGGACATAACATGGGGGATATTAATAGGGTATTAAAAATATCAACACAAGACAGAACACGAAACAATGGGTATAAATTGGATAAGTTTAGATTTAGGACAGACTTGGGTAAATACTGGTTCAGTAACAGGGTTGTTGATTTGTGGAACCAATTGCCGCGTAACGTTGTGGATGTGGGGTCCCTCGATTGTTTCAAGCGCGGGTTGGACAAGTATATGAGTGGGATTGGGTGGTTATAGATAGGAGCTGCCTCGTATGGGCCAATAGGCCTTCTGCAGTTACCTTTGTTCTTATGTTCACGTCTAGCTCTAAAACCGGCCCACACCCCATACCCAAGACTTTCCAATTTATTTGACCCAATAAATTTCTTGAATGTCTTAAATATTGAAATTAACTTTTCGAAAATCAGGTACTTTAACAGAATTTTCTCCTACAGATCTATTCCATTCTTTGCTAAATCTGATTTCTTTATGATCACTGTTCCCTAGCTTCTTCCCTATTTCGATGTCATTAATTTGTGTTTCCCTGTTAGATAACACTAACTCTAAATATTATTTTCCCGCGTTGGTTCCTTAATGTGTTGCGTAAGAAAGCAATCGTCAATTAATTCTAGAAAATCTTCTGCTTCATTATTCCCTGTTTTGTTCAACCAGTTTATTCCACTAAAATTAAAGTCACCCATGACATAAATACTGTCAGATCTAGATGTTCTAGATATTTCATCCCATAGATGCTTTGCTTCCATTCTGTCTAAATTTGGTGGCCTATATATAACTCCTATTATAATATTATTTGCTTTTTCGTTTAATTCTATCCAAATAGTTTCTGTGTGTGGCTCAGACTTGATTCCCTCTTTGAGACTACATTTCAAATTGTCCCTAACGTATATGGCTACTCCCCCACCTCGTCTAATCTACCTATCTGTGTGAAATAGTTTAAATCCATTTATTTTATATTCAGCTAATAGTTCTCTATTTTCTACATTCTTCCACGTTTCGGTAAGCGCGATAATATCTATTTTTTCTGTGCAGACAAGAGTATTTAAATCGTTTATTTTATTTCTTAGACTTCTACTGTTAGTGTAGTGTACCCTAAGTGAATTGTTATTTTGAGGCCCTTTTCTTTCCCTGATCATTTTGCCAATTTCTTTCTCACCCAAACACATACTTTTATTATCTCCTTCCTCCAAATCAATTCCCATACCACTATCTACTAACAGTTTAAACCCAAACAAACACCTCTAACCACTGGTTCCAACGAGTTCACAACAGCAACAACCCCAGCCCTCGATTGATGCACCCCATCCCGAGCATACATTTCATTTCCTCCATAGAAGTGTTCCCAGTTGTCTATGAAAGATATTGCATTAGATTTGCAATATCTTTCCTGCCGGCATTTGACACCAAGTGCCCTCGACATCCATTCATTTCCCACTCCCTTTCTTGGAAGAATGGCACATATGATCGGGATTCCTCCCCTGCTCCTAACTAATTCTTTTGCTGTCTTGAATCTCTGTATTAGTTCCTCACTCCTAACTCGCCCAACATCATTACCCCCTGCACTAATACAAATAATGTGTTTGTTCCCATTTCCCGTCATAATATATTTCATGTTTCCAACAATATCACCAATACCAGCTCCCGGATAGCAAACCCTTAACCTGTTTCCTTTATCTCTGGCACAAAACGTTCTGTCTAAATACCTCACCTGGGAATCTCCCACAATCAATATTCGCTTCGTTCCTTCCTTTTCCTTTAGGGCACTTTGTGGGACCTGCGCTTCAATGTTCCTCGTTGCTTTGCCTTTGCCTCCTCGTTGAACTACAGGTTCACCACAGCACTCGTCCTCTAACACATCAAATGCGTTAGAAGTCCTTTGGCTATTAGGTGTCGGTTTTGCCAAGGTCTTCTTAAGACCCCTGTCCTTTACAACTTGCCAAGACGAGGTCTTTTTAATACTGGTCGCCTCCTTTGTTTCTTCCTGATGTTGTTTCAGCTGTCGTACCTCCTCCCGTAGCGAATCCAGCTCTGTCCTCAGATCTCCATTTTTAAGGGAAAATAAAGTGTTTCGTACAGTTTTCGAAATTGCTTCGTTCATTAGCTTTAGTGTAAGTATGGTTTTGCAATTGTAGATCTTCTTTGCAACAAGCTTGGGAATGCCAAATGTTTCCAGTTCATTCGTGCAGTTCGTATGTGTACATTTCATATACTGCAATTAAGGATTAGCAAGAGATACAGCAAGCATTAAGTGTATGCAGGAGACACGTTTAAGAAAAAAGCTTCAAATTGATTCAGACAGTTTCAGTGAAACAATTATGGAATATAGTATCCCATGCAAAAGAACAGTTAAGCCAAGGAATACCGACAGTAACCATGATGAGTCAATTTCAAATAATAACAAGGTACAAAATACACCAATATCCTCAACACCGATTCCAGCTTCCATTGAAAGATTGTCTAAAGCTATCTTCAAAGATGTCACAGTAGTATTGACATGGTCCATCAACCAAAAGGACTAACAATCATTCAGTGGAATGCCCAAGGGGCGCATAAAAAATTGCAGCACTTTCAGGGCTAAGTAGCAACAAAAAAGGAACAGATATCCTGCTATTACAGGAGAACTTTCTGGGAGATGGACTAGAACGTAAAATCCCAGGTTATCATGGCTTCTTCCTTCCACATGTCTCTAAAGTTCCTAAACGTTTACTATTTACTGATTTACCTTATTTTTTTCAAGCTCCAATCTACACACACTAAATAATATTTTAAATAATGAGGTGAAAAAGTACACTCGTGAATGTCAACCAACTAGATTCCACTTAACTTAATGAAACATTGTATGGTAGCTCTATCCATCATAATATGGACAGTCTTAAGGGGCTGGGAGTTCAACAAATATTCGAATTATACGAAAATTACTTGAAAATGTTAAATAAAACTCCAATTATTTAGCGTAAGAGTCATCAAAGTTTCATCACAATATGTTAAGAAATTGATTTTATATGAATATTTAAAAAATAAGGTTGATAAGGAGAATAGCTCCTGTTCAAAGAAACTGAGGGACCATACATACGTCGGATAGATGCAAGCACCTATCCGACGCACAAAGAAGAAGAATAGTACTAAGGAAGGGTCCACAAAGTGAATATGAAGCTGATGTCTTTTGAGTATTTCAAGAATTGTAATTTAGAGAATTGATGAGTATTACATATTATCACAAATAATAAGGAATAGGTATGTTATTGTGCTGTATTTTGTTATATATCATTTACATACATTGTCCTATGCCAATATCTGCTACTTCCATAAATGACCACAAAACTGGTAAAACCACAAAAAAGTGGAAAATATAAAGCCATATTGGAGACATTTAACAAACTGATGTCCTCATCGCGGCCACTAGAATGTTAGAGGCTCTATATATAATTTTTTTTTTTTTTGAGATATATACAAGAGTTGTTACATTCTTGTACAGCCACTAGTACGCGTAGCGTTTCGGGCAAGTCCTTAATCCTACGGTCCCTGGAATACGATCCCCTGCCGCGAAGAATCGTTTTTTCATCCAAGTACACATTTTACTGTTGCGTTAAACAGAGGCTACAGTTAAGGAATTGCGCCCAGTAAATCCTCCCCGGCCAGGATACGAACCCATGACATAGCGCTCGCGGAACGCCAGGCGAGTGTCTTACCACTACACCACAATAACATAATTTATGTCACGTAACAGTTATATATCAAATTAATTTGATGAATAATTTAAAGACAACTATGTTATTGGAATTTTATGTATTTTTGGAGTAAGTTTATACATGTGAACTTGGCTTCAGCTCTCATATGTGACAATCAGAAGTTTGCGTACTTTGAAACGCACTGCCAGACGAGTTGGGCTTGCATATAGGGAAACACGTACGCCAGCAATGCTCAAGCTCTTTCAGAAAGCCCTAGCCAAGTCGAGGGAGCGCATGACAGAGCTCAGGCAAGATAACTGGGAAACTTTTGTTAACAGTCTCAACTCTCACACCCCCCTCAGCCAGGCATGGAAGGATATTAAAAGAATTAAAGGCGATAAGATCGGCCAAGTAGCACACCCTCACCCTCTACACAGAGCAAACGAGTTAGTCGATGCTTGGGCAACCACCTCTAGCTTCAATAATCTTCCCCCAGACATACAGTTCAGATTAAATGCTGGTTACGGAGATCGAGAAAGGCTCGTTGACTTCATGCTCCACAAGGAAGATGAATGCAACGTGCCATTTACTGAGTTTGAATTACTCGCGGCCCTAAACAAAGGCAAAGCCACATCCCCCGGTGAAGATGGTATCACTTATGACATATTGCGTCTGCTCCCTTTAGTACCAGGGAATCCCCTGCTTGAGCTGTATAATATGAGCTATGTTACTGGGGAGCTTCCTAACTCTTGGACCAACAGTATAATCATTCCAATTCCCAAGCCAAATCAAGAGAATGCTTTCCGCCCAATTTCCCTTACTAGCTGCATTTGCAAAACATTCGAGAGAATGGTCCTAAACCGTCTCCTCCATAGAATAAGAGCCATGCTATCCCCCCAGATATATGGCTTCATGCATGGAAGGAGTGTGCATCATTGCATCACCACCTTTCTTACCCTGAACACTGAAAAGTCATATACCACCTTCCTAGATCTTAAGTCTGTCTTTGATATTGCAAATAGACATGTTATCTTGAGTGAGCTTGCAAGAATGAATATTGGTGGTCGGCTTCTTTGTTGGATCAGGGGTTACTTATCCAACAGGAAGTCATCTGTATTTTTCCAGGGGCATAGAAGTGTAACAAGAGACTTTGAACTAGGCACCCCGCAGGGTGGTGTCCTCAGTCCTACCTTATTTAATATCTTAATAAACACGCTGTTAAACTCTATACCGAGCAAACCCAACGTCCACATCATTAGCTATGCTGATGATATAATGATACACACCGCTGGGTATGCTAACACGCAGAACACTCTTAACTCTGTATTAGACTCATGTCAGGACCTAGGTTTAATTATCTCAGCAGAGAAAACAAAGATACTAAATCGGCGCCCACCCAGGCAGGGAGGAGCTGTTCGCAAAATGCAACTGTCTGATGGCTCCCAGCTTGACTATGTAAACAGATTCAAATACCTTGGCCTTGAGGTGCCACTGTATGGTCCTGTTGTATTCAGACTCTGTCGTCAGTTTAAAGAAAGGCTCCGAGCTCTCAAGGCTGTTGCAGGTTATCACTCAGGCTATGGTGCCAATGTCAGAATTGTCAAAATGATGTACTTTGCATACATCAGATCTTTAGTGGATTATGCTGCACCTCTGCTTGTTTTGATGCCTGAAAGAAAGCTTGGAGGGCTTGAAAAAAATTGCAGAACGAAGCCTTGAGGATAATCCTTGGGTGCCCTCGTACCACAAAGATACTTAATATGAGAAAGGAACTTAATATTCCGAGCGTTGTTTATCGTGTTACTGAAATTAACTGTCAAATTGGTATAAAAATGCTTAGGCTAACTCATCCTAATCCTTGCACAGAAGCCCTCCATAATTTCTTTATTGAAGATCAGCATTGTTCCAAATGGATAACAAAAACTGGAACTCAACTCAGAATGTATGGGGTTCATGATTTGTACCAAGAGAAACAACAACGGCACTTTCCTGCACCGTGGGAGGTTACACCCTTTCCAGTTTTAATCCCTCCCTTTCCACCCAAGAAGCAAATTAGAGATCAGCCCAAGCTTCGTCTTGAGGCAAAGCTCAACGCCTTAAGCCATATTGATGCTCTGTCCACAGAGCATTCTCTCTCTCAAATTATATACACTGATGGTTCCCTACACCGCACCACGGGTGCAGCTGGAAGTGCAGTTGTCCTGACAATGGGCGATGGCCTATACTTTGAGTGGGGAGTCCGTATAAACAACTGGGCCTCTACCCTTCAGACTGAACTATTTGCCTTGATCCTTGCACTGAAATGTGTACAAGTCTCAAAACTTGATGCATTAATTGTAAGTGACTCCTTATCATCCTTAAATGCTCTCAACTCTTTAAGACATAACTGTAACATGCTCGTGTCCGAAATTAGACACAAATACAACAAAATTATTAAGGATGGTAACAGAGTCCATTTCATGTGGTCTCCATCTCATGTTGGCCTCCGAATGCATGATAGAGCTGATAAGTTAGCCAAAGAATCTGCCTTTAAAGGAGCCGTTGAGTGTAACCTTGGATTGTCAATGAGCAATCTGAGAGCAGCAGTACACCGAGAGCTTCAACAAGATCTTGTAGATCTGAGGCAAAGTGAAATTGACACCAGTAATTCCATCTATCATCATACTATCATGCAAGAGGAGCCACACATCTATGGATCATCCAATAAAATCAGCAGACTTCTAGATGTTACTACTGCTCGGCTTAGACTCGGTTACAAGTATCTCTGGGAATTCTCATTATCTGCTGATGTAGACCTGACCAAATGTAAACTGTGTCAACAAAATTATTCGCACACCCTCCGTCACTATGTGATGGAGTGCGAAAAGATACGTGAATTTAGAGACAATTCTATAACCAGCGATGTGTCAATATTTCATTCAAAATGATCTGCTACCAGAAATTTTAGCCAAATATCCCCAGTTTGCTAACTGTAGGTAGTAACTAAGTGATTGTAACCTATCCACCGCTGCCCACTGGATGGGGGGCGGTGTGCAGGACAAACATATAAATTTTGACACTAGCTCTCCACATATGTCAGTTGCTTAATTTAGAACCTGTACTTGAGGTCGATCTCGAACCCATTGTTGATGTGATGACTTATATTGAATTTTGTAACTAGCTCATCAAGATTGTAACTTGCTTAGCTAAATGAATTGTGGGGTTCAGTCCCTGAGCCCATTATGTGCCTCTGTAACCCTTTCCACTACCGCCCACAAGATGGGTATAAGGTGCATAATAAATGAACTAAACTAACTAAGCTCTCATATGTGACAATCAGGAGTGAAAGTGTTGGAAAGTATGGTTACATTAGAGTGATGGTGACACTGAATTGATGGTGACACTGAAGTGATGGTGACATTGGGGTGATGGTGACACTGGAATGATGGTTATATTGGAGTGATGGTGACACTTTAGTGAAGTATGGCTCCCTGTCTAAACTTCAAACCTCTCAGAAGTAACCCATGGCTCCAGAAACTGCACAACCTTGTGCAAATGCAATCTGAAGCTATTTCGGCCCTCCAAGCCACAGCCACCCGACAACAACAAACCATAGACCGCCTCCTTGAATCGTCGACGAACAACAACCAAGAAATTCTCAACTTACAAACTGTTGCAAATGGTGCAATGGATCAAATACATAAGATTCAGGCCGAGGAAACCCTCTCAGCTCAAAGTGACCTCCTTCAAAAGCTGGAAAAACAGATCAATCTCCTTCAGATTCACCAGGCGGCTTCCGAAGATGACCAAGAGCAACAACAACTTCATGACTCCCTGATAATTAGCTCTACTGATCTACCTGATGAACAACAAGGTGAGAATTGTTGTAACATAGCCCACACCCTAATTAATTCAAAGATCAGAGTCAATGTTGAAATCAAATCAGCTATCAGGATAGATAAAAACAGTCCCCGTAGCAGTAGGAGAATGCTCATCAAACTTGCAAATCTCTCTGCGAAGTTTGACCTCATACAATCAGCTGCTAAGTATAAAACCAACCTCTATATAAATGAGTGTCTTACAAAGCAACGTGGATCCCTCCTCTACAGGCTGCGTCAAATTCGCAAACAAAACCTTGGTCTTATCAAGCAGTGCTACACTAGGAATGGAACGATTTTTGCGAAGAAGGAAAGTACAGGAAAAAGATATGAAATAAAATGTGACCAACAACTACTGGCCTTCTTTAGTGATTGTGGTATATCTGAAAACTTGAACCCGACCAATGCCAGTACTTAAAATAACTCTTTCAGTGCCTGAGCCTAACCTAACTTAATCTAACTTTGTCTAAGGTGCTGTCTCTGCCTTACCATTTACCTAATGTTCTCTCATTCATATAATTTCCTAAATAATCCATCAAGTCTCCATGCACTTATGCAAGCATCTACCTCAGTTTCATTGTAAAATTTTACTCTTAAATCTAATCTTACCCTATTCCATTTAAATTTTAAATTTAATTGTATTGATTTATGTCATTTATTGAAATCAATTATTGATCTCATTTTGTTCTTTTAATTAAGTTCATACTAATTATAGGTTAAAAACTAAGCTAAATAAAATTTATTATCTTTAAGATTATTTTACTTTACAATTATCATTTGTCAAATTTTTTATATATTCATCTTGACAGTCTCTACTGATTTTTGTTCTCTCCACCAAACTTGTGTATCCTCCATGGCTATTTATTTATTTATTTATTTATTTATGCATATACAAGAATGTACATAAGGAATGTGAGGATACAAATATGGTAATTACAGTCTTGTAAAGCCACTAGCACGCGCAGCGTTTCGGGCAGGTCCTTAATCTAAGAAAATTTTAAGGAGGTAAATACTTGCAAAATTTATAGACAAAAAAATGATAACAGATTACATGAAATGAAACAAAAAAAAAGATGAGAGAAAATTGTAGGTACAGTATATTAAAGCACATAAGTAGCTAAGATTGATTGCAATTACAGCTTAAAATGGTAGTTGACAACAAATTGGTAGGCACAATACAGCAGAAACAATATAAGATTGATTGCAATGACAGCTTGAATGGTAGTTGACAAAAATTGGTAGTCACAATACAGCATATAGCTAGCACATAAAAGAAGACAGCAATGAACACAATGATAAGGTTGTTGTAACACCCAGGACCTCCCCCCCCCCCTTAGAGTTCACACCCAGGGAAGCCTTCTCCAAGAGGTCAGCCCAGATGACCTCCAGTTTATCTTGTTTATTGATTAAAAATTCCTGGGTTAGTCTTAGTCAGCATAGTTTCAAGTATGTAATATTTCATGCAAGGGAATTAGACTCCAGATTCTTATGTGTAAACATCCTTGGATCTCCCCCTTTTTGGCCAGGTCAGAGGTCAGTCACATGTAATTAATAACTCCTCTCTTGAAGAGTGTATGGTGAATGTCAAACAAGCTTTTTGAAATATTTCTTGAGTGTTTGTACACTCTTGGTGGGTAGCAACAGCAGATCTCCCCCTCCCCCTGTGGGGGTTGTATATATAGGTCCTGTAGGGACTTAAAAGGCAGAGTGCGGTACACCGGGATCGAGAGCGGGGCTGTGAAGAACATCTCAGCCAGGGAGAGACAGATAGCTTAAGGTAATGTGTGTGATCTCTGAGTTTTTGTTCCATGTCCAAATTTCTTAACTTTTTGCCAGTGTTAGAATAGGATTTATAAGTGGTGATTGACATAATTTTGGTCTCAATAAACTCGTTAAATTTCCCGTCTGTGTCAATTGTTGAATCCTCTTAGCCTTTTGGATATAGTGGCTGACAACCGTTTTCATAATTAATAACAGTCATAGAAAGTACTCTCCTAGTCAAGCAATGTTTCTTGCCTCGTTGCTTGATATAGTTTCAATGGTCAAAGGCAGATGGTGGCAGCGTATTTAATCCTTGTGTTAGCATTTCCTTATTGGCAGTGTACCTTTGGTTCCGGTGTAACCATCATATGTCAGCTCATAACAGTGTTATCAAGTGCAACCGATGAGGAAGTGTTACTCAGGATAAGTAGTGTTCCATTATAGTGGTGTTCCAGTATAGTGGTACACTTTAGGGTGGTGTTAATAAGGAATACTATGAAACAATGACATATCCTGCCTGCACACTAGGCAGGCTAGCAAGTCTTCCTCAGAAGGTCTGAAGAACAAAACATACAAAAAAAATGATCAGCAACATTAAAAAAAAAATATATATATGTAATATTCCTACTCTAACATTTAAATCTAACTAATTAAAAATAACAGGAAACATTATACCTAAGTGGGCATACCCTAAACATCTGCTGGGTACCTCATGACCCACAGCCAAACGTATGAGTTATACAAGTTATAAAACATGGTAAAAATACAACAACAAGCCCCGCTCTCGATCCCAGTGTACTGCACTCTGCGTTTCCTAAGTCCCTACAGGACCGTTATATACAACCCCCCACAGGGGAAGGGGGAGATCTGCTGTTGCTACCCACCAAGAATGTACAAACACTCAAGAAATATTTCAAAAAGCTTGTTTAATGTTAGTTTGTTCGTTGACATCCATAAGTGGACTTTTTTTAATTCATTATTCACAACATTATTTAGTGTATGTGGGTTGAGGTTTGAGTAGATAAGGGTAGTATCGTCAGCAAACAATATAGGTTTGAGAATATTAGAGACATTAGGCAGATCGTTTATATATATAAGAAATAGAAGAGGTCCTAAGATGCTGCCCTGTGGCACTCCAACGGTAATTGGTAGAGTGGAAGAAGTTGTATCATTGATGGTTACATATTGGTGTCTGTCACTAAGATAGGATCGGATGTAGTCAAGGGCAAGGCCTCGGATTCCATAATGCTGGAGTTTAAGTAAGAGGTAGTTGTGATTAACAGTATCAAAGGCTTTTCTTAGGTCAATGAAGAGTCCAATCGGAAACTCATTTTTGTCAAGGGCTGAGTAGATAATGTCAAGGAGACTAATGATTGCATCATTGGTGCTCTTTTGGGACCGGAAGCCAAACTGGCAGGGGCTGAGTATGTCGAATTTTACGAGGTAGGAATAGAGCTGTTTGTAAATAATTTTTTCAAATATTTTTGATAGAATGGGTAGATTTGATATTGGTCTATAATTGTTTATGTCCGCCGGATTGCCTCCTTTATGGACTGGCGTTACTCTTGCTTTTTTGAGGATATCAGGGAAGGTGTGATACTCTATAGATTTGTTGAACAGTTGCTATCTAGTGACCTTTATTCTACCTCTAATTGTTTCAATTCTTTTGTTTACTTGCATTTATTGTTGTGTTTTGCCATAATTATTCTCTAATTTTAGCAGACTTAATACTTTGTAAGCTCTTATTGTATTGTTATATTGTTGTGTTTTGCTATAATTACTTTCTATTTTACAGCAGATTTAGTATTTATCTGTTCCTGTAACTGCTTATCTTATTGTATCGTGACATTATCTTATCTATATGCTTACTGATATTGATCCTGATCGAAATCTTCTGTCCCATATCCACACAAATCAGCACATTGATCATCATTATTGCAGGTATTACACAGCAAATCTTGCAAAAAACAAACTCCTAAATAGCACCTGCTTATCAGTTTACAACCAAAATGTTAGGTCACTTGGTAAACATTTTGATGATATAAATGCACTACTTACAGCACTAGGTACTAAATTATCATTCATCATTTTAACAGAAACTTGGCTAAGTAATGACTATACCCAACTCTACAATTTAGCTGGTTATAAAGCCATTCATAACTGCAGGCCTAATAAAAAAGGTGGTGGTACAGCAATATATTACAAAGATACCTTCATTTGCAATAGTGTTATTAGTGATAGAGATGACTATTGTGAATATACCTTTGCCAAGTTCTCCAGTAAATCCCTTAAATCCTCCCTGACTATCGGTGCCATCTATAGATTTCCTAATACCAACATAACTTTATTCTCTGACAATGTAAGGAATCTTATCATAAATAACAATCTCAACAAATATCACATCATTCTGGGAGGTGATTTCAATATTGACCTGGGTCTTCAAAACAACCCTCAAGTTGACTATTTCCGTAACAGCATGCACTCCTGTATGCTAATCCCCACAATCACCAAGCCCACCCGAGTCACTCAAACATCTGCCACTACCCTGGATCACCTATGGACTAATATAACAGCTCCCCTTACATCTGGGGTAATTTATGACAGAACAACTGACCACTATCCTACTTTCCTCATAGCAAACATTGACACATCACCACCAGAAACCAAGAAACTTTCATTCAGGCTACATAGTGAATCAGCTTTAGGCAATCTCTCTAATGCACTTCACAATATTAACTGGGAATCTGAATTTAATAATTCACAGGATATAAACGCATCAACTAACCTCTTTCTCTCCAAAACTCTAAGCCTCTACAACACTCACTGTCCCCTCCATACCAAAACAAGTTACTGATAAAAGAAAAAATAACCCGTGGCTCACAAGTGGCATAATTAAATCAATCAACAAAAAACATGAATACGAAAAGAAATTTAGGAGTGGCCTAGTTTCAAAGGAAGTAGTTAAAAGGTACTCATCAGTGCTTACCAGTATCATAAGAAAAGCAAAACTTTCATATTATGAGACTAGATTCAAAGAAGCAAAAGGCAACATGAAAAGCACATGGAATACCATCTCTAATATCCTGGGAACTAAACAACACTCCCACAACCAGATAACACTCTCTAAGGATGGCCTTACACCGTCATCTGACTTAGAAATGGCGAATGAATTTAATAGCTTCTTTTCATCGATTGGTGCAAGTAAAATCCCACAGACTCAGACACATATCAACACATATCTCTCAGGCAGCTATCCAAACTATCTTCTCCTCTCACCAGTCAGCCCGACAGATGTTGTGTCCATCATACACTCACTAAAAACCAAAGCTGGGAACATCAGTGAAATCCCATCCATTGTATACAAGAGCGCCTCCCATGCCCTTGCGCCACCTATAGCTCTGCTGTTCAACAAATCCCTTGAGTGTCATACCTTCCCTGATATCCTTAAAAAAGCAAGAGTAACGCCAGTTCATAATGGAGGTAATCCGGCAGACATAAACAACTATAGACCAATATCGAACCTACCCATACTATCAAAAATATTTGAAAAATTATCTACAAACAGCTCTACTCCTATCTCGTAAAATTTGACATTCTTAGCCCCTGTCAGTTTGGCTTCCGCTCTCAAAAGAGTACCAACGATGCAATTATTAGTCTCCTTGGTATAATTTACTCAGCCCTTGACAAAAATGAGTTTCCAATTGGACTCTTCATTGACCTGAGAAAGGCCTTTGATACTGTTAATCACGATTACCTCTTATGTAAACTCCATCATTATGGAATCCGAGGCCATGCACTGGACTATATCCAATCCTATCTTAGTGATAGACACCAATGTGTAGCCATCAATAATATAATCTCTCCCATTCTACCAATAACCGTTGGAGTGCCACAGGGCAGCATCTTGGGACCTCTTCTATTTCTTATATACATCAATGATCTGCCTAATGTCTCTAACATTCTGAAACCTATTTTGTTTGCTGATGATACTACCCTCACCTACTCCAACTCCAACCCACATACACTAAATGATGTTGTTAATAATGAACTAAAAAAAGTCCACTTATGGATGTCAACCAACAAACTAACACTTAACATAGAAAAGACCTACTACATCCTATTTGGAAGCAAATCTACAAATGCAATTCAGCTTCAGATAGACAATGTAAACATTAGCAATAAAAATGATGGAAAGTTTCTTGGCATATTCCTAGACAAGAGACTCAACTTCAGTACCCACAAACAACACATAACTAAGAAAGTCTCTAAAACAGTTGGTATACTCTCCAAAATCAGATATTATGTACCTAACTCTGCTCTCATCTCTCTATATTATGCACTAATCTATCCCTATCTCAACTATGGTGTCTGTGCATGGGGTTCAACCACTGCAAACCACCTCAAGTCCATCATCACCCAGCAAAAATCTGCTATCAGAATAATATCAAATTCTGCTTTCAGACAACACACAGCCCCCTTGTTTAACTCCCTAAACATGCTAAACATAATCTCACTCCACAAATTCTCTTGTGTCAACTACATTTACAAAACCCTGTTCTTAAATGCAAATCCTTGTCTGAAACTCTTGGACAGATGTAATAGGACCCATTATCACCACACCAGAAATAAATATCTCTTTGATATCCCCAGAGTTAAACTTAATCTGTGTAAACACTCTATGCAAATAAAGGGACCCAGTTTATGGAACTCACTCCCTACTGAATTGAAAAGCTGTCCAACTTTTACATCATTCAAAATCAATACTAAAAAGTACCTAATTTCATCTTCATAGTTTTTCACTTTTTGCCTTAAAATTGCACTGTATCTATTGCTACCCAATCTCCCAACCTTTATGTTCCCAATTTGAACATCTTTACCATTGTGATCATTGCTGTCTTCTTATATGTGCTGCCAATCTGCTGTATGGTGTTTATAAATCTTGTTTATCTGTATCTTTTGCTACCCAGTCTCCCAATCTTTATGTACCCAATCTGAACATCTTTACCATTGTGATCATTGCTGTCTTATATGTGCTGTCAATCTGCTGTATGGTGTCTATTAATCTTGTTTAAATTACTAATCAAGCTGTCAATGTAATCAATCAGAGCTTTAATATAACAATGTGCTTTAATATACTTACTAAGCTCTCTCATCTCATTTTTCTCTTGCAATGTATCTTTATCATTTATCAATTCTGATAGGAATTACCTACTTAAAATTATCTGCTAGATTAAGGACCTGCCCGAAACGCTGCGCGTACTAGTGGCTTTATAAGAATGTAAATACTGTACTATCCAATGTATTCTCACAAACCCAATGTACCTTCTTGTATATATATAAATAAATAAATAAATAAATAAATAAATAAATAAATAAATATATAAATAAATAAATATATAAATAAATAAATAAATAAATAAATAAATAAATAAATAAATAAATTATGGTTGCCCTGCTTACTCTTCTGCTCTTCACCGTCTTGATGCTTTGCACCATACTGGGCTGCGCCTCAGTTCTGGTGCCTTTTGTTCGACTCCCGTCCTTAGCTTGTATGTTGACACTGGCTTCCTGTCTCTCCAGGACCGCCGTGATCGCTACTGTCTTCGCTATCTTGTTCGGTCCTTGCAACATCCTTCCTCTCGCCTCTGTCGTGCTTTAACTTTTACCCCTCCTGCAGTTCCTGTTCCTCTTCACCACCTCCCTCTGTCTGTCCGGTTATCTCGCTTACAGGATTCTCTTTCCGTTCGTGTTTCTAATGTTTCTCCTCGTGTTGTTCCTTCTTTGCCCCCGTGGAGAGTCCCCCTTCCGCAGTTTTGTACGTCCTAGACCCGCGTCACTAAAGCTATTACCCCTCCTACGGTTCTAAAATGCCTTTTCCTTGAGCACTTTTCTTCTCACTCCCGCTCCGTTTCTGTCTTCACCGATGGGTCCAAGTCTGCGGACGGTGTTGGCTACTCTGTTGTTTTTCCTGATCGCACTTATATGTGTCGCTTATCTCTGGAGACTAGCATATTTACAAAGGAGCTTTAGTAGTGCCCTCATGGCTCTCGGGTCCTTTAATCCGGTTCATCCCGTAGTTGTCGAGATCCAGCATTGGCTGTTTCTTGTTCACAGTAAGTTTAAGTCGGTTAAGTTTTGTTGGGTTCCCAGTCATATTGGTGTGTCTTTAAATGAGCGTGCGGATGCTGCCGCCAAGGAAGCTGTCCGCTCTTGCCCCGTCTCTCGTAAAGGTATTCCATATTCCGACTTTTACCCGGTTATCCATTCCTCCATCCTTACCCGTTGGCTGGCTTCTTGGTCGTCTGTTACTGGTAACAAACTCCGTACTCTTAAATGTTGTGTTTCCTCGTGGCCATCCTCCTACCACCGTAACCGGCGGTGGGAAACTGCTCTGGCGAGGTTGCGTATTGGCCATACTCGCTTAAAGCAATCGACAAGAAACATGAATATGAAAAAAAACTTAGGATTGGCCTAGTTGGAAAGGAAGTAGTAAAGAGGTACTCATTAGTGCTTACCAGGATAATAAGAAAAGCAAGGCGTTCCTATTACGAGAATAGATTCAAAGAAGCAAAAGGCAACATGAAAAGCACATGGAGAGAGATCTCTAACATCCTAGAAGCTAAACAACATTCACATAATAAAATAAAAAATCTCCAAGGATAGTTATACACCAGCAAAAGAAGAATCCGTGGTTTAATAGGGAATGTATGAAAGCAAAGGAGCTGAACAAAAGGGCATGGAGGAACTTCCGTAATAACAGAACACCAGAAAGTAGAGAGAGATACCAGAGAACCAGGAACGAGTATGTTAGTGAGAACAGAAGCTGAGAAAAGGTATGAAAATGATATAGCTAATAAAGGCAAGACCGAACCAAAGCTACTACACAGTCACATCAGGAGGAAGACAACAGTGAAGGAACAGGTGATGAAACTTAGGGTGGGCGAGGACAGGTACACAGAGATTGACAAAGAGGTGTGTGAAGAACTCAACAAAAGGTTCCAGGAGGTCTTTACAATAGAACAGGGAGAAGTCACGGCGCTAGGAGAGGTGGCAGCAAACCAGGTGACCTTGGAAAGGTTCGAAATTACAAGAGATGAGGTCAAGAAGCACCTATTGGAGCTGGATGTGAGAAAAGCTGTTAGGCCGGACGGAATCTCGCCATGGGTATTGAAAGAGTGTGCAGGAGCACTTTGCTTGCCACTCTCCATAGTGTATAGTAGGTCACTGGAAACGGGAGACCTACCAGAAATATGGAGGACTGCTAATGTAGTACCAATATACAAAAAGGGAGACAGACAAGAGGCACTGAACTACAGACCAGTGTCCTTAACTTGTATACCATGCAAGGTGATGGAGAAGATTGTGAGAAAAAACCTAGTAACACATCTGGAGAGAAGAGACTTCGTGACAACCCATCAACATGGGTTCAGGGAGGGTAAATCTTGCCTTACAGGCTTGATAGAATTCTACAATCAGGTAACAAAGATTAAGCAAGAAAGAGAAAGATGGGCGGACTGCATTTTTTGGACTGTCGGAAAGCCTTCGACACAGTACCCCATAAAAGGTTGATGCATAAGCTGGAAAAACAGGCAGGAGTAACTGGTAGAACGCTCCAGTGGATAAGGGAGTACCTAAGCAACAGGAAGCAGAGAGTTACAGTGAGAGGTGAGACCTCAGAATGGCGTGAAATCACCAGTTGAGTCCCACAGGGCTCTGTACTCGGACCTATCCTGTTTGATATACGTAAATGATCTCCCAGAGGGTATAGACTCATTCCTCTCAATGTTTGCTGACGACGCCAAAATTATGAGAAGGATTAAGACAGAGGGGGACAGCTTGAGGCTTCAAGAAGACCTGGACATGCTGCAGGAATGATCGAAGAAATGGCTGTTAGAGTTTAACCCAAGCAAATGTAATGTAATGAAGATAGGGGTAGGAAGCAGGAGACCAGATACAAGGTATCATTTGGGAGATGAAATACTTCAAGAGTCAGAGAGAGAGAGAAAGACCTGGGGTTATCACACCAGACCTGTCCCCTGAAGCTCATATCAAGAGGATAACATCAGCACCATATGCCAGGTTGGCTAACATAAGAACGGCCTTTAGAAACTTGTGTAAGGAATCTTTCAAAACATTATATACCACATATGTCAGACCAATCCTGGAGTATGCAGCTCCAGCATGGAGTCCATATCTAGTCAAGCATAAGACTAAACTGGAAAAGGTTCAAAGGTTTGCCACCAGACTAGTACCCGAGCTGAGAGCTATGAGCTACGAGGAGAGACTACGGGAATTAAACCTCACTTCGTTGGAAGACAGAAGAGTTAGTAAGGGACATGATCACCACATTCAAGATTCTCAAGGGAATCGACAGGGTTGATAAAGACAGGCTATTTAACACAAGGGGCACACGCACTAGGGGACACAGGTGGAAATTGAGTGCCCAAATGAGCCACAGAGATATTAGAAAGAACTTTTTTAGTGTTAGAGTGGTTGACAAATGGAATGCATTTGGATGTAATGTGGTGGAGGCTGACTCCATACACAGTTTCAAGTGTAGATATGATAGAGCCCAATAGGCTCAGGAACCTGTACACCTGTTGATTGACGGTTGAGAGGCGGGACCAAAGAGCCAGAGCTCAACCCCCACAAGCACAACTAGGTGAGTACAACTAAGTGAGTACCTGCAACAGATCTTGAAACAACAACTGAATTTAATAGCTTCTTTTCATCGATTGGTGCTAACCTTGCCCGAAAAATCCCAAAGACTCAGACATATGTTACCACATATCTTTCAGGCAGGTATCCAAACTCTCTTCTCTCTCCGGTCAGCCCTCCAGATGTTGTGTCCATCATTCACTCTCTAAAAACCAAAGCTGGGAACATTAGTGAAATACCATCGATGGTATACAGGAGTGCCCCCCATGCCCTTGCACCACCCATAGCATTTCTGTTCAATAAATCCCTAGAGTGTCATACCTTCCCTGATATCCTTAAAAAAACAAGAGTAACGCCAGTTCATAAAGGAGGTAACACGGCAGACATAAATAATTACAGACCCATATCAAATCTACCTATATTATCAAAAATATTTTAATTTTTTTTTACAAACAGCTCTACTCCCTTATAAAATTCAATATACTAAGTCCTTGTCAGTTTGGCTTCCGCTCCCAAAAGAGTACCAATGATGGTATTGTTAGTCTGCTTGACTTAATCTTCTCAGCCCTCGACAAAAGTGAGTTTCCAATTGGACTCTTCATTGACCTGAGAAAGGCTTTTGATACTGTTAACCATAACTACCTCTTACTTAAACTCCACCAATATGGAATCCGTGGCCTTGCCCTGAACTATATCCGATCCTATCTTAGTAATAGACACTAATATGTAGCCATCAATGATATAACCTCTCCCACTCTACCAATAACTGTATGGGTGCCACAGGGCAGCATCCTAGGACCCTCCTGTTACTTATATACATCAATGATCTCCCTAATGTCTCTAACATACTTAAACCTATATTGTTTGCTGATGATACTACTCATCTACTTTGACCCCAACCCACTCATGTTAAATAAGGTTGTAAACAATTAATTAAAAAAAGTCTACTTGTGGATGTCAACCAACAAGCTCACACTAAACATAGAAAAGACCTACTACATCTTATTTGGAAGCAAATCAACAAATACAATTCAGCTTCAGATAGATAATGTAAACATTAGCAATAAAAATGATGGAAAGTTTCTTGGCCTGTACTTAGACAAGAGACTCAACTTCAGCACCCATATACAACACATAACTAAAAAGGTTTCTAAAACAATTGATATACTCTCTAAGATCAGATATTATGTACCCTACTCTGCTCTCCTCTCACTCTATTATGCACTTATCTATCTCTATCTTACTTATGGTAGCTGTGCTTGGGGTTCAACCTCTGCAAACTACCTCAAGCCCATCATCATCCAGCAAAAATCTGCTATCAGGACAATAACTAACTCTACTTTCAGACAACACACAGCTCCTCTGTTTAAATCCCTCAACATGCTAAACATAAATTCAGTTCACACATTTTCCTGTGTAAATTACGTTTATAAAACCCTTTTGCTAAGTGCAAACCCTGTTCTGAAACTCTTCCTGGACAGATGTAACAGAACACATGTCCACCACACCAGACATCAATATCTCTTTGATATCCCCAGAGTCAAACTTAATCTATGTAAACGCTCTATGTAAATAAAGGGACCTAGTCTATGGAACTTATTCCTTAATGATTTGAAAAGCTGTCCAACTTTTGCCATATTCAAAAATAAAACCAAAAAGTACCTAATTTCATCTTCAAAGTTTTCTACCATGGGCTTTATCTTCACACTGTATCTAGCGCTACTCAATCCCCCAATATTTGTACCTAAGCCATATTACTTTAACATTGTAATCTTAGATATCATTTTGTGATATATACAAGAGTTGTTACATTCTTGTACAGCCACTATTACGCGTAGCATTTCGGGCAAGTCCTTAATCCTATGGTCCCTGGAATACGATCCCCTGCCGCGAAGAATCGTTTTTTCATCCAAGTACACATTTTACTGTTGCGTTAAACAGAGGCTACAGTTAAGGAATTGCGCCCAGTAAATCCTCCCCAGCCAGGATACGAACCCATGACATACCGCTCGCGGAACGCCAGGCGAGTGTCTTACCACTACACCACGGAGACTGCAATTTGATATCATGGTTGTTGTATTGAGTGCATTTTCTACTGCATTATTCCTTGAAACTTTTCCTCGAAATGATCCTCATATCAGTGAACCATTATACTGTGAACATTCAGTGAACCATTGTATAACCCTGAAATGCTATTCTCATGTATCTAGTAATCCTTGTTTCTTTATTGTGTATTATTCTGATCTGCTTTTGTGTCAATATTTCTTCAAATTACCTGTAAACATTTTTGTTGATTTTACTGTAATTATTTTACTTAAAATTATCTGTACCTGTAAAGAAAAGCTATAAAATACCTGGTAACATTTTTTATCAATTTTACTGTTAATTTATAAAAAAAAAAAAAAAAACTGTTAGTTTAAAGACTTACCCGAAACGCTATGCGTGCTAGTGGCTTTACAAGAATGTTAATTCAACTTATTTTCTATATTCTCTGTTAACCTCCAGTGTAACTTCTTGTATAAAAATAAAAAAAATAAAATAATATAAATAACAAAACTATTTATGATGGGTTCAAGCGACGATTGAGTAGTGCGCAAAGCGTCCCTCACCTGTGACGTCACAGCGTCATCCGCCGCCAGGAACATCAACAAAGCGGTCAGTTTGTGGTCCGTGCAGTCAGCAAGAAGACAAACACTTCATGCAATCACGCAAATATTATCGTAAGTAAACACTTATATTTTATAATATTATTAGATTCTGGTGCTGGCTATAGTGCTGGTGTATTGAGAGGTGAGGAGCAGTGGTGGTGTATTGAGAAGTGAGGGGCAGTGGTGGTGTATTGAGAGGTGAGGGGCAGTGGTGGTGTATTGAGAAGTGAGGGGCAGTGGTGGTGTATTGAGAGGTGAGGGGCAGTGGTGGTGTATTGAGAGGTGAGGGGCAGTGGTGGTGTATTGAGAGGTGAGGGGCAGTGGTGGTGTATTGAGAGGTGAGGGGCAGTGGTGGTGTATTGAGAGGTGAGGGGCAGTGGTGGTGTATTGAGAGGTGAGGGGCAGTGGTGGTGTATTGAGAGGTGAGGGGCAGTGGTGGTGTATTGAGAGGTGAGGAGCAGTGGTGGTGTATTGAGAGGTGAGGGGCAGTGGTGGTGTATTGAGAGGTGAGGGCAGTGGTGGTGTATCGAGAGGTGAGGGGCAGTGGTGGTGTATTGAGAGGTGAGGGGCAGTGCTGGTGTATTGAGAGGCGAGGGGCAGTGCTGGTGTATTGAGAGGTGAGGGGCAGTGGTGGTGTAAAGAGAGGTGAGGGGCAGTGGTGGTGTATTGAGAGGTGAGGGGCAGTGGTGGTGTATTGAGAGGTGAGGGGCAGTGGTGGTGTATTGAGAGGTGAGGGCAGTGGTGGTGTATTGAGAGGTGAGGGGCAGGGTGGTGTATTGAGAGGTGAGGGGCAGTGGTGGTGTATTGAGAGGTGAGGGGCAGTGCTGGTGTATTGAGAGGTGAGGGGCAGTGGTGGTGTATTGAGAGGTGAGGGGCAGTGGTGGTGTATTGAGAGGTGAGGGGCAGTGGTTATGGATACAATAGTGGTTTTGTGGAATAGTGGGGCAGTGGTTTTGGATAAATTTGATCCTCATTGCTTTATCTTACTATTATTGAATGTCAATAACCGTATTATGCAATTTCAATTTCTTCTATTTATTATAACCCGGACATAACCGGGGGGATATTAATAGGGTATTAAAAGTATCAACACAGGACAGAACACGAAACAATGGATATAAATTGGATAAGTTTAGATTTAGGAAAGACTTGGGTAAATACTGGTTCAGTAACAGGGTTGTTGATTTGTGGAACCAATTGCCGCGTAACATTGTGGAGGTGGGGTCCCTCGATTGTTTCAAGCACGGGTTGGACAAGTATATGAGTGGGATTGGGTGGTTATAGAATAGGAGCTGCCTCGTATGGGCCAATAGGCCTTCTGCAGTTACCTTTGTTCTTATGTTCTTATGTTAAGACACTCCGTACATTGACAACATCGCACACTAATATTTTTACCACTTCGGACACCAGCTTTCGACGTTTCGCATATGTGTACGTGTTTCATATTAAAACGACAATATAATGCTATTAACAATTAAAATCTTCTGTTTAACAGGCATATAGTTATTAAATGAAGTTTAGTGATGTAATAGACATAATCCGGAGTTGGTAAGGACGCCGCCCGCCAGCGTAAACACAACACACCCGAATGCCCACAAACACGATACAACGCACAAAACACAACACTTCTGTCAGTTTTTGGATAAACTCCTTTTATATTTATTATGTGAGAGTTATACTTGTATAAAATGATAACTATTATAGGTAAGCGCCTAATATTTAATATTAATCAATAAAAAAGAAGTCAGAAGCCACACGCCTGTCTGTACATGTCTTTTGTGTAAAAGTATTTTGGGCGCTCATGTACTTGTGCGCTAGCTGGCGTTCACAACTGTTCTCGCCTACAAGCATTAGAATTAAACAAACGAATTTATTTTTTCATTTATATACAAGAGAAGGCTACCCTTGAGTCTGTAATATTCATCTGATCACTGGTCTCCCATTTGATCCTCATTGCTTTATCTTACTATTATTGAATGTCAATAACCGTATTATGCAATTTCAATTTCTTCTATTTCTTTCTTTATTATGCACCCCATACCCATCCCGTGGGCGGTGGTGTAAAGGATTACAGAGGCACATAATCGGTTCAGGAACTGAACCCTCTAGTTCGTTTAGCTAAGCAAATAACAATGTTTGACGCTAGTTACAAAATTATTAATGTTGTATACACATGTACACACACTCATACATACATGTACATATATATATATATATATAATTTATATATATATATATATATATATATGTCGTACCTAGTAGCCAGAACGCAATTCTCAGCCTACTATGCAAGGCCTGATTTGCCTAATAAGCCAAGTTTTCTTGAATTAATATATTTTCACTAATTTTTTTTCTTATGAAATGATAAAGCTACCCATTTCATTATGTATGAGGTCAATTTTTTTTATTAGAGTTAAAATTAACGTAGATATATGACCAAACCTAACCAACCCTACCTAACCTAACCTATCTTTATAGGTTAGGTTAGGTTAGGTAGCCGAAAAAGTTAGGTTAGGTTAGGTAGGTTAGGTAGTCGAAAAAACATTAATTCATGAAAACTTGGCTTATTAGGCAAATTGGGCCTTGCATAGTAGGCCAAGAAGTGAGTTCTGGCTATTAGGTACGACATATATATATATATATATATATATATATATATATATATATATATATATATATATATATATATATATATATATATAATCTAATAATATATACTGGTCTAATAAAATAATTAGACCAGTTAATACTCTCACTCATTGTGTTAGGATATGTTAGCTTGATAAAACTGACTGTTCATTGTTGAGAAATGTGTTAACAAACAATATATCTGACATTATCAAGACTGTAGCTTGCTTAGCAAAAGGAACTTTTTTTAAATTTGGGTTCAGTTTAACTACCGCTCAATGGATGAGTAATTGGGGCATAATAAAGGAACTAAGCTGATAAAATGAAAGATGGGAAAACAACATTAGATATAAACTCGAGAGACGTTTTCATGTTAACCCGAAAATTATTTGAGGAGCAAGACGGACTGCGGGTCAGGCAATTGGTCTTCATGCTATCGTGATGGGGGATCAGCCATTACACGTGTTAATGACTCTTGTATAGTTGTGTAGTTAAGGACAACTTATCTTATGTATGTATGTATGTACTAACCTAGTTGTGGTTGCGGGGGTTGAACTTTGGCTCTTTGGTCCCGCCTCTCAACCGTCAATCAACTGATGTACAGATTCCTGAGCCTACTGCATGGGCTCTGTCATATCTACATTTGAACCTGTGTATGGAGTCAGCCTCCACCACATTACTGCCTAATGCATTCCATTTATTAACTACTCTGACACTGAAAAGTTCTTTCTATAATCTCTCTGGCTCATTTGGGTACTCAGCTTCCACCTGTGTCCCCTTGTGCGTGTACCACATGTGTTAAATAAATGTATGTATGTATGTAAGGAGAAAGAAAGAGATGAAGACCGAGACAGAGAAATAGATATAGACAGAGTCAGGGAGAGAATGTTAGACACAGAGACGGACAGATAAGGATATGCAAAGTCAGTGAGAGAATGACAGAGATAGAGCGAGGAAAGAGACAGAGAGATAGGCTGACACAGAGAATGGCAGAAACGAGGAGAGGCAGAGACAGAGGGACAGGGACAGACGGACAGGGCCAGAGGAGGGACGGGGGAACAGAGGGGGAGGGGGGCAGTGGGACAGAGAGGGAGACAGGGACAGAGAAGGGGACAGGGACAGAGACAGAGGGACAGGGTCAGAGAGGGGGACTGGGGGACAGAGGGAGGAGAGGGGGGGCAGGAGACCAAGAGAGAGGGGACAGAGGAGAGACAGGGGATAGAAAGAGTGGGCAGGGGGACAGAGGGAGGAACAGGGGGCAGAAAGGGCGGAAAGAGAGAGGGACAGGGGGCAGAAAGGGCGGAAAGAGAGAGGGACAGGGGGCAGAGATAGGGACAGGGGAACAGAGACAGGGACAAGGGGACAGAGATGGATAGGGGGACTGGAGGAAAGGGAGGGGGACAGATGAAGGACAGCGGACAGAAAGAGTGGGCAGGGGGACAGAGAGAAGGACAGGGGGACAGAGATGGACAGGGGGACAGAGAGAGGAACAGGAGGACAGAGAGGAACAGGGGGACAGAGAGAGACAGGGGGACAGAGAGAGGGACAATGGGACAGAGAGGGACAGGGGGACAGAGAGAGGGACAATGGGACAGAGAGGGACAGGGGGACAGAGAGATGGAAAGGGGGGACAAGGGGACAGGGGGAAAGGGATCGAGAACAGAGGACAGAAAATGTGGGCAAGGGGACAAAGATGGACAGGGGGACAAAGATGGACAGGGGGACAGGAGGAATGGGGGGAGATGTATGAGGGGGGAATGTTTGCGAGAGATGGAGAAGGGATATTTAGAACGGTAAGTTAGAGAGGGGGGCAACTAAGGCGCATCATTGAAAAGCAAATGAGCATCATTGCAGTAGCAGGAGCCACGCACATCTTCAGCCTGCGTTGTTGAGACATTGTCAATTAAGTGGTGTCCAACAGCAGTATCTTCGGTATTTAAGCGATACCTTAAAAAATACTGGAAATATTGAAATATATTAATCCAGATATTAATCCCCTTGTGCAACGCACACAAGAGGCAACAGCTTCTAGCTCTACAAGCGGCAATATAAAATAGAGAATAGGCGATTGTTTTCACTCATAGTGTAATAAACCCACCCACCCGCTGAAGCCGTAAATACCAAGACATTACTTCCGTTTAAAATTCAGCCGGAATAATCCTCAGGTATGTGGAGGATGTGGGAGGCCTTTGATCAACCGCCGACTTCCTGCCCCGTCGACGGGGCCACCAGCCCTCAGTCTGCCCTCAGCCAAATTCATGTGAAACATGTATGTGTGTGTATTAAATATTTTAATTTATTATTTCCAAGATTTAGCTGTTAGCTCTTGGACCCCACCTTTCTAAGCGTCGGTTGTCTAATGTACCGACTCTCGGCCTCTTTTCCTCCATCCTATCTAAACAACATATATTTTTATCTAACACACACACATCCCCAAGATGCAGCCTTTAGCAGCTTCCTGACTTTCAGGTTCCTATTTACTGCAAGGTGAATAGAGGCATTAGTGTGTGTATGTTTGTGTCTGTGTGTGTGTGTTTGTGTGTATACTCACCTAGTTGTGGTTGCGGGGGTTGAGCTCTGGCTCTTTGGTCCCACCTCTCAACTGGCAATCAACTGATGTACAGATTCCTGAGCCTACTGGGCTCTATCATATCTGCATTTGAAACTGTGTATGGAGTCAGCCTCCACCACATCACTGCCTAATGCATCCCATCTATTAACTACTCTGACACTGAAAAAGTTCTTCTAACATCCCAGTGGCTCATTTGGGTACTAAGTTTCCACCTGTGTCCCCTTGTTCGCCTACCACCCGTGTTAAACAGTTTATCTTTATGTACCCTATCAATTGCTCTGAGAATTTTGTAGGTAGTGATCATGTCTCCCCTTACTCTTCTGTCTTCCAGTGTCATGAGGTGCATTTCTCGCAGCCTGTCCTCGTAATTCATGCCTCTTAGTCCTGGGACTAGCCTATTGGCATACCATTAAACTTTTTCAAGCTTCGTCCTGTGCTTGACAAGGTGTGTGTGTGTGTGTGTGTGTGTGTGTGTGTGTGTGTGTGTGTGTGTGTGTGTGTGTGTGTGTGTGTGTGTGTGTGTGTGTGTGTGTACGTGTACGTGTACGTGTACGTGTACGTGTATAACACACACGTACTTATGTGGTATGTATGTACTACATAATTATAAGGCGTTTGCTGAATTAGAAAAGTCGGCTAGCAGTCCACCCTTAACGACACAATTAACTCATTACATAAAAAAAAATACGTGGCTGTGCAACAGTGTGTGGGAATTGGGGAACTGGTGTGCATTTAGACGACTGGTGAGGACCAACAATGACGTAGAAGGATGGCACCAGCGTCTGAATCAAAGGGCAGTGAGGGACAACTTGGCTTTATATATTTTAATCCCCTTACTGTACCGTGAGGCGTCCCTGGTAACCTTGCAATACCAACTGGTTTCTGATCAAAAGCTAAAGTCAAGTCGCCGCAAGGGCAATAAAGAGAAACAGGAACATTTGTGGAAGCTTTGGGACCGTTACGAGGAAAAACAGGTAAGCACCTCACAGTTCCTCAAGGAATGTTCACGTTTTATCCCAGGAAGTGCCTGAACTAGAATTAGAAAACAGCAGTCTGTTTACTGGTTGTTATTTAACGTAAGTTAGTTGTAAATGATAATGTAAAAATAGCCACTGAGAACTGATGAGTTGCACAAGACTTTTGTTCGCAAAGAGAGAATTGATTACAAACTTGGACTGCCTTTGAGCAGCCTGAGGGCAGCAATATCCCAGGAACATCAACTAAATTTCGGAGACTTGAAGCAAAGTGAAATTCACACCAGTTACTCCATCTATCATCATTCTATTATGCAGGAAGAACCGCACGTCTATGGGTCATCCAACAATGTTAGCAGACTTCTAGATGTTACCACTGCTAGGCTTAGGCTCGGCTACAAGTACCTCTGGGAGTTTGTAACATCTGCTGATGTAGATTTGACTAAATGTAAACTCTGTCAGCAGAACTATTCGCTTACTTTGCGTCATTATATAATGGAATGTGAAAAAATCGCGGAATTTAGAGATAACACCATCAATAGTGTCCAAGAAATGTGTAAGTACTTCATTCATAATGATGTGCTGCTCGAAATCTTAGCGAAGTATCCAAAATTTGCTTACTGTAGGTAATGCATGCACATTACTGTAAAGCTGCCGCCCAGTTGGGTGGGTGTGCAGCAAGACTAGTAACTGTGTGACTCACCATAGATGTAAAGTGCCTTGTATAGTGACTGTTGTGAGCCTCTTGTTGATCACTTGTGACACAAAGATTATTGATGTGTGTATTTGTGTAGGTGATTAGATATGTATGTATATATATATACGTATATATATATGTACATGTATGAATGAGAGTGTGTACATGTATATATAATATTAATAATTTTGTAACTAGCGTCACAAATTGTTATTTGCTTAGCTAAACGAACTAGAGGGTTCAGTTCCTGAACCGATTATGTGCCTCTGTAATCCTTTACACCACCGCCCACGGGATGAGTATCCCGTGGGATACTCATGTAAATGAGTATTACTCATTTACTCGTGGGATACTCGTGGGATAAGTAAAAGCGAAGCTATACCTAATAAATTCCCTGTAACCTACCTTACCCTTCTATTGTCAACCAATGTCTGTTTTTTTCTTTAAAGAGCGCTGTTTGTCGACATAATTGTATTTGTGCTGCTTTTTCATCTATGTTTTCATTTCTTGTTTTCATTCTACTCATTATGCTCAATTAGTATTAAGCTTGTCATTTAAGTTTATCATGCCCGAAACGCTTTGCGTAATAGTGGCTTTAGGCATTGTATGTACTAGCTCTACCTATAAGTCAAACAATCCTTGTAAATATTTATTGTATGTATGTACCTTACCTAAATAAAATTGTATTGTATTGTATTGTATAATAACAACAGTGAACACAAACCAGCGCATATACGAACGGAATGGTTTGTATGTACAAACTTCTCAGTGAACGAAGTTGTTTCTAGCCCGGTATCCGAAATTGCAGTATACGACTTGACCAGTCCCCGTGGTGGTGTATTGAGAGGTGAGGGGCAGTGGTGGTGTATTGAGAGGTGAGGGGCAGTGCTGGTGTATTGAGAGGTGAGGGGCAGTGGTGGTGTATTGAGAGGTGAGGGCCAGTGGTGGTGTATTGAGAGGTGAGGGACAGTGCTGGTGTATTGAGAGGTGAGGGGCAGTGCTGGTGTATCGAGAGGTGAGGGGCAGTGCTGGTGTATTGAGAGGTGAGGGGCAGTGCTGGTGTATTGAGAGGTGAGGGCCAGTGGTGGTGTATTGAGAGGTGAGGGGCAGTGGTGGTGTATTGAGAGGTGAGGGGCAGTGCTGGTGTATTGAGAGGTGAGGGGCAGTGGTGGTGTATTGAGAGGTGAGGGGCAGTGGTGGTGTATTGAGAGGCGAGGGGCAGTGGTGGTGTATTGAGAGGTGAGGGGCAGTGCTGGTGTATTGAGAGGTGAGGGGCAGTGCTGGTGTATTGAGAGGCGAGGGGCAGTGCTGGTGTATTGAGAGGCGAGGGGCAGTGCTGGTGTATTGAGAGGCGAGGGGCAGTGCTGGTGTATTGAGAGGCGAGGGACAGTGCTGGTGTATTGAGAGGCGAGGGACAGTGCTGGTGTATTGAGAGGCGAGGGGCAGTGCTGGTGTATTGAGAGGCGAGGGGCAGTGCTGGTGTATTGAGAGGCGAGGGGCAGTGCTGGTGTATTGAGAGGCGAGGGGCAGTGCTGGTGTATTGAGAGGCGAGGGGCAGTGCTGGTGTATTGAGAGGTGAGGGGCAGTGCTGGTGTATTGAGAGGTGAGGGGCAGTGCTGGTGTATTGAGAGGTGAGGGGCAGTGCTGGTGTATTGAGAGGTGAGGGGCAGTGCTGGTGTATTGAGAGGTGAGGGGCAGTGCTGGTGTATTGAGAGGTGAGGGGCAGTGCTGGTGTATTGAGAGGTGAGGGGCAGTGCTGGTGTATTGAGAGGTGAGGGGCAGTGCTGGTGTATTGAGAGGCGAGGGGCAGTGCTGGTGTATTGAGAGGCGAGGGGCAGTGCTGGTGTATTGAGAGGCGAGGGGCAGTGCTGGTGTATTGAGAGGTGAGGGGCAGTGCTGGTGTATTGAGAGGTGAGGGGCAGTACTGGTGTATTGAGAGGTGAGGGGCAGTGGTGGTGTATTGAGAGGTGAGGGGCAGTGCTGGTGTATTGAGAGGCGAGGAGCAGTGCTGGTGTATTGAGAGGCGAGGGGCAGTGCTGGTGTATTGAGAGGCGAGGGGCAGTGCTGGTGTATTGAGAGGTGAGGGGCAGTGCTGGTGTATTGAGAGGTGAGGGGCAGTACTGGTGTATTGAGAGGTGAGGGGCATTGCTGGTGTATTGAGAGGTGAGGGGCAGTGGTGGTGTATTGAGAGGTGAGGGGCAGTACTGGTGTATTGAGAGGTGAGGGGCAGTGCTGGTGTATTGAGAGGTGAGGGGCAGTGCTGGTGTATTGAGAGGTGAGGGGCAGTGCTGGTGTATTGAGAGGTGAGGGGCAGTGCTGGTGTATTGAGAGGTGAGGGGCAGTGGTGGTGTATTGAGAGGTGAGGGGCAGTGGTGGTGTATTGAGAGGTGAGGGGCAGTGCTGGTGTATTGAGAGGTGAGGGGCAGTGCTGGTGTATTGAGAGGTGAGGGGCAATGGTGGTGTATTGAGAGGTGAGGGGCAATGGTGGTGTATTGAGAGGCGAGGGGCAGTGGTGGTGTATTGAGAGGCGAGGGCCAGTGGTGGTGTATTGAGAGGCGAGGGGCAGTGGTGGTGTATTGAGAGGCGAGGGGCAGTGGTGGTGTATTGAGAGGCGAGGGGCAGTGGTGGTGTATTGAGAGGCGAGGGGCAGTGGTGGTGTATTGAGAGGCGAGGGGCAGTGGTGGTGTATTGAGAGGCGAGGGGCAGTGGTGGTGTATTGAGAGGCGAGGGGCAGTGGTGGTGTATTGAGAGGTGAGGGGCAGTGGTGGTGTATTGAGAGGTGAGGGGCAGTACTGGTGCATTAAGAGGTGAGGGCCAGTGCTGGTGTATGGAAAGGCGAGGTACTGTGCTGCACACACAGTATATAAAAACAGCATAATATTTTAATCACAAGCAGTGTTTCCTAATGGCTCCTTGAGACTTATGTGCAAAGTACTTAACCCAGTTATAAGTTCCAAATCATGTGTGTCATATTATTAAACATCACTTTAGAAAGCTGATTTATGTTATTTCTTAGTGTTCACTACTACTAGGTAATGATAAATATATATCTCACTGATATATTATTAATTATATTCAGCTATTGCAGATGATTTTGATGCTGCAAACTGGAGAAGCATAGCTGCGGAAGACACGTCTGAAGTGGAAACTTAAAACGAAGCTTCAGATATGAAGCAAAGAATGCCAAGAATAACAAATGTAAGCATTGAAAACCTAGTTCAGTAATGAAAAAATTTCACAAAATTGACATACTGTGCATTATTTCATCTCATTGTCAATCATATTTAATGATTTTTTTTTTATGGAGTAATCTTTGCTATGTTGATAGTGCTCGTTGTGTGTCTGCAGGTGCATTCATTGTGTGTATGATGCCTGGTGTTAAAGTATTATTTCTTACTCGTTCATGCTCTCATTTAGACGTTTGGCCTCGATGAGGTTCAGTCTTGTGACTGGTGTGTGGCACGTTTCTGTTGAAATGTAGTCTTTTCGAGACTACATTTCAAATATTACCTAACATACATGGCTACTCCCTCTCCTTGTCTAATATATCTGTCGGTGTGAAATAGATTAAATCCATTTATTTGATATTCATCTAATCCATAATCCATCTAATATCCATAATCAACTATATCAAACCCTATTACAGGTAAAACCAGTAGGCATTCTACTGTATTTTATCAAACCCCTATTAGAATAATAGATCTTGTAATGATTTTGCAAAAATAGTGCCATTTACTATTTTTAAAATATTATTAAAAAATTTACCGATATGGTGCATTCGGATGACAAACCAAATTTTTCACTTTTGACAATTGAGCACCTGCTACATCCAGATTCCCGGGAGGAAAGGAAGGACGATCTTTGGAATCATTACCTAAGTAGACAGGAAAGCTCATTTATCAAAATTTACATTATACATTGTGACGATAATCTCCTTCAAGAGATTGAGCCTGCTCTTCCCTCCAAAATTACGTCTTCACAATTATATAAAAGACTATGGAAGAAATGTCCAACAACGACAACAACACCAGCACCAGCAAGGCTTGCAAGGGTGAGCAGAAACGTATGCAGCCCGCCACCTGTTCGGACCCAAATCACCAAACTACCCGTTGATCGCTACGGCTCCGCTGATTGGTCGCCGGTCTGGCTGCACCTGCACTCGCCCCCCAATACTACCTGATGTCTGGGGTCGCCCCAACATCAGTCCGCAGAATGTTCCGTGCTTTCGTAGCCAGCACTCCTCCCAGCTAGACTCTAGAGTGTACTGAGAGAGGTGGTGGCTTTAAGCCAATATTCCAGCACCTCCCACTTACCTTTTGTATTGCACTTCTTGTTATTTTGCCTTAACGTAACTTTCATTGTGTCATTTAAGTATTCTTATTATTTTGATTCATTGATTTTATTATACATATTTGTTTGTCCATATTTTCATGTTTTGATTTATTTAACGTAATTAAAATTTCATTGTTAAAGTTTTACTTGTGTTTTGTGTGTCTTCTCCTTACCTTACCACAGACGAAGTTCCAGTTTTTCTATTTTTTTTTATAACTATGTGACGAGGCCATACCCCTAGCCTTAAACAGCCGAACACCAACGCGTTACCGTCACAAGTTATATGGGGGCCTGTCCTAGGAGCTTCACTCAGGTACTGGTGCCAAGTGGTAATTTATGGTAAGCGTATTTAACTCTGTTAACGTAGCTTTACTATTTTTCATTCAATTTCATTTTTTATAAGGTGCGGTGTATTGTGCATTACGAGAGTAACATATAGTGAAGGTGAGACAACTTTGGATTACGTGGTGACTGTAGGCCTCAGTCATACTCTTAATTGGTCATCTCTCCCTCCATGTTATTACTCGTATTTACCATCTATGTCCCTTGAATATTTCTCATTCTGACAGATCATCATATTGGTACCCTGGTACTGTGGTCTGCCCCGGGTCAAGAGTACCCAATCTTCTGCAATCTGACTGTAGGAGGACAAAGAGGGCCATAGTTCCTCTAGCTCGAACTTTAGTTGCTGAATTGGGACCTCAGCAGCAGTTCTCGTCACCAGTTGACACCTCGCACCCCTACACGTCAGTCAGAGATGATGATACATACAACGGTAGGGAATTAGCTTATTTTTTCAGAGCACAAAAGTTCGCTAATTCTGTAAGTATCATATTAAATTCAGTAGGAAAAACTTGCTTTATGTCCTTTAGAGACTTGGCAAGGTATGCCTACATCCTTGGACTACCAATTTTACTTTTGAAGCATTTAACTGTTTCATTTGTTTTCGAAACTTTGTTTCATTTGTTAGTAGGATTTTCTTGCCCTTATTCTCTTACATGAGTACCGGGTACAAGATTTCCTGCGCCCTTGATTTAATTTAATCATTTAATATCTTTCACTTAACGTTAAATTGTTAAAGATCACACAGGATAGGTGCCAGTTGCCACGTTGTCCTGTTTCTGACATTTCATTATTGAACATTCGTGTACCTTTATTTGCTAATTTCACCATGTTTCGTCTCCAAACTTTCCGTGCAAATCCAGCAGGTGAAATAGGGACTTTAAGTCGTGCCAACAGGACTGAACTACAAACTCTTGCACATGAGTATCAACTAGAAGTTCCCTACCAAGCCAACAAAAATGACCTACACAACCTGTTGCTGGATTACTATTTAGAGCAAGGTAAGATAGACTCTGAAACTCATGAAACTTACTATATTGCAGATAAAACTGATTTGGCAACGCTGAAACTCAAACTAGAGCTGGCCAAGATTGAAGAACGAACAGCTGCCATACGGAGGGAAGAACAAGAACGCGAAGCTGCTATGAGGAGAGACGAACGAGAACGCGAAGCTGCTTTGAGGAGAGAAGAACACGAACGCGAGGTCGCATTACTCCGTGAACGTGAACGAGTACAGCTTGAAACACTCCAGGAGCGGGAACGCTTACAGCTTGAAACCAAACAACGCGAGTTGGAAATACAACGCGAACATGACAAGCAACAAGCGACTCTGGCTCTAGAGTGTCGTCAACGCGAAATCGCCTTGGAAACTTCACACTTCACTCAACGCCAGCAAGCTACTGCCAATCTTCCCGTCAGTTTTAATATATCACATGCAAGTAAGTTAATGCCATCCTTTGTAGAAGCAGAAGTTGATGTGTTCTTTACCACCTTTGAAACCCTTGCTAATCAACTCAGTTGGCCTGTCGACCAATGGGCCACACTTCTCAGAGTCCATCTTACAGGTAGAGCTGCAGTCACACTCAGTACTTTGGCGTCTGAGAATGACTACTACACTCTGAAACAAGCAGTGTTAGACGCCTACCTACTTTCCACCGAAAGTTATAGAAGGAAATTCCGTGACCACCTGAAGGCAAGTACCACTACCTTCCTCGAGTTTGCTAACACGAAACGGAGGTATTTCATGAAATGGCTGGAAGCAGCACATGTCTCTACTTTTACAGAACTCGTGAACCTGATGCTTGTTGAAGAATTCTTGAGACGTGTGCCGCCTCCTGTCCGCCTCTACTTAGCAGATAAAGAAGAAACCGACTACCTGAAGTGTGCTAAGTCGGCTGACACTTACAGCCTCATCCACCGGCTGACACCTGAACCATCCTCCAGTAAGAAGTCGTGGTACAGTTACGAGAAGGTGAGCCCCGATCAAGCTGGTTCACAACTGTACTGCAAGTATTGTAGACTCTATGGACATACCATAGACAAGTGTGGTAAGTCTCAATACAAGGGAACCACTGACCAACAACGACCCAAACCAACTCCTCCTAAGTCCGGTAAGCCTGTGATGAATGTTGGTGTTGATGTTAATGATCTTTCTCTTTTCAGTAACCACCTGTATACTGGAACTGTCTCTGCCAACGGTTCAAATCCGGAGGGACGTTTCAAATTGAAGATCTTGAGGGACACAGCGGCTCTACAATCGATCATCTTGAAGTCGGCTGTGCCCAACATAGTCTACACCGGGGAAACGGTCTTCATCACTGACCTCACTGCTACTACTCCATACCCTCTCGCCAGAGTCCACCTGGATTGTCCCTACGTGAACGGGGAAGTCCAAGTCGCCGTCAGGGAAAAGCCTTTTCCCATGCCTGGAGTGCAACTTCTCCTAGGCAACGACTTGGCAGAAGACCTGCAACCAACCAACCTGATCGTCATGGACAAACCCCAGGTGTGTAACTCTGTGCCAAGTAACCCTATTCTTGAGTATGTTCCAGCAGAGGTTCAAGAGAGTGAAGTTTCTCCTCCGGTTCTCGTGACCACCCGTGCACAAGCCGCACGTCCACAGCCAGCTGACTCTACTGCTACCGCTGTCCCTCAAGACCCTCAGAAACTACCCCCGCATCTGACCAAGTTGGAGTTCCGTAAGTTGCAGAGGGAAGATCTTACTTTAACACCATTGTTTTTCCAGGCTGAGACTCAACCCGACAGTATTCCTGGGTTCTTCCTAGAGAACGACTTGCTCTACCGCCGATATAGACCCAGTAAACTGAAGGAGGAGGACGATTGGGCCAACACCGAACAACTTGTGATTCCCACCAGCCTGCGGCCCACTATTCTACACCTGGCCCACGGATCATTCTCCCACTACGGCTTCAACAAGACTTACCATGGGATTCGTCAAGACTACTACTGGCCAGGTATGGTAAACAACGTCAAACAGTACGTAAAACAGTGTCATACATGTCAGATGGCAGGCAAACCGAACGTCTCCATTCCCAGAGCACCACTGATTCCCATACAGGTGCCTGCGGAACCTTTCCACAGACTCATAATAGACTGTGTTGGTCCTTTACCTCGGACCAGTTCAGGTAACGCCTACATCCTAACCATCCTGTGTCCTACCACCAGATTTCCCATAGCAGTTCCAGTGAAGAACATCACGGCTGCTACGGTTATCAAACATCTACTGAAGATCTTCACTCAATACGGATTTCCCAGGGAGATTCAAAGTGACTGTGGCACCAACTTCACCAGTGATCTCTTCAAAAGGACACTGGAGGAGTTCAACATCAAACAGGTATTGTCCAGCCCCTATCATCCTGCTTCACAGGGTTCTCTTGAACGTAGTCATCAGACCATCAAAGCACTCTTGAAAAAGTTTTGTAGTGAAACCTCGAAGGATTGGGATAAGCAGATTGACCTAATAATGTGTATTTTCAGAAGTCTCCCCAATGAGTCCCTAGGAGTATCTCCTTATGAGATGCTCTACGGCCGTAAGTGCCGTACTCCCCTTAAGGCTTTCAAAGACTCTCTCAGAGATGCCACCTTCAGTGAGCATCAGAATGTGCCCCAGTTTCTTCAAAACCTTCAGCACATTCTAGAGAGAGTCCACCGCTTTGCCCATGATAATCTATTGAAAGCCCAGGTGAGAATGAAGACTCATTACGACCAGACCAGCAAAGTAAGAAAATTCAAGCCGGGAGACTTCGTCCTTGCTTATTTCCCTATCCCAGGTTCACCTTTACAAAACAGATTTTCAGGACCCTACTGCGTCAAAGAGTGCAGGAATAATAATAATTATGTGATAGAGACTCCAGATAGGCGGCGGAAGACCCAGCTGTGCCACGTCAACCTCCTGAAGCAATATAATGGTACTCCTCCCACTGTCTTGATTAACTATTCCACATTCACAGAACCCTACATCCACAGTGAGACCATCCCGGCTTCTTCTCCCGAAAGCACTGACAAGGAGTCGGCGCCTTCTAATTCCAAAATCCTTAATGATCTTCCCAAATGCTTTCAGGATAATACTCGTGCTCCTATGCCCTCTTCTAATTCCACTCTCACCTCGTCAGATAAGCCCTTCATCCTCCATGTCGACGCCAATGGTACCGACGTGGGTGGTGTCGTGATGCAGCAACGAGGCGAGAAGAATACACCTGTCAGCGACTACTGCTACAAGGATCTACGGAACAATTGGCAAGGAGCTACTCTTCCTCATCCTGAAGCTTCAGCACTTCACTCCACACCTGAAAAGTGCTCGGTCCACCATCAATACGGACCACACCACCCTACACCTCCTGCAGCACGCCCACTTCTCATCTCAACGTCTTCTACTATGGGCTTGCTACCTGCAGAAATTCAACCTGGAGACACGCTATACCAAGAGTCTGACAACATCTTAGCCCATGATCTCTCCAGAGTTTATGAAGTAGAAGCGACTCCATCCATTACTCCACCACATAACGACGTACTTCTTCCAGAACCGCAGGCTTCGGGGGAGAGTTGTGACGATAATCTCCTTCAAGAGATTGAGCCTGCTCTTCCCTCCAAAATTACGTCTTCACAATTATATAAAAGACTATGGAAGAAATGTCCAACAACGACAACAACACCAGCACCAGCAAGGCTTGCAAGGGTGAGCAGAAACGTATGCAGCCCGCCACCTGTTCGGACCCAAATCACCAAACTACCCGTTGATCGCTACGGCTCCGCTGATTGGTCGCCGGTCTGGCTGCACCTGCACTCGCCCCCCAATACTACCTGATGTCTGGGGTCGCCCCAACATCAGTCCGCAGAATGTTCCGTGCTTTCGTAGCCAGCACTCCTCCCAGCTAGACTAGAGTGTACTGAGAGAGGTGGTGGCTTTAAGCCAATATTCCAGCACCTCCCACTTACCTTTTGTATTGCACTTCTTGTTATTTTGCCTTAACGTAACTTTCATTGTGTCATTTAAGTATTCTTATTATTTTGATTCATTGATTTTATTATACATATTTGTTTGTCCATATTTTCATGTTTTGATTTATTTAACGTAATTAAAATTTCATTGTTAAAGTTTTACTTGTGTTTTGTGTGTCTTCTCCTTACCTTACCACAGACGAAGTTCCAGTTTTTCTATTTTTTTTTATAACTATGTGACGAGGCCATACCCCTAGCCTTAAACAGCCGAACACCAACGCGTTACCGTCACAACATATTTTGATCAAAATAGAAAATATCACGGAAACTCCAAACTCTGAAAAATCCAGAGGACATCTATAAACAAATCTCCTTTTCCTAGTTCGGCATCTCTCCTTTGGAATAAATTTTGTTGTGCCTTTATCATATATTTCACAAAACTTGACATACATCTCATTTACTTCGTCCTAACAGCAAGTGTTTGTCAAATTCCTTAAGGAAATATCTGAGTTCCCCATAATGACTTTTCCACAAATCAGGTTTTTCAACTGCTTCAAGCTTATTTTCTAACAGATTACAGGCATACCTCAGAATAAGAGTTTAATCCGTTCCTGGAGACGCCTCGCCTTCCGAAAACTCGCATTCCGAAGTTAATTTCCCCATAAGAAATAAAGGGAAATGAATTAATCCGTTCCTGACTACCCCAAAATCCCCACATCAAACTAAATTTTTATGCCTAATTTACCTAATTCATCTAAATAAACCTACAAAACTGTGTTCCAGTTATTACTTACCTTGCTGTCGAGTGCTGTAGGTGTATGGAAGATGGTGAGGAGGGGGGAGGAGGAGAGGAGTTACTGTTTGGAAGGGGAGTCCCCTTCCATAATCACATCACATAACCCCATGCCTTGTAACACTATGGATACCACTTCTCTTTCGAAATTTTTCAAACCAGCCCCTGCTTGCCTTAAACTCTTTCTTATCTGCATCACTCGTTGCAGGGGTATTCTTTAGAAGGTCTTCGTGCAACACCCTGGCTTTCTCACAAATAATGGCCTCCGAAACACTATCACCCCTCAACTCCTTGTCGTGTATCCAAATTAATAACAACTTTTCCACTTCTTCAAGTATTTGTGGTCTTTGTGCCGTTAATGTTCTTACTCCTTTTGCCACTTTAGCACCCATAATCTTATTTTTCTTCTTAAGTATAGTGCATATTGTTGATGTGGCTTTGTTGTACTGCCTACAAAGTTCAACAACATGAGTACCGTTCTCATGCTTCCGAATGATCTCTTGTTTCTCCTCTATTGTCATCCTCACATGAGCTTTCTGGCCTTTATCCTTACCACTGGCTTTCTTGGGACCCATGGTGAGATATATAACAACAAATTGTATAGACAAATCACCAAAAATCCAACAAAACACTGAAAATCCGCGAGAAGAATTGATGTGGGGGTAGTCACTGAGCGCGAGACAATGGTAAACTGAGGGGCGGTGGGGCGGAGGGGCGACAATCGCCGAACCACCACGCGCTAGGTCGGCCTGTACGCGTATCAACAAACTCGCGTCCCGAAGTAACCCTCGCCTTCTGAGACAAATTTTTGGAGTAAATACTGCTCGCCTTCCGAAAACCTCGCATACAGGGACAATCGCATTCCGAGGTACCACTGTATAATGCATTGCATACTTTATTCCCAAAAAGACATGGTCACTTTTACCCAAGGGAGAGAGGTACTGAATGATAAATATTTCTTCCTCTTGTAAATATAACATCCAGAATGGAGGGAACATCCCCTTCCCTCATCCTCGTAGCTTGTTTAACATGTAGAAACATTAATGTTTACAGGATGAGGTTTACAAATCTACAAGTCCAAAAATCCTCTGTTCTAGCTTAGCAAAGCTTAGCTTAGCCTACAATATTGAACTTTAACTTTATAACAAAACCAATCAAAAGGGTTTGCAATAATATTAGTTGAAATATTCTACCAGTTTTTGTTTTTAAGTGTTAATAGTATAAATGCTTATGTTTTTATTGTTAAATTTCAAAGTAATATCAGTTTGAAGACGTTTAAGAATAAATATGGCTAGGTCCCTTTAGTGTATAAATGTATATTATCCACCAAAAAATTCACACACACAAAAATTGTTATTTGTAACTTATAAACTTTTTCTAGTATGTGTCCTGAAGTAAATTTCTATCAAACCTCACTGGAAAATTCATTGGGGTTGTATGTTTATTGTTAGTATGATATACAGTCTACTGATCAATTGAACTAGGTACTATTTATCATCCGAATGCACCAATATGTCTTCATTCTTCCCAGATGAAGGAACTAGGTAATGTTCATCATCTGAATGTACCATCTGCAATGCATCATCTGAATCCTTTCCCACACTCATGACACACGGGAGGTTTATCAGCTGTATGCACAATCCTGTGAGCTTTTATAAGTCGCAGACGATTGAATCCCTTGCCACACTCAGGATACTCACGAGGTTTATCATCCGTATGCACAGTCATGTGACTTATTGTACTGGAACGTTTCCCAAATCAACAGATAATTTTAAGTTGGCCTGGTTGGTCTGTGAGCTCGGTTTGTCCGGCACTTATAATATTAATATTTATTACACGTATAATATTTGACTGGCAGTCTGTCCATGCAAGGATCTTGGTTTCTTTGATTTGCCAATAATTGCACACGTGATTTTGTCTGTGCCGTCGGCATTGGCACACATCATGGCTAAGAGCCTGTCCTTGTTGACCTTACGTCCTGGCACACAACCCTCACTTCTCATTGCTAGAGATTTTTCTGGCAAACTCCTCCAATACAACCCAGTTTCATCTGCATTATAAATTTGATACGAATATAAATTATTTGCCACAATGTATGCTCTTAATTTGTTTAAATGGTTCTACACTGCTTTCATCTGCACTCAATTTTTCACCGAAAATTTTCCTCTTCACAATATTGTGCCTACCCTTGAACCTTGCAACCCACCCTTCACTCGCTTCGAAATCCTTTATTCCAAGGCTTGCAGCAAACCTGCTTGCAGCATTTTGTATTTCTGGCTGCAAATTGTCAGGCCAGCTGTGCAGTGCTGAGCAAACCACTTGTACATAGCCTCATCCAACTGTACATGCGTCAAAGTTTTCATAGTCTTTCTACCACACACTCTGCTAGTGCTTGCACCTTCACTTTTACAGGTTGAAATGAATTTTATAAGTTTCTCTTTTTGTTTCCTTGTATCAGAAACAGTACTAGTGCCTATATTAAATTCCTTGGCAACACTTGAGGTCGCCCGGCCGTTTTCACAAAGTTGTATAACACATAGCTTGTCCTTAATTGTTAGGACATCCTTCTTCCTCTTAACATCTCCAGAACGATTCATGCTGCTACCAGACAGTCTTGGTCAAAAATGTTCAAAGTTACTATGAAAATAAAAAAGTTATTTAAAAAAATATTTCACTAATGGCGCAGCACTGTGGTGTAACACGAGGGTAGAGAGCACATGGCTTGACCAGGCCTGGATGGGTCCAGTCGGGGCAGGGAGGAGGCACGTTACGCAGGCCGCCAGCAGGAAAAAAAAAATCAATTTTGAAGGAAACTTCAGCCTGTGCAAATTGTTTTTAGGAAACTTGTATGGTATTTTTTATTACATAATTACTAGTATTTCTTTTGACTTTGGCTATGAAATAGGGAGCCGGTCGGCCGAGCGGACAGCACGCTGGACTTGTGATCCTGTGGTCCTGGGTTCGATCCCAGGCGCCGGCGAGAAACAATGGGCAGAGTTTCTTTCACCCTATGCCTCTGTTACCTAGCAGTAAAATAGGTACCTGGGTGTTACTCAGCTGTCACGGGCTGCTTCCTGGGGGTGGAGGCCTGGTCGAGGACCGGGCCGCGGGGACACTAAAAAAAGGCCCCGAAATCATCTCAAGATAACTCAAGAATTGTTCTAAAATCGATGGTAACTCCTGTACTGTAGTGTATAGGCCGCTCCCCCATCCAACCCTTATCCCCCCTGGTTGTCCCTCCCAATGCTCCCCTCTCTCTCGACACCACCCACCCACCCCACCCCCTCCTACACCATGCGCCTCGAGCCACAGGCAGATGGGATTAATACGGTACGGCCTGCCTCATGGTTTTCATATACGGACAATTCCATGATTATCCGGCTGACTGTCCAGATAGTGTAACATCGGCAGCAAATTAACTGGATCTGATATTTTATCCGGCTAAACCAAATACAAATACAAATATTTATTCAGGTAAAGTACATACATACAGGGTAAGATACAAAAGTTGATGGATTTATAGATAGAGCTAGTACATACAATGCCTAAAGCCACTATTATGCAAAGCGTTTTGGGCAGGAAAAACAAAGACTAAAACTTAACTCTAATTGAGATTAAAGTATAAATTGTGTTGAGAAAAAATAAGAAAAAAATGAAAAAGGGCAGGGGGGGGGGGGAAACATGGCAGAAAAAAAGCAAAAATACAATTTGGTCAACAAACAGCATTGTATAAAATCGTAGATCAGAAATACTACAGGAACAACTGTGGACATCCTCAAGAGGAAACTACTGTAGATTGTTTCCTTCAAGGAGTGCCGGACCAACCGGGCTGTGGTGGGTATGTGGGCCTGCGGGTCGCTCCAAGCAACAGCCTGGTGGACCAAACTCTCACAAGTCAAGTCTGGCCTCGGGCCGGGCTTGGGGAGTAGAAGAACTCCCAGAACTCCATCAACCAGGTATCATGGGTTGACATTTAGGGGTGAGATAGGTTACATTGAGTTAATTAGGTAGCACTTAGTTTTAATCTTAAACTGGTTGGGAGAGGTATATGCAGTCTTTAACAAAATTGGGAAGGTCATTCCACATTCTGGGTCTCTTGATTTGTAAAGCATTTCTAGTTTGACTAAGTCGTACTCTTGGAATATCAAATAGGTATCTGTTTCTGGTGTGGTGCTCATGGGATCTGTTACAACCTTCTAGGAAGCTTTTAAGGTCCGGATTGACATTACAGTTCAGAGTTTTATATAAAATACACATGAGAGGATGTGCAGTGACTTAATATCTAACATATTCAGAGATTTGAGTAAGGGTACCAAGTGATGTCTGGGGCCAGAGTTAGATATTGTCTTAATAGGAGCTTTGTGTTGAGTAATTAGAGGACGTAAATGATTTAGGGTAGTAGAACCCCAAGCTCAAATACCATAGTTGAGATAAGGATAGATGAGAGAGTAATAGTGTGTCACCATGGCAGGGCGAGGTACATAATATCTGATCTTAGAAAGAATGCCAACAGTTTTTGAAACTTTTTCTGGGGGGAGCCCCGTCGGCTCCCCGGAGCTTTACCGGCTGATATGCTAATGTCAGACTTTGGCATCAGTCATGTGTATGGAGTTCTAGGGCCTCCCGGGGACCACGAGCCAGAACCTGGCCCCCTCAGAGAGGCAAGGGGAGCAAAGGCCTATAGAAACCCCCGTGTGGTTGGAAGCATTCTATGTCTGCCATCGACCGGGTCAAGCATCCAGAAAGGTAAGCATTCCAAAACAAACCCCTATTCTGGTGAAAATTGCTACCTAAGCCGAACTAGTGGATAGAACTCTTCAACAGAAAACAAGGAAACTAGTATGACGTCATACGTCACCGCGCCGCTGTCTGCGCAGCTCCCCCCTCCCCGGGAGGGGGAAGGGGGAGCCCCAGACCTCCCACGCCGGCTATCCACCCATCAGTTCTTCGGCTGATGCTATAGGCAATGGTTTTGTGCTCCGGCTCCAGTGGTTGTTTCAGCACTGTACCTAGAGTTTGGTGTCTGTCTTCTAGGTGGTGCGTGAGCCGGGAGTGATTCTTCAGTACTCGGGCTGCATGCGCCTAGGGTTCCCTTCCCTAGGTGCCCTGTAAGTACTGCCCTTGGGGCTTGGGGCCACCTTCCACAAGTTCCTTGGGTCCTGCCCCTGCTTTGCCGTTTACTGCTTGGTTTTCGGCCGCTCTTTGTGTGCTCGGGTGTTCTGTCTCCCTTGTTCGCCTTAGAGTAAGGGGCAGTGTTTGCACTGGTGGGGCGCGGGGTACTGTGCAGCTTGTCTTTACCAATCATAGCGGCCGGCTCTGTTCCGCTTGGGTACGCTGTCCTCTTGCGGGGTTTTCTTTTTCTTTTTGTTTATCTACCTGGTGGGGGGGGGTCTGCCTTCGTTCTTGCCCCTTGTGTCCCTTGTGTTCTGAGTATTTTCTGGTGGTACCCCCTGCTAGGTCCCCGTGAGTGTACACGTCCCGGGGGTTCAGCTCTTAGAAAGTCGTTTGGTAGCTTTGAGTGCCGGTTAGCAGTACCCTGCCTGGGATTACCTGAGCGCGAGTCCTCTTAAAGTAAACGCTCGGGACCCTGGGAAACCCCTGGGGGCGCGCGGGTCCGATGGATGTGACCCCAGAGTCCCCCCCTCGCTTCCAGCGAGTTTGAGGGTTGCTCTCACCTTTTGTCTCTGGGTGACTCTCTGTTTTGCCTCCGTCTGCTGCCTGTGGGGTCGGTGACACCTTCGACCCGGAGTCCTGCGAGTTTGGTTGCTCGTTGTGGCTCGGTTCCCCAGTTGTGCTTACAAAGCGGGTGTGGGCAGCAGGGGCGTTGCACTTGAGCCTTGGTGGTGGCAACGTTCTCGTGGTTTCCTTCCCGGGAGCCCCGGGGCTGCCCCGTTGTAGTTCGTTTTGGGACTTGGGGGTGTTTGTTGCTTCGGTTCCATCCACACCCCCTTGTCTTTCCCCTGGTTCACCCTTCCTGCCTGCATCCGGTTCCTTACCGTCTGTAGGTTCGGGGCGGGGTTTTTGGTGGTGTTGAGACTCGGGCAGTCTTGGGGAATTCCCCTTCCGGGGTAGTGACGGGGGCATTTGGGCCTGTTCCTCCAGCCGTGTTGTATGAGTCTGCCAGTGGGCTCCCTTCCTTAGTGTTTTCACGGCTGCCCCGGTTTTCTGGTACGGCCGGGGCTTTGGGGGAACGGCTCGGCCCCGGGGCCTGTCGTGTAGGTTCCCGGGGCTGGGGAGGGGGCTGACTTGGGGGGGGGCCTTGGCCCCGTTATACCCCGTGGGGGTTTTTATCCCCCTCTAGGCGGGGCTTGTGGTTACGCGGAGTGGGGTCTTTCCTGCCCACTCGCCGTACGTGCTGTTGGACGTCGGCCCCTCCCCGGGCTCGGTTCCTTGGCCTTTGAGTCGGTTGGTTCCATCCTGTGGGTGGATGTTTCCTTCCCCCCTTTTTGGGACTGTGTTTTGTCATGTTTCCCCGTTCGATGGGGTTCTGCGTGACTTCTGATCTCGGGTGCGCCTGCGCCTTCGTGTGCCTTCGGGACTAGTGTTGGTTTCTGTGTTCTCGAGGGTACGGGAATGTTTTTCGCTACTTCCCACATTATTGGAACGTCTGTCGGCTCCTCGTACTTGTCGCCCTGTTGGGCTACTTGTCGCCCTGTTGGGCTACTTGTCGCCCTGTTGGGCTGCTTGTCGCCCGGTTGGGCTGCTTGTCGCTCGGTTGGGCTGCTTGTCGCCCGGTTGGGCTGCTTGTCGCCCGGTTGGGCTGCTTGTCGCCCGGTTGGGCTGCTTGTCGCCCGGTTGGGCTGCTTGTCGCCCGATTGGGCTGCTTGTCGCCCGGTTGGGCTGCTTGTCGCCCGGTTGGGCTGCTTGTCGCCCGGTTGGGCTGCTTGTCGCCCGGTTGGGCTGCTTGTCGCCCGGTTGGGCTCCTTGTCGCCCGGTTGGGCTCCTTGTCGCCCGGTTGGGCTACTTGTCGCCCGGTTGGGTTCCTTTTTGGGCTCTTTGCTTTTTTGGCCGGTTTTATTGTTCCTGCTTCCTCTTTTGGCTCCTTTTCTCGTGCAGTAGTCCTGGCTGGCGCCTTCCCGCAGGGAGGGTGTGCGGTTCGGCCAGCGTGTTATGCGCATGCGCCGTGGAGTTTGTTTTGGTCTGGGCGGTGTTTCAGTGCTGGGGTTTTGCGCCCTTTTTTTTGCTACAGTGCTTCGCCTCTCGTTCTTTTCCCTGGCTGCGGTATGTGCCCCTTCGCGCCAGGGGTGTCCTGGTTCCCAGTTGTGGGGAGGACACCGCGGTTTTCCCTGTGTCATGGGTGTGGACCGCCTCCTTCGCCTCTCCCTGTTCTCCTGCGGGTCCGGCAGGGTCCGGCTCTGGCGTCTTCACCTGGCGGTGCTCCCAAGTTTTTCTGGGCACGGTTGAGTCGTGTCAAGTTCGTGCCACCATTCGCCAGACGAGTTTCTGCGGTCTGGCGTCTTTTGGCCGGGCGCTGGATGCGGCGGTGTTTATATACCTGTCTTTATTTAGGTATATTTTTGTACGACTGAGACCGTTCGCACACCAGTGACTGTCCCTTTATCACCCCTTCCTGTCCCCCTCATGTGCATGTCCAACCCATGCTGGGGTCATTCAGGGGACCCTCCTTTTTTAATGTGAGGTGTGAGGGTTGTAGGGTTGGTTCTGTACTCACCTGGTGAGGCTCCTGGCTGTGCTTGCAGGCTTTGAGCTCTGGCTCTTGGGTCCCGCCTATCTGGTAGAACTTGTGGGATAGTACCAGTGGAGTGCAGTGGTGCTATTGGCACTTTTGGGGAACACTGTATTACCATCAGTGGTCTGTGCTTGTTACACGACCTACTTGCGAGCATGAGCCTTCTTGCTGGTTCGTCCGTGGACTTCCAGGGCGCACTGGCCTGTTTTCGTATGGCAGTTCCGGCCCGTCCTGGTTGTGGGGGTATGTGGGCCGGTGGACTGCTCCTAGCAGCTGCCTGGTGGGCCATCCTCTGGCCGGTCTGGCCTGACCTTGGGCCGGGCTTCAGGTGTAAAAGAGCTCCCAGTACCTCAAGGGGCCTCGTAGCCTGGTGGATAGTGCGCAGGACTCGTAATTCTGTGGCGCGGGTTCGATTCCCGCACGAGGCAGAAACAAATGGGCAAAGTTTCTTTCACCCTGAATGCCCCTGTTACCTAGCAGTAAATAGGTACCTGGGAGTTAGTCAGCTGTCACGGGCTGCTTCCTGGGGGTGGAGGCCTGGTCGAGGACCGGGCCGCGGGGACACTAAAAAGCCCCGAAATCATCTCAAGATAACCTCAAGATAACCTCATCCAGCAGGTATCGAGCGGGGTTTCTCCGCCGTCGGTCGCCTGGTGCAGGTTTCTGGGCCTGCAGGGGTTTTTGTCGTGTCTCCGTTGGCCCTGTCTGGGGTCTGTCTGCTCCGTTCTCTGCCTTTGCAGAGGGGAGTTGCTCTTTTTTTTACATGTTGCATGTTGCAGTGGTGCCTGTTGCTGCTGCTGCACGTGTGCATTGGTACCGTGTTTCACGGTGGCGTGTCCTTGTTCCTGTGTCCGGTTGTGGAGTGGCACTTTGCTGCCATTTTGTGCCTGGGGATTGCATGGGGTTTTTGTCCCTGCCTGATTGTCCACCCCTGGTTGTTCTCCTGGTTTTTTTTTTGTGCTTCTGCTCTTTCTTCCTGCCTCCTCTGCAGCAGGGATGTTCTGCGTGTGTTCTTCGGCGTTGGTCAGCCTGTGTCCTGTGATGTGCTTCTTTGTCTCGGTCTATTGCAGTTGTTCGTGCCCCTTGGTTCGGGTCCTGTTCTGGCGGCGACCCTTCCGCCGCCTTTGGTTTTCCTAGCTTGCCCTGCCGTTTTTTTTTTTTTTTGGGGGAGGGGGGGGGGGGTTCTTGCGATGTCTCGCGTCGGACCCGTCGTTTCTGAACTCCTGGCTGGCTTGCATGCTTTGGGGAGTTTTTCGGTTCGGCAGACGTTCCATCTCCTTGTGCCGCCTGGGTTTCGGTGGTCGCGCCCGAGATCTTCTCGCGGCTCCGCCTTTTTCCTGGGCTCGGGGGGGGCCTTGTCGGGGCTGCTTTTGTTCTGCCTCGTGGTCTCGCCTCCGGTTGGTGGTCGGGTGGCTTCGTGGTAGGTGTCCCACCTGCGTGCTTCTCTTGGCGGCAGTATGGGTATATCTTGCTCCTTCGGTTTTAGCGTTTTGGTTGTTTGATGGCAGCAGTCTCCATCTTTTCTGGCGCGGGGTGGGGCTGCTGCATTCTGGAGGGGTCCAGGGTTTGTTGGTGCTTCGTTGGTCGGGCCGGGGGTGTGTCGTTTTTGTGTTCAGTGGCGGCCCTCCGCTGTTGTTTGCGTGCCACGGCGTTTGGGTCCGGAACGCGTTTTGCGTTGATCCGGTTCTGTTCTTCCCGGTTCGCGGGTGATGGTGTCCCGGGTGGTCAGCCGTGTTCTTGCGGCTAAGCTGCCTGTGTTCTTCCCTCATGCCTGTGGCGTTCGTGGCTTCGCTGCCGTCTGGGCGACGTGGCCTTGCAGTCTTTCGGGCATGGATTTTTGGTGTTCGTGCAGGGGCCTTGCTGCTCGTGGTTCTCGTGTTGTTCCCGGGATTTTCGGGGCTGTGGCGCCTTGGGTTGGCGTTTGCTGCCGGTTGTCTCGCCTCCTTGAGGGGTGCGTGGTGTCCGCCTCCCGGTTTTGTTCCTTTGACCTTCCTCTGTGGGTAGTTAGCTCCGGGGAGCCGACGGGGCTCCCCCCAGAAAACCAGCGTTGAATGTAATGAAACGCCATTTTCTGGGTGAGACCCGGAGGCTCCCTGGCAACCCTCCCTCCCTCCGGTCGGCGTTTTTCGCGTGTTTTGACATCCAGCCTCAGAACTGATGGGTGGATAGCCGGCATGGGAGGTCTGGGGCTCCCCCTTCCCCCTCCCGGGGAGGGGGGAGCTGCGCAGACAGCGGCGCGGTGACGTATGACGTCATACTAGTTTCCTTTTTTTCTGTTGAAGAGTTCTATCCACTAGTTCGGCTTAGGTAGCAATTTTCACCAGAATAGGGGTTTGTTTTGGAATGCTTACCTTTCTGGATGCTTGACCCGGTCGATGGCAGACATAGAATGCTTCCAACCACACGGGGGTTTCTATAGGCCATTGCTCCCCTTGCCTCTCTGAGGGGGCCAGGTTCTGGCTCGTGGTCCCCGGTAGGCCCTAGAACTCCATACACATGACTGATGCCAAAGTCTGACATTAGCATATCAGCCGGTAAAGCTCCGGGGAGCCTCCGGGTCTCACCCAGAAAATGGCGTTTCATTACATTCAAAGCTGGTTTTTTGATATATTTAGAATGTGTCCCTGGAAATTCAGCTTGCGGTCAATGAGAACGCCAAGGAATTTGCCATCTACTTTGTTACAAATATGGGTATTGTTAATCCTGAAATTTATTTAATTTGAGGATTTATTGCCAAACAAAATATAACAAGTTTTGTCAATACTGTATTGAGGGTGAGTTTGTTGGCAGTTAGCCAGTGATGGACTTTATTTAGCTCAGTATTCACTGTGATATTTAGAGCAAGGGGGGTCAGGACTGGAGTAAATGAAGGTCGTGTTGTCAGCAAATAGAATTGTTTGAGATGTTGGAAGGCATTTGGAAGGTCATTAATGTAGATGAGAAAGAGGAGAGGGCCAAGTATGCTGCCCTGGGGAACACCAATGTTGATGGGTAGGGTGGGAGAAATTGAATTATTCACAGAAACATACTAGAGCCTGTCAGTAAGGTAAGGCTTAATGTACTGCATCTCTGACTCCGTAATGTTGTAATTTAAGAAGCAGGTTTTGGTGGTTAACAGTGTCAAAAGCCTTATGCAGGTCTACAAATAACCCAACAGGGAACTCATTTTTATCAAGAGCTGTATACATCAAGTTAATCATACTAATAAGTGCATTGTTAGTGCTTTTTTGGAGTCTGAAGCCATATTGACAAGAGCTAAGTATATTGAGTTTGGCTAGATAAGAATAAAGCTGCTTATAGATTAGTTTTTCAAATATTTTTGACAAGTTTGGCAAATTGATATAGGTCTGAAGTTGTTAACATCAGTAGGATCACCACACTTGTGGACAGGGCTTACTCTTGCTTTTTTTAGAATATCTCTAGAGGTTTGGAGTTCAAGTGACTTGTTGAAGAGCAATGCAATGGCAGGAGCTAAAAATCTGGAGGCTTTTTTGTAAATAAAAGTTGGTATCTCCTCAAGGGCACTAGACTTGGTTTTAATGGGAAGGATTATGTCAGTAACATCAGTGGAATTAGTAGGCATTAGATACAGAGACTGTGGATAGTTACCTGTAAGATAGTCCTAAATAATAATACTGGAAGATGGAATATCATTTGCAAGGGATGACCCAATGGAAGAGAAGAATCTATTGAATTCATGAGCAGTGTCATAGGCTGAAAGCAGACCATCATTATTTGACAGGAGTATTGGTTTGTTATTTAAAATCTTCTTTGATCCCATTATTTGAGAAATTGTGCTCCATGTATTCTTAACACTTTAATGCGCGCGGTACCCGCGAAAAAACTCTGCGCATTGTGCGCGCGGCGTTTTTTTCTCATGAGCGTAAACACCAAACAGTGTGTAATCTTTTCACTCTCCTGACACCAATTCTCGAGCTACATATTTCCTTTTGGTATCAATGTGTTGGCAATAAAATCTCTACAAGATCATATGTATAAAATGTAACCAAAGCATTAGCTATTCCATCACGAAATAAATAAAAACGTAGATCACTTGCCGTCTCGCTGTACGCCCAAACAGCTACAAAATGTTCAAATTCTTTTGTTTGTTGTCAGCTCCACATTAGTCTTACAGCGTTAAATTTTATATCACTGAACTCGCAATAAAATTCTCTACACAGACATATGCATATAAATGTAGAATCATGATCGCGGCAAACACAAGAGTGTGTGGAGTGGGCGATTACCCTCGTTGTGTCACCAACTCAATAGTCTCTCCTCTAAGTTACAATACATTGCCGTTTTCTCTTAATAGGCACTGTGCCTATTAGAGAAAACTGAAATTTAATGGCAAACATATTCATACAAACCCCAAGTCGATCGAGTAGTATATACCCACTATAACACGGACCGTAAATGTACGTCGTGATCTGTCAAGCGCTTAAATAAACCGCCCGTACATCCAAGTGAAGATCTCAGAAAAGTGTTAATATTGCCCTTTGTGTGGGTAAATTTATCTTCATAGTATTTCATTTTGGCTCTCCTAATTATTTTAGATAGCAATGATGAGTAATTCTTTGAAAATTCTTTGGAGACGATTCCTAACCTATACTTCTTCTCAAAGTCATGTTTTCTGGGGGGAGCCCCTACGGCTCCCCAGAGCTATCTATGGCTGATATGGATACCCTAACTATTTTGCATCAGTCGATGTGGGTGGAGTTCTAGGCCTACCGGGGACCACGAGCCAGAACCTGGCCCCCTCAGAGAGGCACGGGGAGCAATGGCCCATAGAAATGCACATGTGATTTGGAGCATTCTATATCTGCCATCGACCGGGACAGGCACCCAGAAAGGTATAAGCGCCACAAAACAAACCCCTATTCTGGTTAAACAACAAAATTGACAAACGAGTGGACAGAACTCCCCCAGGAAAACGAACTAACAAGCATGGCATCACGCGAGCCGCGCTGCATGTCTGCGCAGCTCCCCACTCCCCGGGAGGGGGAAGGGGGAGCCGCAGACCCCCGCGCCGGCGATCCCTACCTCAGTTCCTCGGCTGATGGGATCATGCACGGTCCTGGGAAACCCCCCGGGGGCTCTCGGGTCCGATAGTGGAGACCCTTGCGTCCCTTCTCGCTTTGTGCGAGTTGAGGGTTGCTCTGTCCCTTTGTCTCAGGGTGACTCTCCTTGTTTTTGCCTCCGTCATGCTGCCTGTTGGGTCGGTGACACATTCGACCCTTGAGTCCTGTGAGCTTTGTTGCTTGTTCGTGACTCCATTCACCCAGTCTGCTGATGAATTCCCGTGGGTGCAGGCAGCTCGCGCGTTGCAGGGTAGGATGTTGCAACGCGTTCTGGTTTGTTGCTTCCCCGGACGCCCCGATGCTGCCCCGCTTGTATAGGGACCCAGACTTGGGTGGTTTTGGTTGCTTCGGCCTTGGTTCCTTCCACGCCCCCCTTGTTTTTCCCTCTCCTGCTTCCGGCCCCTACGCATCTGCAGGCTTCGGGGTCGGGGCGGGGTTAGAGGTTCTGAGACTTGGGCAGTTTCGGGGGTTGCCCCGTCCGGGGTAGCTGCGGAGGCATTCGAGTCTGTTCCACCGGCCGATGCTCCGGGGTTTTGACCAGTGGGCCCCCTTCTCTTTCAGTTCTCGGCTGCCCCGGCTTTTTCTTGTGAGGCCGGGGCTTTGGAGGTCGACTCGGTCCCGGGGCCTGGTGCAGAGGCTCCTGGGGTTGGGGAAGAGCGGCCTTGGGGGCCTTGGGCTCCATTGCGCCCCGCCTGGATTTCAGTCCTTCTGAGCGGGGCTTACTGTTACGAGGAGTGGGGTTTTCTTTCCCCCCTCTGTGTACGATTTGGGCTTGGGTTCTGCTCCTCCCCGGGTTCGGTTCCGTGTCCCTGTGGTTTCTTCGGTTCCGTCTTCAGGAGGTTTTCGGTTACCCGCATCTCTTCGCCTGCGGTGCGGTTGGCCTTTGCGGCTTCCTCCTGCGTGTCCCGGAGTTTGCCTCCATACTGGTTCCTTCTGTTCTGGACAGGTTGTGCTCCTTGTAGCCGTATGGGCTCTTTGTAGTAGTTTGGGCTCCTTGTCGCCGTTTGGGCTCCTTTGTAGCCGTTTGGGCTCGTTTGTGGCCGTTTGGGCACCTTTGTGGCCGTTTGGGCTCCTTGTAGCCGGTTGGGCTACTTCTCGCCTTGTTGGGCTACTTCTCGCTTTATTGGGCTACTTTTCGCTTTATTGGGCTACTTTTCGCTTTATTGGGCTACTTCTCGCCTTGTTGGGCTACTTCGCACCTGGTTGGGCTACTTCGCGCCTGGTTGGGCTACTTCTCGCCTGGTTGGGCTACTTTCTTTCGCGTCCTGCGCATGCGCCGTGGGAGTTTGTTTTGGTTCCGAGCGGTGTGCACACGTGTTCTGCTCCAATTCTCTTGGGGGGGGGGGGGGCTTCGCCTCTCGTTCTTTTCTTATTCACATCCGTGCCCCGTTGCTTTGGGGGTGTTCTGGGGTGCCGCTGTGTCGAATTTGTGAGGTTTTTCCCTGCGTTCTAGGGTGGGGAGCCTCCTTCGCTGCTCCCATCCTCTCCAGCGTGGGCGCACTGGCCGCCTCCGGCGGATACGGACTTGAACGCTTGCGTCATGGCCCTTCAGGGCCTGTGTTCTGCAGGTGAGTTGGTGCGGTTTTGGCGTCTTCTTCGTCCTGACGCTGTTTTTGTTTTTGGGAGTAGGAATGGGTGTACATGCGTACTTGAGAACGTGGACCGTATCACCCGAGGTGCCTACTGCAGGGCTATTTGCCCATACTGGGCAGCTCTAGTTCTCTCCACCTGATTCCTTCCTCGGTTCACGGGTGTCTGCAGGTGGCCTCTTGTCCCTTCAGAGGCGGTTCCTGCCTGTACTCCTCCTGCCCCTCTCCTATGCTTGTCTACCTTGCTTGAGTTCGGGGCCCCACCTCCACCTTGTTCCGCAGTGCAACGGTGGGGGTACCTGTTTGGTAGTACGTTTTTCCTGTGTCGGAGGTTTTGTGTTCGCCTCTTTGTGTTTGCAGGTTGGGTTCTGCCTGTCGGGCGGATTCTGTGCTTCTTGGACACTCATCTCTGCTCTTGGGGCTGTGTATAGGGTCAGCCCATGTTGGCTGCCTAATGTGTTCCTTTGATTGCCTGTTTCACTGCACACGTTTCTTCTACCATCCCTGTGGCTCAGTTGGGTGCTCGGTTTCCGCCTATGTCCCCTTGTGTGCCACTCGTGTTCGTTTTATCTATCTTCTCTGTCGCTTCCTCGGGGAGTGTGGTGACGTTTTGCTGTGGTTTTGGTACTGCAGCTGCGTGTCGGGGTTGGTTGTGGCGTTATGTTCGGCCCTTCCGTGCTCCCTCTGGGGCTCTCCTTCCTTGCCGGTCTTGCCGTGCAGGGCCTGGTTTTTCCAGGTTCCTTGGTTTCACTAATGAATAACTAATGAATAACATTCCTGAAGAACACAGGCTACAATTCACACAAAAACTACCAGAAATATATGCAGAGTATATAAAGACAGCAACGAACTCTGAACACAACCCAGGGACTGAGAATTTAGAGAGTCAAAGTAGCAATGTAGAAGGGTATAGTGTCGAGGTACACAAAAATGAAGGCAATATTGTAGTGCACACTGGTGATATGAATAAGGAGAGAAAAAATGAGACGAATGAGAACACAAATGAGAAAGACGAAAGCAACAAGGAGAAAGATAAGGGCAATACCGAGAATGAATGCAGAAACGAGAAAGTTGGAACAAAAAACACAGAGGTAGCCAAGTCGTGCACGGGTACAAACAAGAATAATACAATCACAAATGAAAATATTTGCAGGTATTATGCAAAAGGACAGTGTAGATATGGGCCCAGAGGCACGGAATGCTCATTCATGCACCCACGGAAATGCCGAAACTGGTTAGGGAAAGGCAGATGTCGTTTTGATACAGAGTGTAGATATTTTCACCCTAAGCTATGCACACTCTCAATCAATGAGAGGAAATGCTACGATCTTCACTGCCCCGATTTCCACGTCAGAGGTACACAGCGCCATATAAGAGAAGAAGTCCAACATAATAGCCGTGAAAATTTTTTAGAGGCAGGTACAAACAGAGGGAGAAACACAGGCAGAAACGTGGCAGGAGTACGGATAGAGAGGGGGAAATGCCCAAGACTGGACTACAGTTCGTCATCAAGCCCACACATACTACACCCCCCAACTACACAGAGACTACCACACTCCCCAGTATCACTTCCAAAACTGGACAAACCATTGCCACAACAACACACCCTGGGTCAGGGTAGAGAGGAGGGAGAACTACCAAAACCTTCCAGAAGTTACACACAATATGGGCAATCATTCATATTTGCAAACATTCAAGGTTTAAAGCCAAAGTCAAGAAATAAAGTTAAGTTCATAAATGGCCTTCTATTAGAGTCAAACTCAATATTTGGGGCATTCACGGAAACTCATACAAAAGATTACATGGATGGTGAAATCTGGATTCCAAATTATAATCTATATAGATGTGATAGAAAAACTAGGTCAAATGGAGGAGTAGGTCTGTATATTAAAGAAGACCTGGTATGCACAGAACTACTAAATTCAACTAATGAGGTGGTAGAGGTACTTGGAATGAAGGTAGAGAAACTAAACCTAATTATTATTCTAATATATAAACCGCCAGATACAACGATTGAGGAATTCACAGAGCAGATGCACAAAATAGAGAACATACTTGACAACCTAGCAAACCCAGCTCCAGATATTATCTTTCTTGGAGATTTCAATTTACCGAGTCTAAGATGGAGAACAGCAAACACAAATATCATAGCAGGGAATGACCCGGGAAATAACCAACCACAGGTTAGAGAACTTTTGAGATTCTGTGACAAATTCTCGCTCAATCAACAGATTACAGAACCAACTAGGAACGAAAACACACTAGACTTGTTATTCACAAACAATGATGAACTAATCAGGGATATCACAATCTCAGATACTTCATACTCAGACCATAAACTCATTGAAGTGCGAACTAGCATAAATAACGGTAGTAGGTCTAAGAGACCCAACAAGCGAGAAGGAATATTCAATCAATTCAATTTCAACAATAAGAGGATTGACTGGGAAAAAATAAATGTAGACCTTGCAACCATTCAATGGGAGACGGTCTTAAGCGACAAAACTCCCACACAGGGAATAGCTCAACTGACAGCTGAAGCTTACAAGGTCTGCTTGAAGCACGTACCTGTGAGGAGGGGCAGAAAGAGGACCACTCTAGAAAGAGAACGTAGACGACTGTACAGGAGAAGGAAAAAAATAACGGAAATTCTTCGGCAGACACAACTATCACAAGCAAAGAAAACAAGCCTAAGCAGGGAGATTGAGGAAATAGAACAAACGTTGAAGCGATCATATGAGTCTGAGGAAATGGAATTGGAACAGAAAGCTATACAAGAGATAAGGAAAAATCCGAAATATTTTTTCACATACGCAAAATCAAAATCCAAAACCTCGACCAGTATTGGACCGTTAATTACAAATGAAGGTACGTACACAGAGGACAACAAAGAGATTAGTGAAATTCTAAGAAGCCAGTATGAGGCTATGTTTAGCACACCAATAAACAACATGAAAGTTGATGACCCAGACAGCTTCTTTATGAATGACATTCAAGCTGCAGATAATATAACGGACATTACCACAAACTCGGAAGACTTTGAAAGAGAAATTGATAATATGCCTATGCACTCAGCTCCTGGGCCTGACTCATGGAATTCAATATTCATAAAGAAATGTAAAGTACCAGTAGCGAGAGCACTCAGCGTAATATGGAGAAAGAGCCTGGATACAGGGGAGATACCAGCAGCACTTAAATCTGCAGATATAGCTCCGTTGCACAAGGGGGGGAGTAAAGCCTTGGCAAAAAATTATAGGCCAGTTGCACTAACATCACACATAATAAAAGTGTTTGAAAGAGTGATTAGGAATCAAATTTCTAGTTTTATGGAAAACAATGAATTGCACAATCCAGGACAACATGGATTTAGAGCGGGAAGATCCTGTCTGTCACAGTTACTCAACCACTATGACAAAATCACAGAAGCCCTAGAAGAAAAGCAAAATGCAGATGTTGTATACACAGACTTTGCAAAGGCGTTCGACAAATGTGACCATGGGGTGATAGCTCACAAAATGAGGTCAATGGGAATAACTGGAAAAGTAGGACGCTGGATACTCAATTTCCTGTCGAACAGAACACAAAGAGTAACAGTCAATCAGATAAAATCGAGTCCAAGCGATGTTAAAAGCTCTGTACCTCAAGGTACAGTCCTTGCACCGCTACTGTTCCTTATTCTCATATCTGATATAGACAAAAATACACGCCACAGCTTCGTGTCGTCCTTTACAGATGACACAAAAATCAGCATGAAAATTACCTCTGCTGAAGACATTGAAAAACTACAAGCAGATGTCAACAAAGTTTTTGATTGGGCAGCAGAAAATAACATGATGTTTAACAGTGATAAATTTCAGGTACTCAGGTACGGCAAAAATGAGGATCTGAAACATAATACAGGGTACAAAACACAATCGAATCTTCCCATAGTAGAAAAACAGCATGTCAAGGATTTGGGAATAATGATGTCCGACGATCTAACGTTTAGGGAGCATAACCAAGCAAATATCGCGTCAGCCAGAAAAATGATCGGATGGATTACGAGAACTTTCAAATCCAGGGATCCCATCACAATGGTTGTACTCTTCAAGTCACTTGTGCTGTCCCGTCTCGAGTACTGCTCAGTACTCACTTCCCCCTTCAGAGCAGGAGAGATTGCTGAAATAGAGGGAATACAGAGAACATATACGGCACGCATAGACGAGATAAAACACCTAAATTATTGGGATCGTCTCAAAGCTCTCCAAATGTACTCTCTAGAAAGGAGACGAGAGAGATACCAAATAATATACACATGGAAAATACTGGAGGGTCAGGTCCCAAATCTACACAGTAAAATAACAACGTACTGGAGTGAACGATATGGAAGAAAATGCAAGATTGAACCAGTGAAGAGCAGAGGTGCCATAGGCACAATCAGAGAGCACTGTATAAACATCAGGGGTCCGCGGTTGTTCAACATCCTCCCAGCGAGCATAAGAAATATTGCCGGAACAACCGTGGACATCTTCAAGAGAAAACTGGACGGTTTTCTAAGAGAAGTTCCGGATCAGCCGGGCTGTGGTGGGTACGTGGGCCTGCGGGCCGCTCCAAGCAACAGCCTGGTGGACCAAACTCTCACAAGTCGAGCCTGGCCTCGGGCCGGGCTTGGGGAGTAGAAGAACTCCCAGAACCCCATCAACCAGGTATCAATCAACCAGGTATCACTGTCTTGTCCTCGCCTCATTGTGCTGGCTGGGGATGAGCTTGGGGTCTTCATCTCGCCCCTCGCCTATCCTCCGGTTTCGGTTCAAGTTCCAGAGCCTAGTGGGCTTCCTTCCTTCGTGTTTTTCATGGCTGCCCCGGGGTTTTCTTGATGCTGGGGCTTTGAGGGGACAGCTCGGCCCCGGGGCCTGCAGGGTGGGTTCTGGGGGCTGGGGTGGGGCTCACGTGAGAGGCCTCAGGCCCCGTTGGTCCCCGCCGGGGTGTTTCTAACCCTCTGGGGGGGACTTGCAGTTTTGTGGTGTGGGGTTGTCTGTTCCCCCTCTCCGCACGTGCTTTGTGGGCGTCGGCCCCTCCCTGGGCTTGGTTTCCTTGTCCGTTGTACCCGTTGTTTCCGTCCTGCCGGTGGGTGCTTTTCTACGATCTTCGCCCCTTTTTCCGGGACGGGCCTTCTTCCGTCATGTCTCCCTCTTCTTGGGGTTTCTGCATGACTTTTGGTTTTTTTGGTGCGACGGGGTTTTGGGGCTTTCGTCCTCTGTGTTTGCTTCTTTTTGTTCTCGAAGGTTCGGGACTGCTTTTCTCCTTCCCGTTTTCTGGTGCGTCTGTCGTCATTTGGTTGAGCTTCCCTCCGGTCCTTTCTAGGGCTTGTGGGTCCTCTTCCCACAGCTTCTGGGTATTGGCCTTTTTGTTCTTTTGTGAATATTTCTTCTCTTCACACTGTCTCGGCGCTCCTAGTTTTCCTGGGAGCGATTTTGCTCCTCCTAATGAGTCTTTTCGCTCCTGCCCTTCTGCGGGATGTTGGTGCGGGGCGGCTCCTTATGCGAGTTCCTTCCCTGTCAGCTGCACTTGTGGAGGTGGACTTGCACACTTGTGGCATTTTCGTTTTGGTCCTGCGTTTTCTTTTCCCTCCTGGGGCTGTCATAGGATTGGCTTGCGGAGGATGTAGAGGCGCTTGGGGCCATTCCTGGGTCTGGCACCTTGGTTTCTGCTGCTAGCTTTCAGTATCGATATTCCTTCAGCGCCGTTTCGCAAGTTTTATCGTGCGTTGTTACACCTCCGGCCTGCTCATGCACTGTCTGTGTCGTCCTGGTCTTTGGACAGGGTGCTCTCCTGTTTTTCTTCTCCTTGGTGGTTGTGGCTCCTTGGGGTCAGGTTTGCTTTGCCTCGGTTTTCTTTTTGTGTTGGCATTCGCCTCTGGGGGCCGTGTGGCAGAGCTTCTTGCTCTTCTCAGGCGCAGTGGTTTTTGGCTCCTATTGTCGTGATCATAGGTTTTCTTCGTCTGCGTCCGTTCTCCCCTTTTTCTGGCGAATGCTATACCTTGGGTTGTTGCCTCGACTTTGTGTTGTGGAGTGATTCTCCTACCGCCTCCCGGGTATGTCCCCTTGTTTTTTAGGTAGTCTTTGGTGAGGTAGCTCCGGGGAGCCGTAGGGGCTCCCCCCAGAAAACCAGCGTTGAATGTAATGAAACACCCTCCCGCCCTCCGGTCGGCGGGTTTTTCACGGTTTTGATATCCAGCCTCAGAACTGGGGTGGGGATCGCCGGCGCGGGGGTCTGGAGCTCCCCCTTCCCCCTCCCGGGAAGGGGGGAGCTGCGCAGACATGCGGCGCGGCTCGCGTAACGTCATGCTTGTTAGTTCGTTTTCCTGGGGGAGTTCTGTCCACTCGTTTGGTAATTTTGTTGTTTAACCAGAATAGGGGTTTGTTTTGTGGCGCTTACCTTTCTGGGTGCCTGTCCCGGTCGATGGCAGATATAGAATGCTCTAAATCACATGTGCATTTCTATGGGCCATTGCTCCCCGTGCCTCTCTGAGGGGGCTAGGTTCTGGCTCGTGGTCCCCGGTAGGCCTAGAACTCCACCCACATCGACTGATGCAAAATAGTTAGGGTATCCATATCAGCCATGGATAGCTCTGGGGAGCCTCCGGGACTCACCCAGAAAATGGCGTTTCATTACATTCAACGCTGGTTTTTTATTAATGGATTTAAGTATCCCCTTTGTAAGCCAAGGATTGTTTAGCCTTTTAGCTGACTTGTTTCATTAGCATAGGACAGTGGGTGTTAAAAAGGCTGAGAGTTTTTTGAAGAAATGATTGCACTGCTAGGTTGATGTTATGCTCCTGCTATGCTCCCTAATTCGGATTCCAAGTTGATATTAGCAGCAGCAGCAATAAAATTGCCTATGGCAGTTTCATTGTGCAGCCTAAAGCTTATCTCCTCTGTCTCTAGAGGTGGTTTGTTAATGTTGGTTAGGAGAAATGTGGGGTAATGGTCTGTAGTGCTATCGATGATTATCCCTGAAGTAAGTGGAGAGGTTATGTTGGTCCAGATGTGATCAAGAGCCGTGGCAGTACTGTCAGTGATTCTAGTAGGTCTAGTGATTAAGGGTATGAGGAAGCAGGAATTCATACAGTTGAGGAAACTAGCAGCAGGAGGGTTATCAGGCTCGCAGAGGTCAACGTTAAAGTCACCAGAAATAATTAAGTGGTTTTTGTTCAGTTGGTTCTCTAGTATAAGATTTCTAAGGTTAGAGTTAAATTCAGTCACATCAGTGTTAGGAACCCTGTAGACTGCTCCCACAGTCAAGACAGCATCGTTACCCTTGACTCTGAAACAGGCAAATATATACTCTCCATAAGGGTCTCTAGATTTAATTACTTTTAAGCAAGTCAGTGCATGGTGGTAGTAAAGAGAGGTACCACCACCTCTTTGTATAGGACGACAGTTGTGAATGGCTGAGTAGTTAGGCACGTTGTAGAGTTGAGAAGTGTCCTCTTTTAACCACGTTTCAGTAAACACAATAAAAGAGAATCTGTTGTCAACTGTTTGAACCAGGGCATTAACATCATCAAAGTGTTTGCTAAGAGATCTTACATCCAAGTTAATTACAGAAACATTGTGATTACACGCTAAAATATTATTTACATCATGTGCTGTGTAATATCTGCAATTTTGATCATTAAAGTGCTGATTGTCATAGATACTAGATAAGAGGTTAAGGTCTGGATCTATAATAGTTTGCATAAGAGGGCTGTTTTACAGAAAAGCCAAAAAGACAATGATAAAAGAACTAGCTATGAAAAAAAATATATAAAACTATACACAAAAATGAGGTCGGTTGCTTAAAAGTACTTTTAGGTACACCGTAGGTAATTATTTGCACTAATGATCAAAATTGCACAGGCAATACAAAGAGCACAATGGAGCAATGGTGGTGTGGCTAGGCAACCTGGGTTACAAAGAAAAAGTAGAATAAAAATTCTAAAGTAATATAAACTTAATGGTAATTTAAGTAATAAAAACTTAATGGGAACTTGGGAATGTAAAAAAGGAACTAGAATAATTAATAACAATAGATGACCAAAAAAGTAAAAAAGCAATTATGAAATCTATAAAATGAAAAGCTTACTTACTATAATATTATAAGTACACTCTAGTTGAATACTAAAGTTACACTAAAACAAAATGAGGTAGTTTAAATAGAGATACACTGAGGTACACTGGATAATGAAGTTTATACTAGAGGACACAGGCAAAGCCAGTGTACTATGGAACATGGGAGTAAAAAGAAAGACAATAATAAAGATGACAATTTTTTTTTTAATAAAGTTAAAACCTTTTGAAAGGAAAGGCAGAGCTAAAGTACACAATGGTAGTTAAATGAGATTATAATTTGAATTCTGGCTATACAGCAGCTATCCCACAGTTACTCAGGAATTAAGGTGAGCTTCAGTGGTCATTGAATAGGTTTTTCCCAGTGTCGGTCCTAGCTATAATTTTACCATCTCGCACAAAACAATGTTTAATTATAGGGGAATTTTTGCAGAAACCACGCAGTTTAAAAGAGATTTTGCCTGAACCTGCATTATGAGATGCTTCGCCATCTCCCTCCGAGCACGTCTCAGTATTTACTGAGTCTGTATAATCGGATCTGGGAGTCGTCGTCAGTCCCTGAGGACTGGCTCGATGCCGTTGTCCTCCCTGTTCGCAAACCAGGGTCTCTGGGTACTTCCCCTAAGGACTTTCGCCCTATTGCTCTCACAAGTTGTGTCTGCAAACTCTTTGAACGTATGGTTAACGTTCGTCTGATGTGGTTCCTGGAACACCATCACCTCCTCTCCCCTTCTCAATTTGGTTTCCGCAAGTGCCGCAGCACGACAGATGTCCTGGTGAACTTGGAGGTCTATATACGTACTGCTTTTGCTGCGAAGACCTCCGTTGTTGCCGTCCTTTTTGACCTAGAAAAGGCTTACGACACCACTTGGCGTTATCATATCCTATCTCAACTTCATTCTTTTGGCCTTCGTGGTCATCTCCCTCTCTTTCTCCGCAGCTTCCTCTCTCGTCGTTCCTTTCGGGTGCGCCTTGGTACCGCTCTCTCTCCCCCTTTTCAGCAATACGAAGGTGTGCCCCAGGGTAGTGTTCTGAGCACTACTCTTTTTCTGGTTGCCCTCAATGGTCTTCTTTCCTCTCTTCCTTCTGGTGTCTTCTCCGCTCTCTATGTCGATGATCTTACCCTTTGTTGTCAGGGTGATGATTCGCCTCTCCTTCGACGCCGGCTTCAACTTGCGATTGATGCCGTGTCGTCTTGGGCCACAGGTCATGGCTTCAAGTTCTCTACTTCTAAGACTTGTGCCATGACTTTTACGCGGAAACGGGTTGTTCTTCGTCCCTCTTTGTCACTTTATGGTCATCCCCTTGAATACAAAGATTCCGCGAAGCTTTTGGGGTTATTCCTTGACACTCGTTTGTCTTGGTCTCCCCATATCTCTTACCTCCGTGTTGAGTGCTCTAAGTCCCTTACCCTCCTTCGGGTCTTGTCCCATACTTCTTGGGGGGCAGATAGGCGCACTCTCCTTGCTTTACATTCCTCTCTCGTCCTGTCTAAGCTCGATTATGGTTGCCCTGCTTACTCGTCTGCTTCTCCTTCTACTCTTCGCCGTCTTGATGCTTTGCACCATACTGGGTTGCGCCTCAGTTCTGGTGCCTTTCGTTCGACTCCCGTCCTTAGCTTGTATGTTGACACTGGCTTCCTGTCTCTCCAGGACCGCCGTGATCGCTACTGTCTTCGCTATCTTGCGCGGTCCTTGCAACATCCTTCCTCTCGCCTCTGTCGTGCTTTAACTTTTACCCCTCCTGCAGTTCCTGTTCCTCTTCACCACCTCCCTCTTTCTGTCCGGTTATCTCGCCTCCAGGATTCTCTTTCCATTCGTATTTCTGATGTTTCTCCTCGTGTTGTTCCTTCTTTGCCCCCGTGGAGGGTCCCTCTTCCGCGGTTTTGTACATCCTTGACTCGTATCACTAAAGCTTTTACCCCTCCTACAGTTCTAAAACGCCTTTTCCTCGAGCACTTTTCTTCTCACTCCCGCTCCGTTTCTGTCTTCACCGATGGGTCTAAGTCAGCGGACGGTGTTGGCTACTCTGTTGTTTTTCCTGATCGCACTTATATGTGTCGCTTGCCTCCGGAGACTAGCATCTTTACAGCAGAACTTTATGCTATTCTCTATGCTCTTCGTCTCCTGCTTTCTCGTTGTCAGTCTTCCTTTGTGGTTGTTGTTGACTCTCGTAGTGCCCTCATGGCTCTCGGGTGCTTTAATCCAGTTCATCCGGTAGTTGTCGAGATCCAGCATTGGCTGTTTCTCGTTCACAGTAAATTTAAGTCGGTTGAGTTTTGTTGGGTTCCCAGCCATATTGGCGTGTCTTTAAATGAGCGTGCGGATGCTGCCGCTAAGGAAGCTGTCCGCTCTTGTCCCATCTCTCGTAAAGGCATTCCGTATTCCGACTTTTACCCGGTTATCCATTCCTCAGTCCTTACCCGTTGGCAGGCTTCTTGGTTGTCTGTTACTGGTAACAAGCTACGTACTCTTAAATGTTGTGTTTCCTCGTGGCCGTCCTCCTTCCACCGTAACCGGCGGTGGGAAACAGCTCTGGCGAGGTTGCGTATTGGCCATACTCGCTTAACCCATGGTCACTTGATGGAGCGCCGCCCTGCTCCTTATTGTCCTAGTTGCATTGTCCCTCTTACGGTCGTGCATGTCCTTCTTGAATGTCCTGACTTCCAGGACGAGCGTGTGTCTTGCTTTCCGACCGCCCCTCGCGGTCACCTGTCCCTCGATAGAATTCTTGGTGACTCGGATACTTTTGATATCGTTCGCCTTATGCGTTTTTGTTCTCGTATTGGCATCCTTGGTGATATTTAGCGCCCTCTGATTATTTTGCGTATTTGATGGTGCTACATAGCCTTCCCGGTTTGGTGCCTTCTTTTGATAATTACTTACTTACTTGCCTGAACCTGGTCAGACATTCATTCACATAAACAGTGGATTTACTAGCGACTGCAGATGTGATAAGATCAGACTTGTGGGAGCAGCTATCTAGTTTAACTCAAATTCTCCTGTTATTTGTACTAGATGATTTGGTACCCACTCTATAAGCTGATATTGTTACGGACCCGGATCCAGCGTCCGAGCCCGGAGCAGTGACGACCGCGCCATCTGTGGGTCAGCTCCCGAAACCCCCTCCAAACGGACGACGACACCTGGTGAGGATGACGTGTATTGGCCACAAGGGCCGGTTTCCAGTCCTGTGCAGCTCACAACACCGCCGCTGCTGACCTCTGGTGAGGTGGTGCTCAGACAACAGCGCCATCTATGGAGTGGATACGTTGGGCATTTGTGTCTGAGCCTGTAAGTGAGGTGCTTTAGTGTGTCCCAGTTATTGATGACGTGTCTGCTTACAGAGTCGACCTGGGACTGCTGTGATGGAAGTTGAGTCAGTCTACCCAAGGCAGCCGTCCCCATACCTTGTGCTTTGCTGCAGCAGCTGTGAGTCGCCTCCCGGAGGAACACTGTGGTGTTACCCTGCCAGTGAAGTGGCAGTAGAAGGATCATCGTACCCGGGACCAACTGCTGGAGACGATTGACCACTGGGGTATTGAGGACAGGAGAGTGATTTGTGGTATCACACGAGGCTCCTGACTAGGGCGCTACCCTAGTATCGCTCGTGGAGTGGCCTGACCAGCGTTGCTGATCCGGAACCTGCCAGCTGTTCTGCTGGACTTGTGGTTGACGGCCTCCACGGCGGTGCCCCAGTGGAACTGTGTTTTGGCTGGCCTGTGTCTGGGGTAGACTCAGCTTGATCGAAGGATTCGTCAAGAGACCACGAAAGCACCGAGGACTCGGCACCGAGAGGATCCCGCGTCTTCAGGAGAAGACAACCTTGTATATATTTCCCTTGTGTAGCGTTAATACCCCTCCCCCTGTGTAACTTTTATATATTATTTATTGGTGAAGGTAATTATAATCTTAAGTTTTTGCCTTTCTTTCCCTTCCCCTTTTATTTTACTTGCGTCACGGATCTCATCCCTTGAAAGCCACTACTGGCTTGGGGCCGGACACAACTTCCTCTAATAACATCAGAGTACGAACCCAGTTGCGACCCGAGAGGGCCGCAACAGATATGATGTCACTTTTTTGGATTAAATACCTTATCTTATCCTGCAATACCTTGATCACGATGGCAGCACAGTCTTCTCCTTCAGTTTCATGGGGAAAATCACGTGAAGAGATAACACTTAATATGAGAAAGGAACTAAATATTCCGAGCATTGTTGATCGTGTTACTGAAATTAACTATCAAATTGGTATAAAAATGCTTAGGCTAACTCATCCTAACCCTTGCACAGAAGCCCTCCAGAATTTCTTTATTGAAGATCAGCATTGTTCCAAATGGATAACTAAAACTGGAACTCAACTCAGAATGTATCAGGTTCACAGTTTGTACCGAGAACAGCAGCGAACACAAACCAGCGCATATACGAACGAAATGGTTTGTGTGTACAAACTTCTCAGTGAACGAAGTTGTTTCTAGTGTGGTATCCGAAACTGCAGTAGACGACTTGACCAGTCCCCGCCGTGGATACCACCAACCATCAGCTGACGCCGTAAACACAACATCCCGCCCTCCTTTCCGTCCAGTCTCCTGCAAACATACGCCTTTATTTAGTCACCGCTCTTTTATCCTCAGCAAAAGACAACACACCCAAATCTTGGTGCTGTCATTGTCAAGAGTGAGTGAGGAGCCAGGATGACCCAACATTTGTACTCGTGCAGTCATCAGGAGGGTAAACCCTTCATGCAAACTGCACCTTCCATCAACAAGAAGTAAAAGCTGGTTACTTCTCGTGGGTGTCTGGCTCAGTATCCTCATTATATGAAGATTTATTGTGCTAACATTGAAACTTAAGGTAAGTTTCAATGTTAGCTTTCTAAGTTTCAATGTCAAGTTTCTCACTGACCATGTAATAATTGTTTAATAATAATAATCACACACAAATCACATGATATATATCAATGAGAAAATCCACTAGGGCAATGAAGTGGACGCAAACCTACGACTTTGGCAATACCAAGCAGCAAACTTTTACCACTAGACAACTGATCACTTGTAAGTCATACAACCGGATTTCTACTGAAATCACAGTCTGGAGGCCCCTACTGAAGCTAGTCCAGGTTATACTTATGACCCACAAGCACTCAGGTGGAAGGGCAGAGTGGTCCCACACCTTACACCCAACTTCAGGAATACAGTAATCACATTAACGTGATATATATAAATGAGAAATATATCAATGTGTTTCTGAAGTTGGGGTGTAAGGTGTGGGACCACTCTGCCCTTCCACCCGAGTGCATGTGGGTCATAAGTAAAACCTGGACTGGCTTCAGTAGGGGCCTCCAGACTAATTGTGATTTTAGAAGAAATCCGGTTGTATGACTTTTAGATATGACCAGATTGTTTATTAAAGTAAAAGTGCATACAGTGGGGCCTCGATTTACGATGGTAATCCGTTCTCAGAGACGTATCGTAAGTCGAAGCGATTTTTCCCATAAGAAATAAAGGGAATTGAATTAATCCATTCCCACCCTCTAAAATATTAACTTACAAATACATTTTATACTGGCTACAATTTTTTTCTCTAACTAGAATACAGTACATATCATATCAGTACAGTACATAATCTTACCTTTATGGAGGACTCTTGATGGCATATGGAAGATGGTGATGAGGGGGGAGGAGAGGTGTTAGGGGTTGGAAGGGGGGGTCCCCTTCCATTATAACATCAGGCAGTGAAGACTTTTCTGGGATACACTCTGGCATTTTTGGCCTGCATACCACTAGGACCTGCTTGCGGCTCACTGCTTGCTTGTCTTACTAAGAATCTGTCTAAAGACACTTGTTTTTCCCTACATTTTAACACTTGTCTGTAGTAAGACATCACATTGTCATTTAAAGGTCAATGTAATGGCCTACTACAGCTTTATCTGGGTGAGTTTTTCAACAAAATTTTGCAGTTCTTCCCATACTTACCACACTTTCTTAATGAGGAAGGAACATCCTCTACTGCCTCTTTTTACAACTATTTTCTTAGGTTGAACCTTACCACTGACTTTCTTGGGACCCATGGCATGATATATAATAAAGTTCTATGTTCTGTGACGAAAAAATGAAGGAGTGTAGATGTTCGGCAGTCCTCCTAATGGCTGGTGTCAATGCCTATCACAATAAGAAAAAAAAGATAGACTGCTTGGCTGTTGTCTGTGGTAAAGTAAGAGAATACACGCAAAACACATAGTATGAATAATGAAACTTTAATTAAACTGAGAGAAAATTAAAAACAAAGACAATTCCTTGGCTATGTACAGTGCAAACAAACAAGTCAAAAAATATAACATTAAAATTAAAAACAGGGATGATGTTACTCTACCTTGAGGTTACCTTGAGGTGCTTCCGGAGCTTAGTGTCACCGCGGCCCGGTCGTCGACCAGGCCTCCTGGTTGCTGGACTGATCAACCAGGCTGTTAGACGCGGCTGCTCGCAGCCTGACGTATGAGTCACAGCCTGGTTGATCAGGTATATCAGGTCTATAATATAAAGACAAAATAAAATAAGCAGGTGCTGAGAATAAAGCACTAGCTGAGAAACATCCACCTGATAGACAGAGTGTTTATCAGTTAGTTGTTCACAGCTTGAGAGCACAAGATATTCTAACTTCAGTGGCTGGTACAAGCCCAGACATCGACTTGGTAGAGGGCGCTGAGGTGCAGAGGTGCAGAGGTGCAGGTGTGCAGTCGGCAGGTCACCAATCAGAAGCAGGCAGGCTGGGAATGGTAGTTTGCTGGTTGATGACGGTGGGGAGCCGGCATGGAGGGAGTGTGGAGTAGGGGGGAGTTTAGGGTACGTTTGCCTCCTGGTCAAAACTTTTTGTGCTACTGGTAGATGTATCTTGAAGGTAGCATCCTATTGTTGTATGTATATAAGTAACTTTATGTAGGGAAGAGCAGGCTCAATCTCTCTTGAAAAAGATTATCGTCACAACTCTCCCCCGAAGCCTGCTCTAATGGGTGAAGTTACGTCTTCAGATGGTAGAGTGGTAGGTGTAGCTGCCTCTACCTCATAAGACTCTGGAGAGGGCATCTGCTATGATGCTAGGCTGCTAGGGAGCCGGTCGGCCGAGCGGACAGCACGCGGGACTTGTGATCCTGTGATTCTGGGTTCGATCCCAGGCGCCGGTGAGAAACAATGGGCAGTTTCTTTCACCCTATGCCCCTGTTACCTAGCAGTAAAATAGGTACCTGGGTGTTAGTCAGCTGTCACAGGCTGCTTCCTGGGGGTGGAGGCCTGGTAGAGGACCGGGCCGCGGGGGACACTGATAGCCCCGAAATCATCTCAAGATAACCACAAGATCTCAAGATGTTGTCAGAACCCTTGATGTAGAAGATCTCCAGGTTGAAATTCTGCTGATACAAAGCCCATCGTAGAAGTCATTGATTGTTGAATTGGGCCTGCTGCAAGAAGCGTAGGGGATTGTGGTCCGAGTAGATGGTGGTAGACTGAGCACCTTGTAGGTAAGATGCAAAGTGCTGTATGTTCAGGACGATGGAGAGGAGTTCCTTTTCGATAGTGCTGTAATTCTTCTGGTGTGGTTTTAACTTGTAGCTGTAGTAGCTAACAGGTAGAACCTCCTCACTTCGTTGTTGCATCAGGACACCCCCGATGCCAGTACCACTGGTGTCGAAATGGAGGATGAAAGGCTTCGTGATATCTGGCGAGGCGAGAATGGGATTAGAACAGAGCAGAGATTTAAGTTGTTCAAAAGCAATAGTTTGCTGAATGGTCCAATGGTACCGTTGCTTGGGGCTGGTTAACCCCTTAACTGCGTTGCCTCCAAATATGACACCCCCGCAGTGCGCAGCAAATAAATTCTCTGGAAAAGATTCTTTTTTCTTTTTAAAGTGTCAGAAGCCCTTCCCTCAGTATGGGTATGTAGAAAAAAATCGAAATTGTACTTACTTTGGCTGCTATGGGGTCTGTAAGTTGGGGCGTGACGTCATCATTCCCTGTTCGTCCGTGACGTACGCTCCCGGAGCCAGTAGGGCGCTCTGGGCGGAGCGCGCGAGTTGCCGCGAATATATTTTCGTTCATTTTTTTCACACAGTTCCAAATACATTTTATTTGTTTTTACGTGCTAATCCTATGTATAGTGAACACGTACACTATATTATGGCAGTAAAACATCCGTACTGTCCGAAGACACTGTTACGTGCATGACACTTGTGTACACATATGCAGCACATATTTACTATGTATCATGCTAATTTATGTATATATACACTCTATTTACACACTGTACACTGTCACACACTATATACATTCACCATCAACACATTCAGAACACCGCGACTGAGAGCTGCCACACCCAGCCAGCCCTCCCTCACTTCTCCAACATTGTATTTGCCAACTTTGCCCCTCCCATCATACAGTTATTCACACCAATGTTTCATGTTCATTTATGTACAGTATATTTACAACATATGTACACACTATACACTGTCACACACTATATACATTTACCATCAACATAAGAACATAAGAACAAAGGCAACTGCAGAAGGCCTATTGGCCCATATGAGGCAGCTCCTATTTATAACCACCCAATCCCACTCATATAATTGTCCAACCCGCGCTTGAAACAATCGAGGGACCCCACCTCCAGCACGTTACGCGGTAATTGGTTCCACAAATCAACAACCCTATTACTGAACCAGTATTTACCCAAGTCTTTCCTAAATCTAAACTTATCCAATTTATACCCATTGTTTCGTGTTCTGTCTTGTGTTGATACTTTTAATACCCTATTAATATCCCCTTTGTTATGTCCATTCACCCACTTGTAAACCTCTATCATGTCACCCCTAACTCTTCGCCTTTCCAGTGAATGCAACTTAAGCTTTGTTAATCTTTCTTCATATGAAAGATTTCTAATTTGGGGAATTAACACTTTAGTGCGCGCGGCACTCCCTGAAAAAAAAAGCGGGTGTGCGCGCGGCGTTCTGGGCGCTCAAGCGTAAACACAAAAAAGTTTATAATCTTTTCACGCTCCTAACATCAATTCTCGAGCTACGTTTTTCATTTTGGTATCAATGCGTTGGCAATAAAATTCTCTACAAGATCATATGCATAAAATGTCACCCAAGCATTTGGTATCCCACCACGAAGTAAATAAACACGAAGATGACTCGCCGTGACACCCAAACAGGAAGTAAATGTTCATACTCTTTCGTTTGTTGCCAGCCTCAGTCATCCTACAGCGCTTATTTTGATATCACTGAACTCGCAATAAAATTCCCCACCCAGACATATGCCTATCAATGTCTAATTATGTTCCGCACAAGTGTGGGAACTGGGCGAAGCGTTAGCCGTGATTTCAGCAGCGACGACACTGTTGTGATGCAGCGCTTTGAAAGTTTATACTTATTTCACTGTCGTGACATTATTTCTCGAGCTACGTATTTCATTTTTATAGCAATGTGTTCGCAATAGAAAGTTCTATAAGAACATGGGTAGAATTGGCCAACAGAGCGTCAAATAAATTTGCGGCGAATAAAATCTTACGCGAATCTTACGCGTGTTTGTACCCGTGAGCGTAAAAAGTTTTTACTTTGCTCATGTTTTTTCAAGTTTATACTTGACTCACTCCGTTTTTTTTGTTTGTAAAGTGTTCGGAATAAAATTCTCTACACAGACATATGCATATAAATGTAGAATCATGATCGCGGCCAACACAAGAGTGTGTGGAGTGTGCGATTACACTCTTTGTCATCAATTCAATAGTCTCTCCTCTAAGTTACAATACATTGCCGTTTTCTCAAATAGGCACAGTGCCTATTAAAGAAAACAAAAATTTAATGGCAAACATATTCATACAAACCCCAAGTCGATCGAGTAGTAAATACCCAATATAACACGGTCCGTAAATTAACGTCGTGATCCGACAAGCGGTTAAGCAAACCGCCCGTAAGTCCAAGTCGAAAATCCAAGAAAGTGTTAACTTAGTCATCCTTCGCTGGACACGTTCAAGTGAATTTATATCCATTCTATAATATGGCGACCAAAACTGAACTGCATAATCTAAATGGGGCCTAACTAGAGCAAGATATAGCTTGAGAACCACACCAGGTGTCTTGTTACTAACGCTGCGATTAATAAATCCAAGTGTCCGATTTGCCTTATTACGAACATTTATGCATTGATCCTTTTGTTTTAAATTCTTACTAATCATAACTCCCAGATCCCTTTCGCAATCCGACTTCGCAATCTCAACACCATCTAGCTCGTATCTTGTAACCCTATCATCATTACCTAACCTCGGAACTTTACATTTGTCAGCATTAAACTGCATCTGCCAATCCTTTGACCATTTCAAAACCCTATCTAGATCAACTTGAAGTGATAGAGAGTCCTCCTCCGAATTAATTTCCCTACCGATTTTCGTATCATCGGCAAATTTGCAAATGTTTCTACTCAAACCTGAATCTAAATCATTTATATATATTATAAACAACAGAGGTCCCAGGACAGAGCCTTGAGGCACTCCACTTACAACATTTTCTCACTCTGACTTGATTCCATTTATACTAACTCTCTGTTTCCTTTGGTATAGCCATGCCCTAATCCAGCTTAATATAGCACCCCCAATACCATGAGACTCTATCTTTTTAATCAGTCTTTCATGTGGCACTGTATCAAAAGCTTTGCTAAAGTCAAGGTACACAACATCACAATCCTTACCACTATCAACTGCCTCAACTATGCTAGAATAAAAAGATTACAAATTTGTTAAACATGAACAGCCATTTATAAAACCATGTTGCGACTCAATTATTAATTTATGTTTTTCAAGATGAAGACGAATTTTATTTGCTATTATAGATTCGAGTAACTTTCCCACAATAGACGTTAGGCTAATTGGTCAATAGTTAGACGCAAGTGATCTATCTCCTTTCTTAAAAACTGGTATCACATTAGCAACTTTCCAAAACTCTGGCACTCTGCCTGACTCTATTGATTTATTAAATATGGTTGACAGTGGGTCACAAAGCTCCTCTTTGCATTCTTTAAGCACCCTGGCAAACACTTCATCCGGCCCTGGGGATTTGTTTGGTTTGAGTTTTACTATTTGTTTAAGAACATCCTCCCTGGTAACTGCTAAACTCGTCAACCTGTCCTCGTCCCCACCCACATAGACTTGTTCGGCTGAAGGCATATTGTTAAGTTCCTCTTTAGTAAATACAGATACAAAATATTTATTAAAAATACTACTCATCTCTTCATCACTATCTGTTATTTGACCTGTCTCAGTTTTTTTCGGACCTATCCTTTCCCTAGTCTTAGTACGATATAACTGAAAAAACCCTTTAGGATTTGTCTTTGCTTGCCCTGCTATGCGAACTTCATAGTTTCTTTTTGCTTTCCTTATCTCTTTTTTAACATTTCTAACCAGTTGTACGAATTCCTGTTCTAAAGTGACCTCCCCATTTTTAATCCTTTTGTACCAAGCTCTCTTTTTACCTATAAGGTTCTTCAAATTCTTTGTTATCCACTTTGGGTCATTAGTATTCGATCTATTCAATTTGTATGGTATAGTACGTTCCTGTGCTTTGTTTAGAATATTCTTAAATAAGTTATATATTGAATCCACATCGAAATCCCCATTTAAGTCACCTATCGCTGGGTTCATGTCTCGCTCCAAGACCGGCCCACACCCCATACCCAAGACTTTCCAATCAATTTGACCCAAAAAATTTCTTAGGCTATTAAAATCAGCTTTTCGAAAATCTGGCACTTTAACAGACTTTTCTCCTACAGGTCTATTCCATTCTATGCTAAATCTGATTTCTTTGTGATCACTGTTCCCTAGCTCACTCCCTATTTCGATGTCATTAATTTGTGTTTCCCTGTTAGTTAACACTAAATCTAAAATATTATTTTCCCGTGTTGGTTCCTTAATGTGTTGCGTAAGAAAGCAATCGTCAATTAATTGTAGAAAATCTTCTGCTTCACTATTCCCTGTTTTGTTCAACCAGTTTATTCCACTAAAATTAAAGTCACCCATGACATAAATACTGTTAGATCTAGATGCTCTGGATATTTCATCCCATAGATGCTTTGCTTCCATTCTGTCTAAATTTGGTCTCCTATATATAACTCCTATTGTAATATTATTAGCTTTTTCGTTTAATTCTATCCAAATAGTTTCTGTGTGTGGCTCAGTTTTGATTCCCTCTTTGAGACTACATTTCAAATTGTCCCTAACATATATGGCTACTCCACCTCCTCGTCTAATATATCTATCTGTGTGAAATAGTTTAAATCCATTTATTTGATATTCAGCTAATAGTTCTCTATTTTCTACATTCATCCACGTTTCGGTAAGTGCAATAATATCTATTTTTTCTGTGCAGACAAGAGCATTTAATTCGTTAATTTTATTTCTTAGACTTCTACTGTTAGTGTAATATACCCTAAGTGAATTGTTATTTTGAGGCCTTTCTCTTTCCCTGATCATTTTGCCAATTCCTTTCTCCCATAAACACATACTTTTATTACCTCCTTCCTCCAAATCAATTCCCATACCTCTATCTACTAACAGTTTAAACCCAAACAAACACCTCTAACCACTTCTTCCAACGAGTTCGCAACAGCAACAACACCAGCTCTCGATAGATGCACCCCATCACGAGCATACATTTCATTTCTTCCATAAAAGTGTTCCCAGTTGTCTATGAAAGATATTGCAATATCTTTCCAGCCGGCAATTGACACCAATTGCCCTCGACATCCATTCATTTCCCACTCCCATTCTTGGAAGAATGCCACATATGATCGGGATTCCTCCCTTGCTCCTAACTAATTCAATGGCTGTCCTGAATCCATGTATTAGTTCCTCACTCCTAACTCGCCCAACATCATTACCCCCTGCACTAATACAAATAATGGGTTTGTTTCCATTTCCCGTCATAGTATCATATTCATGTTTCCAACAATATCACCAATTCCAGCTCCCGGATAGCAAACCCTTAATCTGTTCCCCCTATCTCTGGCACAAAACGTTCTGTCTAAATAGCTCACCTGGGAATCTCCCACAACCAAAATTCGCTTCGATTCTCCCTTTTCCTTTCGACCAGTTTGAGGGACCTGCGCTTCTATGCTCCTCGTTGCTTTGCCTCCTCTTTGAACAACAGGTTCACCACAGCGCTCGTCCTCTAATATGTCAAATGCATTAAAAGTCCTTAGGTGTAGGCTATTAGTTGTCGGTTTTGCCAAGGTCTTCTTAAGACCCCTGTCTTTCACAACTTGCCAAGACGAGGTCTTCTTAATACTGGTCCCGTCAGTCCTTCTTAATGAGGTCCCGTCAACACTGGCCTCTTCCTTCGTTTCCTCCCGAAGTCTCAGCCGTCGTACCTCCTCCCGCAGGGAATCCATCTCTGCTCTCAGTGCTCCAACCAGACTCACCAAATCCTTCACTAATCCTTCCATTATTGCAATAATAATGTTACTAGAATCGGAGCTCCAGCTAACACAACCTCTCACTGACTGCACCTGACTGACTGATGATTGCACCTGACTGACAACACATTCAGAACATCGCGTAGCAGCTGCTTCGTATGGGCCAATAGCAGCTGCCTCGTATGGGCCAATAGCAGCTGCCTCGTATGGGCCAATAGCAGCTGCCTCATATGGGCCAATAGCAGCTGCCTCGTATGGGCCAATAGCAGCTGCCTCGTATATGCCAATAGCAGCTGCCTCGTATGGGCCAATAGCAGCTGCCTCGTATGGGCCAATAGCAGCTGCCTCGTATGGGCCAATAGGAGCATTTGGCCATGAACACATTCAGAACACCTCGAGTGAGAGCAGCCACACCCAGCCAGTCTCCCTCACTCCAACATCTTACTCGCCAACATTGCTCCTCCCACTATACTGTTATAGTTCTTATTACACATGTTCTATATGCCTATCTACATGTTTTATTTACCAGAACTATGCAAGTAAGCCGGTACTGTGTCCAAACAGTACAGTGGCCACTATACACTGCATGAAAAATCACACAGCAGACGATGCTATGATTACGTCACCTCCCTCACCAAAATAGCTCCTCTCAACATTCTCCTGTTGCTGTTCTTACACTACATACACACACTATATATACCCATGTACATATGTTTTGCCCATAGCGAACCACTAAGCTAGCATGGTGAGCAAAACAAGAGTGCCTGCTACACACACACACAATGAGGCTACCTCAATTCTTGCCCTCCCTCCCTCACCAAAATTCCTCCTTCCACAATACTACGCACAACGCTAATTATAACCACATTCCTGCTATTATCACAATCCTGGTCACTAATTCCTGTAAATGAATAATTGACAACACATTTACTTTGAAAAGGAACCTAAGAAATCATTTGAAGATTCCTAGATGGACATAATAATGCTGTGGTGCTGTGGCTAGCGCTGTGAACATCGTGAACAGCACTGAATCACTGATATTTGAACATTGTACCCAGTCATTATCACACTGAGGCTCTTCTATAACATTATCATAGCTAAATAATACAAGTTATATATATATTTTGACATAATTAGGCGATGCTGTGGTCACACGCTGAACAGCAGTGCTGTGCGCTCATGCTGCGAGCGCCAGCCTTGGTTGCTCACACACTACTGAGGCTCCCACACCCGGGAATGTGGACCACGATTTTTTTAAAGATGGCGTCTGTTTACAAGAGCCCTGAGGAAGCTGATGTGAACCCCATATAGCCGCGGGAGTTTTGAATGGAACGTGAAAAATACAAATACCCGGAGGCGCGTTGCGCAAACCAGACGTGAGCCTGCAGGCACGTTGCGCAGTTTAAGGGTTAAAGTGATCAATGGTGTCGCTACCGTACTAAAATTTTTCACAAACCTACAGTAGTAGGAGGCAAGATAGCCGCGGGAGTTTTGAATGGAACGTGAAAAATACAAATACCCGGAGGCGCGTTGCGCAAACCAGACGTGAGCCTGCAGGCACGTTGCGCAGTTTAAGGGTTAAAGTGATCAATGGTGTCGCTACCGTACTAAAATTCTTCACAAACCTACAGTAGTAGGAGGCAAGACCAAGGAAGCGCAGCTGCTTCCTGGTGGTAGGCTGTGGGTAATGCTGGATGGCTTGAGTGTGTATGTTTAATGGAGCTAGGCTGCCACTCCCTATCACATGGCCAAGATAATGCACTTTACCTTTAGCAAAGGTGGACTTGCCCAAGTTAATGGTGAGGCCGGCGGTCAGGAGCTTGGCGAACAATCGTTGCAGCTGGAGCAGATGTTCGTTGCCACAAAGATATCCAAGAAGGCATAGGTGTTATCTAAGCCATGGATGACACGGTTGACAGCTCGCTGGAAGGTGGACGGGGCATTACATAGTCCAAATGGAAGGCGTTCATATCTGTAAAGGCCAAAAGGAGTGGGGAAGGCAGATATTTCCTTAGCTCGCTCTGTCAAACATACTTGTTAGTATCCCTTGAGTAAGTCTAGTTTGGATAAATACCGAGCATTACCAATGGCGTGAAGGATGTCATCTATTCTAGGTAATGGGTAAGCATCCTTGACAGTCACTAGATTCAATTTCCGGTAATCGGTACACAACCTCACTTTACCGTGCGGTTTCGGCACCAAGATGCAGGGTGAGGCCAATAACTTCCAACAGCATGCATAACTTCCTTTTTGCTAGGGCTGATTCGGTAGAAAGGTTGACGAATTGGTCGGGTGTCAGGGAGTAGCTGGATGTCGTGCTGAACCACATTACACTCCTGTGGATCATCGCTGAACAACTTCTGATGTTCCTTGAAGATTCTGATGAGAGGAGCACTATTACTGTCCTGCAAATAGGTATGAAGATCAGTTAGGATTTCCGAGTTGGAAAGCACTGCCTCAGTGTTAGTGCTTTCGGGAGGAGAAGCAGGGAAGGTCTCACTGTGGAGGTATGGACCTTCAAATGTGGATAATGATACCAATACAGTGGGGGGGAGTACCTTGATACTGCTTCAGGAGGTTGACGTGGCACAACTGGGTCTTCTGCTGCCTATCTGGAGTCTCAAGAACGTAGTTGTGGTGGTTTCTGCACTCCTTGATGCGGTAGGGTCCTGAAAACTTGTTTTGCAATGGAGAACCTGGGATAGGAAAGTATGCCAACACGAAGTCTCCTAGTTTAAATTTCCTTAATTTGCTGCTTTGGTCAAAATGAGTCTTCATCCTCTCCTGAGCTTTCAATAGATTGTCATTAGCAAATTTACGTACTCTCTCTAGAATGTATTTTAAGTATTGAAGAAACTGGGGCACATTCTGAGGGTCACTGAAGGTGGCATTACGTAGAGAGTCTTTAAAAGCTTTGAGAGGAGTACGGCACTTACGTCCGTAGAACATCTCATAAGGAGATACTCCTAGAGACTCATTAGGGAGACTTCTGAAAATGCACATATTGAGGTCAAGTTGTTTATCCCAGTCCTTCAAGGTTTCATTGCAAAATTTCTTTAGGAGTGCTTTAATAGTCTGATGACTACATTCAAGAGAACCCTGTGAAGCAGTATGATAGGGGCTGGATAATACCTGTGTGATGTTGAACTCTTCCAGTGTCTTCTTGAAGAGATCACTGGTGAAGTTGGTGCCACAGTCACTTTGAACCTCTTTTGGAAATCCATACTGGGTGAAGATCTTCAATAGTTGTTTCACCACAGTAGCAGCCGTAATGTTCTTTACTGGAACTGTTATGGGGAATCTGGTGGTAGGACACAGGATAGTTAGTATATAGGCGTTGCCAGAACTGGTCCGGGGTAAAGGACCAACACAGTCTATGATGAGTCTGTGGAAAGGTTCTGCAGGCACCTGGATAAGAGTCAATGGAGCCTGGGGAATAGAGATGAATAGATCTGACATGTATGACACTGTTGCACGTAACTTTTGATGTCTTTAACCATACCTGGCCAGTAGTAGTCTTGTCTGATTCCGTGGTAGGTTTTGTTAAAACCATAGTGAGAAAGTGCTCCGTGGGCCAGAAATAAAATATCGGGCCGTAGGCTGGTGGGAACCACTAGTTGTTCGACATTTGCCCAATCGTCATCCTCCTTCAGCTTACTGGGTCTGCACCTGCGGTAGAGCAACTGATTCTCTAGGAAGTACCCAGGGATACTGTCAGGTTGAGTCTCAGCCTGGAAGAATAACGGTGTTAATGAAGGATCCTCCCTCTGTAACTTGCGGAACTCCAAACTAGTAAGATTCGGTGGTAGATTCTGAGGGTCTTGAGGGGACAGCGGTTGCAGTAGAGTCAGCTGGTTGCGGGCGTGCAGCTTGTGCACGGGTGGTCACCAAAACCGGAGAGAAACTTCATCACTTTCTTGAACCTCTGCTGAAACATACTCAAAGATGGTATTGTCCACTACAGAGTTACACACCTGGGGTTTGTCCATGATGATCAGGTTGGACGGTTGCAGATATTCTGCCAAGTCGAAGGCCCAGGAGAAGTTGCACTCCAGACATGGGAGACATTGAAACTTAAGGGAAGACTAGCTGTAGCTTGTTGACGCTGAGTGTGGTGTGTAGTTTCCAACGTGAGTTCTTGTTGACGACATGCTAGAATCATATCAGCTTGCTTCTTATCATGTTCGCGTTGCATCTCCAGGTGACGTTGTTTTGCTTCAAGCTGTACTCGCTCACTCTCTTGGAGTAGGGCCGTCTCTTCTTTCTTTAGGGCCATCTCGCGTTCCTTGAGGGTGGCTTCACGTTCCTGTTCTTCTTTCCTGATTGCAACCTCTCTTTCCCTTATCTGGAGAGCTTCTTTCGCCAGGGCCGCCTCACGTTCTTTTTGTTCTTTCTTTATGGCAGCCTCTCTTTCCCTCATTTGTAGAGCTTCTTTTTTGTAGTTCCTGTTCAATTTTTGCAAGTTCGAGCTTCAACTTCATAGTTGCCAGGGCATGTCTATCTGCAATAGAATAATTTTCGCGAGTTTCCGAGTCAATCTTCCCTTCATCTAAGAGGTGATCCAATATTAAATTGTGCAAGTCATTTTTGTTGGCTCCATGGGGAACATCTAGTTGATACTCCTGTGTAAGAGTTTGTAATTCGGTCTTCTTGGCATGAATTAAGTTCCCTATTTCACCTGCTGGATCGTTACGGAAAGCTGGGAGAGGAAACATGGTGAAAATAGCAAATAAATGTACACTGAATATACTTGTGATATGGTAAGTGTCAGTAACAGGATGACGTGGCAACTGGTAACTATCCTGTGTAATTTTAATCGTTAACAATTAACGTTAATTTTAGTAGGGTAAATGATTAGTCAATCAAAAGCTCAGGAAATCTTGTACCTGGTACCCAATGTAAGAGAATAAGGGCAAGAAAATCCTACTAAATAAATGAAACCGATAGTTTCTAAAACAAATGAAACATTTAATTGTTTCAAAAGTGAATAAGGTAGTCCAAGAATGTAGGCATACCTTGCCGAGTCTCTATAGGACAGAAGCAAGGGTTTTCCCACTAAATGAAATATGATACTTACAGAATTAGCGAACTTTGTGCTCTGAAAAAAGAAAGCTAATTCCCTACCTAAGTAAATATCATTATCTCTGACCGATGTGTAGGGGTGCGAGTGTCAACTGGTGACGAGAACTGCTGTTGAGGTTCCAACTCAGCAACTTAGTCCGTACTAGAGGAACCATGACCCTCTGTATCCTCCTTCGGTTGGATTGCAGAAGATAGGGTGCTTTGACCCGAAGACAAATCAAAGTACCAGGGTACCAAAATGATGACTGGTCGAGATTGAGAAATATCCTAGGGACAAAAGGTGGAAAACACGAGTAATAACACGGAGGGAGGGATGACCAATTAAGAGAATGACTGAGGCCTTCAGTCACCACGTAATCCAAAGTTATCCAACACTCACAATATGCTACTCTCGGAATGCACAATACACACACAGCACCATATAAATATTAAAAGTAATGAAAATATTGAAAAGCAACTGTATCAAAGCCAAGTACACTTACCACAAATTGATGTTCTAGTACTAGTACCTGAGTGAGGCTCCTGGACAGGCCCCTATTTAATGTGACAGAAAAATGAAGAAGTGTTTAGATGTTCGGCAGTCCTCCTAATGGCTGATGTCAATGCCTATCACATTAAGAAAAAAAAGATCGACTGCTTGGCTGTTGTCTGTGGTAAAGTAAGGGACTACACACAAAACACATAGTATGAACAATGAACCTTTAATTAAACTGAAAGCAAATTAAAAACAGACAATTCCTTGGCTATGTACTGTGCAAGCAAACAAGTCAAAAAATATAACATAAAAATTAAGAACAGGGATGACGTTACTCTATAATATAAAGACAAAATGAAATAAGCAGGTGCTGAGAATAAAGCGCTAGCTGAGAAACATCCACCTGATAGACAGAGCGTATATCAGTTAGTTGTTCACAGCTTGAGAGCACAAGATATTCTAACTTCAATGGCTGGTACAAGCCCAGACATCGACTTGGTAAAGGGCGCTGAGGTGCAGTCGGCAGGTCACCAATCAGAAGCAGGCAGGCTAGGAATGGTAGTTTGCTGGTTGATGACGGTGGCGAGCCGGCATGGAGGGAGTGTGGAGAAGGGGGGAGTTTAGGGTACGTTTCCCTCCTGGTCAAAATTTTTTGTGCTACTGGTAGATGTATCTTGAAGGTAGCATCTTATTGTTGTATGTATATAAGTAACTTTACGTAGGGAAGAGGAGGCTCAATCTCTCTTGAAAGAGATTATCGTCACAGTTCAAAAAGTAAAAAATCACCACAAAAACGGAATTTCTTATTGGCGTGATCGTCACTAAGCGGGCAGCTCTAGTAAATTGAGGCAGGTCGGCCAGTGTGACCGGGAACCATGCGCTCAATCGACCCAAACGTGTACCAACAAATATCGTTAGTCGACGACACTATCGTAAGTTGAGTCGCATTTTTATATAAAATTTACATCGTAACTCGAAATTATCGTAAGTCCGGTCAATAGTAAGTCGAGGTGCCACTGTACATTCAAAATTAGTTACAAACATAATGTTGTCATTCTAGATAGAGCTAGTTTATACTATGCCTAAAGCTACTAATATGGATTTTGGTACAGTCCACAGGCTGAATTAGAGGAGTGGTGTTAGGAGGAAGGAACTTTATTGTGAGAACATTTTGGGCAAGATGTAGGAAAAACTTAAAACTTATTGAGATCAAAAGCATGATTTCAACTGAAATGGATTGGGGGGGTGCAGAATGATGACAATTACATATTGGATGGAACAGCAGAAATTGCAACAGAACATCAGGAGTAATTTAGCTAATAAACAGATTGACTATAATTTTCTTTAAGTTTATACATGGCAGATATCAGCAATTATATGAGTTGGCGAATAACCAATATTGTTTGAAAATAGCAAGACAGGTTGACATTTTGGAGGTAAGGTAGTTTACGTCGACTTGATTCATTTGATTTTTTATTACCAGTCCCTTTGGTGTAGTGGTTAAGACGGTCGCCTGGCATTTCGTGATCTCTTTGTCCTGGGTTTGTATCCTGGCCGGGGAGGATTTGCTGGGCGCACATCCTTAACCCTTAGACCGCGCAATACATACGTATATGATTTGACAAAATAATTTAACGTAAGTTTTTAAAACTTGCACAAGCATTTTCCAATTTTTTTGGCATAATCAACTAGGCAAATGCTCTAACTTTGTCTAAATGATCACTTGAAAAATAAGAGAATCAAAATTAATTTTAAAATTGAATATTGAAAACTTCAGATTTTCAATTCAGAATATAAAATATGAACTATCACCAATTGTTCATTTAATGTTATTCCTCTCTCAGAATAGCATATGATCTTTATTTTCATCAAATTAGAATACAGTGGTTACTCAGTTTAAGAGTTTAATCCATTCCTGGAGACAGCTCGTATTCCGAAAACTCATAATCCGAAGCTAATTTCCCCATAAGAAATAATGGGAAATGAATTAATCCGTTCCTGACTACCCCAAAAATCTCACTTCAAACAAAATTTTATACCTAATTCATCTAAATAAACCTACAAAACTATGTTCAAGTTGTTACTTACCCTTGCTGATGAATGCTGTAGGTGTATGGAAGATGGTTCCCGATAGAGCAATTCAGAACAGAAGGACAGACTTTTATGCAAATTTTATGCAAAGGGCATATGCAGACATAGATATGCTGGTAATAAGAAAGGATTAGAATGCAGTTACCAACATCCCAAAAAATGTTTAAATATGCTTAGGAAAGGTGAGTGTCGATTTGGATCAATATGTAGGTTTTTCCATCCTGACATGTGCCAAACCTCACTGAAGGACAGAAAATGCTATGACGTCAGCTGCCCCACACTTTCACGTGAAAGGCACGGAACGCTACATAAAGAGTGGCAAGCAGGATAATGAATTTGGAGGAAACCCTATAAATTTTTTATACCAGACGGGCAGAGAATTCAAAAGGAGCAGCATGGAGAATGTATGGAACTGGATGCCAGATCCACTTGCATTCCAGAATTACAGATACAATTACCCACCGAAAGGGAACTACAACTACGACAGACAACTGCCTTACAACAATCAGTACTGGTCAGAACAAACTCATTATGTCCACGAATAATGGGCTTGCCGAAAAAGTCTCCCATTCAAACTATCACTAATAGAGTAACCTCATTCATATTTGCCAACATACAAGGACTGAAAACAAGAACAAACAACAAAGTACAGTTCATAAATGGCCTCCTCACGGAGTCAAATGCAGTATTTGGAGCTTTCACAGAAACCCATGCAGGGGAATTGTTGTACAGTGAGATCTGGATTCCAGGATATAACCTATACAGGTGTGATAGGAAAATTAGGTCACATGGAGGAGTGGGTCTGTATATTAGGGAAGATCTTGTATGCTCGGAGCTCCTAAACGTTACAAATGAGGTGGTAGAGGTACTGGGATTGAAAATAGAGAAAATAAATTTAGTGATTATTCTAATATACAAACCACCAGATGCAACGGCTGAGGAATTCACAGAACAGATAAGCAAAATAGAGAATAGCCTTGATAATTTGGAGAACCCGTTACCAGATATTATCTTCCTAGGTGACTTCAACTTGCCTAGTCTCAGGTGGAAAACAGCAAACAATAATATTATACCAGGAAATCCATCAGGACCTAACCAACCACAGATTAGAGAACTACTTAGATTCTGTGACAAATTTTCACTCAATCAGCAGATATCGGAGCCAACGAGAAATGAAAATATTCTAGATCTGGTCTTTACGAACAATGAAGACATTATCAGAGACATTACGATATCAGATACCACATGCTCAGATCACAAGCTCATTGAAGTGCAAACGACCATCAATACTCAGAATAGACCTAAAACGTTGATAAAGCGAGAGGGGCTATTCAGTAAATTCAATTTTAATAATAAAAGGATAGATTGGGAGATAATAAACAGGGAAGTTACAAACATTCCATGGGGAACTGTTCTAAGTAATACAAGTCCTACAGAAGGAATAGAAAAACTGACTTCAGAAGCGTATCAAGTCTGTCTGAAACATGTTCCTTTGAGGAAAGCCAGAAAGAGATCTAACGTAGAAAGAGAACGCAGACGACACTATAAACGCAGGAAAAAAATAACGGAACTGCTTATGCAGACACGAATTTTCCGTCAAAGAAGGAATAATTTAAATAGGGAGATTGAAGAAATCGAGCGGAAATTGAAACACTCATATGAAACTGAAGAAAGGCAGTTAGAACAGAAAGCAATTCAGGAAATAAAGAAAATCCAAAATATTTCTTCTCATATGCGAAATCAAAAGCAAAAACCACTGCCAGTATTGGACCTATTCGTACAAGTGAAGGTTCATACACGGAGGATGACAAAGAAATTAGTGAAATCCTAAAAAAGCAGTATGAGGACATGTTTAGCACTCCAATAAACAACATGAAGGTGGAAGATCCAGACAATTTCTTTATGCGGGATATTCAAACCCCTGTAAATATAACTGATATAAACATGAGCGCACTAAATTTTGAAAGAGAAATTGAAAACATGCCCATGCACTTGGCCCCAGGTCCAGACTCATGGAATTCAATATTTATAAAGAAATGCAAAGTGCCGGTAGCACAGGCACTCAGTATAGTGTGGAGGAAGAGCTTGGACACGGGGGAGATACCAGATGCACTTAAAGTAGCAGACATAGCCCCTCTACACAAGGGAAGGAGCAAAGCATTGGCAAAGAATTATAGACCAGTTGCACTAACATCGCACATCATAAAAGTATTTGAGAAAGTGATTAGGAGTCAGGTCACAAATTTCATGGAGACCAATGACCTTCACAACCCAGGCCAACATGGATTTCGAGCGGGAAGATCGTGCCTCTCACAGCTACTTGAGCACTACGACAAAGTCACTGAGGCATTAGAAGAAAATCAGAATGCTGATGTGATATACACGGACTTCGCAAAGGCTTTCGATAAATGTGACCATGGCGTGATAGCACACAAAATGAAGTCAATGGGAATAACCGGTAAAGTAGGACGCTGGATACTCAGTTTTCTGTCAAACAGGACTCGGCGAGTAACGGTCAACCATATAAAATCTAGTCCAAGTTCAGTTAAAAGCTCTGTACCTCAGGGTACAGTCCTTGCACCGCTGCTTTTCCTTATTCTCATATCAGATATAGACAAAAATACAAGTCACAGCTTCGTATCATCCTTTGCAGATGACACAAAAATCAGTATGAAAATTACCTCGGCTGAAGACATTGAAAAACTTCAAGCTGATATTAATAAAGTTTTCGACTGGGCATCAGAAAATAACATGATGTTTAACAGTGATAAATTCCAGGTACTGTACTCAGGTACGGTAAAAATGAGGACCTTAAACATAATACAGAGTACAAAACACAATCAAATGTACCCATAGTAGGAAAACAGCATGTAAAGGATTTGGGAATAATAATGACTGACGACCTAACGTTTAAGGAGCATAACCAAGCAAATATTGCGACAGCCAGAAAAATGATAGGATGGATTACGAGAACTTTCAAATCCAGGGATCCCATCACAATGGTTGTACTCTTCAAGGCACTTGTGTTGTCCCGTCTTGAGTACTGCTCAGTACTCACTTCCTCCTTCAGAGCAGGAGAGATTGCTGAAATAGAGGGAATACAGAGAACATATACGGCACGCATAGACGCAATAAAGCACCTAAATTATTGGTATCGTCTCAAAGCCCTCCAAATGTACTCACTAGAAAGAAGACGAGAGAGATATCAAATAATATACACCTGGAAGATACTGGAGGGCCAAGTACCAAATCTACACAGAAAAATAACAACGTACTGGAGTGAACGATATGGAAGAAAATGTAGAATAGAACCAGTGAAGAGCAGAGGTGCCATAGGCACAATCAGAGAACACTGTATAAACATCAGAGGTCCGCGGTTGTTCAACGTCCTCCCAGCAAGCATAAGAAATATTGCCGGAACAACCGTGGACATTTTCAAGAGGAAACTAGATTTATTCCTCCAAGGAGTGCCGGACCAACCGGGCTGTGGTGGGTATGTGGGCCTGCGGGCCGCTCCAAGCAACAGCCTAGTGGACCAAACTCTCACAAGTCAAGCCTGGCCTCGGGCCGGGCTTGGGGAGTAGATGAACTCCCAGAACCCCAACAACCAGGTATCAACCAGGTATGGTGAGGGGGTGGGAGGAGGAGAGGTGTTACTGTTTGGAAGGGAAGTCCCCTTCCATTATAACATCAGGCAGTGAGGACCTTTCTGGTGTGCACTCCCTGGCACGTTTTGCCTGCATACCACTAGGTCCTGGTTGTGGCTCACTGCTTGGTTTTCTCAAATCTGTCCATGGAATCTTGTTTTTCCCTTCTTTGCAAGCTGTCTCTGTAGTAAGGCATCACATTGTCATTGAAAAGATTAAGGCCTATTACAGCTTTCTCTGGGTGAGTCTTTTCAATAAAAGTTTGCATCTCTTCCCACATCTGACACACCTTCTTAATTTCTGCAGAAAGGACATTCGCTACTGCCTCATCCTCCTCCACTGGAGAAACATCCTCGGCTGAGTCTTCTTGCTGTTCCGTTTGAAGGGCTTGGAATTCTTCGGTGGTCAGTTCTTCATTGTGTTCTTCCACTAACTCCTCCACATCATCATCGTTCAATTCCAAGCCCATTTGCTGGCCCAGAGTAACAATTTCCTGAACAATAGGCGCATCATTTACAGGCTCAAACCCCTCAAAGTCTAGTTCTGTCACACATTCAGGCCACAATTTTCTCCAGCCAGAGATCAGGGTTCTTTGAGTCACTTCTTGCCAGGCTTTGTCAACGAGTTTTAAAGAACTACAAATGTTAAAATGGTCTTTTCAGAACTCTTTGAGAGTGAGGTTTGTGGCTTCAGTCACTTCAAAATATTTCCAGAAAAGTGCCCTATTATACAGTTTCTTAAAATTCGCTATGATTTTCTGGTCCACAGGCTGAATTAGAGTGGTGGTGTTAGGAGGAAGGAACTTTATTGTGAGAAATTTACTGTATCTGTGCATCAATTCATCTTCCAATCCTGGAGGATGAGCAGGAGCATTGTCGAGGAGAAGCAGGGCCTTGAGTGGCAAACCTTTCTCCTGCAGATATTTTCCTATGGTAGGGCACACCACTTCATTCACCCACTCCGAAAAAAAATCTTAGTCACCCTGTGCCCTTTTGTTAGTCTTCCACATCACACACATTTGGTGTTTCTGCACTTTATACTGTTTGAAACCCTTGGATTTTCAGAATGATACACTAGCAAGGGTTTAATTTTCAAATCGCCACTTGCATTTGAACACAGCACAAGCGTAACCCTATCTTTTATAGGCTTGTGTCTGCGCAAGGATTTTTCCTCCTTGGTAATGTATGTCCTCTTAGGCAATCTTTTCCAGAACAGTCCTGTTTCATCACAATTAAAAATCTTGTTGCGGTAGGTATCCCTCAGCCTCTGCAAACTCTTTAACCATTTAACTGCGCAACGCGCCTGCAGGCCCAGGCTTCAGGTGCGCAACGTGCCTCCGGGTATTTGTATTTTTCACGTTCCATTCAAAACTCCCGCGGCTACATGGGGTTCACATCAGCTTCCTCAGGGCTCTTGTAAACAGACGCCATCTTTAAAAAAAATCGTGGTCCACATTCTCAGGTGTGGGAGCCTCAGTAGTGAGTGAGCAACCAAGGCTGGTGCTCGTAGCATGAGCGCACAGCACTGCTGTTCAGCATGTGACCACAGCATCGCCTAATAATGTCATATTATATATATAACTTGTATTATTTAGACATGATAGTATTATAGAAGACCCTGAGTGTGATAATGACTGGGTACAATGTTCAAATATCAGTGATTCAATGCTGTTCACGATGTTCACAGCGCTAGCCACAGCACCACAGCATTATTTCGTCCATCTAGGAATCTTTAAACGACTTTTTAGGTTCCTTTTCAAAATAAACTTGTGGTCAATTATTCATTTACAGGAATTTGTGATCAGGATTGTGATTATAATTAGCGTTGAGCGTAGTATTGTGGAAGGAAGAATTGTGGTGAGGGAGGGAGAGAATTCAGGTACCCTCTCAGTGTGGCAGCCACTCTTGTTTTGCTCGCCATACTAACTTCGTGGTTCGCTATGGGGAACATACATGTACATGGGTATATACAGTGTGTGTATGTATATACTGTAACCCCGTGATTATCCGGGATTCGAACATCCGGAAAATGCCCTTATACGGCCAAAATTGTGACCGGATAAAGTTTTCTCAATATCCGGCTAAAATGGCCACAGGAACTGGATAAAAGCTGGTTTGGCCGGATAAAAATTCGTACTGTATTAATCCCGTCTGCCTGTGGCTCTATAGATGCATGGTGAAGGAGGTGGTGGGGTGGGTGGGTGGTGTCGGGAGGGTGGGAGGGGAGCGTCGAGAGGGACCAACTGAGTACAGGAATTACCATTAATTTTAGAACAATTAATCATTGCCAAAAACAAATGAAATAAGTACTAGTAATTATGTAATAACAAATAAATAAGTTTCCTAAAAGCAATGTGCACAGACTGAAGTTTCCATAACCCTTCAATTGCGCATCGCATCATATGATGCTTTGGAGTACTACGCAAAATTTAAACGGCCCGCGGATATACGGGGTTCACCACACCTTCATCAGGGCTCTTGTAAACAGACGCCATTTAAAAAAAAAATCGTGGGCCAAACTCCCGGGTGTTAGGGGCCTCAGTATTGAGTCAGCTACCAAGCCTGACGCACGCAGCATGAGCTCACAGCACTGCTGTTCAGCTTGTGACTACAGCATCGCCTAAAAATGCCATAATATACTTGTTTATGCTATTATGTAGCGATGATATTATTACAGAAGACCCCTGACTGTGATAAAACTGATCAGGGTTCTGATAATAACAGGATTGTGGTGATATTTGGCGCTGTGCGCCAAGGAGGGAGGAGTAATGCTGTGGGAGGGAGGATGGTGGTGTTGTCTTTTGAGTGTCTGTGGCCACCTTTTATTGACTGCACTCACCATACCAGCTTAGTGGTTCGCTATGGTGAACACAAATGTAGATACTTATATATAACGTGTGTATAGTGTGAGATAACAGCGAGAGTAGGAGGTTGGGAGCCGCCATTTTGGTGAGGGTGGAGCGTCGTCTGCAGGACTTATCATGTTGTTTACTGATGACCACGATGGTCTTTGGGCACCATACCAGTTTACTTGTACAAGTATGGTGAATAAAACAGGTAGATATTTATATATAATGTGTGTATATAGCGTAATAACACCACAAACAGTATTGTTGTAGGAGAAATATTAGTGCGTCTGGCCGTGAGGGCGGCCGCCACCAGCTGACTGTGTGAGTAGCTACATCTCTGTGCCTTTACTCACCATACAAGCTTAGATGTACCAACACTCTCCCTCCCTCACTGCTTCTATCCCTCCCAGCCTCTTCCCCTCAATGCCTCCTTCCATCAATCACTACCTCCCATCCCTCCCTCAATACCTTCAAGGTTGGTGGCCCGTTGCCATGTGAGGGCCCGCCGATACCGAAACAAACCCAATATCGACCGCCAGACTGGTATATGAGGTTCCAGATACTGGATCTCCCAAACCGGTCAATGGAACCGGCAGATTGGTAAATAAGAGACTGTTAAATAGTCGATACTGTATCTACATGTGTGTTTTACCATAACAAACCACTAAGTTGGTATGCCGAGTCAAAAAGCAGCAAGGAGTGGCCGGCACACCAGCCAGCCACTGGCTGCCACTCACTCCTTCACCAAAATTCTCCTCCCACTATATTGTTTTTGCTTTTATTCACTATATACAGACATTATATATAAGTATCTGCATGTTTTGTTCACCATAGCAAACCACTATGCTGGTATAGTAAGTGCAGACAGCAACAGGTGGCCACACAGATTCGGCAGTCGATGCTTCAGCCCTCCCACCCGCAACATTACTCATCTCACAGCACAGCACAAATTATCACACCAATCCTGCTATTGTCAGAATCCTAGTAATTTTTATCACAGTCAGGGTCTTCTGTAATACTATCATTGCTAAATAATACCAGTTACATATATTTTTGACATTTTTAGGTGAAGCTGTGGTCACAAGCTGAACAGCAGTGTTGTGAGCTCATGCTGCTTGTGCCAGCCCTGGTGGCTCACTCAGTACTGAGGCCCCCACACCCGGGAATGTTGCCGACAATTTTTTTTTAAATGGCGTCTGTTTACAAGAGCCCTGCAGAAGGTGATGTGAACTCCTTGTATCTGTGGGCCGTTTAAATAGTACTCCATATTTTTTATGGAGTTATATTATTTTTATTTAAACTTCAGTTTAAATAGCGGGTAGTACTCCAAAAGTCATACTGTAACCCCGCGATTATCCGGGATTCAAACATCCGGAAAACGCCCTTATACGGCCAAAATCGTTATCGGATAAAGTTATCACAATATCCGGCCAAAATGGCCACAGGAACCGGATAAAAGCTAGTTTGGCCGGATGAATATACGGCCATACTGTATTAATCCCGTCTGTGGCTCTAGACGCATGGTGGAGGAGGGGGGTGGGGTGGGTGGGTGGTGTTGGGAGGGTGGGAGGGGTGCGTCAGGAGGGACCACCTGGGTACAGGAATTACCATTAATTTTAGAACAATTAATCATAGCCAAAAACAAATGAAATAAGTACTAGTAATTATGTACATGTAATAACAAATAAATAAGTTTCCTAAAAGCATTGTGCACAGGCTGAAGTTTCCTTAAAAAATATTGTGAATTTTTTTCCTCCTGGCGGCCTACTTAACGTGCTATAGCTGCCCCACCCCAAGTGGACCCGTCCAACACTGGTCAACCCATGTGCGTCCGTCCCTCGTGTTATACACAGTGCTGCGCCATTAGTGAAATATTTTTTTAAATAACTTTTTTATTTTCATAGTAACTTTGAACATTTTTGGCCAAGACTATGTCTGGTAGCAGCATCAATCGTTCTGGAGGTGTTAAGAGGAAGAAAGTTGTCCTAACAATTAAAGACAAGTCACTGTTATACACCTCAACCAGTGCGGCCTCACAGTGTTGCGCCATTAGTGAAATATTTTTTTAAATAACTTTCTTAATTTTCATAGTAATTTTGAACATTTTTGGTCAAGAATATGTCTGGTAGCAGCATCAATCGTTCTGGAAGTGTTAAGAGGAAGAAGATTGTCCTAGCAATTAAAGACAAGTTACGTGTTGTTCAACCAGTGAGGCGTCACAGGCAGCCAAGCGCCTTCAACAAGTGAGGCGCCACAGGCAAGCCAAGCTCCTTCAACAAGCGAGGCATTACAGGCAAGCCAAGCGCTTTCCACAAGTGACGCGCCACAGGCAAGCCAAGCGCTTTCAACAAGTGACGCGCCACAGGCAAGCCAAGCGCTTTCAACAAGTGAGGCGCAAGCAAGCGCCTTCAACAAGTGAGGGCATGCAACGCTTCAACAAGTGAGGTGCAAGCAAGCGCCTTCAACAAGTGAGGCCTCACAGGCAACCCAAATGCCCTCAACCAGTGAGGCTTCAGCAGCTGGCAGTCAAAACTAACTTAGCTTAATGAACTGTACAGTAATTTTAAGTGTTAATTTTAGTGTTGTGTTAGTATAGGTTACGTAAATTGTTTAAGAATTTTTAACTTCAAGATGTGTGGCATCAATCAAGAAGACGAACACCAACAAGGTAAGTTGAGGTTTCTAGTTGAATATTTAATAATTGTATGTGGCAAGGCAATTCAAATTATGTTGTTTGTAGTATAAAAATAGTTGGAAATGGTCACTTTTGGACTCGTAGGTAAAAAAGTACCATTATCCGAAAAATGTGATAATCCGGCTGGGGGTCCTTCCCATATAGTCTGGATGATCGAGTGGAGACAGTATTGCGCAGCCTTACGTCAATTTCTCAACATATCATATAAAGTGTTGTGCAATTTAAGGGTTAACCACCGCACTGTGTAGAGTGCCTTGAGGCATTAGATTGGGGGTACGCAGAGCACCAGATTGGGGGTTAGATCGGGGGTGCGCAGAGTGGCGCTCTTGGGTATAGGGAGCGATTCAAAACTTCTGCGGGTATACGAGGCTCACATCCTGTGTCTCAGGACTCCTTTAAACAGACCCCATTTTTAAAGAAAATCGTTCTTAAGTGTGAGAGCCTCAGTACTGAGTTAGCAACCAAGGTTGGCACACAGTTTGCCACCAGACTAGTACCCGAGCTGAGAGGTATGAGCTACGAGGAGAGGTACGGAATTAAACCTCACTTCGCTGGAAGACACAAGAGTTAGGGAGGACATGATCACCACATTCAAGATTCTCAAGGGAATTGATAGGGTAGATAAAGACAGGCTATTTAACACAAGGGGCACACACACTAGGGGACACAGGTGGAAACTGAGTGCCCAAATAAGCCACAGAGATATTAGAAAGAACATTTTTAGTGTCAGAGTGGTTGACAAATGGAATGCATTAGGAAGTGAGGTGGTGGAAGCTGACTCCATACACAGTTTCAAGTGTAGATATGATAGAGCCCAATAGGCTCAGGAACCTGTACACCTGTTGATTGACGGTTGAGAGGCGGGACCATAGAGCCAGAGCTCGACCCCCGCAAGCACAATTAGGTGAGTACAATTAGGCGAGTACAGCATGAGCTAACAGCATCGCTGTTCAGCTTGTGACCACAGCATCGCCTAAAATTGTAAAAATATATATGTAACTGGTATTATTTAGCCATGATAGTATTAGAGAGGAGCCTGACTGTGATAAAGACTGTGTACAATTTCCAGATATCAGTGAACACAATGCTGTTGTGGGATAGGTTGGACATGTATATGAGTGGGAGGTTATAAATAGGAGCTGCCTCATATGGGCCAATAGGCCTTCTGCAGTTACCGTTATTCTTATGTTCTCATGTTCTGTTCAAGATGTTCAAAACACTATGCAGGTAGCCACAGCACCCTACCATTGTTTGGTCCATCTTAGAATGTTGAAATGAATTCTCATGTTCCTTTACAGAATAAACTTGTGGAAAATGATTAATTTACAGGATTTAGTGACCAGGATTCTGATAATAGCAGGATTGTGGTGATAATTAGCCCTGTTCGCAGTATGGTGGGAGGAGTAATCTTGGTGAGGGAGGGAGGGAGGGAGGTAGCGTCGTCTACTGATTCTGCGTGGCAGCCTGTTATTGTCTGAACTCAGCATACCGGCTTAGTGGTTCGCTATGTTGAAAACAAATGTAGATTCTTATACTGTATATGATGTGTGTGTATATAGTGTAATAACAGCAAAAGGAGTATGTTGGGAGAAGGAATGTTGCCGAGAGAGGTGTTGGTGAAAGAGGGAGTGAGGTGGCGTCTGCTAGTGACCCTGAGAGCTTTATCGCTCAGCGCCCATTATTTGCTCAACTTCTCAGCTCCATCATGGCTATAGTATGTCACATACAATATTTAATTTTATTTTGCCGTGATCAGAGGCTACAATTTAACAAGAGAAAATAATTTTTTGCGCAGAATTTATTTTCGGCTCACCACAGAATTGTCCTTTATTATGGCCGTACAGCATGGTGGTTAAGTCTAGCCAGCCTGCTATCTGTCCGCACGGCCATGACGTTAGGAAGTTTGCTGCTTTGGCTGCCGTGTTTGCCATTTCTTGGGTCAATATTCAGGCGCAGTGCTTTTGGAGGTCGAAAAGTTCTCAGTGATCCCTGGAGGCTCCCAGTCACCCTCCCTCCCTCCCTCCTGCTGATGTTTTTTTTTTCTCATTGTTTGGATGCTTAGCTTCCGAACTGGATTGCTAGGTAGCCAGCACAAGGGGTCCGGGGCTCCCCCATCACCCTCTCGGGGAGGGGATGGCTGTGCTTACGAGTGGTGCGACGGCAAAGTGTGATGTTTGCTTGTTTCCCTTGTTAACTTGGGACTGGTGGGTGTTTTGCCTCTCTGGTTTTTGGTTGCAGTTTTCTTACCATGTGGGGTCTGTTTTGTTATGCCTACTTTTCTGGGTGCCTAACCCCATTGGATGGCAGATAAGGAAAAACCCCAACCATGGGGTGTTTGCCAGGGCCATTCCTCCCTGTACCTCTCTGAGGGGGCCAGGTTCTGGTTCATGGTCCCCGGTAGGCTGAACTCCATTGACTAATGCCCTGATCGAGCTCAAGTCATTTCCAGTGCTGTGCCTTGTGGTGTGGTCCTGTTCTGTGGTGGTGTGTGAACCAGGAGTAATTTCACAAGTACTCGGGGCTGCATATGCCTAGGGTTCCTTTCCCTAGGTGCCCAGTAGGTATTGCCCTTGTGGCTTGGGGTTATCTTCCACAAGTCGCTTGGGGTCTGCCTCTGTAGAATCTTTTGCTTCTCGGTAATTGCTTAATTGCCTTGGTGTCAGCTGGGGTGTTTCTTGCACCACTTGTTTTGTCACTGGTAGGGGCGCAAGGTACTGTGCAGCTAGTTTTCACCGGGTCGTTGTCCCTCATGCAGGGGTTTTCTTTTATTTTTGTTTCCTGCCTGGTGGGGGTCTGCCCCTTGGTGTTGGTACCCCTTCTATATAAATTGGTGGTCCTACTAGGTCCCTGTGAGTGTACACCTCCCAAGGGTTCAACTGTTAGTAGTTCGCTGGATAGTTTGGGGTGCCAGTTATCAGTATCTTGCCTGGGCTTCCCTTAGCAGAGCATGTAAGGGCCCTGGAAACCCCCTTTAGGGCTCCATGGTCCGATGGATGCATTCTCTGGGTCCCATCTCACTTCATGTGAGTTTGAGGGTTGCTCTGTCCCCTTGTCTCAGGATGACAATCACCAATTTGTGCCTCCCTCATGTTGCCTGTTGGGTCCATGACACCTTTAACCCGGAGTCCTGCGAGTGGTGTTCCTTGCTTGTACTCCAGTTCATCCAATCCACTGATCTTAATACTCGGGTGCAGGCAGCTTCGGCGTTGCATGCATGTTTTAGGTTGCTGCAGTGCGCTGGGTTGGTTACTAACCCGGATGCCCCGAGCCTGCCCAGTTTTGCATATAGGGATTCGAACTTGTGGTTGTTATCGCCTCAACTTTGTTTCGTCCAAGCCTCCCTTGTCCTTCCCCTGCTGTTCTTCGACCCTCTGCACCCAGTTCTGAAGTGTTTAAGGGTTTCAGAGTCAGGGCAGGGTTTAGTTGGTGGTGAGATTCGGGCAGTTTCAGGGGATGCTCCTTCTGGTGTGATGACGGAGGCATTCGAGCCTTTTTCTCCAGCCGGTGCTTCTGGGTGTGACCAGTGGGCCCTGTTTGTTCCAACTTTTCCGGTGGACTCTGCCTTATCTCTTGAGGCACAGGGTTTGCAGGACGACTCGGCCCCGGGTCCTAATGTGGAGGTTCCCGAGGCAAGGGAGGGGGTTGACTTGGGGGGGGCTTGGGCTCCATTTGACCCCGCTTGGGTGTTGGTACCCTATGAGCGAGGCTTGTTGTTGCAGGGGGGTGGGGTTTTCTTATCCTCTCCCTCCCTATACGATTTTGATATAGCATCAACCCCTCCCCGGGATCCCTCTGGTACTTCTGTTCCTCGCTTCCGAAGGTTTTCGGCTTCCCGCATCGTGCCCCATTAGGTGCGGGAGGCCATTGTGGCTCGAGGCCATCTCTTGCACGACCTGGATTGTGCCTCGATAATGGATTCTGCCTCATTTGTGATCGGTTTTTCCTTTCCTTACTGGGTGCGTTACGAGGTTCCGGAGTCGTCCTCTTTGGCAAAATAGCCTGTATTTTCAATGGCAGAATGGCATACGTTCTGTCGGTCCCACATGCTTCAGTGGCGAGAGGCCCTGACAGTTGTTCAGATTTACCCGGGGGGCGAGATTGAACGCTTCACTGCTTGTTTGTAGCAGTGTCACGGACATCCCTGTCCTTCTTTGGGATGTCAGCCTGTGTAGCTTCGCGTGCAGGTTCCCTTCCTTTCGGCTACCCTGGTTGCTGAGGACTTACTCATCTGTGACCATTAGGCTTCGGTCTTGCGTTTCTTTTCCCTTCTCAAGCTGTCTTCGGACTGGCTTAAGGAGGACATGGAGCCGTTGGTTGCTGATCCTAGTTCTGGTGCGTTGGTCGCAGTGGTGCGGGCATCGGCTGCCTTGTTGAAGCTGTTTGTGCCGATCCTGAGGGAGGCTGTGTGTCTGTTTTTTGCTTCTCGTTTTGGGTGCCATCAGGCGGTGCTCGCTCAATCCTTAGAATCCGCTTGAGCTCTGGCTCTTAGGTTTTCTATCCCCATTTTGTCCTTTCTGTTTGCAGAGTATGCGATGGTGCAGTTTCTGCAAACGGAGGTTTCTATTTGTCGTCCCATCTTGGACTTTTTGGTTCTTAGGGGGGCCCGTGGGGTTTCTTCTCAAAAGGGTCATGCCCCAGGGCTCGAGGTTCCTCTTGTCGTGGTATGCCAGTGGTGCCATTTTCAGAGTCGCAACAGCCTTCCGGGCCGACGACGTCTGGTTGGAGCGGTAATTGCTCTGCTCATCTATCGGCTTTTCATAAGGGGCTTCGGCCCTTTCGTTGGTCATCCTATTGACGAGGCAATTGGGGGGGAGAGGTTCGTACAGTTTGCTCACGCCTGGTCCCACGATTTGTCGGCTTTTCGGGTCTCTTCATGCGGCTTGCAGTGGCATTGGGTGGCCCCTCCTTCTTCGGGGGGCTTGGAGCTGGCAGGGCAGGCTCTCTCTCTCTCTGTTGGGTCATCTTGGAGTGGGTTTGCTTGGGTGTGGACAAAAGTCCTCATCCCTCAGGTCGGATTCCCGCCTGTTTCCGGTTCTGAAACGAGACTGTGCGGACTTGCGGTACATTCTGGACTTGTTCCATCTGAACCTCTGGGTCTATTGCTCCTGTTTTCGGATGACTTCTTTGTCCCAGGTCCGGCTTCTCTTGGAAGCGAGCGCTTGCATGGTGCCCCTGGAGCGAGTGGCGACCTCCTCCCGGGAAAGTCCCTCTTGTTTTTATCTTTGGTTAAGTAGCTCCGGGAAGCCAAAGGGGCTCCCCCAGAAAACTAGCGTTGAATGTAATGTAACATCATTTTTTGAGTTAGACCCGGAGTCTTCCCGGCAACCCTCCCTTCCTCCGGTCGGAGATTTTTCACAGTGTTTGACATCCAGCCTCTGAACTTGGGGGTGATAGCCGGTGTGGGAGGTCTGGAGCTCCCCCTTTCCCCTTCTGCAGAAGTGGGGAGCTGCACTGACAGTGGCACGGAGATGGTTGTGACATCATGCTCGCTTGTTCGTTTTTAGTTTGGAGAGTTCTTCTCAACAGTTTGGCTTTCAGTAGCAATTTCTGGAGGGAGCCCCTACGGCTCCACGGAGCTATCCATGGCTGATATGGATACCCTAACTATTTTGCATCAGTCGATGTGGGTGGAGTTCTAGACCTACTGGGGACCACGAGCCAGAACCTAGCCCCCTCAGAGAGGCACGGGGAGCAATGGCCCATAGAATTGCACATGTGATTTGGAGCATTCTGTATCTGCCATCGATCGGGACAGGCACCCAGAAAGGTAAGCCCCACAAAACAAACCCCTATTCTGGTTAACAACAAAAATCGACAAACGAGTGGACAGAACTCCCCCAGGAAAACAAACTAACAAGCATGACGTCACACGAGCCGCGCCGCATGTTTGCACAACTCCCCCCTCCCCGGGAGGGGGAAGGGGGAGCCCCAGATCCCTGCGCCGGCGATCCCCGCCCCAGTTCCTCGGCTGATGGGATAATGCACGGTCGTGTGGCTCCAGCTCCGGTCTTGTCTCAGTGCTGTGACTTGTTTGCAGTGCTGCTCCTACGGTGGTTGTGTGAGCTGGGAGTAGTATTCTCAGGTACTCGGCCTGCATGTGCTTAGGGTCACCTTCCCTGAGTGCCCTGTAAGTACCACCCTTGGGGCTTGGGGTTGCCTTCCACAAATCACCTTGAGTCTACCTCTGTTGGCTTTTTGCTGCTTGGCGTTAGCTGCCCCAAATGTTTGGGGGTTTTCCTCCCTTGTTTACCTTGGTAGGGGGGTCTGCCTTGTGTTCCCCCCCCCCCTTATATTAGGTTTGTTTGTGTGGTGGCACCCCCCTGCTTCGCCCTCACAGGTGGACACGTCCCGTGGGTTCAGCTCTAGCAGTTTGCTTGGTAGTTTGGGGCGCCAGTTGGCAGTGCCCTGCCTGGGATAACCCTTAGCAGACCCAGTCTAGGAGCCCTGGGAAACCTCCCGGGGGCTCTCGGGTCCGATAGTGGAGACCCTTGCATCCCCTCTCGCTTTGTGCGAGTTGAGGGTTGCTCTGTCCTTTTGTCTTAGGGTGACTCTCCTTGTTTTTTGCCTCCGTCATGCTGCCTGTTGGGTCGGTGACACATTCGACCCTGAGTCCTGCGAGCTTTGTTGCTTGTTCGTGACTCCATTCACCCAGTCTGCTGATGAATTCCCGTGGGTGCAGGCAGCTCGCGCGTTGCGAGGTAGGTTGTTGCAACGCGCTCGGGTTTGTCGCTTCCTCGGACGCCACGATGCTGCCCCGCTTTGTGTAGGGACCCAGACTTGGGGGTTTTGGTTGCTTTGGCCTTGGTTCCTTCGGCCTTGGTTCCTTCCACTCCCCCTTGTTTTTCTCCCTCCTGCTTCCGGCCCCTACGCATCTGCAGGCTTCGGGGTCGGGGCGGGGTTAGAGGTTCCGAGACTTGGGCAGTTTCGGGGGTTGCCCCGTCCGGGGTAGCTGCGGAGGCATTTGAGTCTGTTCCTCCAGCCGATGCTCCGGGGTCTAACCAGTGGGCCCCTTCTCTTCCAGCTCTCTCGGCTGCCCCGGCTTTTTCTTGTGGGGCTGGGGCTTTGGAGGGCGAATTGGCCCTGGGGCCTGTTGTAGAGGCTCCTGGGGTTGGGGAGGGGGGCCTTGGGCTCCATTGCGCCCCGCCTGGATTTCCGTCCTTCTGAGCGGGGCTTACTGTTGCGAGGAGTGGGGTTTTCTTTCCCCCCTTCTGCGTACGATTTGGGCTTGTGTTCTGTCCCCGGGTCGGTTCCGTGTCCCTGTGGTTTTTCGGTTCCGTCTTCCAGAGGTTTTCGGCTACCCGCATCTCTTCGCCTGTGGTGCGGTTGGCCTTTGCGGCTTACCTCCTGCGTGTCCTGGAATTTGCCTCTATACTGGTTCCTTGTAGCTGTTTGGGCTCCTTGTAGCTGTTTGCGCTCCTTTGTAGCGGTTTGGGCTCCTTGTAGTGGTTTGGGCTCCTTGTAGCGGTTTGGGCTCCTTGTAGCAGTTTGGGCTCCTTGTAGCAGTTTGGGCTCCTTGTAGCCGGTTGGGCTCCTTGCCGCCGGTTGGGCTCCTTGCCGCCGGTTGGGCTCCTTGCCGCCGGTTGGGCTCCTTGCCGCCGGTTGGGCTCCTTGCCGCCGGTTGGGCTCCTTGCCGCCGGTTGGGCTCCTTGCCGCCGGTTGGGCTCCTTGCCGCCGGTTGGGCTCCTTGCCGCCGGTTGGGCTCCTTGCCGCCGGTTGGGCTCCTTGCCGCCGGTTGGGCTCCTTGCCGCCGGTTGGGCTCCTTGCCGCCGGTTGGGCTCCTTGCCGCCGGTTGGGCTCCTTGCCGCCGGTTGGGCTCCTTGCCGCCGGTTGGGCTCCTTGCCGCCGGTTGGGCTGCTTGTCGCCGGTTGGGCTGCTTCTCGCCTTGTTGGGCTACTTTTCTTTCGCGTCCTGCGCATGTGCCGTGGAAGTTTGTTTTGGCTCCGGGCAGTGTGCACACGTGGTGTTCTGCATCCATTTATCTCAGGGGGCTTCGCCTCTCGCTCTTTTCTTAATCCAATCCGTGCCCCGTTGCTTTGGGGGTGTTCTGGAGCGCCGCTGTGGGGAAGTCACAAGGTTTTTTCCCTGCATTCTAGGGTGGGGAGCCTCCTTCGCTGCTCCCCTTCTCCTCTCCAGCATGGGCTGGAGAGGAGATCCGCCTGTCAAGCGGATTCTGTGCTTCATGGGCGCTCTTGTTTTTGCTCTTGGGGCTGTGTATGGGGACAGCCCTAGTTGGGCTGCCTAATGTGTTCCTTCGATTGCCTTTTCCACTGCACACGTTTCTTCTACCGTCCCTGTGGCTCAGTTGGGTGCTCGGTTTCTGCCTGTGTCCCCTTGTGTGCCACTCATGTTCCGATTTATCTTTATCTTCTCTGTCGCTTCCTCAGGGAGTGTGGTGACGTTCTGCTGCGGTTTTGGTACTGCGGCTGCGTGTTGGGGTTGGTTGTGGCATTTTGTTCGGCCCTTTCGTGCTCCTTCTGGGGCCCTCCTTCCTTGCCGGTCTTGCTGTGCCGGGCCTGGTTTTTCCATGTTCCTTGGATTCTCTGTCCTGTCCTCGTTGTCCTCGCCTCGTTGAGCTGGCTGGGGATGAGCTTGGGGTCTTCGTCTCGCCCCTCGCCTATCCGATTTTGGTTCAAGTTCCAGAGCCTAGTGGCTCCCTTCCTTAGTGTTTTTCACGGCTGCCCCGGGGTTTTTCTTGACACTGGGGCTTTGGGGGGACAGCTCGGCCCCAGGGCCTGCAGGGTGGGTTCCCGGGGTTGGGGGGGGGCTAACGTGAGGGGCCTCAGGCCCCGTTGGTCCCCGCCGGGGTATTTCTACCCCTCTGGGCGGGGCTTGCGGTTTTGTGGTGTGGGGTTTTTCTGTGCCTCCCGTCGGCCCCTCCCTGGGCTCGGTTTCCTTGTCCATTGTGCCCTTTGCTTCTGTCCTGTCGGTGGGTGCTTTTCTACGGTCTTCGCCCCTTTTTTCCGGGACGGGCCTTCTCCGTCATGTCCCCCTCTTCTTGGGGTTTCTGCATGACTTTTGGTCTAGGGTGTGATGGGGTTTTTGTGCCGTCGTCCTTTGTGTTTGCTTCTTTTTGTTCTCGAAGGTTCGGGACGGTTTTGCTCCTTCCCGTTTTCTGGTACGTCTGTCGTCATTCGGTTGAGCTTCCCTCTGGTCTTTTCTAGGGCTTGTGGGTCCTATTCCAGGCAGTTTCTGGGTGTTTGGCCTTGTTATTCTGTTCATATCTCTTCTCTTAGCGCTGTCTCGGCGCTACTCATTTTCCTGAGGGCGATTTTGCTTCTCTTAATGAGTCTTTTCGCTCCTGCCCTTCTGCGGGATGTTGGTGCGGGGCGGCTCCTTATGCGGGATCCTTCCCTGTCGGCTGCACTTGTGGCGGTGGACTTGCATGCTTGTGGCATTTTGGTTTTGGTCCTGCATTTTCTTTTCCCTCCTGGGGCTGTCATAGGATTGGCTTGCGGAGGATGTATAGGCACTTGGGGCCGTTCCTGGGTCTGGCACCTTGGTTTCTGCTGCTAGCGTTTGGTATCGATGTTCCTTCTGTGCCGTTTCACAGGCTGTCTCGTGCATTGTTTCACCTCCGGCCTGCTCACGCACTGCCTGTACCGTTCTGGTCTTTGGACCGGGTGCTCTCCTGTTTTTCTTCTCCTTGGTTGTTGTGGCTCCTTCGGTTCAGGTTGGCTTTGCCTCAGCTCTCTTTTTATGTTGGCATTGGCCTCTGGGGGTCGTGTGGCAGAGCTTCATGCTCTTCTCAGGCGCAGTGGTTTTTGGCTCCTGTGGTCGTGGTCATAGGTCTCTTCGTCTGCAGCCGTTCTCCCTTTTTCTAACGAATGATGTGCCTGCTGCTTTCCGAAGGGGTCCTTGGGTTGTCTCAACTTCGTGTTGAGGTGTGGTTCACCGACCGCCTCCCGGGTATGTCCCCTTGTTTTCTTAGGTAGTCTTTGGTGAATAAGCTCCGGGAAGCCGTAGGAGCTCCCCCCAGAAAACCAGCGTTGAATGTAATGAAACGCCATTTTCTGGGTGAGTCCCGGAGGCTCCCCGGCACCCTCCCGCCCTCCGGTCGGCGTTTTTTTTGCGGTTTTGATATCCAGCCTCAGAACTGGGGCGGGGATCGCCGGCGCGGGGGTCTGGGGCTCCCCCTTCCCCCTCCCGGGGAGGGGGGAGTTGCGCAGACATGCGGCGGCGAGGCTCGTGTGACATCATGCTTGTTAGTTCATTTTCCTGGGGGAGTTCTGTCCACTCGTTTGTCGATTTTTGTTGTTAACCAGAATAAGGGTTTGTTTTGTGGCGCTTACCTTTCTGGGTGCCTGTCCCGATCGATGGCAGATATAGAATGCTCCAAATCACATGTGCAATTCTATGGACCATTGCTCGCCATGCCTCTCTGAGGGGGGCCAGGTTCTGGCTCATGGTCCCCGGTAGGCCTAGAACGCCACCCACATCGACTGATGCAAAATAGTTAGGGTATCCATATCAGCCATGGCTAGCTCCGGGGAGCCTCTGGGACTCACCCAGAAAATGGCGTTTCATTACATTCAACGCTGTTTTTTTTAATCAGATAGGGTTTGCTTTGGGGTACCCACCTTTCTTTGGTGCCTGTCTTGGTCGATGGCAGACATAGAATGCTTCCAACCTCACGAGGCTTTCTATAGGCCATTGCTCCTCGTGCCTCTCTGAGGGGGGCCTAGGTTCTGGTTTCTGGTCCCTGTTAGGCCTAAGAACTCCATTCACTTGGCTGATGCCACGGTCTAATTCACTCATATCAGTCCGGATAGCGCCAGGGAGCCTCTGGTCTCACCCAGAAGATGGCATTTCATTACATCAATGCTGGTCTTTTAGGTCCAGATAGACAGTTGGCCAACCATCTCTTTCTTGTAGAATCTCTGTGATTCATAAAAACTAAGTAGATTTGTTACACAGGATCTTCCTGTTCGAAAACCATACCGTCTGTCCATTATGATGTCATTATTGTATTCTCCAGGTGTTCTACCCATTGTTGTGTTAACAACAATGGATCAGCCCATTTGGTGTTAGCTATTTTTTTCTAATGTTTTAACTACCATACTTGTTAATGATACGGGTTTATAATTTAGAGGGTCTTCTCGGATACCATTTTTGTAGATTGGAATTATGTTTGCCTTGCTTTGATGTCCATAGGGAATGGAAAGGATGGGGGAGGTAGAGGGATGGGGAGATGAAATTCAGGAAGAGGATGTGGGTGTAGAGAGAGAGGAGGTTTGAAAGTTCGGTGGCCTGTCCACCATGGGTTGACATTTTTGTATGTGTTGTTTGTTTGCGTGTGTGTTATGTTGGGTTGTCAGTACATTGGCTGGGGGGGCTAGTGTTTGTGACCTTGTTGGTGTCCTAAAGCACTAGAGCCGATGGAGTTGGCTGAAGGAGGCTAATCTTAGAAACATCAGGGTAGTTACACTTCTGACGCCACGACAAATGGTTTTTTGGTTTTATATTTTTTTTGTAGGTGTTTTATTTATATATATATATTTTTTTTTTTTTTTTTTTTTTTTTTTTTTATTTATTTATTATTATTTTTTTTTTTTTTATTTATTATTTATTTATTTTTTTCTTTCTTTCTTTATTCTTCATTTGGTGTAGATTGGGTCCGGGATGGGCCACTCATCTGGATCGTCTGGCAGACCGCTTAGTATCTGAGGGCTTGGGAAGGCCTCATCATGGATATGTCTGATCACTTTTTGTTGGAGAGTGATTCTTCTGGTTCTGTGTGGTGGTTCGTGGATCTCGTAGTCGCTGGTGGTGTTTTCTGCTACGAAGGGATCTTCTGGGTCTGGGACATACATGTTCTTCATACGGTACAGCTGTCTTCTGGCCAGGTAGCTGAGCCTAATGTTCATTGGCTTCATGTTGAGCGTCTCATGGATCAGGTCGGTTCTCACCCTGTCACTCAGAGTCAGGCCCTCTGCAAAGCGAAGTGCTTTGTTTTGTACTCGTTGAATCTTCAACATGTTGGATTTGTTGGTGAGGTTCAGGGGAACGTATGGGTATTCCAAGCTAGGCCTTATGATCATTCTGTACACTATGTTTGCCTTTTTCTATGTACTGTATCTGCTAAGATTCCATTGCGCAGGGATTGGTACCTGTTTACAGTCTGCTGGCTGATATATTTTACCTATACTGTATATCTTTGTTTTATTTGGAGAAAGACCCATTATAGTATTGGAATTATTAAAAAAAAATCCTATTTGGGAAATCTTTACTAGATTTCAAAGATTCTGTATTTGGTATTTGTTGACTTTAAACGACTTGGTCATCTCTCAATCCTTTCTTTCACAGCTCCTACAGTCACCAGAAGAATAATACCTGCAGTGTCAGGACCCAGTGGTATTGAATAATACCTGCAGTGTCAGGACCCAGTGGTATTGAATAATACCTGCAGTGTCAGGACCCAGTGGTATTGAATAATACCTGCAGTGTCAGGACCCAGTGGTATTGAATAATACCTGCAGTGTCAGGACCCAGTGGTATTGAATAATACCTGCAGTGTCAGGACCCAGTGGTATTGAATAATACCTTCAGTGTCAGGACCCAGTGGTATTGAATAATACCTGCAGTGTCAGGACCCAGTGGTATTGAATAATACCTGCAGTGTCAGGACCCAGTGGTATTGAATAATACCTGCAGTGTCAGGACCCAGTGGTATTGAATAATACCTGCAGTGTCAGGACCCAGTGGTATTGAATAATACCTGCAGTGTCAGGACCCAGTGGTATTGAATAATACCTGCAGTGTCAGGACCCAGTGGTATTGAATAATACCTGCAGTGTCAGGACCCAGTGGTATTGAATAATACCTGCAGTGTCAGGACCCAGTGGTATTGAATAATACCTGCAGTGTCAGGACCCAGTGGTATTGAATAATACCTGCAGTGTCAGGACCCAGTGGTATTGAATAATACCTGCAGTGTCAGCATCCACACACACTGTCAGATATACTGCATACGTGTTGTCAGCAGCATTATGAAACACATTATGGTGTAAGAAATACTACATGTAGATGGGTAAGACTGTCTTCAGCACACTCATGTGAATGACTATATGTATTATCAATATGTCATGCATTATTAACATCTCATGCACTATGGTAACAAAGAAAATGTGTATTTAAATTAAATTTGGTGTATCATTAATTTTAAAATCTTGGTATTAGTTCATTGTGTATGTGGTACAGTATTGTTTTTAATACTATTGTTTGGCAAGAAAACATTTTAAGATTTTCAAATTAATTATTTTTATAATCAGGTTCTAATATAAAAAAGTTTAATATATATTTTCAGTTTTAAAACATTACATACTTTTTCTCCTATGTGAGCCATTGTAAATGTTGAGAAAGCATTTAAAATAAATAATCTTTATACTGTATAGTAATTATGAATTTTTTCTTAGGTAATTTGCTCTTAAGCTCAAAAGGCTCTCCAAATAAGATAATATATCAGTGTTCTTAATGCTCAGAATTTATTTATTTATTTACATATTTACATGAATGGTATAGGGGATTTAAAAATAACAATGTGCGTGGTACATTGGATCAGTAAGTTCTTGTAAAAATCACATACATATATTTTTGCAAATGACAGACCACATGAGGGTCCACTGTACCTGACTCTTGTGCTGTGGTTATATTTATAATAAGACATCCATCAGTTCTGTGGTTATATATATAATAAGACATCCCTCAGTTCTGTTGTTATATTTATAATAAGACATCCATCAGTTCTGTGGTTATATTTATAATAAGACATCCCTCAGTTCTGTGGTTATATATATAATAAGACATCCCATAGTTCTGTGGTGATGTTTATAATAAGGTTCTGTAGTGAAACATCTTAATACTGTGGCTGTATTTATAATAAACCATCCCTCTCTGCTGTTGCTATATGTACAGTATGATAAAACAGTATAATTATAAATAAATTTATAATATATTTAATTTTCCTATACAAAGACATTTTGCTAAATCTTAAAAAAAAAAAATTGCCACAAGATTTGTTTGTAATGTTTACAAAGTTATACACGGACACTAACTTTCCTGCTGGTGAACGCATGTGGAGACGTAGATTTGTATGATTGCTTTTACACTTGCTGATTCACAGGAAATATTGTAGAGTATATTTTATGTCTAGCACATTTTATAATATAATAAGCACAATATTATCTTACTATTTATGAATAATACCAGTGGTTTACATATTGTAACTTTTTTCCATTCTCTTGTGTCTTTGACAAGTAATTAAATTGCTTTATATTCCTACAAAAGTTAGATTATTCCAATTGCTTATCTGATATTGAGTGCCATCTATTGACAACAGAGTTAACACTATAACCTGTGTGCTCTATTCTGGTTACTCTATACTGATTACTATGTAGTTACTTGAATTATTTATGTATCCGACAGTCCAAGTGTTTTTGGCATCTCTTAACAATATTTGCTTTAGTAATAAATAAAAGCTCATGCATTTAAAATTATATAAAAAATATATTACTAAGATTTATAAAGAACACAACAATTTATAAAGGAGACAAATACTAGTAATAATTGTCTACAAGACTTAACTAATGAAATGTAGAATATTTCATTAGATAATACTTGCTTATTGGATCAAATAGCTGTAAAGGTTTATACAATCAAGAAAACTGTACAAATATTTATTCAAAAGAAAAATGTCATCAGTGTTGAATGTTTAAAATTATATTATGAAAACATCTCGCATAATAGCATACAAAACATTTTGAGAAAAAAAATAAATACATTGTCTAAACTACTTTAAAAAATATCAAAATATAAATAAGTGACCATTCAGGAGAAAAGTCATATCACTGTAGAATGTGCCTGAAAGACTTTAAAAATAAATTATGGCTAATAACACACACACAAGGATTCATAAAGGAGAGAAACCATATCACTGTTCAGTGTGTCAAAAAAACTTTACACGGAAATCAAATCTAATAACACACATGAGGATTCATACAGGAGAGAAACCACATCACTGTTCAGTATGTCAAAAAGACTTTCCACACAAATTATCTCTAATAACACACATGAGGATTCATACAGGAAGGAACCCATATCACTGTTCAGTATGTCAAAAAAACTTTACACAAAAATCATCTCTAATAACACACATGAGGATTCATACAGGAGAGAAGCCATATCACTGTTCAGAATGTCAAAAAGACTTTCCACAAAAATCATCTCTAATAACACACATGAGAATTCATACAGGAGAGAATGCATATCACTGTTCAGAATGTCAAAAAGACTTTCCACAAAAATCATATCTAAGAAGACACATGAGGATTCATACAGGAGAGAAACCATATCACTGTTCAGAATGTCAAAAAGACTTTTCACAAAAATCATCTCTAATAACACACATGAGAATTCATACAGGAGAGAATGCATATCACTGTTCAGAGTGTCAAAAAGACTTTCCACAAAAATCATATCTAAGAAGACACATGAGGATTCATACAGGAGAGAAACCATATCACTGTTCAGAGTGTCAAAAAGACTTTTCACTTAAATCAAATCTAATAACACACATGAGGATTCATACAGGAGAGAAACCATATCACTGTTCAGAATGTCAAAAAGACTTTTCACTTAAATCAAATCTAATAACACACATGAGGATTCATACAGGAGAGAAACCATATCACTGTTCAGAATGTCAAAAAGACTTTTCACTTAAATCAAATCTAATAACACACATGAGGATTCATACAGGAGAGAATGCATATCACTGTTCAGTGTGTCAAAAAGACTTTTCACAAAAATCATATAAAAGAAAACACATGAGGATTCATACAGGAGAGAAACCATATCACTGTTCAGAGTGTCAAAAAGACTTTAAACAAAAATCAAATCTAATAAAGCACATTAGGATTCATACAGCATAAGTCATTTGAATATTGTCAAAAACACACAGAAATCACAATAGCGTGATGCATCAATGAAAAAATCCACAAGGACCGTGACGAGGATTTGAACCTACGTCTTAGATCATCGCAGACGCTGCCTTATCGACTGAGCTACGACATGGTAAAAAGAGTTGAAACCAGAAGTTTTACTGAACTTACTTGAATCCTGCAGCCTCTCCGAGACAAAAACCAGGGTTTTACACAACTCCCCCATGCACTCTAGCTATGTCAATAGGCCGTTCTACCTCTTCTGACGGTTCGAATCCTCGTCACGGCCCTTGTGGATTTGTTCATTGAAGCATCACGCTATTGTGATTTGCGTGTGTAATGAAGTGAGGGGAAGAGGCAGAACAACCAAAGAACTCCCTCCCAAAAGAAAACAATAAAACTTACTTGGCATAGTTATTACTTTCTCTTTTCCCCTCCAGCTTTTACTGCGCATAACTCTACTGCTCTCTTGATCTGTCGTGATATTCCCTTCATCCCCCGACTTTTTCAGTTACCCATTCAGTGTTTTGTGGTCCGTATCTTTGTGAGTAAATGGTATACAGTCTGTTCCGTTTATCTCCCCTCAAATTTTACGCTTTTTCTTCATGATCCTAAACACCTGTTGGACTCTTTACCAGAGCCTGTGCTCCTTTTGGAGGATTTTAACTGTCAGCATACCTTCTGGGGAGATATTCTGACAAACACCCAGGGATGCCTTCTTGAACCATTTGTGCTCACTTCTCTTCATTTATAACTAGTGAATTCTGGCAAACCCACTCATGTTGATTCCCCACCCTTTCCTGTATTGATCTTTCTGCTCATCTTCTCTTTATATGGACTTCACCTGGCGGGTTCTTGATGACCTACATAAGTGACCTTTTCCCCATCCATCTCACTTTTCTTTTCTTCTCACCCTCCCCTCTCCTTCCCTAGATGGAAGTTTGACAAGGCTGTTTGGAACCTCTTTACCTTTGTGTTACTCTTTCCAACCTCTCTGATTTTCCTCTTTCCCGAGACCCCCTCCTCCTTTCATGACAGTTTTTGATGCTGCCCTCCTCGCTCTACCTCCCGGGGTGCACAGAAGTGCATTCCCTGGTGGAATGCAGCCTGTGCTCAGGCTGTCCACTGTAAGCGTGCGGCCTGGAAGAAACACCATTGTTGATGGACGCCTGATTCTTTGCTTTTGCGCCAGAAGTCAAGTGTATGACTAAGAGTGAGAGTTGGAGATCTTTCATTTCCACTATTATGTCTAACACCCCTCTGCCCCTGATCTGGGAGGAAATCTGCAAGTTAGTGGGTAAGGTAAGTTTTTTCCAGATGGCTTGCCAGTTCTTCACCTCTGTGGTTCTGTTGTGGCAGATCCGGTCTCAGTCAAAACCAAACTGGGTTCACACTTTTCAACTGTTAGCTCCGATTCTCATCTTCCTCCTTTCCTTACTCTTAAGCCTCTTCTTGAATCTTGTCACTTAGATTTTCAAACGCCTCTTCATCTTCTCTATAACGCTCCTCTCTCTCTCAGAACTCCATTCTGCCCTGGCCTTCTGCGGTTCTACAGCGGCGGGTTCATTTGATATTCATTATGTAATACTTTGACATCTCCCTCCATACATATTTCAGTATTTACTGAATGTTTATAACAGTGTCTGGGAGTTGTCATCAGTTCCCAAGGACTGACTTGAGGCGGTTATTCTTCCTATTTGAAAACCTAGTTCTCTGTGGTCATTCCCTAAAGACTTTCGCTCCATTGCTTTAATGAGTCGTGTCTGCAACCTCTTTAAATGTATGGTCAGTGTCTGTCTGATATGGTTCTTGGAACGCTATCGCCCTCCCTCTCTTCTTCTCAATTTGGCTTTCGCAAGTGTTGCTGCATGACTGATGTCCTCCTGAACTTAGAGGTCTATGTTTGTACTACCTTTGCTGTGAAGACCTTCGTGGTTGCAGTCCTTTTGGACCTGGAAAAGGCGTATGACACCACCTGGAGATACCACATTCTGTTCCAACAATGTTCTTTTGGCCTTCGTGGCAATCTCCCTCTCTAACTCAAGATCTTCCTCTCTTGTCGTTCCCTTAGAATGAGATTCTAAGGGAACCTCTCTGCCTCTTTTCGGCAATACGAAGGTGTACCTCAAGGTTGTGTTCTGAGCACTACTATTTTCCTGGTAACCCTCAATGGTCTTCTTTCCTCCCATCCCTCTGGCATTTTCTCAGCTCTCTATGTTGATGATCTTACCCTCTGCTGTCAAGGTGATGACTCGCCTTTTCTCCAATGGCGGCTTCAACTTGCGATTGATACCATGTTGTCCTGGGCCACCAATCATGGCTTCAAGTTCTCTCCAACTAAGACTTGTGCTATGACCTTTACTTGGAAGCAGGTCGTTCTTCGACCCCACTCTGTCCTCTTTATAGTAATCCTCTTTTATAAAGGATTCTGTTAAAGTTTTTGAGTTAATCTTTGACACTTGCTTCTCTTAATCACCCCTTATCTCTTACCTTCGAGTTGAATGCTTCAAAGCCCTTAACTTACTTAAGGTCTTGTCCCATACTTCCTGGAGAGCTGAAGGGCTCATGCTGCTTGCTCTCTTTACATTCCTTTCTCATGCTGTCTAAACTCAATTACGGCTGTCCTGCTTACTCTTCTGCCTCCCCCCTCCCTGTTCAGCTCGTTGATGCCATGAGGGGGGCTTAGTGGGCGGCTGCTGGAGTGTAATGCTCCTTGGGACACTCCTCTGCCTTTTTGTAGCCTTGTGCTCCTGCTGCTATCCTCTCTAATTGTGCTGAACAACTTTTCCTTTTCCTTCTGTTTCGTTTTTCTCCCCCCTCTTCTCCTATCTGCTTGTCGTTTCCTGCCGACCTTTTGCTTGTTTTGGTTATTCCTTTGGACTACTTCTATTTTGACGCCCGGGTGCTTGAGGAGCATACTCCTGCACCCGTAGAACTGTAGTACCCAAAGTCGAGAGCGAGGGGAACCTTTTATTGTCCATCCTCCTTTCATCACTGAACACGATCTCGACAGACTGACGGTTCTTAAGGTGGCGTTTGTGGGGCGTATACTCACGACACAGCCTAGGGGGCCCCAGCATGATCAGCAATAGCTTCTTGTTGGGTGTCCTGCCTCTAACTGTGGCTCCATGGTGGGTGTGGGGGCACATTTGTGAATGAATGTTTCTTTTTTATCCTCATGTTAAATTCTGTTTCTCCTTTACCTTCTCAGGCTCGTGGGGTGGGCGACCAAGCCCCCGAGTCTGTCCGTGTTGGAAGACCGGGCTCTGCAGCCTCCGCTGCATTGGGCCCCGACCTTGCTCCTCCATTGGCCAGAATGTTTTGGCAGTAATGTGCATTTACAAAGGTGAAATGTAATTCTGATCAGCTTTCATATATACTTTATACACATTCATATACATACACACACATATATACATATATACATACATATATACACACACACACATGCATTCACATACATTTGTCTCTTTTACTCTGACAGGGTGAGATGATGATAGAGAAACTAGTGTGCAATTAAGTGCTTAATCACTGAAGGTGATTAAGGTGCTTTTACAAGCTCAGGTTATATAGTTACATCACATACATACATTGTATAATTGATACATTACATGGTTAATCTTGGGTATAAGTCCAATATATCAAGTGTTCCAGTACTCATATAGTAATTACACAGTTCAGCATACCTTAGCCCAGGAGGGCGAAAGTCAGTCAATCTACAATATAATGTTCAAGAGAGTGCATGTTTTCTCTTTCACAAAGTTGACACATTGTGTACTCGACATTTGGGTTTTGAGAAAGCTGCCAGATACGTCTATATCGCAGGCGTATTCTGGCCACTATAACATCACATTGCCAGGTTCTTGTTCTATAGTCCCATATGTGAATGTCTCCTCACGATATCCATCATAATATTTAATGCTACAACTTTCAGGTCTTTGTGAATTTGTTAGGTTGGTGAGATCTGCATTAGATATTTGTTTAAGTATTCTCTTTGTCACTGCTAATGAAACACCCATATCAATTTCTACCACTGGTTTTCTACAGGCTTTCTTTGCAAGCATATCAACAGAGTCATGCCTTGAGATGCCAACATGTGATGGTATCCATAGGAATTTAATTTCAAATCTGTTTTCTTTAGCAGCTAAAACATTCATTCGAATATCACTGACTATTTTCTGGGTGTCACTACTATGTGCGTTCAATGCCAGGAGTGCACTCTGCGAGTCACAGTATAAAAGTCCACTGCCTTTGTCTTTTAAAAATTCAGTGGCAAGGTATATGCCTGCAAGTTCGGTTTGAGTTGTACTTGCCCAGTCATTGACGTGCTTCATTGCTGTATGTGTTCAAATATATTACATGCACATTCGGTACATCGTCCACATTCTTCTACAGAGCCGTCGGTATAGCACTGATACACATCGTTACCCATACTCTGAGTACTGTCAGTGATGCTTTTCAGTGTTAACTGTTTTAATAATGTAGAGTGCACATTATCCTAATTGCATTGTCCCTCTTACGGTCGTGCACATCCTTGTTAAATATCCTGACTTCCGGGACGAGCTTGTGTCTTGTTTTCCGACCGTCCCTCGCTGTTGTTTGTATCTTAATGGTATTCTTGGTGACTCGGATACTTTTGATATCGTTCACCTTATGCGTTTCTGTTCTCGTATTAGCGTCCTTGGTGATATTTAGCGCCCTCTGGTTATCCCACACATTTGTTAGTGCTACATAACCTTCCCGGTTTGGTGCCTTCTTTTTGATAATTACTTACTTCTGCCTTTCCCTCAACTCTTCGTCGTCTTGATGCTCTTCACTGTACTAGGCTACGCCTCAGTTCTGGTGCCTTTCGTTTGATTCCTACCCAGAGCCTGTATGTTGTAACCGGCATCCTGTGTCTACAGGATCAGTGTGATCGTTACTGTCTTCACTACTTTGCGCGGTCCCTACAACACCCTCACTCTTGCTAATGTCGTACTTTGACCATTACCCCTCCTGTAGACCCTGTTCCCTTTCACCACCTTCCCCTTTCTGTGTGACTGTCTTGCTGGCAAGGTTCTCTCTCTCGGATCGTCTTGCAAATGTTTTTCCTTGTGTCATTCCATCTTTGCCCCTATAGTGGGTCCCTATTCCTAAGTTTTGACCTCACATGAGTAAAGCTTTTACCCCTCCTACAGTTCTGAAACGAATTTTCCTTGCTCACTTTTATTCACACTCCTGCTTTATCTCCATCTTCACAGATGTATCCAAGTCTGCCGATGATGTAGGCTACTCTGTTGTATTTCCTGACTGCACCTGTATGTGTCGCCTGCCTCTGGAGGCATCTTCATGGCAGAACTCAATGTAATTTTGAATGCTCTTCGTGAACTGCTTTCTCGCTGTCAATCTTCCTTTGTTGTAATAGACTCGCAGTGCCCTAATGGCTCTGGAATCCTCTAATCCTGTCCATCTTGTAGTCGTCGAAATTCAATAATGACTGTTTCTTATCTCCTGTAGATTTCAGACAGTCGAGTTTTGCTGGGTTCCCAGTCAAATAGGCGTTTCCTTAAATGTGCGTGCTGATGCTGTTGCGAAGGAGGCTAGCCGCACTTGACCCATTTCCCGCAAAGGTATTCCTTATTTCGACTTCTACCCAGTTATTCATTCCTCAATCCTTGCCCGGTGACAGGATCACTGATCTTCTGTTACTGGTAACAAGCTGTGTGCTCTTAAGGGTAGCATGTCACCACGGCCTTTCTCTTACCACCAAAACCGGCGGTGGGAAATGGCTCTCGCGAGATTATGTATTGGTCATACCCGTTTAACCACTTAACTGCGCCAACCGAGTATTCTCGATTGGTGCAGTGCTGCGCCAACCTCGAGAAAACTCTTTGATTTTTCGGTACCAATTCTAAATGTGTACGAGGTTGGTTGTGTACGAAATGGACTCTTAGGACCTCCAGTGAGAGGCAGCCATCTTGGAAAAAATTCCCAGAATGCCCTAGGGCTGCTGGCTGGGTTAGTACTGAATAAGCAACCATGGGTGTCGCACGCGCCTCTGGCTCCCAAACACCTGTCTGTGGTGGTGTTGAAAGATCATGCTCTGTCAGTGAAATTCAAACCTTATTGTTTTAAGAACATTAGGGTCATAATATTGGTGAAGCTATGCACAATAAGGACCTAACGCAAAGGTTGGATGCAAGTGATACAGCACCTATGAGGACGATACAGCAAGCGTATCCAGTTGTAGCTCTGAGCGTCACCCTTGCAATCCTATGCTATCTACAATATATTTAGATGATACATAGACGAATCGTTTTCTGCCTTCAGTGATGATGCATCTGATACAAGTAGCATAGATGAACAGTGTTAGTGGCTTCCATGGTGGTGTTTTCCATAGATATTTTCAAGAATACCTGAATCTCTTCCTAACTGACGGACATTTTGAGGCTAGCTGAATCTCTTTCTGACTGACAGACACTCGTGAGGCAAACTGAATCTTTTCCTGTGAGGGATCATACAAAGCGACCTTTTCAAGACTACCTTACAAATTTATCTTTTTCCATAACCTTTTCAATACTACCTTATGCTTTACAAGCTTGGCCCCCTCCCGGCTCAGCTTGTTGATGCCGTGAGGGGGCTTAGTGGGCGGCTGCCGGAGTGTGATGCTCCTTGGGGCAGTCCTCTGTCCTTTTGTAGCCTTGTGGTCCTGCTGCCGTCCTCTCCAATTGTGCTGAGCGACTTTTCCTTTCCATTCTGTTTCGTTTTTCTCTCCACTCTTCTCCTATCTGCTTGTCGTTTCCTGCCGACCTTTTGCTTGTTTTCGTTATTTCTTTAGACTTCCTCTATTTTGACGCCCGGGTGCTCTTGCACCTGTAGAACTGTAGTACCCAACGTCGAGAGTGAGGGGAACCTTTTATTGTCAATCCCCCTTTCGTCACTGAACCCGACCTCGACGGACTGTCGGTTCTTAAGGTGGCGGTTTGTGGGGCGTATACTAGTGATGCACCCCTAGGTGGCCCAGGCATGATCGGCTATAGCGTCTTGTTGGATGTCCTGCCTCTAATTGTGGCTCCTTGGTGGGTGTGGGGGGCACATTTGTGAATGAATATTTCTTTTTTGTTGCGATGTTAACCGATGTTTCAGTTTCTCCTTTACCTTCTCAGGCTTGTGGGGTGGGCGACCAAGCCCCCGAGTCTGTCCGTGTTGGAAGACCGGGCTCTGTAGCCTCTGCTGCATTGGGCCCTGACCTTGCTCCTCCTTTGGACTCTGACTCCTCCCCTCAGCTCCCCTCCCTCCCTCTTGTGGTTGGGTCGAGCCCCATGCCCCCAGTGGTGACTACCTCGTCCCCTGGCACGGCTCCGTTTCTAGTTGTAACTACTGCTCCTTTTAACCCCCCTCTTTCTCTGGGGGTTCTCAACGCCGTCCACGACACGGCCGCCCTCACCCGATTCCTTCCCGTTCTGATACCTATCAAGCCTTGTTTGGTCCCGCTTCGTGGACCAAATATTTTGATCTCCTCCCTCTTGATTCTGCGCCTCCTGATTATTTCTCCCTCCATTGACATCTCGTTGATTCCTTGGATGGGTCTGTTACCTTCAACCCCACTTGTCTCGGTACACGTGTCATTGCTGTTCCTTCTCAGGATGCAGCTTCCCGCTTGGCTGCCTTATCCTGCCTTGGCGAGACCCCTGTTCGGGTCTCAAAGAACGCTCAGTTGAATGCCAGTGTTGGCACTATTCTCCTCCCGCCCCATGTTGCGAACGGTTTTCGGAATCTGCGGGACTGCCACGACGATATTCGACATATCCTTGATGCCCAGGGCCATTCTATTCTCCAGGCGGACACGTTTACTCGTCCCCCTCGTGGTAGTCGCCATGAACCCCTTCGGGTTGTGAAGATTACCTTTGATGGCCGGACCCTTCCACCCTCTGTCATTCTTGCTGGTGCCAGGTGCTCTGTCCAGGAGTAAATTCCTTCTAGGCTCTGTAACAAGTGCTGGAGGTTTGGGCATAGTGCCCTCCGCTGCTCTGGGACTGTCTCTGTCCTTTGTGTGGTGGCGAAGGTTACTTTACCTCAGAGTGCACTTCTCCCCAGGCTCGTTGCCTCAACTGCAGTGAGGCCCATCCTACCTTCTACCGTGCATGTGTCCATTACAATCTTGAGGCAGCCGTCCTCAACTTGAAGCACCGGGAGCGTTTATCTTTTCCTGAGGCGAGGCGCCAGGTTCGCTGGCTCCCGCCTTATGCTAATATCTCTTTTGCTCGTGTGTTGCGTTCTTCCTCTCCTCGTCCTTCCCACCTTCCTCAGACTCACAACCGTTTCCGGGCCTTTGGACCCTGATATGCCCACTGCCCCCTCCTCTGTTCCTTTCAGTTTTGTCCCGAAGGGTCCACTTCCTGGTCCTCTGTCTGGGGTTCCCCTTCTTTCTACCCGGTCTGTCATGTCTCCTGTGTCTTCTTCCTCGTCTCCCTCCGATCCTCCTTCCCATCCTTCCCCTCCGTCTCTTGACTCTCTCCGCTGCCTGTCGGTGTGGGCTGGTGTCCATCGCTCTCCAAACGGCCGTTGTGTGCACTCTCGTTCAGCTTCTCCTGTTGAGACGCTAGAATCCGTTGCCCGGTACGTAGTTGCAGGGACACCTGTCTCTTTAAGTCAGAAGCGTAAGCCTGGCTCCTCTCCTTCCTCCTCCCCGGCGGGTAAGAAGGTTTCGCTTTCTTCCTCGGCCCCTACTTTTGCCTCTATCGCTCCTTCCCCTCCCATTTCGGTGGTTGCGCCCCCTGTTCCTGCTATGGAGGTTTCTTTGGCCCCCGCTTCCCTCTCGGTTGCTGCCCTTTCTGAGTTGCGCTCCCCTCTTTCTCCTCCCCCTCTTCCTGCTGCTGTCCTTGACTGCTCCTCTCGGTTGCCTCCTCCGGACCCCACCTGTCCACCTCTGATCTGTTTTCCCGCTTCCTTCCCTCCGTCTTTGCTCAGTTTACCCATGCCCCCTAACCCTGACTTTGCTGACCCTGATCCCGACCCCTGACATTCTTTAATGTGCTGTGTTGCTCTTTCGCCTTTGTTTCTTCCTTGTTCTCTGTTGTTGTCCTTTCTCTTCTCGTCGATATATATTCTTCAATGGAACGTTCGAAGTTATTATGCCAATTTCCTTGAACTCCAACTTCTGATTTCTCGGTTTTCGCCCCTTTGTGTCTGTTTCCTGGAGCCGATGCTTGGTGCTCGTCCTGGTCGTTTTCGTGGCTATTCCTTTCTCTCCCCCCCCCCCCTCCAGAACAGCTGGGGCTCCTAACTCTTCTGCTCTCTTGATTCGCTCTGATGTTCCCTTTGTCCCCTTACTTTTTCCTTAGTCTCTCCATTCTTCTGCTGCTCGTATCTTTGTGGGGAAATGGTACACTGTTCCATTTATCTCCCCCTGAGTGTCCCGCTTTCTCTTCCTGATCTGAAACACTTACTGGACTTCTTGCCAGAGCCTGTGCTCCTGCTGGGTGATTTCAATTGTCATCATTCCCTTTGGGGTGATGTTCTGATGAACACCCGGGGTCGCCTTCTTGAGATGTTTATCCTCTCTTCTTCCCTGTCTCTTCTGAATTCTGGTGAGCCCATGCATTTGGACTCTCGGACTCGCACCCTTTCCGGTCTTGATCTTTCTCTTTGCACTTCTTCTCTTTACTTAGATTTCAAGTGGCAGGTTCGTGATGACCTCCATGGCAGTGACCATTTCCCCATCCTTGTTTCCTTTTTCTCTTTTCGCCCTCCCCTCTCCTTCCCTAGGTGGCAGTTTGCGAAAGCGGACTGGAACCTCTTTACCCTCAGTGCTACTGTCTCTGTCATGAAAAAATAGGAGAGAGCGAGGGAGAGGCAGAAGGGAGAGGTCACTGTCTTCGACGCTGCCCTCTGCTCTATTCCTCGCTCTTCCTCTCAGGGTACACAGAAGTGCGTTCCCTGGTGGAATGCAGACTGTGCTCGGGCTGTCCGCTGTAAGCGTGCAGCCTGGAAGAGACACCGCCGTCAGCATATGGCCGATTCTTTTTCTTTTCGTTTGGAAGGTGAGTGTGGTGGCCCATAGGGCCATCCGTACAGCTAAACGTGAATGTTGGGCATCTTATGTCTCGACAATTACGTCCGAAACCCCTCTGGCCCAGATCTGGAAGTGTATCCGCAAGATAGCGGGTAAGTTCGTTCCCGATGTTTCACCGGTCCTTCACCTCCATGATACTCTTGTGGCGGACCCGTTGCAGGTCGCTTCCGAACTGGGTTCCCACTTTTCTTCTGTTAGCTCTGGTCTTCATCTTCCCCAATCTTTCCTTCTTCGTAAACCTGTCCTTGAGTCTCGTCCTTTAGATTTCTGCACTCATCTTCTGCTTCCCTATAATGATCCCTTCTCTCTCTCTGAACTTCGTTCTGCCCTGGCCCTCTGCGGTTCTACGGCGGCGGGCTCCGATGGTATTCATTATGAGATGCTTCGCCATCTCCCTCCGAGCACGCCTCAGTATTTACTGAGTCTGTATAATCGGATCTGGGAGTCGTCGTCAGTCCCTGAGGACTGGCTCAATGCCGTTGTCCTCCCTGTTCGCAAACCGGGGTCTCTGGGTACTTCCCCTAAGGACTTTCGCCCTATTGCTCTCACAAGTTGTGTCTGCAAACTCTTTGAACGTATGGTTAACGTTCGTCTGATGTGGTTCCTGGAACACCATCACCTCCTCTTCCCTTCTCAATTTGGTTTCTGCAAGTGCCGCAGCACGACAGATGTCCTGGTGAACTTGGAGGTCTATATTCGTACTGCTTTTACTGCAAAGACCTCCGTTGTTGCCGTCCTTTTTGACCTGGAAAAGGCTTACGACACCACTTGGCGTTATCATATCCTATCTCAACTTCATTCTTTTGGCCTTCGTGGTCATCGCCCTCTCTTTCTCCACAGCTTCCTCTCTCGTCGTTCCTTTCGGGTGCGCCTTGGTACCGCTCTCTCTCCCTCTTTTCAGCAATACGAAGGTGTGCCCCAGGGTAGTGTTCTGAGCACTACTCTTTTTCTGGTTGCCCTCAATGGTCTTCTTTCCTCTCTTCCTTCTGGTGTCTTCTCCGCTCTCTATGTCGATGATCTTACCCTTTGTTGTCAGGGTGATGATTCGCCTCTCCTTCAACGCCGGCTTCAACTTGCAATTGATGCCGTGTCATCTTGGGCCACAGGTCATGGCTTCAAGTTCTCTACTTCTAAGACTTGTGCCATGACTTTTACGCGGAAACGGGTTGTTCTTCGTCCCTCTTTGTCCCTTTATGGTCATCCCTTTGAATACAAAGATTCCGCGAAGCTTTTGGGGTTATTCCTTGACACTCGTTTGTCTTGGTCTCCCCATATCTCTTACCTCCGTGTTGAGTGCTCTAAGGCCCTTACCCTCCTTCAGGTCTTGTCCTATACTTCTTGGGGTTCAGATAGGCTCGCTCTCCTTGCTTTGCATTCCTCTCTCGTCCTGTCTAAGCTCGATTATGGTTGCCCTGCTTACTCGTCTGCTTCTCTTTCTACTCTTCGCCGGCTTGATGCTTTGCACCATACTGGGTTGCGCCTCAGTTCTGGTGCCTTTCGTTCGACTCCCATCCTTAGCTTGTATGTTGACACTGGCTTCCTGTCTCTCCAGGACCGCCGTGATTGCTACTGTCTTCGCTATCTTGCGCGGTCCTTGCAACATCCTTCCTCTCGCCTCTGTCATGCTTTAACTTTTACCCCTCCGGCGGTTCCTGTTCCTTTTCACCACCTCCCTCTTTCTGTCCGGTTATCTCGCCTACAGGATTCTCTTTCCATTCGTATTTCTGATGTTTCTCCTCGTGTTGTTCCTTCTTTGCCCCCGTGGAGGGTTGAGGGCTTCCGCGGTTTTGTACATCCTTGACCCGTATCACTAAAGCTTTTACCCCTCCTACGGTTCTAAAACGCCTTTTCCTCGAGCACTTTTCTTCTCACTCCCGCTCCGTTTCTGTCTTCACCGATGGGTCCAAGTCAGTGGACAGTGTTGGCTACTCTGTTGTTTTTCCTGATTGCACTTATATGTGTCGCTTGCCTCCGGAGACTAGCATCTTTACAGCGGAACTTTATGCTATTCTCTATGCTCTTCGTCTCCTGCTTTCTCGTTGTCAGTCTTCCTTTGTAGTTGTTGTTGACTCTCGTAATGCCCTCATGGCTCTCGGGTCCTTTAATCCGGTTCATCCAGTAGTTGTCGAGATCCAGCATTGGCTGTTTCTCGTTCACAGTAAATTTAAGTTGGTTGAGTTCTGTTGGGTTCCCAGCCATATTGGTGTGTCTTTAAATGAGCGTGCGGATGCTGCCGCCAAGGAAGCTGTCCGCTCTTGTCCCATCTCTCGTAAAGGCATTCCGTATTCCGACTTTTACCCGGTTATCCATTCCTCAGTCCTTACCCGTTGGCAGGCTTCTTGGTTGTCTGTTACTGGTAACAAGCTACGTACTCTTAAATGTTGTGTTTCCTCGTGGCCGTCCTCCTTCCACCGTAACCGGCGGTGGGAAACAGCTCTGGCGAGGTTGCGTATTGGCCATTCTCGCTTAACCCATGGTCACTTGATGGAGCGCCGCCCTGCTCCTTATTGTCCTCGTTGCATTGTCCCTCTTACGGTCGTGCATGTCCTTCTTGAATGTCCTGACTTCCAGGACGAGCGTGTGTCTTGCTTTCCGACCGCCCCTCGCAGTCACCTGTCCCTCGATAGAATTCTTGGTGACTCGGATACTTTTGATATCGTTCGCCTTATGCGTTTTTGTTCTCGTATTGGCATCCTTGGTGATATTTTGCGTATTTGATGGTGCTACATAGCCTTCCCGGTTTGGTGCCTTCTTTTGATAATTACTACTTACTACTGGGCATCTTATGTCTCCTCCACTACGTCTGTTATATATGGGGAGTGTTTGTACTATGGGGCCTAGTATTATCTGGATGTAGGGGCAGTAGTAAGCATTAAGAGTTATCAATGTGGGAGATCTAAAAGGCCCGGCCCCCAAATAAAACTATAAGCAGTGCTGAATACTTGGCTACACACAAGGTCAGTCTAGAGGTTGATTTAAGATCTACACAGGAAGAACTGATACTCTCTTACTTCACTTATTTATTAACCCCTTAACAACCCCCCATATACATTCACACCAATAACAAAAATAATAATTACTTTACCACACTATCTTACGTTAAAAGCCTTGGTCCACATAAGCAGGACACAAGGTTTTACACTGAAAACAAGCTAGGGTAAAGTTCTACTAAGGAAACACTTGAAGCTAGAGTCAGCTTAGGGTAGGGAGACCACGTGGTTTCACTGGGACCCCCTTTAGAATAACTAGTAATATAAACTCTAAAAACACCTACTACACACAAAGTATACTACTCTACACATAGAACACGTGTATGCCAGAAATTGAATAATGTACACAGTATATACTTAGCTTGAACAAGACACAGAAATAAGGAAACGAGGAGGAAGGGTAGGAGGATCCTGTCCACACCACGCCAGCTCAGAGAAAGAAAGACTCAGTCTCCTTTCCCCCAGCTGGCTCGCTGCCGGCAGACTGCTCAATTAATCGTACCGCAGCCCTATACCCAGTTTACTCAGGTTTAACTTTACAAATGATTAGAAAGTATCATTAAACATAGTTGGTGCCTATGTTATTATTTAATAATCAACCCCAAGCTCAGTCTTAAATGCTCTTTGGAAAACAAGAATAGTCTTATGTCTAGCAGGGAAGATACAAACAAGTGCACCTCGTGATGCGTTTTCAATACTAAAAGGCAGTTTATTAGCTCAGTTTTGACCTCTGGTTTCCACTGAGGAACCCAGGGTCGTAACAACGTCCGAAACTCTTCTGCCACAGATCTGGAAGCATATCCGCAAGATAGCAGGTAAGTTCGTTCCTGATGTTTCACCTGTCCTTCACCTCCATGGTACTCTTGTGGCGGACCCGTTGCAGGTCGCTACCGAACTGGGTTCCCACTTTTCTTCTGTTAGCTCTGGTCTTCATCTTCCCCAATCTTTCCTTCTTCGTAAACCTGTCCTTGAGTCTCGTCCTTTGGATTTCTGCACTCATCTTCGGCTTCCCTATAACAATCCCTTCTCTCTCTCTGAACTTCGTTCTGCCCTCTGCGGTTCTACGGCGGCAGGCTCCGATGCTATTCATTATGAGATGCTTCGCCATCTCCCTCCGTGCACGTCTCGGTATTTACTGAGTCTGTATAATCGGATCTGGGAGTCGTCGTCAGTCCCTGAGGACTGGCTCGATGCCGTTGTCCTCCCTGTTCGCAAACTAGGGTCTCTGGGAACATCTCCTAAGGACTTTTGCCCTATTGTCCTCACAAGTTGTGTCTGCAAACTCTTTGAACGTATGGTTAACGTTCGTCTGATGTGGTTCCTGGAACACCATCACCTCCTCTCCCCTTCTCAATTTGGTTTCCGCAAGTGCCGCAGCACGACTGATGTCCTGGTGAACTCGGAGGTCTATATTCCTACTGCTTTTGCTGCGAAGACCTCCATTGTTGCCAGCCCGTCAGATGTTGTGTCCATCATACACTCACTAAAAACCAAAGCTGGGAACATCAGTGAAATCCCATCCATTGTATACAAGAGCGCCTCCCATGCCCTTGCGCCACCTATAGCTCTGCTGTTCAACAAATCCCTTGAGTGTCATACCTTCCCTGATATCCTTAAAAAGCAAGAGTAACGCCAGTTCATAAAGGAGGTAATCCGGCAGACATAAACTATAGACCAATATCGAACCTACCCATACTATCAAAAATATTTGAAAAAATTATCTACAAACAGCTCTACTCCTATCTCGTAAAATTCGACATTCTTAGCCCCTGTCAGTTTGGCTTCCGCTCCCAAAAGAGTACCAACGACGCAATTATTAGTCTCCTTGATATAATTTACTCAGCCCTTGACAAAAATGAGTTTCCAATTGGACTCTTCATTGACCTGAGAAAGGCCTTTGATACTGTTAATCACGATTACCTCTTATGTAAACTCCATCATTATGGAATCCGAGGCCATGCACTGGACTATATCCAATCCTATCTTAGTGATAGACACCAATGTGTAGCCATCAATAATATAATCTCTCCCATTCTACCAATAACCGTTGGAGTGCCACAGGGCAGCATCTTGGGACCTCTTCTATTTCTTATATACATTAATGATCTGCCTAATGTCTCTAACATTCTGAAACCTATTTTGTTTGCTGATGATACTACCCTCATCTACTCCAACCCCAACCCACATACTCTAAATGATGTTGTTAATAATGAACTAAAAAAAGTCCACTTATGGATGTCAACCAACAAACTAACACTTAACATAAAAAAGACCTACTAAATCCTTTTTGGAAGCAAATCTACAAATGCAATTCAGCTTCAGATTGACAATGTAAACATTAGCAATAAAAATGATGGAAAGTTTCTTGGCATATTCCTAGACAAGAGACTCAACTTCAGTACCCATATACAACACATAACTAAGAAAGTCTCTAAAACAGTTGGTATACTCTCCAAAATCAGATATTATGTACCTAACTCTGCTCTCATCTCTCTATATTATGCACTAATCTATCCCTATCTCAACTATGGTATCTGTGCATGGGGTTCAACCACTGCAAACCACCTCAAGTCCATCATCACCCAGCAAAAATCTGCTATCAGAATAATATCAAATTCTGCTTTCAGACAACACACAGCCCCCTTGTTTAACTCCCTGAACATGCTAAACATAATCTCACTCCACAAATTCTCTTGTGTCAACTACATTTACAAAACCCTGTTCTTAAATGCAAATCCTTGTCTGAAACTCTTCCTGGACAGATGTAATAGGACCCATTATCACCACACCAGAAATAAATATCTCTTTGATATCCCCAGAGTTAAACTTAATCTGTGTAAACACTTTGCAAATAAAGGGACCCAGTTTATGGAACTCACTCCCTACTGAATTGAAAAGCTGTCCAACTTTTACATCATTCAAAATCAATACTAAAAAGTACCTAATTTCATCTTCATAGTTTTTCACTTTTTGCCTTAAAATTGCACTGTATCTATTGCTACCCAATCTCCCAACCTTTATGTTCCCAATTTGAACATCTTTACCATTGTGATCATTGCTGTTTTCTTATATGTGCTGCCAATCTGCTGTATGGTGTTTATAAATCTTGTTTATCTGTATCTTTTGCTACCCAGTCTCCCAATCTTTATGTACCCAATCTGAACATCTTTACCATTGTGATCATTGCTGTCTTATATGTGCTGTCAATCTGCTGTATGGTGTCTATTAATCTTGTTTAAATTACTAATCAAGCTGTCAATGTAATCAATCAGAGCTTTAATATAACAATGAGCTTTAATATACTTACTTAGCTCTCTCATCTCATTTTTCTCTTGCAATGTATCTTTATCATTTATCAATTCTGAAAGAAACTACCTACTTAAAATTATCTGCTAGATTAAGGACCTGCCCAAAACGCTGCGCGTACTAGTGGCTTTACAAGAATGTAAATACTGTACTATCCAATGTATTCTCACAAACCCAATGTACCTTCTTGTATATATATAAATAAATAAATAAATAAATAAATAAATAAATCCTTTTTGACCTGGAAAAGGCTTACGACACCACTTGGCGATATCATATTCTATCCCAGTTTCATTCTTTTGGCCTTCGTGGTCATCTCCCTCTCTTTCTCCACAGCTTCCTCTCTCGTCGTTCCTTTCGGGTGCGGCTTGGTACTGCTCTCTCTGCCTCTTTTCAGCAATACGAACGTGTGCCCCAGAGTAGTGTTCTGAGCACTGTCATGTTCACAGAAAATGGTACCATCCGTTTTCTATGTGTGGCGGAGCAGACGCCAGAGAGAGGAGGTAAACAAGAGAGCATACAGGACGCCCGCCAAGCTTGGTAGCTACTAGTCATGTAATCATATTAAGTATTAAAGTCAGTAACCAAGTCATGACTTTACATCAACCCTACAACCAAGACTTCCTCAGTAACACACAAACACCACATTGGCGACGAGGATGAACTGGGAACGCAGGTATTTTGTTAAACTTTAAACAAGGAAGGAGCATGCTGTCTCGCCCAGAGGAGGAAGGAGAAAATTTAAATTTTAAATTTTGCCCCGAGGGGCGAGTTTATTGGGCAGCGCCACTCATCTTGTGAGTGAACATACCGCCATAGCAGAATGTACAACACTCCCCAATAGGAAGAAAACCCGCTGGGTTGTTCATCCTGTCACTTGTACCCAGACACAGCTGGGACTTGCTTAACTGTCTCAAGTGAACAGCTCCTCAAACAAGAAGATTAACATTTATCAACCCTTAAAAGCTTACGTTATCTTGCGGGTGCAAAATGGGGAAATCTTTTAAGAACAGTATCAATATTTGACAAATAGTGTTTTCCTAACTCAAACAATGTGGGGTTTATTATTCTACAGTTATTCCTAATGTCTCTCAGGTGTTCACATTCACGTAGATAGTGGTCAAGGCGGTGTCCATCACTCTCACCACAGATTCTGCAACTTCGCTGATCAACTGTTGTTTCCATTCCAAATCTCCATGGATATTTGTATCCAAGACGGATTCTCGCTATTACAGATTCTCTCACTCGTCGTCCTCCTCTTCGGCCATACTGATTGGGATTGCCAGCTGCAACCATGTTGTACCATCGTACAGATTCACTGGTTTGTGCTTCTATCCTCCTTTCCTCAGTTACCTTGTCACGGTGATGTTGCCTGATAATACCTCTAATTTGTAGTTGAGTCTTGGGTATGAAGTATTCAATATGGTCTCCTTCAGCGCCTTCAGCAGCCAGCACATCTGCTCGTTCATTCCCACATATTCCAACATGGGAGGGGATCCACAGAAACTTGATGACTCTTCCCTGATTGGTAAGTACTCTCACAGCTCTCTTGATTTCAGCGACTATTGCAAGATTTTCTGCCTGATTTTTACTTAGGCTTTGCAGTGCTGCTTTTGAATCGGTGCAAATCACTGCACCATTAGTGTTCCGTTCAAGAAACCTTAACGCCATAACAATGGCAGTTAGCTCTGCTTGCGTTGAAGAGGCATAGTTCTCAATACGTGCTTTTTCTTCATTTCTGCGTTGGAAGGCATTATCCTTGATTACCGTGTATGCTGCACCAGCCCTGCCATTGATAGGATTAGATGACCCGTCAGTGTAGATTTGATCTAGTTCATCTCCGGCTTCTTTATAAATGTCCTCGAGATACTTGTGCCTCATTTCTTGTGGTATCATGTTGGATTTTTTCATTGCCATTTCATTGATGATGATCTTACATGAGTCATCCTCCCAGGGAGGTAACCTCTCTACAGGCAGGAGCTCACGGGCTTGCTCAAGCAGGTGAAGCTCTTCAAGGTAGCAGGCTGCTCTGTGATGCCATTTTTTGCTTCTCCTGTTTCCCCCTGAAAGTAGCACAGAGCTCAGTTTTTTCTTGGCAATATCATTGTAATGGGGATCTCTGGCTATCCTAATTGCAAGCTTAGCATTCAGCTCCTGAATTCTGCTTTTAATACTGGGAAGGGACAACTCCTCTCGTAGATTAGACGTTTTGGCAGTTCTTGGGACTCCAAGAATGATTGTCATGGCTTCATTTTGAATGCTTTCAAGCCTTTTCATATCGCTTTGGGAGTAGGTGCACAGTACTGGTGCGGCATAGTCTATGACGGAGCGCACATAGGCTGTGTACATCATTTTGAGCACGGCAATAGAGGCTCCATGTCCATTCCAGGTCATAGCTTTCAGTGCCCTGAGTCGACTTTTGCATGTTCCTATGAGTTGATTGAGCTCCTCTTTCTTTCCCTTGTTAGAGCCGACAGTGACGCCAAGGTACCGGTAGTGGTCAACCCATTCAAGTGTTACACCATTAATTTGCAGTTCTTCATTTGCTCTCCGCTTGTGATGGGAGTATGCCTTCGTCTTGTTTGTGGAGAGAGTGAAACCGAGCTCAATACATTTCCTTCCGAGGAGTTCAATGGACTGTTCAATTTTTCCCAAGGTGGGAGCTTGTATTAGGACATCATCTGCATATCCCACTTGTTGTGTTCCTTCCGGAAAATCAATATTTGCAATGGCGTTCATAAGTACATTGAATAGTGTAGGGCTTAAGACTCCGCCTTGGGGGGTCCCGAGTTCCATACTCATTGTTCTGGAGACTGCTCCATTGAAGCAAACCTTGGCTTTCCTTCCTGTGAGGTAGTCTTCAACCCATTTCATGAGTCTCCCCTTGACACCCATGCATGCAAGCTCGTCCAGGATCGCAATCCCCTGTGCTTTGTCGAAGGCTCCTTTGATGTCAACAAATACAGAGTACCTAGCCGTGTCATTAACCAAGTAATTAACTATACAATTTGCTGTGCTCCGTCCTTTAACAAATCCATTGACCCCCTTCCCTAACCTGCCTATTTTGTGCAACAGTCGGTTTAGGATGATCCTTTCAAGCATCTTGCAAGTGCATGACACGAGGCTGATAGGTCTGTAATTACCAGGGTCATTAGGCTTCGGTATGGGAATAATTATTGCGTGTTTCCATTGTGTGGGCAACACTCCACTTAGGAATGACTTGTTAAACAGGTGGAGTAGTGGATTCCCAGACACTTCACACAGTGCATTGAGTATATCGTAGGTGACGCCATCTTCACCAGGTGCTGTACTTTTACCCTTTTTCATAGCGCCCCTTACTTCTTGGGCTGTGATTGGTTCCCCATACTCGTCATCACTAGACAGTGCTCTTGTTATCCTAATTCTTCTGTCATCATGTCGCAGGAGCTGTTCCCTGCTGATTTCTGCAGGGAGGGAGGAGGAGGATGCTGCATCACTCCACTTGTGAATTAGTTCCTCAGCCTTACCCTGGGGGTCTTTGTGAGCCGCAGGCCGGGCTCTGCCCCCCTTAGCTATCTGAATTTTTGCCCACACTTATCTTGCAGATGTTTCCCGTCCAATAGAGCTAGTGAACTCAAGCCATTGTCTTTCCCGCTCTTTAATCTTCTCTTCCCTGGCTACTTGACACACTGTTTTAAACAACTCTTGGTTACTTTCAGTGGGATGTCTCCGGTACTCTCTACTCATGTCTCGCACATTTGCGTTAAGCATCTTTATGTAATCATTCTCATACCATTTTATTTTCTTCCTCTGAGGGTTACTTCGCCCAGGAGTACGGCGCGGAACTCTTAGACAGCTCTCAATTTGGTGGTTAAGGTCATCAACAAATGTGTCAATGTCTTCTGGGATTTGGTATTCCGTGAACCAGTCACTCATCCTGTTTATGAAGTGCGGCCTCATATCTGGTCCGAGTGATAACCTTTTTCTTTTATTTGTCTCTTTCCTTCTCTTGCTCATGTCGACGGTGGTAATCAGTGCCCAATGGTCACTACATAAACTGTGCACAATGTGTGTACTGGCATCCGTGTCCTGTGCATTCAGCAGGAGAGCATAATCTAATCTTCCTCCTCTGAGGTGAGTTGGCTGTTCATCACCCAGGACCCTAAGGTTTTCACTTCCCCTGACAAAGAGTGACAGTTTCCGTCCATTGACATTGGGCTGATGACAGTTGGCACCAAAGTGTGGGTGTCTGGCATTAAGGTCACCAACCAGCAGGGTAGGTTCTTCATTAACAAACTCAGGCAGTGCGTCAAGGTCAAGTTTACTCTGTGGCACATATAGGTTGATTATATGTAGAGCATTATTGTTTAAGTAAAGGGTTACTCCCAGTGATTCAAACTCATCCCCCATGTGCAGGTCATCAATAATCTGTGCGGGAATGTTGTTATTTACAAAAGTGATGAGACCCCGTTTTCTTTCCCCATGTGGCAGGGAGAACTTGCGATAACCGCTGAACCTTGGGTTGAAGTCATCACCTACCATTGTCTCCTGTAGCACTATGACGTCAGTTTGGTGTTCACGAGCGTATTGTATGATGTCATTAATTCTATTGCGAACGCCATTGCAGTTCCATTGTAGGATAGTGAGACTTTCTTCAGCATGGTTATCCATCGTGGAGGCGTTGGTCATCAGATGTGCTGTGTGTGGTGTTGTTGCTGGTGAGAGTGTGTTCACTGGTGGTGTTGTATGTGGTGTTGCACCACCGTCATGTGCTGGTGGTACTGTTTGTATGCCAGTGCCAGTGGTCAATGGTGTTGTGTACACTAGTGTCGTTGTGTTCACTGGTGGTGCTGTTGTCTTCACTGGTGGTGTTGCGTTCACTGGTGGTGCTGTTGGTGGTGTTGTGTTCACTGGTGGTGTTGTGTTCACTGGTGGTGCTGTTGGTGGTGTTGTGTTCACTGGTGGTGTTGTGTTCACTGGTGGTGGTGTGTTCACTGGTGGTGGTGTGTTCACTGGTGGTGGTGTGTTCACTGGGTCGCAATGAGTTCACTTGGGTAGCACTGAGTTTGCTGTTGTGTGCCGTGGCTCGTGTTGCATCCCCATGCACCAAGTTGCAACCTGCTGAACTCGCCTGAGGCAACTTCAGGCCCTGCAGAATGTGAAGTATGTCCTCCTGGGTCTTCTGGATTGTACATAGGGTATTCTCAAGTTTATTTTGCTTGCTTATTAGTTCTTGCATGAGTGGGTGATTTTTTATCATGTGGGTAATCATTGCTTCCATATCGGGCGGCATTGTTTTATCTGGACCCAGTGAGGTGTTGACTGGTGAGTGGGGAGGGGGAGTGGTAGGGTGGGGGGAAGGGAGGGTCGCCTGAGAGGCGGAAGGGCTGGTTGACTGGGAGGCGTTAGGGGGTATGGGTGATGAGGCAGGAATGGTGTTGTTGGGTGGGGTAGGGTTGGGGTTAGTGAGGGAGATAAGGTTGGGGTTAGTGAGTGGGGTTGAGGTAAGTTGGTTTGTGAGAGAAATGGGGTCTGGTTGGGCCTGTGCGGGGTGGTGGTGGGTCACTCCACCACTACCCCAGGCTGGTGTCTGCCTACTGGAGGCTGGACCCTGGCTTGCTGTGGTACTGTTCACGAAGCCATTCCCGCCCCTGTTTACTGGTCCACCTGCTGTCTGCGTCTGCGTCGGCGTCCTTCTCAAGCCCTGCCAGTCAGGCCTCCTGCTGCAATATCTGTTCCAGGCATGGTGGGCCTGCTTGCAGTTGACACATTTAGGTATTACCCCGCTACCCCCACCCTGTTTAAGCTTGTCCAGACACTGCTTGGTGTCGTGAGAGCTACTGCAACACCCACACCTAATTGGGCGATCACATTGCCACGTTCTGTGATCCCACCGTTGACAGTTGCCACACAAGGACGGGCTGCCAATATACCTCTCCACTTTGCACGCCCTCATGCCTGGCATTTTAATGACTTGGGGCAGCTCTCCCTTCCACATAGCAATTGCTTGATTTTTGGGCAGTCCCCCTGGTCCAGTGTTGCGCTCGACCCAAACAATCTCGGTATAGTCCTTGAGATATTTCACGTCAACATGAATGCTATAGTTCTTAATTATAATTTTAGTTTGTCTTGTCTGTGGGTTTGCTTCTAATAATTTGACATTCTTACCTTGATACTCGAGACTGGTCTCTGTGAAGTACTTCAGGGCACTGTAACCCTGCACCCGTGCACTAACATTGCCACCTACACACCTGCTCTCTATACAATACTTTCCTCTGTGGGCGCGGGCGGCCTCAATAATCCATCTGAACTTCTCTGATGCTGTCATTACCCCTGCAGGAAAGATTAGGGTGTGCCACTCACTGTCTTCGTCGTGTCGTCGTCGTCGTCGTTGTTGTTGTTGTTGTTGTTGTTGTTGCTGAGGTTGCTGTTGCTGCTCATCCTGTCGCCGTGACTTATCCCGTTTCCTGCCACTTCTACCTTGGACTAGTTGGAAACCTTCATCGTCTATTGTAGAGTCTCCTGTATCAGTACTGTTGGAGGGCCCAGGGCTGGGATTCCGACCGGAGGGCCCCGGGTGTGGACCATCACCCAGGGGCCCCTGGCGGGGATGGGGGTCGTTATGGTTCCCGGGTACACCAGCCATGGTCACTTGTTGTTGTTGTCTCAAAGTCTTACTTCTCGTGTCAACAACCATCTATTTGCTGCGGCTCACTTCATGTGTTGTTGGGTGGTATGTCTTCAACACTGCACTCTGCCCTACGTACGCACACATGTACATATAGACACCTACAAGGCACAAGGTTTACACTCACACGTAGCGTAGGGGTACTCTATGGTGTGCCCTGGCAGTCTCTTGTGTAAACACACTAGTCGCGCACACAGACCACGACCTTGGGTAGGGAGGGCACAAAGGCTATTTTTCACGCGCGTGGGGCCCCAGGCTTCAGGTACCGCGAGGCGGCCCAACCTACGTCAGAACTCCTTCCTCACAACTTCCCCCTCAGCAGGCCTGATATTGCCACATTAACAATTGCTGCCTTAATTTCTGGCCAATCCACACGTCTAGGGCCTACCACAGTTGGTAGGAGGGGCGGTGCACACTTAGTGCCTCTATAGCTGATCTACTTGGCGCACTGAAGACTAGACCTTAGGCCTAGGCCTATGTCAAACAGGAGGATGGATACATCCTGCCTGCTCCTCCTCTAGCTTGGAGGAGGTTACGAGGAAGGAGAAGTCGTGCTGTGAACACCATACCCAATGCTGTGTGCTAACCAATGCTTTGTGCTAAACGATGCTGTGTGCTAACCAATGCTGTGTGCTAACCAATGCTGTGTGCTAACCAATGCTGTGTGCTAACCAATTGTTGGACGCCAGTTAGTCGCCCATGGACATACACATAGGGTGACCTAATACCCTCTTAAGCTAAACAACTTAATAAGTATCAACAACGTGTCAGCAGATTTGAATGCAATCTACTCTGCTGCAGACCACAGACCTCAGACACACCCCGGGCATCAGAGCGTCTACACGCGCTCCCTTACACACTCTACAAGCTAGTTCGTGGCCCGTGTAGAAGATAGAAGATATAATGGTCACTGCTTGCATCACAAGCGGGGATGTTTCTGGCGGGGGAGAAAGAAACAATTGCGCAGCGCGTCCCGCGGCGTTGCGCGGGCAGTTTGGGGCCGTATAAATACGGGCGCACAACGGGGCTCCGCCTCACTCCGCCTGCCCTCGCCGCTGCCCTCGCAAAACTCACTGCTGCTCAGCGAGTCGTAAACACAGAAGTTTAGCCCGCTCAACTGTTCTCACAGCATGGACCCTACAACAGTTCCTCGCGACAACGACTCGGAGCGACCCGTTAGGGGCGTCCTGCCCTTCTCAACATTTAAGGTAGTTTTTGTGTTTTGTTGGCGCGCGGGACCAGTGTTTGTGTTGGCGCGTCAGACCAGTGTTTGTCTCTTTGTTGGCGCGCGCGCCCTGAAGCACGCCTGTTGGTTCAGCGTTGGTGACCAAATGCAGGTGCAGTGGTCCTAGAGGGGAAGGTGACCCTCGGTGTTATGGGGCACTGGGTTTTCTCCAGTAGGTGGCTGTTATTTGAACCACACTCGGGAGGAGGCCTGTCCACCCCTACCCTCTCCTTCCCCATCTGCTCAGCCCTGTCCTTAAGCTCCCCACCCAGTCGACGTGAGGTATGCTGTTGGGCGACTTCTGTTATGCCGTTATTTATTATTTACGTTCTTTATATGTCCTTCCTTACAGTCTGACTGTTAGTCAGGGTGTGTTTCCTCACGCTACAATATTTACTGTAATTTTACCTTTGCTTTCGCCCCTAGCTTTAATTTTCATGGATTTGTATTTTCATAAGTTCCTTAATTTATTAATGAATTTAATGGTGGCAAGCTGCATGTTTCTTTTGCAGGCTTTTCATTCAGGTCTGTTTTAACTTTTGCTTATTGCCTATAAGTTATTAGGTAAAGTCAGCTAGGTTAGGCTAGCTGCCGAGTCACAGGCCTCTGGCCACCAGCTTTAAGTTTAATGGACTAGTTTTTCCATAAGTTTCCTTAACTTATTAACGAATTTATTGCAGTGTCAAGCTCCCTGTTTCTTTTGCAGGTTGTACATTTAGTTTTATTTAACTTTAGCTTATTGCCTTTAAGTTATTAGGGAAAGTCAGCTAGGTTAGGCTAGCTGCTGTGTCACAGGCCTCTGGCCCCTAGCTTTGTTTTCATGGACCTGTTTTTCCCACAAGTTTCCTTAATTTACTACTGAAATTTATGCAGTGTTAAGCTGCATGTTTCTTTAGCTGGATTTAAATTTAGGTTTGTTTTAACTTCTGGTCATTGCCTTTAAGTTAGTAGGTAAAGTTAGCTAGGTTAGGCAAGCTGCTGTGTCACAGGCCTCTGGCCCCTAGCTTTGTTTTCGTGGACTTGTTTTCCCACAAGTTTCCTTAATTTACTACTGAAATTTATGCAGTGTTAAGCTGCATGTTTCTTTAGCTGGATTTAAATTTAGGTTTGTTTTAACTTCTGGTCATTGCCTTTAAGTTAGTAGGTAAAGTTAGCTAGGTTAGGCTAGCTGCAGTGTCACAGGCCTCTGGCCCCTAGCTTCGTTTTCTGGATTTGTTTCCATAAGTTTCCTCATTTTATTATTGAATTTTATGCAGTGTCAAGCTGCGTGTTTCTTTAGCTGGTTTTACATTTAGGTTGTTTTAACTTTTGGTCATTGCCTATAAGTTATTAGGTAAAGTCAGCTAGGTTATGCTAGCTGCTGTGTCTCAGGCCTCCGGCCTCTAGCTTTAAATTTTCTTGGACTTGTGTTTTCCATAAGTTTCCTTAATTTATTATTGAATTTAATGCAGTGTCAAGCTGCATGTTTCTTTTGCAGGTTTTACACTTAGGTTTGTGTAACTTTGCTTGCCTATAAGTTATTAGGTAAAGTCGGCTAGGTTAGGCTAGCTGCAGTGTCTCAGGCCTCTTGCTCCTAGCTTTGTTTCATGGACTTGTTTTTCCATAACTTTCCTTTATTAATGAATTTTATGCAGTGTCAAGCTGCATGTTTTCTTTAGCTGGTTTTACATTTGTTTGTTTAACTTTTGCTATTGCCTTTAAGTTATTATGTAAAGTCAGCTAGGTTATGCTAGCTGCTGTGTCACAGGCCTCCGGCCTCTAGCTTTAAGTTTTTATGGACTTGTTTTCCATAAGTTTCCTTAATTTATTAATGAATTTTATGCAGTGTCAAGCTGCTAGTTTCTTTGCTGGTTTTACATTCGTTTGTTTAACCTCTGCTTTGCCTTTAAGTTATTATGTAAAGTCAGCTAGGATGTGATAGTTGTCGGGATCGGGCCCTTGCCTCTTGCTTTAAGTTTCTTCTGGCCCTGCATTTATGTTTAGTTTCCTCAGCAAATGTCCTGCATTTTACATTGCCCTTGCTGCATGTTTTTACTTTACTGGTTTACAATTGTTTAACTTATGCTTCACCTTTAAGTAAAGTCAGCTAGGATGTCCTAGTTGCTGTCTTCGGGCCTCATGCCTCTCCCTTTAAGTTTATCTCGGACTCGTATTGATTAGTTCCATCAGCAATTTATTACTAATTATGCATTGCCTAAGTGCATGTCATTTTACTTACTGTTTTACCTTTATACTTGTTTCCTTGACTTTGTCAAAGTTATTAAGTACTGACGCTAGACAGTACCAGTTTCGTTTACCAGTACCAGTAAACGTTTTTACAGTCGTTTTGTCTGCCCGGTGTAGCCCAGAAGAATCTGCAGCCTCCCGGCTGCTGGCTTATCCAGACATGTGTGGCCTCCCAGGACGCTGGTTATCAGACGTATTGTCTGCTCGGTGTAGCCCGGAATATACTGCGGCCTCCCAGGCCGCTGGTTATCAGACGTATTGTCTGCTCAGTGTAGCCCGGAAGATACTGCTGCTTCCCAGGCCGCTGGTTTATTCAGACGTTTAGTCTGCCCAACGTAGCCAGGAAGGTTGACAGCCGCTGCCGTCTTAGCTGACTGCGTTCAGGGGCTGCTCCCCAGCCGACGTCCTTCCTGCGATGAGTTAAGCCGACGTCCTTCCTGCGATGAGTTAAGCCGACGTCCTTCCTGCGATGAGTTAAGCCGACGTCCTTCCTGCGATGAGTTAAGCCGACGTCCTTCCAGCGATGAGTTAAGCCGACGTCCTTCCTGCGATGAGTTAAGCCGACGTCCTTCCTGCGATGAGTTAAGCCGACGTCCTTCCTGCGATGAGTTAAGCCGACGTCCTTCCTGCGATGAGTTAAGCCGACGTCCTTCCTGCGATGAGTTAAGCCGACGTCCTTCCTGCGATGAGTTAAGCCGACGTCCTTCCTGCGATGAGTTAAGCCGACGTCCTTCCTGCGATGAGTTAAGCCGACGATGTTCTACAGGTATTATATTTATATTGGTCATATAAATACACGGCCTTTCTGGCCGCGGGTTTATCCAGACGTGTTGTCTGCCGGTGTAGCCCGGAATCTACTGCGGCCCCCCAGGCCGCTGGTTTCTCCAGACGTTTTGTCTGCCCAATGTAGCCACGAAGGTTGTCATAGCCGCTGCCGTCTTCGCTGTCTGCGCTCGGGGGTTCATGTCCAGCCGACGTTCTTCCTGTGGTGAGTTAAGCTGGCGATGTTATTCAGGTATCTTATTTACATTGGCCATATAAATATGTGGTCTTTCAGGCCGCTGGTTTATCCAGACGTGTTGTCTGCCTGGTAGCCCGGAAGTCACAGTGGGGCGCCCCCCCCCCCCAGGCCGCTGGTTTATCCAGACGTTTCATCTGCCGGTGTAGCCCGGAACGTTTCCACAGCCACCGACTGTGGAAACTTACAAGTGTTAATCCCGTTTCTCTAACGAATTATAGTCCAGCTTTATTTTGAGCATACTTTGTTTTGCAATTTATAATTATTTGTTATAATTGTATTAATTGTAATTATGTTATAATAGCACAGTTTGCCTAGTTTCCTCAGTAGTTACAGTACTTTCGTTTGGCTCTTGCAGTTATTCACGTCGCTTATTTGGTTATATTTATGTATGCATCTCCTCCCTCAGTGGTTACAGTCCAGCTTGTGGTTGGCCAGTGCCCTATTCATAATTATGTTCTACATCTCGGCGCTAACATGCCTCCTGTTTCAGGTTACCTCGGACTTTCTTTCCCAATCAGCCTCCTTAATTTACTCCGACAGTTGATGCGTTGCTCATGTCGCATGTTTAATTTTGCGTTGCTGTGTCCAGTATGCTTGCCCACTCTTACCCTGCCTTACGTCATCAAGTAAAGACAGCCAGGATGTGCTATTTGCAGAGTTACCAAGTAATTTATTAAGTAAAGTCAGACAGGCAGTGCTAGTTGCAGAGTTACTAAGTAAATTATTAAGTAAAGTCAGCCAGGATGTGCTATTTGCAGAGTTCCTAAGAATTTTAAGTAAAGTCAGACAGGATGTGCTATTTGCAGTATTCGCGGGCCCTTATTTTAGCTTCACGTCTCCTGGCCCTGCATTTTTGCCTAGTTTCATCGGTAGTTACAGTAGTTTATGCTTAGCTTTGCAGTTTAGTTTCCTCAGTGGTTACAGTATTTACGCTTGGCTCTTGCAGTTTATTCACGTTACTTATCAGGTTATATTTGTTATGCTTTCCCTCCGTTCTCTTAATGTAAAAATGGTTATATATGCACGCCAATTGTATACCCTTATTTTGTACCTGCAGACTTCACGTGCCATGACTTGCCCTATTCAGGTGACCTGGACAGGGGGGTGGCCCCCACGTTGCCTGGGGCACGGTACACTCCAGCAGATGGCGGCGTCGAAGCGTCGTCGGGAACGTCGTATATTTAATGATATCCCGTTCTTTGCCTTCCTAAGACAATGTAAATTAAGATTTTATACGCTTATATGGAAGGTTTCTTATTTTGTACTGGCAGACATCTCGCGACATGCCTTGCCCTTCCTCTTAATTACGTTCTACATTTCAGCACTAACATGCCTCCTGCTTTCAGATTACCACGGATTCCTTTTCCCAAACAGCCTACCTTAATTTACTCCGACAGTTGATGCTTTGCTCATGTCGCATGTTTAATTTTGCGTTGCTGTGTTCAGTATGTTTGTTCATTTTCCTTGCCTTACGTCATTACGTAAAGTCAGCCAGGATGTGCTATTTGCAGAGTTACTAATTAAATTATTAAGTAAAGTCAGCCAGGATGTGCTATTTGCAGAGTTACTAAGTAAATTATTAAGTAAAGTCAGCCAGGATGTGCTATTCGCAGAGTTCCTAAGTAAATTATTAAGTAAAGTCAGCCAGGATGTGCTATTTGCAGAGTTACTAAGTAAATTATTAAGTAAAGTCAGCCAGGATGTGCTATTTGCAGAGTTACTAAGTAAATTATTAAGAAGTCAGCCAGGATGTGCTATTTGCAGAGTTACTAAGTAAATTATTAAGTCAGCCAGGATGTGCTATTTGCAGAGTTACTAATTACTAATTACTAGTCTTTTGCTGGGCTACCTTTATGCTTCTCCCCTTCCTGTCTAGGTATGTTTAGGTATGGCTAGCGGTGCGCGAGCCGCGGCTTATCGGTTCCTCCTACGTCTGCGTGTCTGTTAATTTTGTTATTGTTGGACTCGCAATTTGATTTGTATTTATTACGGAAAAATTTTTCTCCCGCAATTTACTTTGTTTAAGTTTCACGTTCAATTTGTTATTAAGGGACTATCAATTAGGATTTGTATTAATCTATTGCTTTGCCTCTGTGCCTTTAAGTTATTTTCAGCTAAGGTACGCTAGTTGCAGTGCATTCGGGTGGCCCCCCCCCCCCACAATTTTTTTTTCTCCTCCTGTTATTTCGTCCTATTACACTCGTTTCCCTCATTATATATTCTATTCTGAATTTTGTGCATTATATCTGACCACCCATTCTTCATCGTATCGACAGTACATTAAGTTACATTTGGATGCTACCGAGAAGTTTAGCATGGCCTCGCGCACGGTGTCATGCAAAAAACTGGCCATTCGGCCTTCCTTTCGGCAAGCTCAAGCCAGTCAGTTAGCATGACGTCGGCCAGCTTGTGGTTGGCCAGCGCAGCCAGCATGCTGTTGGCCATAGGTCGCTAACGTTCTTTGGCCATCCGGCCTTCTGGGCTATTTTACTCTTCTTGTTCCTTCGCCATTGTTGTTTCCTACTACGTAATAGTATTCTATTTAATTTTACCTCATCTATCATTAGGTTAGGGGCCCCTTACCTCCAACCGCTATTCCTTCCACTGCGCTCTGCCCGCTTGGCGCTCAATGCCGGTTTCTTCTGTTCCCTTTATTCGCAGCCACGACAAGCCAGAACCCCCCCCCCCCCCCTTCACACCCTACTGCGGCGAGGACGAGAACGCGAGCCGGATATTCCTCTGATCACCATCAACGCACGCAGCGGTGCCGGGATGCAGCCGCCCAGGGCCTACGTTAATACTATTATCTTCTCTTTATTTGCTGGGCTATATGGCAGTATTAATATTACTCCGTACCGTTACTGTCATTCCAGTATTATTTTATTAAAATATAAATTGTTATTATGGTTTGGCGTTGCTTTCTTAATTTCTTCCATTCTGCGGCACTTGCCGTCATCTGTTATTTACGATATTACATTGTATTCTTCATTGTACGATTATTTACGACATTGTATTCTTATTATTATCCTTATTACAGTTACTGAATGGCAGCTCCCTGCCGTCGATTTCACTTTGCTCCTGTTCTAAAGATGTTGCCGAAGTTCACGGCGTACTAGCTGCGGCTCGCAGACGCTCATTGACAACACAAGACTACACTCAGCGGCCACTCAAGGCAGACTCCTTGGCTTCTATCCAGCCCAATCACCCGTCTGGAGGCAGAGATGGGATAGAGACCAAGGGTAATGTTCCCCGCTCACATTCTACATCCGATTAGGACACAAGCATGTTATAGATTTGGCTTTAAGAATTGGTTCTTATTCCATTTTATTGTTTATGTATATGTTGCTTAGTTGTTATACCCTTTCTTGGTATATGTATTGTTTATATTCAAGATTTATAGTGTTTCGTCTTACCCTGTTATAGTTGCTTTGTGCCTCCTTGCTGTTCTACCGGTTTTCTCCCACCTTTGCTCTTAGCAAAGGTACTTCCCCCTTCCGTTTGCTGGAAGATTCTTAGATTTGTTAGCCCCCCTTCATTGCTACAGTATAATTATTCGGATGCTCTTTATTCATCCAGGATTGTTAATTAAGGTTTCTCTTAATTCCTGCTGCCGGGCTCCCTCCCCCGTTTTTCGTCTCCGTATTGATTCAGCTAGGGTTTCCCTCTCGTCTGTGCTCTTGCCTGTCACGATAACACTGCACGCCGCTTCTGCCCACCCTTACTGCCTTATATCTTTCAGCCCGGGGGAGGTGAGCTACGCGACAAAAAATCGACGCACGCTCCGACTGGACCAGGTATCGCTTACATGGTCAGGAATCAACACTCTTCGGATCCTACAAGCACAGATCCTACAAGCGCTCCTGTCACCAGGCGAGATTTCTCCAGGATCCTACGCGCTGCCCTCTCGGCGCTAGGCTTGACTTCAGATGACTACGCTCCGCACCCAGCTGTCTCGGGACGGGCTCGCCACATCAGAAATAATGGCAAACGGCAGGCGGAAGAGTAGTGCTCACATCCTACGTCAGACGGGACGTTGTTGCTCTGCTACATTGAGTGCCTCACGCGGCCAGCTGGCACTCGCCCTTCGGGGGGGGGGTCCGGCCGCTGGCCTGCGGTGGGGGTGCAGCGCCGGTCCCCAAGTGTCCCGCTGTCCGCAGCTAATACTTTGCCCAGTCTAGGTGCTAGTAAGCCCTACTTGTAGTCACACCCCCTTCTCCTTATCCATTAGGTCTTTTACGGCCTCTTGGCCGGGTACATTACGTGTTATGTGGTCTCTCACTTATTAGTTATTCTTTGTGTCCTGCCTGTTATATCCTAGTGTTATATAATTACTACACATTTGCACTCGGCCTTAATTCTAGTACCAGTTAACCTTTAGGTTTCTGCAGAATTAGTTTCCATGTCACTATAGGCTAAGGTCTCATACTTACTACGGGTGTACCTTTTAAGTTAAATCTAGTCCTTGGAATTGTTACTGTTAATTCTTACTTTATATATTTACTTTATATATTTACTTTATATATTTTAATATAAACGTTATATATTCCTTAAATTATATTTGAAACTTTGTATATTTACATGTTCAATATTAAGTTTTATATAATATCAACTTTGTTAAGTCTATAATATAAACCGTGTTTAATATAAACTTTATATAGTTACTTACTTTATGTGAACTTTATATATTTACATGTTCTGCAGAATTTAATCTTCAATAAACTTTAACGCCCCATACTGCCAGTATCTTTCTCCCCCTGGTCAGAAAATGGTCACTGCTTGCATCACAAGCGGGGATGTTTCTGGCGGGGGAGAAAGAAACAATTGCGCAGCGCGTCCCGCGGCGTTGCGCGGGCAGTTTGGGGCCGTATAAATACGGGCGCACAACGGGGCTCCGTCTCACTCCGCCTGCCCTCGCCGCTGCCCTCGCAAAACCCCACCCTCCCCCCCTTTTGCAAGCGGCTGCTTTTGTACCCCCGTCATGCTTTGCACAGTTGTCCCGATTGTCTCCCCACTGCATGTGGGAAGGGGGGTGCAGCGCCGGTCCCCAAGTCTCCCGCTGTCCGCAGCTAATACTTTGCCCAGTCTAGGTGCTAGTAAGCCCTACTTGTAGTCACACCCCCTTCTCCTTATCCATTAGGTCTTTTACGGCCTCTTGGCCGGGTACATTACGTGTTATGTGGTCTCTCACTTATTAGTTATTCTTTGTGTCCTGCCTGTTATATCCTAGTGTTATATAATTACTACACATTTGCACTCGGCCTTAATTCTAGTACCAGTTAACCTTTAGGTTTCTGCAGAATTAGTTTCCATGTCACTATAGGCTAAGGTCTCATACTTACTACGGGTGTACCTTTTAAGTTAAATCTAGTCCTTGGAATTGTTACTGTTAATTCTTACTTTATATATTTACTTTATATATTTACTTTATATATTTTAATATAAACGTTATATATTCCTTAAATTATATTTGAAACTTTGTATATTTACATGTTCAATATTAAGTTTTATATAATATCAACTTTGTTAAGTCTATAATATAAACCGTGTTTAATATAAACTTTATATAGTTACTTACTTTATGTGAACTTTATATATTTACATGTTCTGCAGAATTTAATCTTCAATAAACTTTAACGCCCCATACTGCCAGTATCTTTCTCCCCCTGGTCAGAAATATATATTTATAATAAAACTAAGAAAAAGCAGTGGACGTTTGGTACTCCAATTCCTGCCCACAACCTAATCATTCTACAACAACATCGACCGATGTTACACTGGTTGGCAGCTTAGTGGGATTCACCCCTGTCCTCCAGCAGCACAGCAGCTCACAGCAGCGCAGGAGCACAGCAACACAGCAGCTCACAGCAGCGCAGGAGCACAGCAACACAGCAGCTCACAGCAGCTCACAGCAGCTCACAGCAGCGCACAGCAGCTCACAGCAACGCACAGCAGCTCACAGCAGCACAGCGTCGCAGCAGCACAGCAACACAGCAGTGCGCAGCAACACATCAGCACAGCAGCGCACAGCACCACAGCATCGCAACAGTTCGGCGTGCCTGACTCACCCAGCGTGCCCCGTGCCTTGTTCACCCAGCGCGCGCCACTGACTCACTCACCCAGCGCGCGCCCGTGCCTGACTCACCGCGCGCCACCAGCTGACTCGCCGTGACTCACCGTGACTCAACGAGCCTTGGTGCCTGCATGACGTCACCTTACCACCCCTCGCTGTCTGGCCTGACGACTTCTACCGCGCCTGACGTCTCCTGCCGCACCTGACGTCTCCTGCCGCCTCCCGGCGCCGACGACGCCGACGACGCCGCAGCACGACGCCACAGCACGACGCCGGACCTGTGACGACCAGATCATCTCTGCCCTGTTGAACGGATTGCAGCCCTAACAGCCTTCAGCTCTAGTTAAGTACCCTTTGTTATTTGTGTAGTAGAGTAAACTGTGGACTTTCGTGGGCACAATGTAAACTTACTTTATGGATAACCGATACTCGCTCAGGCCTCGCTCGCGCACTTACCCCTACAGTCTACGGTCTCGTTCACTATCGGAGAGTAACTTACTCTTAACTAGTGAGCTCGCTCACTTATCCTTAGCCAGTGAACTTCCGACATCAGCTCTCGGTAGCTTATCCTCGTTAACCTCTACAACCAGCAGCGACTCAGTAATCATGACTCAAGCCCTGAATTCAGCGGGTTCTAACTCGAACACCGTTACAGTTCTTACACAGTCTGTTGACATTCGCCCGTTTAGTGGAAAGGATCCAACCCTCTTGGAGACATGGTTCGCTAGTGTAGAGGCTAGAGCGAGGAGCAAGGGTACTGCTGTCACAGACGCAGACTATATCAGTATGGCGACGTCCACACTTGACTATAAATCTGGAGATGCGTATCTCGTAGCAGGAACACCTGACTTAAAGAAAATTGTAGACTGGGAAGAATTTAAGAAATTCTTTCGTAGGAGATATATATCGGTAGTCGATCGTGATCCCTTTGGCATTGCTCGCCAATTAGCTACTGCGGTAATGCGTCCTGATGAAACACGCAACGCTTTTGCCACGCGTCTAGCTACGCTACAGGACTCACTGGAGAAAGCCTTGATGGGTTCTAGATGGGACGCTAGTGGAAGCCTCACTATACAGAATGTGGGTAAACTATTGGCGTTCGGTGCCATGCAGAGTCATGCCCCCGAGGCCATACTGAAAGACATTGAGGCTAGGAATTTTGGTCCTACCCACACACTTTGGGACTTAATGGACGTCATGGTAGAGTCCACAGACAGGCTAAAGTCCCGGGATTCTGCCCAGCTTTCTGCCGTTTTTCGTGCAAACAGTTCCCATACCACTGTGAACGTTGTCACGCGTTCTACCCCTAGACATGTTCAGACTCGTGCTAGGTCTCCTCCGCCTTCGTATGGCCCCAGGTCGTACTCTAGAACAGGCTCCCCTCAATACCTTCAGCGACCTCGAACGCCAGAATGTTTTAACTGTTGCAAACCAGGACACCGTAAGGCAGAGTGTACATCAACTAACACTCGTTACCAACAGCATGCTAGACATAACTACACAGGCCGATCACATGATCACACCCGTTCTTATTGCACATATCACCGCCGACCTGGACATGACACTGCTGACTGTAGAGCCCGCCACGGTACTAACCAGGCTAACCGTTCTAGTCCTACTTCCCCTTCCCGTAGGCAACCGCAGGCTGCAACAACTAACCAGCGCCGACCGAGCCCTACACGTAGCCCTGCGACCCGACCGACTGCCCATGTAGGGTTCGCAACAACTGACAGCCGTGACACAGATGGACACCGTGACTCGCGCGTGATAAACGGCGCCACGGCCGTCAAGGATAATGCAGACACGACCTACGAACACACAGGTCAGCCCTTTGACTCTCAGTCGGGGGAAGGTATAGCAGCCTGGGTAAACGGTATGACGTAGGGAAGCGAGACGACCTCCCTGTATACTCAGTGCCTACCTGTAACAGGTACAGTGCCTTAGCAGAGGAGGATAACATGGACGAACTACACACTGACGGTACTCATGTACATGTACTCCAGACACCACGTCGACTGTGTCAGTCCCGTAATAACATGTTTAACAGGATGCCTATCAAGGACACAGAAGGTCCTCTGATTTCAGCCACCCTGAAGGGTCGACATGTTAAGATTTTCCTAGACACAGGAGCTAGAATCAACATCATTAAACAAGACGCCCTTCATGGCCTACGCGATCGACTCGATATACGCCAGTCGTCTGTTTCCAACCTTGGTGGACTTACTGGAGGAATGACTCCAGCGTTAGGTGAAGCGGACATAGAGTTAATAGTTAATGACAGATCACTCACCGTGCCATGTGTAATAGCCGGTGCAGTACGATTCCCTGGAGACATCCTACTCGGATTAAACACCATGAGAGACTACCGAGTTACTATCGATGCTTACCGTTGGGAAGCAACAATTGGTGATACAGTGGTCCCTCTTTGCAGTGTGTACACCATGGGACATGAGTTCACCAACCATTGGGACTATGTCAGGTACATACAAACCAGGGGAGACCAGGGTACACTTAACCAGTCACGCCCAAACAAACCCGTCACTCAGTCACTTACTGACACCAGACCAACGCACGTTTCCACAGTCTCGCAGGTCGGTGAGGTCAATGAATCTTTGCAAGGGGCCCCAGCGATTGTTCATTACCTTACTTGCCTGGAGTCTAACATCAGTCAGGTCAGAGGCATCTTACACCAAGACACAGTCTTACATTCTCATGCACTAACAAAGGTTATTGTCAAAATACCTGGTGTATCTGACCTAGAACACGTAATAGCTGACAGTGACACATGTCAAATCAATGGTACCTACATAGAACCGTCCTTACATCAGGAGCAGAATAACACTACTGCTGTTTATGTTGCCAACGTCACCAATGCCAACATTCACCTTGCATCAGGCACACACATTGTTGACTTTGCCCATTATTCGTTACCGGTGCGAGTAGTGGATGAGGTCTCTACTGACCAAATAGTACATGCACTCACTCACACAACAAATCGAGATCTGATCGCGATCTCACCTGTGCATCTTAGCGCCACTGACTTCCCTGACGCCCAATCTCAGTTACTGACCATCCTCAACAAGCATCGCAACGTTGTTGCACTGACAGGTGAACAACTTGGATTGACACACCTCATTTCTCACGAAATTCCACTGGAACCAGGTACTCGCCCAATTTTTGTACCCGCGTACAGATTGCCTCATTCTCAACGAGCTGTTGCAGACCGACTCATTGACGAGATGTTACATGATGGCGTTATTGAAGAAAGTACTTCACCATGGAATGCTCCGTTAATCTTAGTACCCAAGAAGGATGGCTCTTGGCGTCCTGTCGTTGATTTCAGGAAACTTAATCAAGTTACGATTCCTGATCGATTTCCACTTCCCGTGCTTACTGACTTATTGCAGAACATTGGTCAGAATAAGGTTTTTTCCACACTTGATTTATTGCAAGGATTTTGGCAGATACCGCTCGACCCAGAAAGTCGAGAACTGACGGCGTTTTCCGTCCCTAATGGTCATTACCAGTACACCCGCATGCCTTTTGGCTTACGCAGCAGCCCTATTACCTTCTCAAGGCTTATGACAGACCTGTTCCGACGAATGATAGGGAATACCCTCATGGTCTACCTCGATGACCTCATTATCATGTCCAAGGATGTACCCTCACATCTTCAAAGTTTGGACCGAGTCCTTCAGAAACTAGCTGAAGCCAATCTGAAAATCAAACTTAGCAAATGCGCCTTCATGAGAGAAAAAATACAGTTTCTCGGCCATAACGTCACCTCGCAAGGCATCACCACTCTAGATTCAAAGATAGAAGCTGTCAAGAACTTTCCAGTCCCTCATAATGCTGAAGCAGTACAAAAGTTCGTAGGCCTAGCTGGATTTTACCGCCATTTCATTGCCGGTTATTCAGTGATTGCATCTCCTCTCACTCACCTCCTTAAGAAGGACGTTCCGTTCGTTTGGACAACTGATCAAGAGAAAGCATTTCAAACGCTCAAAGAAGCCCTGATATCTACTCCTGTTCTCAAATTCCCAGACTTCACCAAACCGTTCATTTTAGTTACTGACGCCAGTAACATTGGGTTAGGGGCCGTACTCGCTCAAACTAGTGACAGAAAAGAACATGCCATTGCATATGCGAGCCGAGTCCTCTCTAAAGCTGAAAAGAATTATTCGACAACCGAGCGCGAAGCGTTGGCTGTCGTATGGGCACTCAAACATTTCAGAGATATCATCTATAACTACCCTGTCCATGTACTGACGGACCACCAAGCTATCATTCCCTTGTTCAGAGACAAGAACCCCATAGGCAAGTTTGCCCGTTGGTCGCTCACCATACAAGAGTTCCTACCCACGTTTGGATACTTACCTGGCAAACACAATGTAGTTGCCGATGCTCTCTCACGTTACGTCGCTCCCGTTCACGTTGAATACCCTTCATTAGACTTGCGAGATGTAGAACTCGCACAACGTCAAGACCCAATGTGGGCACCGATCATAAGCTTTCTCATGGACCCGCACACGACTCTTACCGTCAAGCCACCCGTACCCCTCAAGGAACTAGTACTCTTAGATCATGTGCTCCATCGCAAGGTTATGCTTGGATCTCCTGCCAGACTGGTACATCAACTTGTTATTCCTGCGTCGATAGTTCCTACCGTGTTAAAACTTGTTCACGACGCCCCACACAGTGCGCATCCTGGCAAGGACCGCACCATCAAGCAGGCTCGTCTTACGTACTACTGGCCCAAAATGGCCAAACAGATTGAACGTCACGTGGATCAATGTCTAACCTGCCTAGCTCACAGAGGCCATGTTGCTGGCCCGAACCCGATTCAGACTTACCCTACGACTAATGTACCTTGGGATCGTGTTTCTATGGATTTGTTAACGAATTTTGCTGAAACCTCCAGAGGAAATAAACATCTCCTAGTTATGGTAGATAACTTCTCTAGATACTGTGAACTGGTTCCAATTCCAAACAAAACTGCAGAAACTATAGCTAGTGCCTTTCATGATCATATAATTTGCAGGTATGGTCCACCCAGAGTTATACTCTCTGACAACGGCCCGGAATTCAACAATTCTGTTCTGGAACAACTGGCTACATTGTACAACATCAAGAAGTGTAATATAATGCCTTATCAACCGGCTAGCAATGGCCTTGCTGAAAGAACTAACAAGAAGGTCCTTGACGCACTCAGAGTGACAGTCAATCGGGACAGTCACAAATGGGATGAACTTATGCCAATCGTCCAATGTTCGATAAACTCCTCTGTCAACTCCTCCATAGGAGACACACCTCACTTTGTGCTATTTGGGACAGACATGAGATTTCCTAATGCCATCATCTCCGCGCCGCCCGCGCCACTCTACAACTATGACGACTATGTTAAGGTAAAACGGAGAGACACTCAACTGGTGTTCCAGAGGGTCAAGGAACATCTCTCTAAAGCTACTGATGATTTCACACGGTTACAAAACGCTCATGCTAAACCTACGAGAATAGGACCTGGATCTTTAGTAATGATCCTCAACCAGCGACGAGATGGTCCCATGTACAAACTGACTGAGAAGTTTCTTGGTCCTTACAGAGTTCTTGAGCATATCACAGGTAATAAGTATAAGCTGGAAAACCTAGCCACTGGAGAACAAGTACATGAGCATCTCAACCACATGAAATTAGCCCGTCTGACTGTTGACGATGACACCCCGACTCCTGTCCCTGACAATGTACTGTGTGACCCTACCACTGTGACACCCACTTCGGTCTCAGACATGCCCAGCGATACTACCCCACCACGTACTCACACATACAATCTTCGGTCCAGACCTGTTATTTCGACAGTACACTACCAACAGTCTGATGATTCCTCTTCGTGTGACTGTGGTGTTCCAGTCTGTAAGGGACAATGGATGCGTTCTATCTGCTCCCCTCTCCCTGCCTGTTCATACATGGCAGAGGGAGACTACGTTCGTGATGGACTAGCACCTGAGAATTCATAGTTTTATGACTAGATTTAAGAGTGATTACAACATTCGTTTCGCACCCCTCGGTTCAATGTATATAGACCCTTCCACCTCAGGTATCTTCGTTCGTAGTTTATTGATCTTGTCATGTCTCTATACACTATGAAGGTCCTCGTGTTCCTGCCACGTTCATGCTCTCCATATTTTAGTGGAAATGTCGCTTATTCTATGTATTGCTATGTAATATATTGTGCCTACGTTAGTGTCTGCCGTTTATAATCTACTTAACGGGTAACACTGTGGCTGAGCATCATGAATTCTTACGCACAACTTCTGGTCCGCTGCCTCTACCGCTACCGCCTCTACCTGCAGCCGGACCTCCTGCCTCCAGTTGTGCAGACATTTAGCTAGTTAGTCATGATGCTCCATGGATAGCTTATTTAAGGATTATATTTAAGCATTGTACTCATTATTCATGCATGTCCGAGACGGTGTTGGACGTCTCAAAACTTGTTTGTTTACGGCCACTATAGGTAAATCACTGTATGTAACGTTAGTTAGGTACACGCCCAAGGGTTTTCAAATTTTTCAAGCAGATCGCCGAGGACGCCGATGATAGCGTGCCGAGCGGTGTTGGACGCCAGTTAGTCGCCCATGGACATACACATAGGGTGACCTAATACCCTCTTAAGCTAAACAACTTAATAAGTATCAACAACGTGTCAGCAGATTTGAATGCAATCTACTCTGCTGCAGACCACAGACCTCAGACACACCCCGGGCATCAGAGCGTCTACACGCGCTCCCTTACACACTGTACAAGCTAGTTCGTGGCCCGTGTAGAAGATAGAAGATATATATATATTTATAATAAAACTAAGAAAAAGCAGTGGACGTTTGGTACTCCAATTCCTGCCCACAACCTAATCATTCTACAACAACATCGACCGATGTTACACAATGCTGTGTGCTAACCAATACTGTGTGCTAACCAATGCTGTGTGCTAACCAATGCTGTGTGATACCCAAGCTGTGCTGAAGAAACTGTGTACTGAGGAATCTGCCGACGTTGTGTACGAAACGACGCTTTGATGTGTACAAAACCTGATGTTTTGGTTACGAAACGACGCTTCGTGCTACAAAATTCATCACACTGAACTGACTGCTGTACCGACTGCTGTACCAACTGCTGTACCAACTGCTGTACCAACTGCTAACTACTGCTGTACCAACTGCTGTGCCAACTGCCATGCTGCTGCTGTGAGTAGGAACAACACATGTACACAAGGGCTAGGTAAGAAGTCAGTTGCTGCTATATTGTGCACTGTTGTGAACTTTTGCATTAAAATGCTTGTGTGCTTTGCAAAATTAAAGTAATTACAGTGAATTCTTGACTAACATATTCAGTGCAATAAGTGTTTAATATTCTGTGGAACATTTAAGTGATAAGTTACATTTATTCAGTAAAAATGGCAAATATACCTCAGTTTCCTGCATTTGATCCTGACTGTGACCAGACAAACCTGTCACAGAGGTGGGTCAAATGGCTTAAAAGGTTTGAAAATTTGTTGATAGTTTCTGACATCAAAAGTGCTGAAAGAAAGCGTGCCTTTCTACTTCATTATGCAGGTGATAGAGTTTGTGACATCTTTGACACACTGGAAGACACTGGTGGTGCCAAAGATTATGACATTGCCAAAGCCAAATTAACTGAACATTTCAAACCAAGGCAAAATACTGCAATGGAAATTATGCATTTCAGGAGAGCAAAACAACTCTCTAATGAAACTGTGGATCAATACCACACACGTCTGCAGGGTTTAGCAGCCCATTGTGAGTTTGCTGATGTTGACAAAGAAATCAAACAGCAAATAATTGAAACATGCACATCTACACGTCTCCGTCGAAGAGCTCTAGAACTTGTTGATGATGAAAGTTCTCTTACCAAGATACTGGATATGGTCGTCGAATGGAAGATACTGCACGTGATGCTCGTGTCATGGAGTGCAGTGCCAACAACGGTTCTGCCACTGTTACTAACAGTGATGAGGTATGTAAGGTGCAGGGAGGACATCGTAATCAAAGAAGATATCATGCCAAACCTAACAGTAAATTTAGCCGAGAACCACGTCACAACTGGGGTCAAGGAACAAGACTCAAGCAGTCACAACGACCCACATCAGAGGGTGTCAACAATAAATGTTACAATTGTGGAGGAGACTACCCACACCAAGGTAATGTTTGTCCTGCTCAAGGTAAGAAGTGCTATGAGTGTGGAAAACTAGGTCATTTTGGTGCTATGTGTCGTTCCGCACTAAAGAAACCACAGTCAATGAATAAAAGCACTGTACGAGGATCAGGTCATAGGGGTCGAGGTGGTAAACACAATATTGCACCTCATAACCAGAATGTTAATAATATACAAGACAACATTTCATTACAACCAGTCTCAGATGACAGTGAATGTGATTATACTTATGGAGTACTAGCAATCACAGAATGGAATGATCTTCCAAACAAGATCATTCCATTCTGATCTTCCCAGAGACATGTGTATACATTGCTGGTATTTGTCTCAAAGTTCTCATTGACACTGGATCAAACATTGACACCATTGCTGAGTGCCACTATGAAAAATTTAAAAAACAGTTCCCAAAGCTAGAAAACTACAATGGTAGTGCCACTGCCTATGCTTCAAAGGTAGCCTTGCCAGTGATTGGAACTTTCACTGCAGAGATTAAGTCAAAGAATGCAATGCTCATTACTACATTCCATGTTGTTAGGAATGCAAAGGAGTCTTTATTCAGTTACAAGACTTCAACCAAATTGGGGCTACTTCAGCTTTCTAATGCTGTAGCAGTGGAATCTGCAAACAATGTTGATGCTATTGTTGCTGAATTTTCTGATCGATTTAAATCCATAGGTTGTTATACTGATAGCAAAGTACATCTGCATATCAACCCAGATGTAATTCCAGTTGCCCAACCACATCGCCGACAACCATTCCATACTCGCAAGAAAGTCGATGCCGAGCTGGATAGGCTGATGGAACTAGATATCATTGAACCAGTAACAGGCCCAACACCATGGGTAAGCCCAATTGTCACTCCACCAAAGCCGAAGAATCCAGATGAGATACGCATTTGTGTGGACATGCGTGTTCCCAACAAGGCAATAATGCGTGAACGCCATCCTACACCCACTGTAGATGATATGATTTACCGCTTGAATGGTGCAACTGTATTCAGCAAGTTAGATTTAAACAAGGGCTATCATCAGCTTGAACTTGATGATGAGAGTCGCTTCATCACAACGTTTACGACACATCGAGGTCTGTATAGGTACAAGCGCCTGAGTTTTGGTATTAACAGTGCTGCCGAGGTATTCCAGCACATCATCAGCCAGGTATTGCAAGATATACCTAATGCTGACAACATGTCTGATGACATCATTGTTTATGGCCGTACCCAAGCTGAACACGACAAAGCTCTTCGTGCAACATTGCAACGCTTACGAGAAAAGAATTTGACGCTAAGCCGAGCAAAGTGTGAGTTCAATCAACATAAAATTGAATTCTTTGGACATGTACTTAGTGACAAAGGTCTGTCTCCAGATCCTAAGAAAGTTGCAGATATCAAGAATGCTGCACCTCCTTCAACGTCCACTGAAGTACATAGTTTTCTGGGAATGGCAAACTACTGTTCTCGCTTCATTCCAGATTTTGCTACCATTACGAAGCCTCTACATGAGCTGAAGAAAAATGCATCATGGTACTGGAGCGATATCGAGCAAAATGCATTTGATACCGTGAAAGATGCACTAGTAGAGAATGCGACTGCTGCATACTTTGATCCATCAATGGACACTGAGTTAACGGTGGATGCTAGTCCTGTTGGTTTAGGTGCTGTTTTAGCCCAACACAAACCTGGTCAACCAGATTCCAGAGTAGTAATTGCCTACGCCAGCCGTTCTCTCACAGATGTTGAGCAACGATACAGTCAGACAGAGAAGGAAGCTCTTGCTCTTGTATGGGGCTGTGAACACTTCAATGTGTATCTGCTTGGTGCGCCCTTCACCACGATAGTCACTGACCACAATCCGTTAGAGACCATCTTCAATAATCCAAAGTCCAAACCACCAGCTCGCATTGAGAGATGGGCTCTTCGTCTGCAACCATACAACTTTATGGTGAAATACAATCTGGGTGCAGGCAATCCCGCTGATTACATCAGTCGACATCCTGCCAACAGTTTCACCATCACCAAGCATCAACAAGTTGCCGAGGAATATGTACACTCTGTAACCTGTGATGCAGTCCCTAAGGCTCTTATTCTTGATGAAATCCGTACTGCAACCCTAGAGGACCCAACTCTACAAGCAACAGTGGATGCATTGGCTAAGAAAAAGTTTCTACGCATCCCACCCTCAGGAGTTGACCAAGATGCATTCAAAGCACTTGAACGCATCCAGACAGAATTAAGTGTTACGCAACAACGCGACACCGTGCTGCGAGGTACTCGTATCGTTATTCCAGCTGTTCTCCAGCAACGTGCTCTGAAGCTTGCACATCAAGGACACCAAGGTCTTGTTAGGACCAAACAGCTGCTACGAGAAAAGGTGTGGTTTCCTGGCATTGATCGTCAAGCAAAGGATATGCATGATGCCTGTGTCCCTTGCCAAGCTGCAGTGGATACTTCAAGACCAACACCTCTACAACCTTCACCACTACCTGCTGCACCATGGACGGAAGTATCGATGGACTTCTGCGGACCACTACCAACTGGAGAGTACTTGATGGTAGTCATTGATGATCACTCACGTTATCCAGAAGTAGAAATCATCAATTCCACATCTGCAAAGGCCGTCATCCCGAAACTCGACAAGATCTTTTCAAACTTTGGCATTCCTGAAGTTGTCAAGACGGACAATGGACCGCCATTCAATGGACAAGACTTTGTCAACTTTGCTGAGCATATTGGATTCAAACACCGCCGTGTGATGCCACTACATCCTCAAGCAAATGGAGAAGTTGAGAGATTCATGCAACCTCTCATGAAAGCGGTACGCTGTGCTCATGCCGAAGGACGATCCTGGAAACAAGCTATGTATGCTTTTCTCAGGAACTACCGTGCAACACCACATGGAACACTGGGCAAGTCGCCTGGCGAACTTTTATTTGGACGTCCTATGAGAATCGCACTACCCGTCATGCCAGCCGAGGTAACGGATAAACGTCTCGCTCAGAAGGATGCACTAGCCATGGGCAAAATGAAAATTGCTCATGATCAACGTGCAAAGGAACAATTCATAAAAGTTGGAGATACTGTTCTCGTTAAAAAGAAAAAAAGAGGGAAAGTTAGATATGCCGTATGATACAAAACCATATAAAGTGATTAGTGTAAAAGGAACTATGGTAACAGCTAGTAATAGAGATCATAGTATAACACGTAATATGGCTTATTTCAAAGTGATTCCAACTAGTGTAAAAAATGATGAAGTGCAAAGTCGTGCAAAAGAAAAAGAAAAAATGAGTTATAACTCAATAAACAATTCATCAAAGGATGTTTTTGTATTTGGGGACTCACGTCCTAAACGTCATGTTAAACGCCCTACACGATTTGATGATTAATTGTGTTCCTATGTAATGAAAAGTATTTACTTATTATGCTAAACTAAATTTAATATTGTTTGAATAATGCAGATATCTCATTCAATATTTTGTAACTTTGTATTACAGTTTCTTTCATGTTTGTTTAACATTGCATATGTATTTTTAACATTGAAATCCTTTGTGGAAAAGATTAAGTTGTTTAAATTCTTTGTGTGCTTAATTAATGTTAATTGTATGCAGTATCTCTTGATATGTTAATAACTTACTTTGTGTCAATAACTTTGCTTTGTGCTACAAGCATGGTAGACATCCTGTATTCATTCTTTTTAAAGAAAAGGAGGGATGTCATGTTCGCAGAAAATGGTACCATCCGTTTTCTATGTGTGGCAGAGCAGACGCCAGAGAGAGGAGGTAAACAAGAGAGCATACAGGACGCCCGCCAAGCTTGGTAGCTACTAGTCATGTAATCATATTAAGTATTAAAGTCAGTAACCAAGTCATGACTTTACATCAACCCTACAACCAAGACTTCCTCAGTAACACACAAACACCACAAGCACTACTCTTTTTCTGGTTGCCCTCAATGCTCTTCCTTCCTCTCTTCTTTCGGGCGTCTTCTCCGCTCTCTATGTCGATGATCTTACCCTTTGCTGTCAGGGTGATGACGCGCCTCTCCTTCAACGACGGCTTCAACTTGTGATTGATGCCGTGTCGTCTTGTGCCACTGATCATGGCTTCAAGTTCTCTACTACTAAGACTTGTGCCCTGACCTTTACTCAGAAACGAGTCGTTCTTCGGCCCCCTTTGTCACTTTATGGTCATCCCCTTGAGTACAAAGATTTCACGAAGCTTTTGGGGTTATTCCTTGACACTCGTTTTTCTTGGTCTCCCCATATCTCTTACCTCCGTGTTGAGTGCTCTAAGGCCCATGCCCTTCTAAGGGTATTGTCCCATACTTCTTGGGGAGCGGATAGGCGCACACTCCTTGCTTTACATTCCTCTCTCGTCCTGTCTAAGCTCGATTATGGTTGCCCTGCTTACTCGTCTGCTTCTACTTCTATTCTTCGCCGTCTTGATGCTTTGCACCATACTGGGCTGCGCCTCGGCTCTGGTGCCTTTCGTTCGACTCCCGTCCTCAGCTTGCATGTTGACACTGGCTTCCTGTCTCTCCGGGACCGCCGTGATCGCTACTGTCTTCGCTATCTTGCACGGTCCTTGCAACATACCTCCTCTTGCCTCTGTCGTGCTTTAACTTTTACCTCTCCTGCGGTTCCTGTTCCTCATTAAGCCCTCCCTCTTTCTGTCTGGTTATCTCGCTTACAGGCTTCTCTTTCCGTTCATATTTCTAATGTTTCTCCTCATGTTGTTCCTTTTTTGCCCCATGGTGAGTCCCCCTTCCGCAGTTTTGTACATCCATGACCCGCATCACTAAAGCTTTTATCCCTCCTACGGTTCTAAAATGCCTTTTCCTTGAGCACTTTTCTTCTCACTCCCACTCCGTTTGTCTTCACCGATGGGTCTAAGTCTGCGGACAGTGTTGGCTACTCTGTTGTTTTTCCTGATCGCACTTATATGTGTCGTTTACCTCCGGAGACTAGCATCTTCATAGTGGAGCTTTATGCTATTCTTTATGCTCTTCGTCTCCTGCTTTCTCGTTGTCAGTCTTCCTTTGTAATTGTTGTTGTCTCTCGTAGTGCCCTCATGGCTCTCGGGTCCTTTAATCCGGTTCATCCAGTAGTTGCCGAGATCCAACATTGGCTGTTTCTTGTTCACAGTAAATTTAAGTCAGTTGAGTTTTGTTGGGTTCCCAGCCATATTGGTGTCTCTTTAAATGAGCGTGTGGATGCTGCTGCCAAGGAAGCTGTCCGCTCTTGTCCCATCCCTCGTAAAGGTATTCCATATTCCGACTTTTAACTGGTTATCCATTCTTCCATCCTTACTCGTTGGCAGGCTTCTTGGTCGTCTGTTACTGGTAACAAACTACGTACTCTTAAATGTTGTGTTTCCTCGTGGCCATCCTCCTACCACCGTAACCGGCGATGGGAAACGGCTCTGGCGAGGTTGCATATTGGTCATACTCCCTTAACCCATGGTCACTTGATGGAGCGCCGCCCTGCTCCTTATTGTCCTAATTGCATTAATTGTCCCTCTTATGGTCGGGCATATCCTTCTTGAATGTCCTGACTTCCAGGACGAGCGTGTGTCTTGCTTTCCGACCGCCTCTCGCGGTCACCTGTCCCCTGTCCCTCAGTAGAATTCTTGGTGACTCAGATACTTTTGATATCGTTCGCCTTATGCGTTTTTGTTCTCGTATTGGCATCCTTGGTGATATTTAGCGCCCTCTGATTATTCCGCACATTTGTTGGTACTACATAGCCTTCCCGGTTTGGTGCCTTCTTTTGATAATTACTTACTTTACAAGCTTGGCTACATACAACCTACAAGTACTAAAGCCAAGGGTGTACGTGAGTACATTTCATAAGAAATGTACATAAGAAACAGGAAGCGAAAATTTATTTGTACCTGGTGCACTGAGAGCGAAGTCACGCTGTGTACCATGGACTACTTCGTTGATTATTACTCACTTCCGAAGTACTGAGTGTGTAATACAGTATGTTACTGTGTAAATAGTGTGTGAAACTGTACATATTGTAATTTTAGTGTATTTTTAACAGGTAATATTGCGACAATAAACATTTACTGTGGACACATTACTGACACATGTATCACAGTTCCATGGAACATTATGAACGTTTTACTGTATACATATTGTAAAGGACACAAATATGCATCATATACAATAAAAAAAAAACAATTAAAACCGCATTGGTTAACATAAAACAAATAATTGAAAATATATTTGAGGCAATACCTGGTGCTTGAATAGCCCGCGCGACTGTGTCTGGGCGATTCACGCACGGGCGACCAGGTCCTGATGATGTCACAGCGCACCGTGTCCACGTCCCCACAGCCAAAGTAAGTGGAATTTGGTATTTGTTTTTACATAGATATGTTGAGGGAAGGGAATTTATCATTTTACGAAGAAAAAATAATTTTTTGGGAACACTTTATTTCATGCGCACCGGGGGAATTTCACAATACAGTACTGTAAACTCGGCGCAGCACGGTTAACGTGCAGGCACTTAATAGAGCACCACCCTGTTCCTTATTGTCCAAAATGCATTGTGGCTTTTACTGTCGTGCATATCATTGTAGAATGTCCTGACTTCGAGTATGTGTGTGTGTGCGTCTTGCTTCCTGACAGTCTCTTGCCGTCACTATGGGCACTTTCTGCCCGAAACGCTTTGCGTAATAGTGGCTTTAGGCATTGTATGTACTAGCTCCTATCTATAAAGCCAACAAACTTTGTAAAATCTCTTTATGTATGTACCTTTGCCTAAATAAAAATTATTATTATTATTATTACTATCCCTTGATACAATCTTTGATGAATCGGATGCCTTTGACGTTGTTCACCTTATGTGTGTTTGTTTTTGTATTGGCATCCTTAGTGATATTTAGCACTTTTTGAATATCCCGCACTTTTGACGGTGCTACATAACCTCCCCGGCTATATTCCGTCTTTTGATATTTACTTAAGTACTAAACTGGGTGAGTGAGGTAGCATGAGACATTCAACTTCAACAATACTTTTACCAGAGTTTACCTGGTTAATATATTGTTTATAATCAATTTTATCAGTTTGTAATAAAGTTATAATGATTAATTCTGTTACCTTTAAAGTTACCTCGAGCACCTGCCCAATATGCTATGCATGATAGCAGCTTTGCAAGAATTTTATACTTAAACTCCAATGTATGCACTTTCACGACGCAATATACCTTCTTGTATATAAATAAACTAATGACAGAGCTTAAATAAATATATTTATTTTAATTGTTAATTGGTTTAAGGTGTAATACTTGGCTCATACTTATGACTTAATAATTTTTATATACAACTTGTTTGACAATTGTCTGAACTTTCAAGGTCACTGTCCACTACTAACTGTAACTAAGAGTATTAAAGCATTTTAGTACTTAAGACATGCAACTTCACCGGTGTTATCAATACCTTCAATTTATATTGTAGTTATTATGATGAACTCAAATTTTGCTACAATGTACCTATTGATAGTCTTGGCCATATCTGTTAGATTAAGTAACTGCTCAAGATGGAATGCGTGTTTGTGGCTTTCCAAAAATATAAGAATAACAACATTATTATTATTATGTGCTCTCAGACCCCACTGTACCTTCTTGTTTTTAAATAAATAAATATAAAAATAAATTGTTATATTTCAATTTAATGTTTTCATTCTGCTTAATGCAATTAAACTACCATACTATTGCTAGAACTAATGACTCCATAATGTAATTGAAATTGAAATTGAAATTGAAATAAGTTTATTGAGGTAAAATACACACAAAGGGATGAGGTAGCTCAAGCTATTCTCACCCCATTCAGTACAACGTGTTAATATATACATAGACACACATCACAAATAAACACATTACCAAACATTCTGAGAGGTAAAAATATACATTTCCTCCCTCACAAGTAGTATGGTATCAGACGTACACATAAATACTTTTATGACCTAGGTATACTGTATAGACAATTTGCAAGACACCTGCAGATAATTCAACAAAATATTACAATCTTGGTGCAAAATTCTTATATCTCTCAAGAATATCATCAACCTTTCCGTTGTGACACATCCAGGCTATTTGTTCAGGAACAGTCCTTATCTCAGTGTTTCTATATACATTAATCAACGGACAATCAAGAATATAATGGGCAAGGGTGTGAGACCTTAACATACCACATAGTTTACACTTCGTGTCATTACCATGAACATCTATCCCATATTCCCAGTAATATTTGTACCCAAGCCTGAGCCGCATGTACACAGAGTCACTCCAAGCATTTCTCCTTTTACCATAAGTGAAATGGGTGTTTTGATTCACATACATGTAGTGTTGCATGGTTTGACTACTCTCATACATTATCTCTCTCCTCTCCACTCCCGCCTGTGCCTGAATATTTCTGATTTTGCTTCTTATTTGTCTCATTGTGAATTCACATTCAATGTCAACTTGTGGTTTTGATGTGGCACGTTTGGCCAAGTCATCCGCCACCTCGTTGAGCACTATTCCAACATGAGATGGAATCCACATGAATTTCACACTATAACCTTTCAGCTGTATCTCAGTTATTCTTCTCTTACAGTCCTCCACTATAGACATGAAGACTGGGTTTCGACTGTTTAAGGACTCCAGTGCTCCTCGGCTATCGACAAATACAAAAACATTTTTGTCGTCATGACGTACTTCCTCCAAACACGCCAGAATGGCCTGCAGTTCAGCTTGTGTGGATGATATATAATTACTAAGCCGGAGTTCAATTATCCTGTCCACAGTCCCAAACTCCGTATAATCCCTTATTAGGACACCACACCCTGCCCTGCCATCTTCCGCCACCGACCCGTCGCAATATACATGTAAACTGTTGCCTCTTGGTAACCGAGATATCATGCTTCCATACAAACACCGTAATTGTCCCGGTTCATGATGAATCTTTTTCACCTTAAGGGGTACAATTTCGACGTCTATTTTCTGTACTTTCCAGGGAGCAGACATATTACACTGTCGAGAGGGTTTACAGCAGTCAAGTACGTCGTATTCCCTGAGGTCATGAGCTAATCCTCTCGTATAGCGTGTCTCCCTCAGTTTCCTAGAAGTGTGTACGTCACTCAAGCAGGTCTGAACGCTCTCAAACAGCTTATCCCCTCCTTTTCTCCGCATGAAACGAATAGATACTCTAGTGTTAATGTCACGGACTCTATCACACACACTCTGTAAATTTAATTCCATTCTCATTATTTCAATCATTGCATTTCTTTGACATCCAAGAATAATCCTCATAGCCTCGTTCTGTATCAGCTCTATTTTTTGAATTCTGCCTTGGCCTGTGTAAGACAAAACGGGTGCTGCGTAGTCTATCAGGGAGCGAACAGTAATAGTCAATGCTTATCATCTTAGGTATCACCCTTTTCTGGGGGGAGCTCCGTCGGCTCCCCGGAGCTATACCAGGCTGATATGCTAATGTCAGACTTTGGCATCAGTCATGTGTATGGATTTCTAGGGCCTACCGGGGACCACGGCCTGAACCTGGCCCCCTCAGAGAGGCAAGGGGAGCAATGGCCTATAGAAACCCCCGTGTGGTTGGAAGCATTCTATGTCTGCCATCGACCGGGTCAAGCATCCAGAAAGGTAAACATTCCAAAACAAACCCCTATTCTGGTTAAAATTGCTACCAAAAGCTGAAGTAGTGGATAGAACTCCCCAACAGAAAACAAGCAAACTAGTATGACGTCACACGTCACCGCGCCGCTGTCTGGGGAGGGGGAGCCCCAGACCTCTCACGCCGGCTATCCACCCATCAGTTCTTCGACTGATGCTATAGGCACCGGTTGTGTGCTCCGGCTCCATTAGTTGTTTCAGCACTGTACCTAGTATGGTGTCTGTCTTCTAAGTGATGCGTGAATCGGGAGTCTCCAGTACTCTGGCTGCATGCGCCTAGGGTTCCCTTCCCTAGGTGCCCTGTAAGTACTGCCCTTGGGGCCACCTTCCACAAGTTCCTTGGTTTCTGCCCCTGCTAGGCAGTTTAATGCTTGTTTTTCGGCCGCCCTTTGTGTGCTCGGGTGTTCTGTCTCCCTTGTTCGCCTTCGGGTAAGGGGCAGTTTTGCACTGGTGGGGCGCAAGGTGCTGCACAGCTTGTTGTCACCTATTTGGCGGCCAGGTCTGTTGTGCCTGGGTATGCTGTCCTCTTGCGGGGTTTTCTTTTTCTTTTTTGTTTATCTACCTGGTGGGGGGTCTGCCTTCGTTCTTGCCTCCTGTGTCCCTTGTGTTCCGAGTATTATTTTGGTGGTTCCCCCTGCTAGGTCCCCGTGAGTGTACACGTCCCGGGGGTTCAGTGCTTAGAAAGTTGTTTGGCAGCTTTGGACGCCGGTTAGCAGTACCCTGCCTGGGATTACCTGAGCATGAGTCCTATTATAGTAAACGCTCGGGACCCTGGGAATTCACTGGGGGCGTGCAGGTCCAATGAATGTGACCCCGGAGTCCCCCCCCCCCCTCGCTTCCAGCGAGTTTGAGGGTTTCTCTCACCCCTTGTCTCAGGGTGACTCTGTTTGCCTCCGCCTGCTGCCTGTGGGGTCGGTGACCCCTTCGACCCGGAGTCCTGCGAGTTTTGTTGCTCATTGTGGCTCGGTTACCCAGTTGTGCTGACTAAGCGGATGTGGGCAGCAGGGGCGTTGCACTTTGAGCCATGATGGTGGCAACGTTCTCGTTTGTTTACTCCCCGGGAGCCTCGGGGCTTCCCCGTTTTGGTTCGTGTCGTGTTGGAACTTGAGGGTGTTTGTTGCTTCGGTTCCTTCTATGCCCCCTTGTCTTTCCCCTGGATGTCCTCGTCCTGCCTACATCCTGTTCCTTACCGACTGTGGGTTTGGGGCGGGGTTCGATGGTTTTGAGACTCGGGCAGTCTCGGGGAATTCCCCTTCTTGGGTAGTGATGGGGGCATTTGAGCCTGTTCCTCCAGCTGTGTTGTAAGAGTCTGCCAGTGGGCTGCCTTCCTTAGTATTTTTTGTAAAAATGCAGCTGCCCCGGTTTTCTGGTACAGCCGGGGCTTTGGGGGGACGGCTTGGCCCCCGGGGCCTGTCGTGTGGGTTCCTGGGGCTGACTTGGGGGCTTTGGCCCCGTAGGACCCCGTGGGGGGTTTTTCTCCCCCCTCTAGGCGGGGCTTCTGGTTACGCGGAGTGGGGTTTTTCCTCCCCACTCGGCGTACGTGTTGTTGTTGGGCATCAACCCCTCCCCGGGTTCGGTTCCTTGGCCTTTGAGTCGGTTAGTTCCGTCCTGTGGGTGGATGCTCCCCCCTTTTCGGGACGGTGTCTTCGTCATGTTTTCCCATTCTTGGGGTTCTACATGACTTCTGGTCTCGGGTGTGACTGTGCCTTTGTGTGCCTTCGAGACAGGTGTTTGCTTCTGTGTTCTCGAGGGTTCGGGAAGGTTTTCGCTACTTCCCGTATTATTGGAACGTCTGTCGACTCCTAGTCCGGGTCGCCGTATTGGGCTACTTGTAGCCCAGTTGGGCTACTCGTGGCCCAGTTGGGGTTCCTTTTTGGGCTCTTTGTCTGTGCTTAGTTGGCTGGTTTTGTTGTTACTGCTTCCTCTTATGGCTACATGTCTAGTGCAGTTGTCCTGGTTGGCACCTTTCCGCAGAGCAGGTTGTGCGGTTCGGCCAGCGTGTCATGCGTATGCGCCGTGGAGTTTGTTTTGGTCTGGGCGGTGTGTTTCAGTGCTGGTGTTTTGCGCCCTTTTTACTCGGGTGCTTTTGCCTCTCGCTCTTCTCCCTTTCTCCGGTATGTGCCCCTTCGCTCCGGGGGTGTCATAGATTCCCGCTGTGGGGAGGACGCCGCGGTTTTCCCTGTGTCATGGGTGTGGGCCTCCTTCGCCTCTACCCTGCTCTCCTGCGTGTCCGGCTCTGGCTTTTTCACCTAGCGGTGCTCAAAGGATCTTTTGGGCACTGTTGGGTCGTGACACGTTCGTTCCTCCATTTGACAGGTGAGTTTCTGTGGTCTGGCATCTTTTGGCTGGGCGCTGCATGGATGCGATGTTTATATACCTGTCTTTATTTAGGTATATTTATGTACGAATGAGACCGTTAGCACACCAGTGACTGTCCCTTTTCAACCCTTCCAGTCCCACTCATGTGCATGTCCAACGTACCCATGCTAGTGTCATTCAGGGGAACCCACATCTTTCGTGTTATGGGGTGTGTGGGTTGTGGTGCTGGTTATGTACTCACCTGGTAGGGCTCTCCTGGTTGTGCTTGCGCGGTTTGAGCTCTGGCTCTTGGGTCCCGCCTATATGGAAGAACTTGCGGGATAGTTCCAGTGGAGTGCAGTGGTGCCATAGGCACAATCGGGAAACACTGTATAACCATCAGAGGTCTGTGGTTGTTACACGTCCTACCTGCGAGCATCCGCCGTATTGCCGGTACATCCGTGGACTTCCAAGGAACACTAGCCTGTTTTCGGATAGAGGTTCCGGCCCATCCTGGCTGTGGTGGGTATGTGGGCCTGCGGGCTGCTCCAAGTAACAGCCTGGTGGGCCAACCTCTCCCTAGTCAAGCCTAGCCTCGGGCCGGGCTTGGGGAGTAAGTGAACACCCTGAACCCCATCCAGCAGGTATCGGGCTGGTATCTCCGCCGTCGGTCACCGGGTGTGCTGGTTCTTGGGCCTGCTGGGTTCTGTCGTGTCTCCGTTGGCCCTGTCTGGGGTCTGCCTACACCGTTCTCTGCCTTTGCAGAAGCAGGTTGCTACTTACATGTTGCGGTGGTGCACGATGCTGCTGCACGTGTGCATTGGTAACGTGTTTTGTGGTGGGGTGTCCTTTTTCCTGTGTCCGGTTGTGGTGTGGCACTTTGCTGCTGTTTTGTGCCTTGGGTTTGCGTCTGGGGATTTGCTTGTTAATTTTCGTGGTCTTCGGGTCCCTGGCTTGGACCTTTCATGTGCGTGGGATCCTGTCCCTGCCTGATTATCCACCCCTGGTTGTTTCCTGGGCTTTGAGCTTTGGCTCTTTTCATCCTGCTTTTCCCCAGTCGCTTCCCTGGCATCTCCTTTGGTCGGTTTTGCCTGCTCTTGCTGCTATGGGGGGGGGGGGCTGTCGGTTTTTACCGATTCTCTTCCTTGTGCATTTCCTTTGTTTTCTCCTATGCCGCAGGGGTGTTCTTCGTGCGTTCCTTGGCTTCTTGGGCGTTATTTCAGCCTGTGTACTATAGTGCACTTATGTGTCTCTGTCTGTTTTCATTGCTCGTACCCTTTGGTTCGGGTACTGTTCTGGTGGCAACCCTTATGCTTTCTTCGGCTTTCCTGGCTTGCCCTGCCGGTTGGTTTTTCAGGGTCTTGCCATGTCTTGCATTGGACCGTTATTTCAGATCTCCTGGCGGGCTTGCTTGCATTGGGAGCTTTTTGTTCGGCAGACGTTTCATCTCCTTTGTGCCACCTGGACTTTGGTGGTCGCACCCGAGATCTTCCTGCGACTCCGCCTTTTCCTGCGCTCGGAGGTGCCTTGTCGGGGTTGCTTACATTCTGCTTCGCGTGTCTCACCTCCGGTTGGTGGTCGCGAGGCTTAGTGGTCGGTGTCCCACCTGCGTACTTCTTCTTGGCGGTAGAATGGGGTATTTTGGCGGTCCTTCCTTTTCCTCCTGCCCTTTCTTAGGTGGCTGCAGTTGTTAGCGTCGGCTTGGTTTTTTCTGGTGGGGGTTGGGGCCGTCGTTTTGCCACATACTGTCGCCTCGTTCGTGTGGCGCTCACGGAGCCACTTCGGCTTTCTTTCGTTCTTGGTGTTGCTTCTGTACCGTTAGTACGCTGTCTCGTGCGTTATTTCACTTCCGGCCTGTTAGTGCACCGCTTGAACCGTCCTGGTCTCTGGTAAGCGTGCTCTGTCTTCTCCTCGGTTGGTGGTGCCCCTTCGGTTCCGGTTGGTTTTTTCGTCAGCTCCTTTTCCTGTTGGCGTTTACCTCTGGGGAGTCGGGTGGCTGGGCTTCTTGCTCCTCCGCAGGGGTTTTTCTGTTCCTTCGGTTTTGGCGTTTTGGTTGTTCGGTGGCAGCATTCTCCATCTTTTCTGGCATGGGAGGGGGGCTGCTGCGTTCCGGAGGGGTCCTTGTGTTATTGGTGCTTTGGTTGGTAGGGCCGGGGGGTGTCGTGTTTTGTTCAGTGGCAGCACTCCGCTGTTATTTGCGTGCCACGGCCTTTATGTCCGGGGCGTGCTTTGAGTTGATCCGGTTCCATTCTTCCCTGTTCGCGGGTGACGGTGTCCCGGGTGGTCAGCCGTGTTCTTGCGACTAGCCTGCCTGTGTTCTTTCCCTATGCCTGTGGCGTTCGTGGCTTCGCTGCTCGAGCTCCCGTCTATGCGGCGTATCCTTGATGTCATTCGGGCAAGGATCTTTGGTGTTCGTGCAGGGGCCTTGCTGGTCGTTGTCTCGTGTTGTTTCTGGGCCCTTTTTCGGGCTGTCGCCTTGGGTTAGCGTTGGCTGTCGGTTGTCTCGCTTCCGTTGAGGGGTGCGTGGTGTACGCCTCCCGGTTCCTTCCCTTTGACCTTTCTCTGTCGGTATTTAGCTCCGAGAAGCCGACGAGGATCCCCCCAGAAAACCAGCGTTGAATGTAAAGAAACGCCATTTTCTGGGCGAGACCCAGAGGCTCCCCCGGCAACCCTCCCTCCCTCCAGTCGGCGGTTTTTCGCGTGTTTTGACATCCAGCCTTAGAACTGATGGGTGGATAGCCGGCGAGAGAGGTCTGTGGCTCCCCCTTCCCCCTCCCGGGGAGGGGGAAGCTGCGCAGACAGCGGCGCGGTGACGTGTGACGTCATACTAGTTTGCTTGTTTTCTGTTGGGGAGTTCTATCCACTAGTTCGGCTTTTGGTAGCAATTTTAACCAGAATAGGGGGTTTGTTTTGGAATGCTTACCTTTCTGGATGCTTGACCCGGTTGATGGCAGATATAGAATGCTTCCAACCACACGGGTGTTTCTATAGGCCATTGCTCCCCTTGCCTCTCTGAGGGGGCCAGGTTCTGGCTGTGGTCCCTGGTAGGCCCTAGAACTCCATACCTATGACTGATGCCAAAGTCTGACATTAGCATATCAGCCTGGTAAAGCTCGGTGGAGCCTCCGGGTCTCACCCAGAAAATGGCGTTTCATTACATTCAATGCTGGTTTTATTAGTTTTATACTGGAGCCAGATTTCCCCACAGAGGGCGAGGAGGGAGGAGGAGGGCGACAAGGAAGGAGGAGAGCGAGGAAGGAGGAGGGCGAGGAGGAAGGAGGAGGCCAAGGAGGAAGATGGCGAGGAAGGAGGAGGAGGAAGGAATAGGAGGACGAAGAGGAAGGAGAAAGAGGGCGAAGAGGAAGGAGGAGGAGGGCGAGGAGGAAGGAGGAGTAGGGCGAGGAGGAAGGAAGAGGAGGGCGAGGAGGAAGGAAGAGGAGGGCGAGGAAGGATAGAGGGAGGAAGAAGGAGAAGGGCGAGAAGGAGGAAGGAGGGCGAGGAGGAAGGAGGAGGAGGGCAAGGGGGAAGGAGGAGGAGGGCAAGGGGGAAGGAAAAGGAGGGCGAGGAAGGAAGGAGGAGGGCGAGGAGAAAGGAGGAGGAGGGAGAAGAGGAAGGAGGAGAAGGGCGGGGAGGCAGGAAGAGGAGAGTGAGGAGGAAGTAGGAGGGTGAGGAGGAGAGTGAAGAGGAAGGAATAGAAGGACGAAGAGGAAGAAGAAGGAGGGCGAAGAGGAAGGCAAGGAGGAAGAAGGAGGAAGGCGAGTAAGAAGGAGGAGGACGAGGAGGAAGGCAAGGAGGAAGGAGGAGGAGGGCGAGGAAGGAGGAGGAAGGCAAGGAGGAAGGAGGAGGAGGGCGAGGAAGGAGGAGGAAGGCAAGGAGGAAGGAGGAGGCCAAGGAGGAAGAAGGAGAAGGCCGAGGAGGAGGAGGGCGAGGAGGAAGGAGGAAGATGGCGAAGAAGGAGGAGAAAGGAATAGAAGGACGATGAGGAAGGAGAAGGAGGGCGAAGAGGAAGGAGGAGGGCGAGGAGGAAGGAGGAAGAGGAGAGCGAGGAGGAAGGAGGCAGAGGAGAGCGAGGAGGAAGGAGGAGGAGAAGAGCGAGGAGGAAGGAGGAGGAGGAGAGCGAGGAGGAAGGAGGAGGAGAGCGAGGAGGAAGGAGGAGGAGGAGAGCGAGGAGGAAGGAGGAGGAGGAAAGCGAGGAGGAAGGAGGAGGAGGAAAGCGACGAGGAAGGAGGAGGAGAGCGAGGAGGAAGGAGGAGGAGGAGGAAGGAGGAGGAGGAGGAGAGCGAGAAGGGAGGAGGAGAGCGAGAAGGGAGGAGGAGGAGAGCGAGGAGGAAGGAGGAGGAGGAGGAGAGCGAGGAGGAAGGAGGAGGAGGAGAGCGTGGAGGAAGGAGGAGGAGAGCGAGGAGGAAGGAGAATTAGGAGGAGACCGAGGAGGAAGGAGGAGGAGGAGGAGAGCGAGGAGGAAGGAGGAGGAGGAGGAGAGCGTGGAGGAAGGAGGAGGAGAGCGAGGAGGAAGGAGGAGGAGGAGGAGAGCGTGGAGAAAGGAGGAGGAAGAGGAGAGCGAGGGGGAAGGAGGAGGAGGAGGAGAGCGAGGAGGAGGAGGAGAGGGAGGAGGAAGGAGGAGGAGAGGGAGGAGGAAGGAGGAGGAGGAGGAGAGCGAGGAGGAAGGAGGAGGAGGAGGGGAGCGAGGAGGAGGGCGTGGAGAAAGGAAGAGGAGGGCGAGGAGGAAGGAAGAGGAGAGCGAGGAGGAAAGGAGGAGGAGGGCGAGGAAAGGAGGAGGAGGGCGAGGAAAGGAGGAGGAGGGCGAGGAAGGAAGGAGGAGAAGGGCGAGGAGGAAGTAGGAGGATGGAGGAGAGTGAATAGGAAGAAGGAGGGTGAGGAGGAGAGTGAGGAGGGAGGAGGGAGAGGAGGAAGGAGGAGGGTGACGAGGAAGGAGGAGGGCGAGGAGGAAGGAGGAGGGCGAGGAGGAGGAGGAGAGCAAGGAGGAAGGAGGAGGAGATCGAGGAAGGAGGAGAGCGGGGAGGAAGGAGGTGGAGAGCGAAGAGGAAGAAGGAGGAGGAGAGCGAGGAGGAAGAAGGAGGAGCAGAGCGAGGAGGAAGAAGGAGGAGCAAACCGAGGAGGAAGGAGGAGGAGAGCGAGGAAGAAGGAGGAGGAGGAGGGAAGCGAGGAGGAAGGAGGAGGAGGAGGGAAGCGAGAAGGAAGGAGGAGGAGGAGGGAAGCGAGGAGGAAGGAGGAGGAGGAGGAGGGAAGCGAGGAGGAAGGAGGAGGAGGGGAGCGAGGAGGAAGGAGGAGGAGGAGGAGGGGAGCGAGGAGGAAGGAGGAGGGGAGTGAGGAGGAAGGAGGAGGAGGAAGGAGGAGGAGGGCGAGGAGGAAGGAAGAGGAGAGCGAGGAGGGCGAGGAAGGAAGGAGGAGGAGCTAGGAGGCCGAGGAGGAAGGAGGAGGAGGGCGAGAAAAGAAGGAGGAGGGGGAGGAAGGAAGGAGGAGGGAGGAAGGAGAAGGGCGAGGAGGAAGGAGAAGGGCGAGGAGAAAGGAAAAGGGCGGGGAGGAAGGAGGAGAAGGGCGGGGAGGAAGGAGGAGAAGGGCGGGGAGGAAGGAGGAGGAGAGTGAGGAGGAAGTAGGAGGGTGAGGAGGAGAGTGAGGAGAAAGGAGAAGGACGAGGAGGAAGGAGGAGGAGGGCGAGGAGGAAGGAAGAGGGCGAGGAGGAAGGAGAAGGGCGAGGAGGAAGGAGGAAAGCGAGAAGGAAGGAGGAGGACGAGAGCGAAGAGGGAGGAGGAGGACGAGAGCGAGGAGGGAGGAGGAGAAGGAGAGCGAGGAGTGAGGAGGAGGAGGAGAGCGAGGAGGGAGGAGGAGGACGAGAGCGAGGAGGGAGGAGGAGGACGAGAGCGAGGAGGGAGGAGGAGGACGAGAGCGAGGAGGGAGGAGGAGGACGAGAGCGAGGAAGGAGGAGGAGGACGAGAACGAGGAGGGAGGAGGAGGACGAGAGCGAGGAGGGAGGAGGAGGACGAGAGCGAGGAGGGAGGAGGAGGACGAGAGCGAGGAGGGAGGAGGAGGACGAGAGCGAGGAGGGAGGAGGAGGACGAGAGCGAGGAGGGAGAAGGACGAGAGCGAGGAGGGAGGAGGAGGAGGACGAGAGCGAGGAGGGAGGAGGAGGACGAGAGCGAGGAGGAGGAGGGGAGCGAGAAGGAAGGAGGAAGAGGGGAGCGAGAAGGAAGGAGGAGGAGGAGGGGAGCGAGAAGGAAGGAGGAGAAGGGCGAGGAGGAAGGAGGAGAAGGGCGAGGAGGAAGGAGGAGGAGGGCGAGGAGGAAGGAGGAGGAGGGCGAGGAGGAAGGAGGAGGAGGGCGAGGAGGAACGAAGAGGAGGGCGAGGAGGAAGGAAGGAGGAGGGCGAGGAGGAAGGAGGAGGAGGGCGAGGAGGAAGGAGGAGGAGGGCGAGGAGGAAGGAGGAGGGCGAGGAAGGAAGGAGGAGGGCGAGGAAGGAAGGAGGAGGGCGAGGAGGAAGGAGCTAGGAGGGCGAGGAGGAAGGAGGAGGAGGAGGGCGAGGAGAAAGAAGGAGGAGGAGGGCGAGGAGAAAGGAGGAGGAGGAGGGCGAGGAGAAAGGAGGAGGAGGAGGGCGAGGAGAAAGGAGGAGGAGGAGGGCGAGGAGGAAGGAAGAGGGCGAGGAGGGCGAGGAAGGACGGAGGAGGAGCTAGGAGGGCGAGGAGTAAGGAGGAGGGCGAGGAAAGAAGGAGGAGGGAGAGGAAAGAAGGAGGGCGAGGAAGGAAGGAGGAGAAGGGCGAGGAGGAAGGAGGAGAAGGGCGAGGAGGAAGGAGAAGGGCGAGGAGGAAGGAAAAGGGCAAGGAGGAGGGCGAGGAGGAGAAGGGCGGGGAGGAAGGAGGAGGAGAGTGAGGAGGAAGTGGGAGGGTGAGCAGAAAGGAGGAGGGCGAGGAGGAAGGAAGAGGGCAAGGAGGAAGGAGGAGGAAGGAGAAGGGCGAGGAGGAAGGGGGAGGAAAGAGGAGGGCGAGGAGGAAGGAGGAGGAGGGAGAGGAGGAAGGAGGAGGGCGAGGAGGAAGGAGGAGGAGGGCGAGGAGGAATGAAGAGGAGGGCGAGGAGGAAGGAGGAGGGAGAGAAGGGCGAGGAGGAAGGAGGAGGAGGGAGAAGAAGGCGAGGAGGAAGGAGGAGTGGGGCGAGGAGGAAGGAAGAGGGCGGCGAAGAGGAAGGAAGAGGGCGAGGTGGAAGGTGGGCGAGGATGAAACAGGAGTAGGAGGGCAAGGAAGAAGGAGGAGGGCGAAGAAAGGAGGAGGAGGGCGAAGAGGAAGGAGGAGGGCGAGGAGGAAGGAGAGCGAGGAGGGAGGAAGAGGAGAACGAGAAGGAAGGAGGAGGAGGAGAGCGAGAAGGAAGGAGGAGGAGGAGAGCGAGGAGGAAGGAGGAGGAGGAGAGCGAGGAAGAAGGAGGAGGATGAAAGCGAGGAAGAAGGAGGAGGAGAGCGAGGAGGAAGGAAGAGGAGGGCGAGGAAGGATAGAGGAGGGAGGATGGAGGAGAGAGGAAGAAGGTGTCGGAAAATCCGACACCATTTAATAATCATACAGATAATAGCTGTATTGTATAAACAAGTTACCCATAGAAAACGTAACTTGTAGTGGAATTACCGTCTAAAGAAAACGGGATATCATCACCACATACTATTATAAATCACCACCTATTATGGTGGGAATTATTCTTAAATACATTAGTCTTTGGACTTTACCATCACAAAAACATCTCATATAAATTAACTTAATTATCAATATTAAAGTAGAGTAAATGTGACCCTTCTATCACGTTCTGAAATGTGGACAATGTAAGCCAGGCGTCAGAGTGAGGAGGAAGGGGCAGCCATTGTTATACGAGACCAGAGGCTCACACGGGAGCAAATTCGGCTCCTGTTAATTTTACTTGGACGTAGTGTTATGGAAACCAAAGGTACCATCTCCAACACGATGTCTACAAATTCAAGTTAAGTGTCTATCCGAAACCCGTTTATCATTCATTTATGGCCATTAATGTCAGGATATAGGGTGACCCGGTTAGATCACATGGAAGCCTCAAACTAAAGGTAATTAAGCCAGGTCTACAATGTTCCATGTACTGTTTTCTCTGATATACTTGTCATATATAGGTATCTGGCTTCACAGCTAGCGCACTTTTGACAGGTCAAGACGAGGATGCAAGATTTGTGCACCAGTTACTGGGTGATATGGAAGCTACCTCAAAGAGGATAATTTGGTGTCTACACCCTAGTTATACCTGGTGGACTAACCTGCTGTACTATAAGATAAGGAACCTCTTTAATGTATGTAGTTATTTCTGTAGTTTGATTGGCTGCATATATATATTAATTTAATAACCCCCCCCCCTAATGTGTAGAGGATCGATTTGTGAGATTAAGAGATTATTGCAGAAATACAGTCCACTTATCATTATACAAATTGCTATCGAAGTATATAAATTAACGTAAATATAAATTCATATAAATTAAATAAATATAAATCTCACAGGTCGGTACCCACATTATTTGGTCATCTTCGAACCGGATGACGGATTATTTGATCCTTTGAACCCACATTTGGTCATCTTAGTACCGGATGAACCAGTTAACCAGTGGATTCATTAAATATACTAGTGCAGTGTTATTTAAACAAAGGCCAGCCAGTCAAAGATGGAAGCGTAGCCTCGAGGGAGCTCAGGAGCCTCCCTCAGTTCAGATCTGCCTCATCAGCGGTTTCAGGGACACCCACAGATATTTGGTGGCGTGTTATTTCGTGAAATGACAGCGCTAATATAGAAGCCAGCCAAATTAGTGACTGTGTCTTCGCGAGATTGTTCACGGATTTCGTGGTGTTACATTTCGCGAGAGATTATCTACGAATTTTGTGGACTTTATTTCGCGAGGTCACTAATAATATTTAATACTTCTAGATAATATTAGAAGTTTCATAGAGGCTAATTAAGAGGCTATTATCAATAATTGTGTATATTATTTCTCCAAAATAGAGAATTATTTAATATATATTGCACTAGTGATCACAGTATAATATTTACTAATTGCCAACCCACAACAGGGTAGGATATGACTAGTTGAACTATTATTGTTCATCCTAGTCCCATTATTACAATAGTCAGTTGTACTATATTTAACAACTTAACACCATTAATGCATGGTCCAGACCCTATTTTGGGTGTAATTTTTATCAACTCGAGTTGAGTTGTGTATATATAATAATTTACTTATGATCATTACACCTTTGAGTGATTAATTAGTGTCTCTACCATCCTAGGGTGATATAGAAGAGCTAACCTAAAGGTACTTCCAGTGACACTGGTTTATCACTCAAATCATTAGTGTGTATGATTGTATATATATAATGTGTATTAATTTTAAGTGCTAACCTCTAGTAGAGGTAGGATTATTGCCTAGTGAGTGCAGAATTTGACCCTAGGCTATCATTAGAGTTTGTTCAGTATTATGAGCAGCACAAGTACAAGTCCCACAAGGCTTCACCAACTAGCCAGTATGGATAATGCAGGGAGAATGAAAAGAACCCTTGCAGGTCTTAAAGGCCACTTAACAAGACAGATCAAGAAATGTGAAGATTTGTCACAAGAATCAACAGTTGATTATGCTGACCTGGAAAGCTATTATCAAGCAGCTACAGGTAAATTTGAGCAAATCAAATGTCAAATAGCAACATATGTGGCTGAACTTGCCAACACCAATTTATCAGAAACAGAAATAGACGACATTATGGTTGATCTTGCGAATTATGAAGATCACACTCAGGCCACGTTACAGCCTTATGTCAAATTAATTGCCCAGAACAAGGCAACAACAACAACAACAGTTGCATCTAATACGAGTCAAGCAGAAGCTCGACTCCCTCCAATTAATTTACCCACTTTCTCAGGAAAAGATGAGGAAGATTGGGACGAATTTTGGAACAAATTCGTTGACCTTGTAGACTCAAAACAATCTTTACCAAAGAGTAGTAAATTCTCTTATTTGCAAGGCCAATTATCAGGTGAGGCTAAAACAGTAGTATCCCATCTGAGATTAACTAATGACGGCTATGATCTGGCAGTAAAACTCCTCAAGGATAATTATGCTGATCCAGAAGTAAGAACATCACATTTAGTTCATGAGCTGTTGCATTTACCCCCACCGGAGGCTTCAGCTGATTCACTCCAAGTCTTCAAGCTGGAGATAGAATCATTGATCAATGCCCTCAGCCTGACAGCAGATACAAACGGGGCTGAGTGGGTCTTGAAAATAATTGTCCAGGAGAAAATACCTAGGGACATATTGAGACAAATGAGTGCTCATTACAATAAAAGCATCTTATCCATGAATGAAATATCTGAAGGTTTAAAGTCAGTAGTTCATCAATTACGAACACATGACAAATTAAAACCACCAAGTAAACCCTCAGAAACTAATAATAGTAAACCACAGAGTACCAAAGGTACTCCAAATCAATCTAGACAATATAATTCAACACCAAAGTGGAACAGTAGCAGTGTGGGCGTATATGCAGTGGGACCCTCCAAGCCTATAGTTACTGTGTCACCCAAGAACGTGACACCAAAGGGTACTGGAAGCTATGGAACATGTTTGTTCTGCAATGAGAAACATTCAATGTACCACTGCTCTAATTTTCCTGATAGTGACGCCCGTGTTGAGCGACTCAAAGATTTGCAACATTGCACGAGGTGCCTCAGGAAACATAACATCATCGACTGTGATACCCAATTACACACCTGTAATAGGTGTAACAAAGGTCAACACCATGCAGCATTGTGCAGAGACACCAAAACAACGTCTCCAAACCCCAAGGTGGAAGATAGCATTCCCACCACAGTACAGTACTGCAAGGTGCAACCAACAAAGAGTGTCCAATCGGCAAAGTCTAAAGGTAATACGACTTTGCCTACTGCCCAAATTACCATCCTGAATAAGAGGGCCAAGGTCCATACCCGTGGGTTGTTTGACCAAGGATCCCAGAGAACATATATCACTAAAAAGCTGGCAGATGAATTACAATTAAGGCCTGTAGCCCAGATGTCATTCAACATCTCAGGGTTTGTAACAGATGCAGGACCTCAAGTCTACCAGGTGGTACAACCATCAGTACGTTTAGGCAGGTACGTCTGTCGAGTACAAGCCATTGTGGTGGACAAAATACCAGTAGACCTACAAGTTCAAGGTCTGAAAGCAACAGCCAAATTCCTGAGAAATAGAGGAATAAAATTGGCAGATAATATTAAGTCTGATCACCTCACCGACTTCGCTCGGTCTCCTTGTAGGGACAGACTATTGTCATCGATTCATCGGTAGCCCTACTAAATATCAGGGCATAACCATGTTAAACTCTGCAGGAGGTAAATTACTCTCAGGCCCAGTATCAAGCCTGAAGAGACCTATGCCTGCAGATAAACAATACCAGTAGAAATCTAAATTTGTCAGCTGATTATATTTCTCCAGCAGCATTATACTAAGGAGATTACAGCTGACTATAGTAACAGAGGTTGATGTTAGTATCATCATTTAAAGCTGGAGATGAGTTCATGAGGCCACAGTGGCAAATCAGTGAACAGTAGCCTAAAACAGCTACAAGTCACTGCGACCAATGTCACTGAACCCACTGCAATCTCAGAACCATACTTTACTTTAATGATGAGCTATTCAATCTTCTGAATCAATTAACTAAATTAAACCCCAATAAATCTGATGACTGATTTGATACATTTATTATTTAATCAAGATGTATTCCATGGGCCTCAGTGTTTATATATCAGTGACCAGTTACCTGAAGAAACTTCAAGTTATATCTAATGTCACTGATCTCACTGCAGTCCCTGAATCATACTTGACTGTAGTATTTGATCACATTCAGTCTTCTGGGTTAAATAATATGTGATTAGGCTTGAATATTAGCCTTTCAAGAGTTGACAGGGAAATGAAATCGCATTAGACTTCTAACCCTTGCAACTCTAGTACGGGACATCCGTCCTGTACGAACAGACACACAAATGTGTGATTACTAACTACTAACATCAAATTAATCTAATAATTCAAAGGAGGAGTATCGGTGTTCGTCTGTTCTAAATAGGACTTCGACCCGTGAGCAGCCCCCTGGGGAATTATGTCGGAAAATCCGACACCATTTAATAATCATACAGATAATAGCTGTATTGTATAAACAAGTTACCCATAGAAAACGTAACTTGTAGTGGAATTACCGTCTAAAGAAAACGGGATATCATCACCACATACTATTATAAATCACCACCTATTATGGTGGGAATTATTCTTAAATACATTAGTCTTTGGACTTTACCATCACAAAAACATCTCATATAAATTAACTTAATTATCAATATTAAAGTAGAGTAAATGTGACCCTTCTATCACGTTCTGAAATGTGGACAATGTAAGCCAGGCGTCAGAGTGAGGAGGAAGGGGCAGCCATTGTTATACGAGACCAGAGGCTCACACGGGAGCAAATTCGGCTCCTGTTAATTTTACTTGGACGTAGTGTTATGGAAACCAAAGGTACCATCTCCAACACGATGTCTACAAATTCAAGTTAAGTGTCTATCCGAAACCCGTTTATCATTCATTTATGGCCATTAATGTCAGGATATAGGGTGACCCGGTTAGATCACATGGAAGCCTCAAACTAAAGGTAATTAAGCCAGGTCTACAATGTTCCATGTACTGTTTTCTCTGATATACTTGTCATATATAGGTATCTGGCTTCACAGCTAGCGCACTTTTGACAGGTCAAGACGAGGATGCAAGATTTGTGCACCAGTTACTGGGTGATATGGAAGCTACCTCAAAGAGGATAATTTGGTGTCTACACCCTAGTTATACCTGGTGGACTAACCTGCTGTACTATAAGATAAGGAACCTCTTTAATGTATGTAGTTATTTCTGTAGTTTGATTGGCTGCATATATATATTAATTTAATAACCCCCCCCCCAAATGTGTAGAGGATCGATTTGTGAGATTAAGAGATTATTGCAGAAATACAGTCCACTTATCATTATACAAATTGCTATCGAAGTATATAAATTAACGTAAATATAAATTCATATAAATTAAATAAATATAAATCTCACAGGTCGGTTCCCACAGAAGGAGGAGAAGGGCGAGGAGGAGGAAGGAAGAGGAGGGCGAGGAGGAAGGAGGAGGAGGGCAACGGGGAAGGAGGAGGAGGGCAAGGAGGAGGAAGGCGAGGAAGGAAGGAGGAGGGCGAGGAGGAAGGAGCTAGGAGGGCGAGGAGGAGGAGGGCGAGGAGAAAGGAGGAGGAGGGCGAGGAGGAAGGAGCTAGGAGGGCGAGGAGGAGGAGGGCGAGGAGAAAGGAGGAGGAGGGCGAGGAGGAAGGAAGAGGAGGAGGAGGGAGGAGGGCGAAGAGGAAGGAGGAGAAGGGCGGGGAGGAAGGAAGAGGAGAGTGAGGAGGAAGTCGGAGGGTGAGGAGGAGGAGAGTGAGGAGGAAGGAGGAGGAGGGCGAGGAGGAAGGAGGAGGAGGGCGAGGAAGAAGGAGGAGAACGAGGAGGAAGGCAAGGAGGAAGGAGGAGGCCTAGGAGGAAGGAGAAGAAGGCCGAGGAGGAGAGCAAGGAGGAAGGAGGAGGAGGAGGGCGAGGAGGAAGGAGGAAGATGGCGAGGAAGGAATAGGAGGAGTGTCACACACACACACACACACACACACACACACACACACACACACACACACACACACACACACACACAAATGGAATGGAATGGAATGCATTAGGAAGTGATGTGGTGGTGGCTGACTCCATACATAGCTTCAAGTGTAGATATGATAGAGCCCAATAGGCTCAGGAACCTGTACATTAGTTGATTGACAGTTGAGAGGCGGGACCAAAGAGCCAGTGCTCAACGTCTGCAAGCACAACTAGGGAAGTAAGTACACATCCAGGAAGCAGCCCGTAACAGCTGTTTAACTCCCAGGTACCTATTTACTAGTAGGTAACAGGGGCATCAGGGTGAAAGAAACTCTGTCCATTTCTCTGTGCCTTGTCCGGGGATCGAACCAGGCCAACAAGATTACAAGTCCCGCGCGCTGTCCACTCAGCTACCACACCCCCCCCCCCTAGGAGTCTGTACTCACCTATTTGTGCTTGCGGAGGTTGAGCTTTGTCTCTTTGGTCCCATGTGTGTGTACTCACCTAATTGTGCTTGCGGGGGTTGAGCTCTGGCTCTTTGGTCCCGCCTCTCAACCGTCAATCAACTGGTGTACAGGTTCCTGAGCCTACTGGGCTCTATCATATCTACATTTGAAACTGTGTATGGAGTCAGCCTCCACCACAACACTTCCAAGTGCATTCCATTTACTAACTACTCTGACACTGAAAAAGTTCTTTCTAATGTCTCTGTGGCTCATTTGGGTACTCAGCTTCCACCTGTGTCCCTCTTGTTCGCGTCCCTCCAGTGTTGAATAGTTTATCCTTGTTTACCCGGTCGATTCCCCTGAGGATTTTGTAGGTTGTGATTGTGTGTGTGTGTGTGTGTGTGTGTGTGTGTGTGTGTGTGTGTGTGTGTGTGTGTGTGTGTGTGTGTGTGTGTGTGTGTGTGTGTGTGTGTGTACTCACCTAGTTGTCTGCAGGATCGAGCATTGACTCTTGGATCCCACCTTTCGAGCATCGGTTGTTTACAGCAATGACTCCTGTCCCATTTCCCTATCATACCTGGTTTTAAAATTATGAATAGTATTTGCTTCCACAACCTGTTCCTGAAGTGCATTCCACTTAGGTTGACATTTTTCTTCTTATATGACTGTGTAGTAACTTAGGTTGTTTTTTCGCTTTAATTGCAATATCGTTCTCATAGTCCCTTTCCGATGTTCGTCTTATGTTAATGTAATCGTTCCTAGCTCTGTTGTATCTGATCCTGTTGTCCTCTGTTCTTTGTCTTCTGTACTTCCTCCACTCCCGCCTGCTGGCCATTTTTGCTTCCTGACACTGTCTATTAAACCATGGGTTATTATATTCCTTCTTATTTTTTCCCTTTACCGTTGGTATAAATCTCTCTTCGGCCTCCTGGCATTTCTGTATGACTAGGTCCATCATATCTTGGACTGTTTTTCCTCTAATTTCTTCCTCCCACTGCACTTCACCCAGATAGTCCCTTATCCTCTTATAGTCCCCTTTCCTGTAGTCAGCTGTCCTTTCCCAGATCTCTTGTCCCATGGTCATAAGTTTGAATTCCATCATGTAGTCAAAGACTAGGACACAATGGTCACTGGCCCCTAGAGGTATTTCATGCTCTAAATTCTCGATATCTTCTACGTTCTGGGTGAAAATCAGGTCTAATAGGCTCGGTGCATCTCCTCCTCTTTCCCTTGTGTCTTCCTTCACATGTTGTGTCAGGAAATTCCTGTCTATAACATCTACTAATTTTGCTCCCCACGTTTCGTCCCCTCCATGGGGATTCCTTGATTCCCAATTTATCTCTCCATGATTTAGGTCCCCCATGATCAGCAGCTTCGCTCTCATTCTGTGGGCTAGTGTTGCTGCCTTCTGCAGTTCATCTATACATGCTTTGTTGTTGTCATCATACTCCTGCCTGGGTCTTCTACTGTTTGGTGGGGGATTGTAGATTACCAAGATCACAATCTTCCTCCCATCTACTGTCAGAGTTCCATGTACGAAGCTTGTGCACTCATTGGTAACTCGATTTCCCAGGTCTTCAAACTTCCATTTCCGCTTTATTAGGAGTGCTACTCCCCCTCCCTGTCTCTGTGTCCTCTCTTTTCGTATCACCTGGTACCCTTCAGGAATGATTGCATCTGAGATCATGTCATTAATTTTAGTTTCCACAATTGCAACTATGTCAGGATCTGCTTCACTCACTCGTTCTTTTATCTCTTCTGCTTTATTAGATACCCCATCAGCATTGGTGTAACAAACCTTGAGATTCTTCATGGAAACTCTTGTACCAGAGTTCTCCCTTTCTCTGGGGGTCTGAGAGGATCTGGGGGGTGTCTGGGGGGTGACTGGGGGCAGGGGGGATCTGGGGGGTGTCTGGGGGATGACTGGGGGCAGGGAGGATCCGGGGGATGTCCGGGGGATCCAGGGGGTGTCTGGGGGGGGGGGGGGTCCGGGGGGTGAAAGAGGTCAGGAGGGGTGCTTGGGGGGCTACTAGGGGCTGGGCTTCTAGGAAGGTAGGTAGGAGGGGTCTGGGGTAGGGCCTGGGTAGGTAGGTCTGGAGTAGGAAGGGCATACTGGGTCTGAAGATTAGGGAGGGCATAGAGGGGTTGGGAGATAGTGTAAGGTTGGGAGTCAGATAGAGGTTGAGAGGTTGGAAGGGGGAAGGATAGGTGGGGGGAACTTCCCACCCCCCTCACAAGGGTGGGGGATCACATGGAAGGAGAGGGGATGAGGAGGGGTGAGGGCTGGGTAGGCTTTGGGTGTTGAGGGGATGAGGGCTGGGTGGGTTCTTGGGGTTGAGGGGATGAGGGCTGGGTGGGTTTTGGGGGTTGAGGGGATGAGGGCTGGACGGGTTTTGGGGGTTGAGGTGATGAGGGGGTCCTTGGAATGTGGGATGAATTTGACTGCAGTGGGGTCAGAGGGGTCAAGGGATGTGTTGGGGAGATAAGCAGGGGCGGCTGATTTGGGTAAGGAGTGACCTGGGAAGCAAGTGTGAGCTGGTTAGCATGGAGTGGATTAACACTGGGGTGTGTAGCTACTCTCAAATGGGAAGAGTTGTATTGTTGTTTGCTTGCTCTGTGGGCAATCTGTTCCTCCTTCGTCATGAATTTGTCAATATATACGTTGTAGTAATTTTCGCTACCTCTGAGTAAGTGTTTGTAATGCAGTATGTAATCCACTGCCTCTTCGTTAGTGAACTGTACCAGGACAGGTCGTTTCCTGTTACAGTTGTATGGTCCAATGCGTCGTTGAACTTGCACCTCATTCCCTGCCATCTGGGCTCTCATGTCTCTCAAGATCCCCTGTAGCTCCAAATCTTCAATCTCCATCCTTTCCTGCCTCGATGGTGCCCTGGCTTCAAGCAATCCATGGATTATGATTGTCCTCTTTCTCAGTTCAGGGTCATGCCGGTGGCCCTCTCCCTGGCTGACCCCCACCCCTCCCACACCCGCTACTCCACCTACTACTACTCCCCCTTCCCCTGCCAAGCTTCCCTTATTCCTGCCAAATTCATTAGTAAGCCTAGATATTTCTCCTTGCCATTCTACCCTGCTCTTCGTGATTTCCTCTTGAATATAATCCATAAACTCTTGTTTGAGTCTTTGAACCTCGTCCTGTATCTTATTAAAGACTTCACTTTTAATCCCCTGGATTAGATCATCTATCCAAACATCCCTCTTCTCTACAAATTTCCCAATCATCTTCTCCACAAACCTATCTTCTTCCTCAATCATAATACTGTTGGACCTAGACACCCTTCCTGACCTAGTCATTGCTATAATGCAACCTTACCCACAGGGGTTCCAAGTATCTTACCGTCCTGCTAACACAATAGGTGAGTGAATCTCCAATCGTCGTCCCACGTGGTGGTAGAAGGGTTGCTGCCGGGGGTGAAGTCATGCGGTCAGAGTCCGGTGAGGTCTGCTTCCACACTGCACACTGCCACAGTACTTCCTCAACTATTTTGAATTACACTATTTAAACTGTTTTTCTTCACTACCTTATGGCTTTGGTCAAAACCCAAGGTTTTTTCATTCACTTGTACACACTTTTTCACTTCGAAGTTGCCTGATTACCCCTCCCACTCCACTAGTGAACCAGGAGCTCCCAACCCCATGTCCACCCAACACGATGGTCACAAGACAAGTGACCATCGCACAAGTGACAAGTGACACAGTGTGTGTGTGTGTGTGTGTGTGTGTGTGTGTGTGTGTGTGTGTGTGCTAATCTAGTTGCCTTGTTGTACTTACTTAGTTGTGCTTGCGGGGATTGAGCTCTGGCTCTTTGGTCCCGCCTCTCAACTGTCAATCAACTGGTGTACAGATTCCTGAGCCTACTGAGCTCTATCATATCTACACTTGAAACTGTGTATGGAGTCAGCCTCCACCACATCACTGCCTAATGCATTCCATTTGTCTACTACTCTGACACTGTAAAAATTCTATCTAATGTCTCTATGGCTTATTTGGGCACTCAATTTCTACCTGTGTCCACTAGTGTGTGTGCCCCTTGTGGTAAATAGTCTGTCTTTATCTACTCTATCAATTCCTCTGAGAATCTTGTATGTGGTGATCATGTCCCCCCTAACTCTTATGTCTCCCAGTGACGTGAGGTTTAATTCCCGTAGTCTCTCCTCGTAGCTCATACCCCTCAGTTCGGGTACTAGTCTTGTGCAAACCTTTGAACCTTTTTCATTTTAGTCTTATGCTTGACTAGAGAGTAACTCCATGCTGGAGCCGCATACTCAAGGATTGGTTTGACACATGTGGTATACAAAGTTCTGAAAGATGCCTTACACAAGTTTCTAAAGCCGTTCTTATTTTAACCAACCTGGCAAATGCCGCTGATGTAAACCTCTTGATATGGGTTTCAGGAGACAGGTCTGGCGTGATATCAACCCCCAAGGTCTTTCTCACTGACTCTTGAAGTATTTCATCTCCCAGATGATACCTTGTATCTGGTCTCCTGCTCCCTACACCTATTTTCATCACATTAGATTTTCTTGGGTTAAACTCTAACAACCATTTGTTCGAGCATTCCTTCAGTTTGTCCAGGTCTTCTTGAAGCCTCAAGCAGTCCTCCTCTGTCTTAATCCTTCTCATAACTTTGGCGTCGGCAGCAAACATTGAGAGGAATGAGTATATACCCTCTGGGTATAGACTCTGTGTGTGTTTACTTACCTCTCAACTGTCAATCAACGAATGTACAGGTTCCTAAGACTACTGGGCTCTATCATATCTACAATTGAAGCAGAAGCATATCTACACTTATGTGTGTGTGTGTGTGTGCGTGTGTATTTACTATTTGTGTTTACTATTTATATCTGCAGAATCGAGCTCTTAGCTCTTGGACTCCGCCTTTATAATCAATTTTTTTTCTATTATGTCTATGTGAGAGTAGATCTCTCAAGATTTTCCCACAGCTGACTTGAATGGCTCATTGCAGAGCACAGTGCACCGATCTTCATGCACAAGCCCTATCTCTGTTAACCCTGGATAGTGACCTGGCATGTTGGGTATCTCCAGAATGCCCACTTAACCAGGAACACGTTTATAATACGGAGGTCGCCGTATGTCCAGGCAGGAAGTAGATACAGGGAAGTTAAGCATACTTGCCACAAAGGGTCAGTGAGTACATTGGCTGGTGCCAGCATGAGAGAGTACAGAGACGCCAGCAACGTAACAGGACAGGCTGACCCTGTGGTCAACCTCAACTGGCATGATGGAGAATAACAACTGTGACGTGGTCGTGATGTGTTCATGACGTCACCTCTGCTACTGATCAGGGAACGATCAATATGATTGGTCCCCTCTCTTTTGCTGCAATGTCATTGGTTAAATTGTAACCCTTTGTGTGTCCCACGAGATGCCTGGAGCCCCAGGCAAGAGCATTCACGTGAGGGAGCCCTTGCACAGAGGACATGTTCTGTTCTGTCTATCGGCCAATAGACTGAACACCGTCCATTCCTCACTGTCAAGTTAAACTCAGCGTCTTTTCGATATAGCAACACTCGCCCGGAATCGCGACTGTGAATATATTGTTTAGAAGTCTAGTAGTGATAAATCACCAGAGCGAAACAGACTGGTATCAGGTAACCCCTGGTGACAAAGATCGTCTGTGTGAACGTAGAGTGAACTAAGGCTGTGCCGCCACCTAAGTAACCTGTGTGTGACTTTACCACAAGTGTACCTGCATGGTAACACATAACCTGCAGCCACCACTCGGTCCAGAGCGTGTAGCTTGTACCTCAATACCTCGGTAGCCTCGAGCCACCTGCCACTGCCCTCACAGTACTACGTGACGTCACCACCTTACTCATCGCCAGTGCCAGCAAGTGTGTGTGCGTGTGTCTGTTGACATACAATGCGCCCTCCTGCGAGTACGCTGTGTCAAGTACGGTTTGTGGGAAAGCCTGTCGTCAATGGTCTCACGTCAGAACGAGGAAACCAGCTATCAGGCCACCTACGAGTTCTTGCATAAATGTGCCTGAGTGAGTGAGTGAATAAGAGAGGTACTCTACCTGTAAGTACAAGATCTTGTCATTGTTTTATTGTGTCTGTCTGTGTTGATCTGAGGGATCAACCACAGTTCTCACCTACTCATACCTGTCACAGGTTATAGGTGAAGGCACCCGAAGGTGTATGCGTGTTTATCTGTGTGGTATCTTGGCATTACACTCGTCTGTGAATGTGAGCTTCACATACACCACACATTTAGTATTGTGTGATATTATTATTGTGCATGTTATTGCCTGTCCCATTGACAGTGCCATTGTGTTCATTGCATATCATCATTACCCGAGTATCCGGTTGGAACTCTTGTGATCCCTTTGCATACCGGCAGTTAGGTTGCTGTGTTAATGATTGGCTGTCAACTGTGTTAAGTTAGGTGTTTCGCCACGAGTGGATCCGAGTCCATTAGCCAGACGTCAAGAGTCTTGTTAATACAACCATAGCCTTTCTGACACCAATCTAAAGTAAATCAAGCACCCTTTGTATTAGTGGTTAAGTTAGTAAATAAACTACTGTTAAGATTTATGCGGTGTTTCCGTTGAACCACTTCTGAATACTGCTAATCAATTACTCAAGCCTTCAGCTCCAGGTGTCTCCAACACCGCGTTGCCTATATTCACTAAACTATAAATGTGATGAGGACCCAAGGAGTCCCTTAAAGTGTTAAATCATTGAGGAGATTCCAACGATCAACGTGGACCAGGACCAGGTGAGGCTAGTCTGAGAAGAGACCCTCAAGGACTCTAACTCGACCTTGCTCCCAGGCCCTGTACGGTTGCTCTCGTATTTTCTCTGCTGATTCCGACAGCTTTGTGAAGCGTCTGCCACATGTACATCGGCGACGTATGCATTGCAGTCGGGAAAGCAAAAGAGAAAACCCCCATAGTCTACAACATATATATTTCTTAGACACACACATCAACAGGAAGACACATCTAACAACACATCTAACTCCCAGGTACTTATTTACTGTTAGGTGAACAGTACATCAGGGTGAAAGAAATTCTGTCCATTTGTTTCCGCCTGCTCCGGGAATCGAACCCAGGTCCTTATGACTACGACCTCCCGAGCACTGTCCACTCAGCCGCGAGGCGAGGCTGTGTACTCACCTAGTTATACTCACATAGTTGTGCTTGTGGGGGTTGACCTCTGGCTCTTTGGCCCTTCGGTAGCGCTTCTGAGTTCTGGGACTAGTCTAGTGGCATACCTCTGAACTTTTTCCAGCTTCGTCTTGTGCTTGACAAAGTACGGGCTCCATGCTGGGGCCGCATACTCCAGGATTGGTGTTACATATGTGGTATACAAGGTTCTGAATGATTCCTTACACAGGTTCCTGAAGGCAGTTCTGATGTTAGCCAGCCTCGCATACGCCGCAGATGTTATTCTTTTGATGTGGGTTTCAGGAGACAGGTTTGGTGTGATATTAACTCCTAGATCTTTCTCTTTGTCTGTTTCATGAAAATCTTCATCTCCCTTTTGCTATCCTGTGTCTGGCCTGTTTCCATCGCCTAGTTTAATTACCTTACATTTACTCGGGTTGAACTTTATTAGCCATTTGTTGGACCATTCATTCAATTTGTATTGGATGAATAGTTCATACTATCTTCTCATACTCATACATCTTCCTCTGTCTTAATCCTCCTCATAATTTTTGCATCATCAACAAACAATGAGAAGAATGATTCTATACCCTCTGGCAGATTATTTACATATATCAGAAACAGTATAGGTCCAAGGACTGAACCCTGGGGGACCCCACTGGTGACGTATCGCCAATCTGAGACCTCACCCCTCACAGTGACTTGCTATCTTCTGTTGCTTAGGTATTCCCTTATCCAGTGGAGTACCTTCCCTTTCACTCTTGCCTGCATCTCCAGCTTTTGCACTAGTTTCTTGTGTGGTACTCTGTCAAAGGCTTTCTGGCAATCCAAAAATTATGCAGTTTGCCCACCCCTCTCTCTCTTGCTTAGACGTTGTGGTCAATTAATCCTGTGAGGCAGGACTTACCATCCTTGAACCCATGCTGATGCTGTGTTACAAAGTTCTTCCGCTTCAGATATTCCATTAGTTTTTTTGCACAATCTTCTTCTTTAACTTGCATGGTATGCAAATTAGGGACACTGGCCTGTAGTTCAGTGCCTCCTGTCTATCCCCCTTCTTGTATATCGGGCCTATATTAGCCTTCTTCCAAATATCTGGCAGTTCCCCTGTTACCAGTGATTTTTTATACACTATGGAGAGTGTCAAGCACAGTGCTTCTGCTCCTTCCTTTAGTATCCAAGGGGAGATTCCATCCGGGCCTATAGCCTTTGTCACATCCAACTCTACCAAGAGCTTCCTTACATCCTTACTGATAATCCCAAACTCTTCTAGTTTTTCTTTTTTTTATTTCTATATAGAAGAGTTGTCACATTTTTGTTCAGCCACTAGTACGCGTAGCAATTCGGGCAAGTCCCTAATCCTAAGTTCTCCGGAATATGACCCCCGCGAAGAAGCGTTTAACAACCAGGTAACCATTTTACTGTTGAGTTCAACAGAGGCTACAGCTAAGGATTTGCACCCAGTAAATCCTCCCCGGCCAAGATACGAACCCAGGACAAAGCGGTCGCGGAACGCCAGGCGAGCGTCTTACTACTACGCCACGGAGACTAAACCAGTGGTGCCTGGTTAACTATTCCCTCTCTAATCTTAAGAACTTCTCCTTGCTCTAATGTGAAGACCTCCTGGAATTTCTTATTGAATTCCTCACACACTTCCTTGTCGTGTGTAGTGAATCTGTCTGCCCCTATCATCAGTTTCATTATCTGCTCCTTCACTGTTGGTTTTCTCCTGATGTGGCTGTGCAGCAATTTAGGTTGAGTCTTTGACTTGCTTGCTATGTCATTTTCATATTGTCTATCTGCATCACTTCTCACCCTGACATATTCATTCCTGGCGCTCTGGTATCTTTCTCTGCTCTCAAGTGACCTGTAATTTCTATAGTTTTTCCATGCCCTGTGTATGAGTATCTGTGTGTGTGTGTGTGTGTGTGTGTGTGTGTGTGTGTGTGTGTGTGTGTGTGTGTGTATGTGTGTGTGTGTGTGTGTGTACTCACCTAGTTGTACTCACCTAGTTGTGCTTGCGGGGGTTGAGTTCTGGCTCTTTGGTCCCGCCTCTCAACCGTCAATCAACAGGTGTACAGGTTCCTGAGCCTATTGGGCTCTATCATATCTACACTTAAACTGTGTATGGAGTCAGCCTCCACCACATTACTTCCTAATGCATTCCATTTGTCAACCACTCTGACACTAAAAAAGTTCTTTCTAATATCTCTGTGGCTCATTTGGGCACTCAGTTTCCACCTGTGTCTCCTAGTGCGTGTGCCCCTTGATAACCTGTCTTTATCAACCATGTCGATACCCTTGAGAATCTTGAATGTGGTGATCATGTCCCCCCTAACTCTTCTGTCTTCCAACGAAGTGAGGTTTAATTCCCGTAGTCTCTCCTCGTAGCTCATACCTCTCAGCTCGGGTACTAGTCTGGTGGCAAACCTTTGAACCTTTTCCAGTTTAGTCTTATGCTTGACTAGATATGGACTCCATGCTGGAGCCGCATACTCCAGGATTGGTCTGACATATGTGGTATATAATGTTCTGAAAGATGCCTTACACAAGTTTCTAAGGCCGTTCTTATGTTAGCCAACCTGGCATATGCTGCTGATGTTATCCTCTTGATATGAGCTTCAGGGGACAGGTCTGGCGTGATATCAACCCCCAGGTCTTTCTCTCTCTCTGGCTCTTGAAGTATCTCATCTCCCAAATGATACCTTGTATCTGGCCTCCTGCTTCCTATCCCTATCTTCATTACATTACATTTGCTTGGGTTAAACTCTAACAGCCATTTGTTCGACCATTCCTGCAGCTTGTCCAGGTCTTCTTGAAGCCTCAAGCTGTCCTCCTATGTCTTAATCCTTCTCATAATTTTGGCGTCGTCAGAAAACATTGAGACGAATGAGTTTATACCCTCTGGGAGATCATTTACGTATATCAGAAACAGGATAGGTCCAAGCACAGAGCCCTGTGGGACTCCACTGGTGACTTCACGCCATTCTGAGGTCTCAACCCTCACTGTAACTCTCTGCTTCCTATTGCTTAGATACTCCCTTATCCACTGGAGCGCCCTACCAGTTACTCCTCCATTTTTGCTCCTCTCTCCCTGCGCTTCCTCCTTGCCTCTGCTGCCCTGGCTCTCTCCTTCTTCATCCTGTCCCTCTGCAGGAATACTTTTTTGTATCCCTCCACATGCTGCAGACGACTCTTCCTTTCGAGAATATCCTCCTTCGTGGTTTCGTTTGTAAACACCACCTTTACAAGTCGGTTTTTGTCCTTGTACCAGCCCAACCTGAAAACCTTTTCAATGTTTTGTTCAGCCCCTTCCATCTGTAACCCCTTCAGTAGCCCATGTACTGCCTCTCTATCCTTGCTATTCCATTCTTGCCTGTTGGATCCTTCCTGTTCTTTGATGCCTACAACTACCACTGATCTTTTTCTCTCCAGCAGCTGAGTAGTGCACCTTGCTGCTTCCTGTGAGATAGCAGCTTGCATGGCTATCTCCCTCAATGTGGCCATTGCTTCTGAGCTCTTTTTCAGTATGTCCACAAATGTTTCAGGTACAGAGGCATTTCCTTCCAATGTAACATTCCCACCTTCCCTTTGGAAGATAGTCTGATGCTCGGTCTCTTTATTTTTCTCTGTGAGGGATTTGATCTCCTCCCTTGCTGATGTCAGGTCACTTTGCAGATTGTTAATTGTAATCCTCATTTCATGCATCTCCCTCCTGAATTCCTCCAGAACTTGGGTTAACATTTCCTTCGTTTGGTCACTCTGGCTGTTTCCTGTGTCCCTGTTGCATCCTCCTGCCATTTTTCCTCTTGTCAAGAGAGAGAGCAAGAGAGAGAGCAAGAGAGAGAGCAAGAGAGAGAGCAAGAGAGAGAGCAAGAGAGAGAGAGAGCAAGAGAGAGAGCAAGAGAGAGAGCAAGAGAGAGAGCAAGAGAGAGAGCAAGAGAGAGCAAGAGAGAGAGCAAGAGAGAGCAAGAGAGAGAGAGAGAGAGAGAGAGAGAGAGAGAACGTGTGTGTGCGTGTGTGCGCGTGGGATGGGGGTTAAGAGGAGGTGTGGTGTTGTCTGCAGATTACGGCAGGTAAGAGAGGGGGGTAAGAGAAAGGGTAAGAGAGGGGGTGGATTATGAATGAGGTTTTATCCCCTTTCCACGAAAGGTGTTAATCTCTTCTAGCCTGACTGGACGTATGTGTGTGTGCGTGTGTGTGTGCATGTTTTTGTTTTTGCGTGTGCGTGCGTGTGTGCTTGCAAACGTACGTGTGCGTGCATGTGTGTGTGTGTCTGTGCGTGTGTTATGGGGGTCCCGTAAAATGTCAACCGCTACCCAAAATGAGCCACTTTGATATTTTAAATGTATCTGATATACTGAACAAGAATTTGTTAATATTTTACCTCTGTACACCTGAAGAATTGAGCAGAGAGGGGTACCTACCTGTCAGCCTCCCGCTCACACAACCAGGTGAATAATTACGATGCTGGATGACGAAGTGTTCCGTCGTCGTCTCCCACGTGGTGATTCACTAATCCAGTAGATTGATGATGGCGGTTCTTCTCTATCTAACACAAATCTCTGGAGTCAGTCACTGTATCAGTGTGTCTGTTGTGTTACAGATCACCAATTCATTGTACCACTGATCACTTCACCCAATATGTTAACAAAGCCTCGTGGGCCCTCCCACGTGGCCTGTCTGGTGAATTCACTGTTTAACACAAAGTTCTAGTGATAGCACTGTATTTTTCTTTCCTAGTCGCGGCGGTTATACACTTCGTGATACTCCTAGATCTGTGATCTGTCACTGTAGCCATAATTAACCCAAAAACATTGGCGATTATTGTAGCGCTTGACCCCAGCGACCCTCCCTGCGCGACTGGCTGTGTGTGTGTGTGTGTGTGTGTGTGTGTGTGCATGCGTGCGTGCGTGCGTGCGAGAGTGCAACTTGTCTTCCTAATAGAACGTCGCATTTTGACGTATACTCTCCCTAAGGCCTCTAAGGCCCCCCAACCACTTGGGCTGGACGGTAGAGCGACGGTCTCGCTTCATGCTGGTCGACGTTCAATCTCCGACCGACCAAGTGGTTGGGCACCATTCCTACCCCCCGTCCCATCACAATTCCTTATCCTGACCCCTTCCCAGGGCTATTTAGTCGTAATGACTTGGCACTTTCTCCTGATAATTCCCTCCCCTCCCTCTTCCTAAGGCTAAAAATCGTCGTACTAGAAGTGGTAACGGCTCGCGAAATTGACATTCTGTTCCGTTTTCTGTTTTGGGTCCTCTGATAGGTTAAGATAAGGGGACTTTAGTACATCAGTTTCTTGACGTTGGGAAATCTTAGTAGGGAGCGTGCTCGTGTGTGTGAGTATATGTTAATAGGTTGAAGAGCGCTCAAAGCTACGAAGCTTATATTTAAGCGTAACCTCATAACCCAACCTAACCTAACCTTCCATGATTATTGTGTGACGATAATCTCCTTCAAGAGATTGAGCCTGCTCTTCCCTCCACAATTACGTCGTAACAAACTATATAAAACTACTAGGGAAGAAATGTCCAACAACGACAACAACATCTCCAAGGTTTGCCAGAGCGCAAAACGTTGCAGCCAGAGACACCTGTTCAGACTCAAACCGCCAAACTACCTGTTGATCGCTACCGGCTCCGCTGATTGGTCGCCGGCCGGGCTGCAACTGCACTCCACCCCCCCATACTACTTGATGTCTGGGGTCGCCACGACCTCAGACCTCAGAATATTTAGTGCTTCCACGGTTATCACTCCTCCCGGCTAGACGTTAACGTGTACTGAGAGAGGTGGTAGCTTAAAGCCAATATTCCAGCACCTCCCTTTAATTTTGTGTTGCACTTCTTGTTATTTTATCTTAACGTAACTTTTCATTGTGTCATTTAATTATTCTTATTATTTTGATTGATTTTATTATAAGAATTTGTTTGTCCATTTTTTCATGTTTTGATTTATTTAACGTAATTAAAATTTCATTGTTAAAGTTTACTTGTGTTTTGTGTGTCTTCTCCTTACCTTACCACAGACGAAGTTCCAGTTTTTCTATTTTTTTTATAACTATGTGACGAGGCCATACCCCTAGCCTTAAACAGCCGAACACCAACGCGTTACCGTCACAAGTTATATGGGGGCCTGTCCTAGGAGCTTCACTCAGGTACTGGTGCCAAGTGGTAATTTATGGTAAGCGTATTTAACTTTGTTAACGTAGCTTTACTATTTTTCATATTCAATTTCATTTTTTATAAGGTGCGGTGTATTGTGCATTATGAGAGTAACATATAGTGAAGGTGAGACAACTTTGGATTACGTGGTGACTGTAGGCCGCAGTCATACTCTTAATTGGTCATCTCTCCCTCCGTGTTATTACTCGTGTTTACCATCTATGTCCCTTGAATATTTCTCATTTTGACAGATCATCATATTGGTACCCTGGTACTGTGGTCTGCCCCGGGTCAAGAGTACCCAATCTTCTGCAATCTGACTGTAGGAGGACAAAGAGGGCCATAGTTCCTCTAGCTCGAACTTTAGTTGCTGAATTGGGACCTCAGCAGCAGTTCTCGTCACCAGTTGACACCTCGCACCCCTACACGTCAGTCAGAGATGATGATACATACAACGGTAGGGAATTAGCTTATTTTTTCAGAGCACAAAAGTTCGCTAATTCTGTAAGTATCATATTAAATTCAGTAGGAAAAACTTGCTTTATGTCCTATAGAGACTTGGCAAGGTATGCCTACATCCTTGGACTACCAATTTTACTTTTGAAGCATTTAATTGTTTCATTTGTTAGTAGGATTTTCTTGCCCTTATCCTCTTACATGAGTACCGGGTACAAGATTTCCTGCGCCCTTGATTTAATTTAATCATTTAACATCTTTTACTCAACTTTAATTGTTAAAGATCACAGGATAGGTACCAGTTGCCACGTTGTCCTGTTTCTGACATTCACTATTGAATATTCGTGTACCTTTATTTGCTGAAAAAGGAAAAACTGATTTGGCAACGATGAAACTCCAATTGTAACTGGCCAAGATTGAACGTGAGCAGCAAAGGGAAGCCCTCGAACAACAAGAACGAGCAGCTGCCATACGAAGGGAAGAACAAGAACGTGAGATTGCCTTACTCCAGGAGCGGGAACGCATACGGCTTGAAACCAAACAACGCGAGTTGGAAATGCAACGTGAACATGACAAGCAACAAGCGACTCTGGCTCTTGAGTGTCGTCAACGTGAAATCGCCTTGGAAACTTCACACTTCACTCAACGCCAGCAAGCTACTGCCAATCTTCCCGTCAGTTTTAATATATCACATGCAAGTAAGTTAATGCCATCCTTTGTAGAAGCAGAAGTTGATGTGTTTTTCACCACCTTTGAAACCCTTGCTAATCAACTCAGTTGGCCTGTCGACCAATGGGCCACACTTCTCAGAGTCCATCTTATAGGTAGAGCTGCAGTCACACTCAGTACTTTGGCGTCTGAGAATGACTACCACACTCTGAAACAAGCAGTGTTGGACACCTACCTACTTTCCACAGAAAGTAGGTAGGTGTCCAACACCTACCTACTTTCTGTGGAAAGTAGGTAGAAGGAAATTCCGTGACCACCTGAAGGCAAGTACCACTACCTTCCTTGAGTTTGCTAACACGAAACGGAGGTATTTCATGAAATGGCTGGAAGCAGCACATGTCTCTACTTTTACAGAACTCGTCAACCTGATGCTTGTTGAAGAATTCTTGAGACGTGTGCCGCCTCCTGTCCGCCTCTACTTAGCAGATAAAGAAGAAACCGACTACCTGAAGTGTGCTAAGTCGGCTGACACTTACAGCCTCATCCACCGGCTGACACCCGAACCATCCTCCAGTAAGAAGTCGTGGTACAGTTACGAGAAGGTGAGCCCCGATCAAGCTGGTTCACAACTGTACTGCAAGTATTGTAGGCTCTATGGACATACCATAGACAAGTGTGGTAAGTCTCAATACAAGGGAACCACTGACCAACAAAAACCCAAACCAACTCCTCCTAAGTCCGGTAAGCCTGTGATGAATGTTGGTGTTAATGTTAATGATCTTTCTCTTTTCAGTAACCACCTGTATACTGGAACTGTCTCTGCCAACAGTTCAAATCCGGAGGGACGTTGCAAATTGAAGATCTTGAGGGACACAGCGGCTCTACAATCGATCATCTTGAAGTAGAAGATCATCTTAATCAAACTAGAAATGCTCTGCAAATCAAGGGGCCCAGAATGTGGAATGACCTTCCCAACCATGTTAAAGACTGTACCTCTCTCAACCAGTTTAAGATAAAAACTAAACACTATCTAATAAATTCCCTGTAATCTACCTCACTCCTCTATTGTCAACCCATGTCTGTTATTTTCTTTTTTTTTTTAATCAACACTGTTTGTCAACCTATTGTATTTGTGCTGCTTTTTCAGTCATGTTCCCCCTTTTTTTTATCTTTATTTGTATTTGTTCTCAACACCTTTTAATCTTTATGCTCAATTAGTATTAAGTTCTAGATATTAATGTTTTTCTTGCCCGAAACGCATTGCGTAATAGTGGCTTTAGGCATTGTATGTACTAGCTCTATCTATATATCAATCCATTAATGTAACATCACTTGTATGTATATACCTTACCTGAATAAACATCTGAATCTGAATCTGAATCTGAAAGTCGGCTGTGCCCAACATCGTCTACACCGGAGAAACTGTCTTCATCACTGACCTCACTGCTACCACTCCATACCCTCTCGCCAGAGTCCACCTGGATTGTCCCTACGTGAACGGGGAAGTCCAAGTCGCCGTCAGGGAGAAGCCTTTTCCCATGCCTGGAGTGCAACTTCTCCTAGGCAACGACTTGGTAGAAGACCTGCAACCGACCAACCTGATCGTCATGGACAAACCCCAGGTGTGTAACTCTGTGCCACTAAACCCTATTCTAGAGTATGTTCCAGCAGAGGTTCAAGAGAGTGATGAAGTTTCTCCTCCGGTTCTCGTGACCACCCGTGCACAAGCCGCACGTCCACAGCCAGCTGACTCTACTGCTACCGCTGTCCCTCAAGACCCTCAGAAACTCCCCCCGCATCTGACCAAGTTGGAGTTCCGTAAGTTGCAGAGGGAAGATCTTACTTTAACACCATTGTTTTTCCAGGCTGAGACTCAACCCGACAGTATTCCTGGGTTTTTCCTAGAGAACGACTTGCTCTACCGCAGATATAGACCCAGTAAACTGAAGGAGGACGATTGGGCCAACATCGAACAACTTGTGATTCCCACCAGCCTGCGGCCCACTATTCTACACCTGGCCCACGGAGCATTCTCCCACTACGGCTTCAACAAGACTTACCATGGAATTCGTCAAGACTACTACTGGCCAGGTATGGTAAATAACGTCAAACAGTACGTAAAACAGTGTCATACATGTCAGATGGCAGGCAAACCGAACATCTCCATTCCCAGAGCGCCACTGATTCCCATACAGGTGCCTGCGGAACCTTTCCACAGACTCATAATAGACTGTGTCGGTCCTTTACCTCGGACCAGTTCAGGTAACGCCTACATCCTATCCATCCTGTGTCCTACCACCAGATTTCCCATAGCAGTTCCAGTGAAGAACATCACGGCTGCTACGGTTATAAAACATCTATTGAAGATCTTCACTCAATACGGATTTCCCAGGGAGATTCAAAGTGACTGTGGTACCAACTTCACCAGTGATCTCTTCAAAAGGACACTGGAGGAGTTCAACATCAAACAGGTATTGTCCAGCCCCTATCATCCTGCTTCACAGGGTTCTCTTGAACGTAGTCATCAGACCATCAAAGCACTCTTGAAAAAGTTTTGTAGTGAAACCTCGAAGGATTGGGATAAGCAGATTGACCTTAATGTGTGTTTTCAGAAGTCTCCCCAATGAGTCCCTAGGAGTATCTCCTTATGAGATGCTCTACGGCCGTAAGTGCCGTACTCCCCTTAAGGCTTTCAAAGACTCTCTCAGAGATGCCACCTTCAGTGAGCATCAGAATGTGCCCCAGTTTCTTCAAAACCTTCAACACATTCTAGAGAGAGTCCACCGCTTTGCCCATGATAATCTATTGAAAGCCCAGGTGAGAATGAAGACTCATTACGACCAGACCAGCAAAGTAAGAAAATTCAAGCCGGGAGACTTCGTCCTTGCCTATTTCCCTATCCCAGGTTCACCTTTACAAAACAGGTTTTCAGGACCCTACTGCATCAAAGAGTGCAGGAATAATAACAACTACGTAATAGAGACTCCAGATAGGCGGCGGAAGACCCAGCTGTGCCACGTCAACCTCCTGAAGCAATATAATGGTACTCCTCCCACTGTCCTAACTAACTATTCCACCTTCACAGAACCCTACATCCACAGTGAGACCTTCCCAGCTTCTCCTCCCGAAAGCACTGACAAGGAGTCAGCGCTTTCTAATTCCGAAATCCTTAATGATCTTCCCAAATACTTTCAGGATAATCATAGTGCACCTCTCGTCAAGATCTTCAGAGAACATCAAGAGTTGTCCGAGATGATCCCCAAGAGTGTAATGTTACCCAGCACGACATCCAACTGCTCCCCGACACCCGGCCGATTCGTCAACCCTTCTACCGAATCAGCCCGAGCAAGAAGGAAGTCATGCGTGCTGAGGTGCAGTACCTCTTGGACCATGGACTGGCTACACCTTGTGAGTCCCCCTGGGCCTCACCTTGTATCTTGGTGCCCAAACCCCAAGGTAAGGTGCGGTTATGCACTGACTATCGTAAACTGAACTCTGTCACTGTCAAGGATGCTTACCCCTTGCCAAGGATAGATGACATCCTTGATGCCATTGGTAGTGCCCAGTACTTGTCCCAAGTGGACTTGCTTAAGGGGTACTATCAAGTGTGTCTAACGGAGTGCGCTAAAGAGATATCTGCCTTCATCACTCCTTTTGGACTTTTCAGATATGAACGCCTTCCTTTCGGACTATGTAATGCCCTGGCCACCTTTCAAAGAGCTGTCAACCGTGTCATCCAGGGCTTGGATAACACATACGCCTACCTGGACGATATCGTCGTAGCCTCCAACTCCTGGAGTGAACATCTGCTCCAGCTGCGACGTCTGTTCTCCAAGCTCCTGACAGCCGGCCTTACCATCAACCTGGGCAAGTCCACTTTCGCGAAAGATATCACCAAGCCTTTCGTCCTTCATGTCGACGCCAGTGGTACCAGCGTTGGTGGCGTCCTGATGCAACAACGAGGCGAGGAGGTTCTATCTGTCAGCTACTACAGCTACAAACTGAAACCACACCAGAGGAACTACAGCACTATTGAAAAGGAGCTACTATCCATCGTCCTGAACCTCCAACACTTCGCTCCGTACCTACAAGGCGCCAGGTCTACCACCATCTTCTCAGACCACAACCCTCTCCGCTTCCTACATCAAGCCCAATTCTCCAACCAGCGTCTTCTACGATGGGCTCTGTATTTACAAGACTTCAACCTGGAGATCCGCTATATCAAGGGTTCTGACAACACCATAGCCGATGCCCTCTCCAGAGTTTATGAAGTAGAAGCGACTCCATCCATTACTCCACCACATAACGACGTACTTCTTCCAGAACCGCAGGCTTCGGGGGAGAGTTGTGACGATAATCTCCTTCAAGAGATTGAGCCTGCTCTTCCCTCCACAATTACGTCGTAACAAACTATATAAAACTACTAGGGAAGAAATGTCCAACAACGACAACAACATCTCCAAGGTTTGCCAGAGCGCAAAACGTTGCAGCCAGAGACACCTGTTCAGACTCAAACCGCCAAACTACCTGTTGATCGCTACCGGCTCCGCTGATTGGTCGCCGGCCGGGCTGCAACTGCACTCCACCCCCCCATACTACTTGATGTCTGGGGTCGCCACGACCTCAGACCTCAGAATATTTAGTGCTTCCACGGTTATCACTCCTCCCGGCTAGACGTTAGCGTGTACTGAGAGAGGTGGTAGCTTAAAGCCAATATTCCAGCACCTCCCTTTAATTTTGTGTTGCACTTCTTGTTATTTTATCTTAACGTAACTTTTCATTGTGTCATTTAATTATTCTTATTATTTTGATTGATTTTATTATAAGAATTTGTTTGTCCATTTTTTCATGTTTTGATTTATTTAACGTAATTAAAATTTCATTGTTAAAGTTTACTTGTGTTTTGTGTGTCTTCTCCTTACCTTACCACAGACGAAGTTCCAGTTTTTCTATTTTTTTTATAACTATGTGACGAGGCCATACCCCTAGCCTTAAACAGCCGAACACCAACGCGTTACCGTCACAATTGTGTTATAGGTTTATGTATTTATTACTTTGTTGTGTTTTTGTTATTATTAATTTTTGTTATTTGTTTATACTAAGATAATTATATAATGTGTGTATTGAGAGAGTTGTGTAGCGGTGCTGGAGCTGTCAGTCATGTAGTTAGTGGAGCTGTCAGTCATGTAGTTAGCGGTGCTGGAGCTGTCAGTCATGTAGTTAGTGGTGCTGCAGCTGTCAGTCATGTAGTTAGTGGTGCTGCAGCTGTCAGTCATGTAGTTAGCGGTGCTGGAGCTGTCAATCATGTAGTTAGCGGTGCTGGAGCTGTCAGTCATGTAGTTAGCGGTGCTGGAGCTGTCAGTCATGTAGTTAGTGGTGCTGGAGCTGTCAGTCATGTAGTTAGCGGTGCTGGAGCTGTCAGTCATGTAGTTAGCGATGCTGGAGCTGTCAGTCATGTAGTTAGTGGTGCTGGAGCTGTCAGTCATGTAGTTAGCGGTGCTGGAGCTGTCAGTCATGTAGTTAGTGGTGCTGCAGCTGTCAGTCATGTAGTTAGCGGTGCTGGAGCTGTCAGTCATGTAGTTAGCGGTGCTGCAGCTGTCAGTCATGTAGTTAGTGGTGCTGCAGCTGTCAGTCATGTAGTTAGCGGTGCTGGAGCTGTCAGTCATGTAGTTAGCGGTGCTGGAGCTGTCAGTCATGTAGTTAGCGGTGCTGCAGCTGTCAGTCATGTAGTTAGCGGTGCTGCAGCTGTCAGTCATGTAGTTAGCAGTGCTGCAGCTGTCAGTCATGTAGTTAGCGCTGCTGGAGCTGTCAGACATGTAGTTAGTGGTGCTGGAGCTGTCAGTCATGTAGTTAGCAGTGCTGGAGCTGTCAGTCTTGTAGTTAGTGGTGCTGGAGCTGTCAGTCATGTAGTTAGTGGTGCTGCAGCTGTCAGTCATGTAGTTAGTGGTGCTGCAGCTGTCATTCATGTAGTTAGTGGTGCTGCAGCTGTCAGTCATGTAGTTAGCAGTGCTGCAGCTGTCAGTCATGTAGTTAGCGGTGCTGCAGCTGTCAGTCATGTAGTTAGCGGTCCTGCAGCTGTCAGTCATGTAGTTAGCGGTGCTGCAGCTGTCAGTCATGTAGTTAGTGGTGCTGCAGCTGTCAGTCATGTAGTTAGCGGTGCTGCAGCTGTCAGTCATGTAGTTAGCGGTGCTGCAGCTGTCAGTCATGTAGTTAGCGGTGCTGGAGCTGTCAGTCATGTAGTTAGCGGTGCTGCAGCTGTCAGTCATGTAGTTAGCGGTGCTGCAGCTGTCAGTCATGTAGTTAGCGGTGCTGCAGCTGTCAGTCATGTAGTTAGCGGTGCTGCAGCTGTCAGTCATGTAGTTAGCGGTGCTGGAGCTGTCAGTCATGTAGTTAGTGGTGCTGCAGCTGTCAGTCATGTAGTTAGTGGTGCTGCAGCTGTCAGTCATGTAGTTAGCGGTGCTGGAGCTGTCAGTCATGTAGTTAGCAGTGCTGCAGCTGTCAGTCATGTAGTTAGCGGTGCTGCAGCTGTCAGTCATGTAGTTAGCGGTGCTGGAGCTGTCAGTCATGTAGTTAGCGGTGCTGCAGCTGTCAGTCATGTAGTTAGCTGTGCTGCAGCTGTCAGTCATGTAGTTAGCGGTGCTGGAGCTGTCAGTCATGTAGTTAGTGGTGCTGCAGCTGTCAGTCATGTAGTTAGCGGTGCTGGAGCTGTCAGTCATGTAGTTAGTGGTGGTGCAGCTGTCAGTCATGTAGTTAGCGGTGCTGCAGCTGTCAGTCATGTAGTTAGCGGTGCTGGAGCTGTCAGTCATGTAGTTAGCAGTGCTGCAGCTGTCAGTCATGTAGTTAGCGGTGCTGCAGCTGTCAGTCATGTAGTTAGCGGTGCTGGAGCTGTCAGTCATGTAGTTAGCGGTGCTGCAGCTGTCAGTCATGTAGTTAGCGGTGCTGCAGCTGTCAGTCATGTAGTTAGCGGTGCTGGAGCTGTCAGTCATGTAGTTAGTGGTGCTGCAGCTGTCAGCCATGTAGTTAGTGGTGCTGCAGCTGTCAGTCATGTAGTTAGCGGTGGTGGAGCTGTCAGTCATGTAGTTAGCGGTGCTGCAGCTGTCAGTCATGTAGTGAGGTGACCCGGAACACTAAGTGTAACAGTGTAACATGGCTCCTGTAACACCTGCCCCTTCACGTGTACACCATTCTTATGTTTGTTTACACATACATTATTTTGAATAAGCATCGTAATGTATTATACTGTATCCCTAGAGTCAGGATAAAAGAGATATTGTATTAATGGAGTGGGTGAATTTAGTTGTATGATGTGGCGAGAAAATAACGTTATAAAGGGGATGAAAACGCACAAAACACGTCTGCACAAGGAGAAGAAATTAATGAAATAGAATCATTGAATAGAATCAAATATCATTAATTATAATGTTCAAGGAAAGTATTACATTACTCATAATTATGGAAATAGCCTTAGAGGATGTAATGAATATGTCAATGAACAATTATTTTGAAGGTAAATGTTTTAGACAAGCATATATATGTGGGTCATTTACATATAATTTCAACACAGGCAAAGGCGTCAAAATGTAAGACATGGAAATGTTCAGGTATTTGGTATTAAACTCAGAGCAAGTGATCAAGGGGGACTGTTGTGTCGTGTAACTGCTCTCTGGCGCACCCTTCCATACTGGGAAACACACCCATGACTGGAGTCTAGGCAGCCAATTTGCCTGCCTAGCGACATTGTTATCGACATTGAATCAACGTCGATAACGGACGTTTATTCAATGTCTAGATAACTTTGATGGAAGATAAGTTTTTATTGAAGATAACCTTTTATTGAAGATAAGCTTTTATTGAAGATAAGCTTTTATTGAAGAAAACCTTTTATTGAAGATAACCTTTTATTGAAGAAAACCTTTTATTGAAGATAACCTCTTACTGAAGATAACCTTTTAGTGAAGATAACCTTATATTGAAGATAATTATTTATCAAAGATAGCCTTTTATCAAAGATAACCTTTTATTGAAGATAACGTTTTTAATTTCTCAAATATTGCCTCTTATGTCGTACAGTGTTCAGGCAGTCAAGATATATGCAATTTACATATATTTCTTTGACTAGAATTATTGTTGTCATCCTGATGGAGAACATCAGTTTCATGATGCATAATTTCCTTATATTAAAGCAATGTTGGTGTTTGTTTACAAGCCTTATTTTTTAAGCGGCTCCACTAGTTTACCTTATTGTATTCCTTTATATACTGTGCAGCATGTGAATATTACATTAGGTTGTATTCATCGCCTTCTGTGTGTCCCCTAGTGTGTCAATACCCCATCAACCGTCGTCCAGCTGTTAGGCAGCTCACCTCTCGACGGTGATTATTTTAAGTTTAGTGCTACTGATCGATGAAGGGCTTTCTACAGCTTCTTGCAGTATTCGCAGAAGAAAGTTGTCAGACGGTAAGGTCTTCAATGTTTTTAGTACCTCTACTTTCTCTCTCTTTCTTTACCTCATCAAGTTGTTTGTACTAACCTACTCTAGTTGTCTACCAACCTTTCCTAGTTGTCTACCAACCTACTCTAGTTGTCTACCAACCTTCCCTAGTTGTCTACCAACCTTCAGTAGTTTTCTACCAACCTTCCCTAGTTATATATCTTCCTCTACTACTTGTCTCTATATTTACTTCTTCCTGTGCCTGACTCTGTACCCTTCGTTCATGGGATGAATGTTTGAAACAAAACCTCAATGTTGTAATGTTCATATCGTGCCAGACCTCAGCTTCTATGTAGGACAGTCGTAGTCAAGTTAGTTAATTCACTAGAACTCCACTATGTTTCTCTCTCCCTCTCACTCACTCACTCTCTCCTTCTCTTTCTCTCTCCCTCGCTGAAATATTTTTAATCGTATAATGATCAGATCCAATGTTACATTGGTTGAGTGGTCAAAGGAGCTGTGATCCAGACTATAGCTCCTGAGTCTCTGTGACGTGTTTGCCTGCAGGGTGTAAATTACCTCAGTTTATGGTGTAATTTGTTTATGTTGGTTGTCTTTAAAGATGTATTAACCTATTTTTGCAGCATTCAGTTATTTGTTATGTTGCTATCTTTTAAAAGTTATCGCTTAATAGGTCAGGATTCAAGAATTTACCCAACCACTTCCGAAACCTATATATCTCTCTTTAATTATAGCAGCTTCGTTTACTTTAATTGAACAGTTCACGAGCTGCGAGGCACCACGAGGTGCTTTGTGAAAATAATAACCTTGGGGGTTGTGATGTTTCTGAGCTCGTAAACCGTTTATTATATTTATAAAAGCTGCCGTAATTAGGAAAAAATGTACAGGTTTCGCAAGTTTTTCCGTAAATTCATGTTGAGTTGTGGCCTAGTGGTGAGAAGACCAGTTATGATATCTACAATTTATGAATTATTTCAGTGCACAGAGAAACAGCGGTTAAAGCTGTTCTCATCACTGTACCAATTACTGTATCATCACTGTACCCATCACCGGTGGCTGAGCGGGCAGAACACTGTACGCGTGATCCTGTGGTTTCGGGTTCGATCCCGGGCGCCGGCGAGAAACAATGGGCAGAGTTTCTTTCACCCTGATGGCCCTGTTACCAAGCAGTAAATAGATACATGGGAGTTAGTCAGCTGTCACAGGCAGCTTCCTTTGGGTGGAGGCCTGGTCGAAGACCGGGCCTCGGGGACACTAAGCCCCGAAATCATCTCAAGATAACCTCATCTCAAGATAGATCACTGTACCCATCACCGTACCATTACTGTACCCATCACAGTACCATCACTGTACCCATCACTGTACCACTACTGTTCCCATCACTGTACCCATCACTGTACCATCACTGCACCATCACTGCACCCATTACTGTACCTATCACTGTATCCATCATTGTACCCATCACTGTACCCATTGTAACAACTGAAGCTGTTTTAAAATAAGTAATTGTATGGGAGGCAGTGGTGTGAGATTTTTCTCTACGCCTACCTCCCTTAGGAGGTGGACTACAAGTTTAAAGGCTGCTCACGGCAGTTAAGCATGAGTCCAATAGAAAAAGGAAAAGCGGGAGCAAACCGCCAGGCTTCCACCACTAGGGGTGAAAACCTGTCCACAATAGGCCGCTGGCTCCTCCTAGTTAAATAGGACGTTAAAACTAATAAAGGGTAACCGACGGGTTCTCACAATCAAATATTTATATTTGATGTGGCGCTATGAATTGGAATTCGAAATCCCAAGAACAAAATTGATTATGTGATTAATTACATTAATTGACTGATCACAGCAGTCAGCAACAAAGTACTACGTTAATCATAAACAATTGTCTTTCATAGACAACAACATGATGGTACTCTACGTTAATCATTAACACTTGTCTCTCTTAACACAAGTCATCTTGTTAACAATAACTCAAAACTCTCTTATATTACATCACACTTGACTCCTTGCAAGTATTTAGTGAGTAATTCTTAATTAAGGTCAAACGGACCACTAATTACATCCCAATTGAGTTACGTTAACTAAGCCTACCCTAACTTGGTAGCTTCTCAACAGTCTGTGTCAAAATTTACTTTAGTGTTAATTACCCTAATTAACTCTGAGCAATTAATTAACTGTCACCAGGACCGATAATTAATCATACATAAATACGTCTCACTCCGCACTGCCTAAGCAGGTCTCATCAAACACTGTGAATTCGCGGGAGAGGAGTTAATTACCCCTAATTAACATAAGTGCATCTTAATCCACTGTCCTCAGACAGGATATGATTAATATAACGATTTACGCTAGCTCCATGACCTCGCTTTACCGAGTCATCTGAGTCCTCAAGACTCCAGACGTTAATTACTCCACTAATTATCATGAGCCACTAATTGCTATACCCCAGAAAGGTAATTAGTCCCGAGCAAATTACGTTAACACAAATACTGACAGACTCTGACAGATCCTCTACCACTACGTGAATTCATGATGAGAATGCTAATTACATAATTAGCTAGAGTGGTCAATTAGTTGTTACACAGACAATTAATTGCACCCGAAACGTATCTCACTCAAGCTCAACACTGTTCTCCTATAACAGCATTCACTCACTTAACAATAAATGTGCACCCCTTATCCAGTTAATTACCCTTTTAATTAACTCACTGAATCCTTAAGTCCTCAACACAACTTAAAGAAACAAAGTAACCCCAGGTTACATAGGTCACACTTACAATGGCATGCATAACAACATAAATGCCCTGCCCACATACGGTTGTGGCTACTGCAACTCGTTAATTACTGTGCCCACACAGTAATGACACACGGTTATGCAACAACAAGAGTATACCAATATTACTGCCCCCTTATTTTCAACCGTTGCCAGGGACTACTTCAGCAAGACAATTTACGTTAATATAAAGCACCGTTGCTACGCGGACAGCTGGTACTAATTCTCTTAATTAGGCAATTAACAAATCAATTGCTTGCTCTCATTAACTACTGTGAATTCCCCTCAATAATCAAAGAGGCCCCTTAAAGCCTCAACACAGTTCCTAGGGCAGTAATATTGTATACCTGATAACAACACTGCACAAACCTACAGCATAATGATGCCGTCAGCATACCCCACATGCTAATGACATCATTAGGCAATCAGTCAGCAATCTCATCTAATGACTCACCACACAACACAGTACATAGAAACATGCAAATGAACACATAGAAATGGCATTCACATAATCAATGAAAATTATATCACCAGATAAATGTATCCCAAACTACACAGACCTCAGGATATCCACTGACATCCCTGCCACACTGGCCTGCCTACCTCTGCAATGATATAATTAACATGCTGTACTATGGCATTAATCCAGTCTGAACGATTATATAGAATCGACAGACTGGATCACTTATATAGTAAATCTCTACACTGACCGGTTACATACTTGAGTCAGTCTACACACTTATATATAACTATATATCTACAGTGTGGTACCGTGTACAACATCCATCTCCAGGTACCGCCCAACCAGTCACCTGGACGTGCTACAGACAGCTGTCTCTCAGCTGCTTCCCTAGCCTGGCAGGGCTATGGGACAACACAGCTTTTACCGGAATTTCCACTAGTCCTGAGACACTGTTACACTATGATTATTGTACTCACATTTACTCATATCCTCAACAATCATTTCCCTGGTCACTACCCCTCTGGCTGTAGAACACCTAGCTCGCTCCTCGTGCATCGACTAGGGGTGGCCCTAGAATGTCCAGGGAAGGTGGCCAAGTGGGATGGCCAAGGCATGTGGCCACAGCGTGGCCCTAAGGTGGGGTGGCCACGGGTAGTGCGTGACGTCAGAGGGCCCCACCCGAGCTGAGCAGGCGCGCGGGGTGGCGCGGCCCGGGGCGAGCGGCGCGGGGGTGGCCTGGGTGGCTGGCCAAGGTGGCCAGCCCCCCAGGTGTACATGGGTGGTGCGCACATGGGATGCCTCAGGCTGGCCTGGCCAGCACCCACAGGCATACAGAATGGGGATGGGAGAACCATCAAACACCCCCATTAAAACAGAGCATGCCTCGCTCGTACACTGGAGTGACAATGGCCGGCGGCGGCACCACATGGCGGACCCAACAAGGTGGAATTCAAAGTCCAACAGGGGCCTGTAATATCACCACAATTACACTGCCTATATTCCACCAATTGTCCATTAACACTAGACAGGATACTCAGACCCGATGTGAGGGATCAATCTGATACACCATGAGGCCTGCCAGCTGCCTCATGGGTGAACACTTTAACTGTCTCTTAGTTTTTTATACTGTTCCTACCGTACTCCTCGGCCCCAATTTCACGCAAATTGGGCCTTGACACAACCCAGGATGGCAGGAGTGCCATGCACGATGAGTAATCAGGATCACACAGTGATTAATGGGGGTGGAGGTGGCAGGCTGCCACCCCCACCCAAAATCACCTTCCCACTCTTGCCGCCCAGCTCAGACTGCCTCTTTGGCGGCTAGAGAAAACTCGAAATGCCCATCTCTCCCCCCCCCCTACCTATGTTGACCAATCAGCACTAAGCCGGCACTGTTCTCTCGTGCCGTTACCAATAACAGCTGTTCGCGCCAAAACTCAGCTAGGAGCAGAGGTGCCGCTACCAATCACAGACGTCCTCACCCTGAGGCGTCCTGTGACGTCACAAGGAGGGGGAGGCCTAGAACTGGTGTGATGTCTCACATGGTGTGGGGGGGGGGGACGTTCACCCAACTGTCCTTCCCCCCTCCTAACGGTTTGAGTCAAGTACCCTCTCACACCACTTCATTCTCAACTCCCATCCTATTTTCACAGAAACAGGAAAAATTCTGTAACTCCCTCTTCAGAATAATCACAGACTTCTGGCTAGTCTTACATGATAGTCCATAGCATGAGCTTTCATCCAACACCCCATAAGTGTATGTTAGTTTGAAAACTTCTTGACTAGAGTCCCTAGAGCAACTAGCCTAATCTAGAAAACTAGGAAAAGTAGCTGATTCTCAAGTGTATTACTCTCACAAGTGGCATACGCCCTTGTACAAAATATGGAGTCAGAAGGTAGTTGACCTGACTTGGGAACATGGGTCATCTCTCCTGGGATTAACACGTTAGAATACAAGATGCCGTCACCTTTGTTTTAAAGCAACATTTAATGAATTATTTAACAATCACAGTAAATACAGTAATAACTAATGTGGCTATGTAGGTATGTTAGGTTTACATGTATGTAGAATGAATGTTGAGATCAGGGTTCGTATATCATCAAACATTTTGACGTCATGTAGAGTAGGAGGGGACTAATTTGCTTGGCGTAAGAATCTTGACCACCCTGGGTCAAGGGGGTCACCAAAACTCTCAATATTTAGTAATTCACAACGTTCAAATTCAGATCACTAGCTAATACTATAATTAGAAATAGCCTCTCCCTAAGATGCCTGTACAATTACCTTCAGTTTAAAAAGAGTTCAACCATCTGGGTTGTTCAGTACAGCAGAGATTAGTTGTTCAATTTTAACCCTGCTTAGTAATCTTAATAATAATAATAATCATTTTTATTTAGGTAAAGGTACATACATAAAGAGATTTTACAAAGTTTGTTGGCTTTATAGATAGAGCTAGTACATACAATGCCGAAAGCCACTATTACGCAAAGCGTTTCGGGCAGGAAAAAACACTAATGACTAAAGCTTAAAACTAATGGGTAAAAAGAATAAAATGTGTTGAGTACAAATAAAAATAGAGGTAAAAGAGGGGGGAACATTGTTGAAAAAGCAGCACAAATACAATTACAAATTATTACAGAAAATTACATTCAAACAGCGTTGATTTGAAAAACAAAAAACAAAACAAAAAACATACATGGGTTGACAATAGAGGGGGTAAGGTAGGTTACAGGGAATTTATTAGGTATAGCTTCGTTTTTAACTTAAACTGGTTGAGAGAGGTACAGTCTTTAACATGGTTGGGAAGGTCATTCCACATTCTGGGCCCCTTGATTTGTAGAGCATTTCTGGTTTGATTAAGTCGTACTCTAGAAATATCAAAACTGTATTTATTTCTGGTGTGGTGCTCATGGGTTCTGTTACAACCTTCTATGAAGCTTTTGAGATCAGGATTGGCATTATAGTTTAGCGTTTTATATATGTATAATACACATGAGAGAATGTGCAGTGACTTAATGTCTAACATATTCAGAGATTTGAGTAGGGGTACCGAGTGATGTCTGGGGCCAGAATTGGATATTGTCCTAATAGCAGCTTTGTGTTGAGTAATTAGAGGACGTAAGTGATTTTGGGTAGTAGAGCCCCAAGCACAAATACCATAGTTGAGATATGGATAGATAAGGGAGTAATAGAGAGTCACCAGGGCAGGGTACATAATATCTGATCTTAGAAAGAATGCCCACAGTTTTTGAAACTTTTTTTGATATGTTTAGAATGTGTCCCTGGAAATTCAGCTTGTGGTCAATGAGAATGCCAAGGAATTTGCCATCTAATTTGTTACAAATTTGGGTATTGTTTATTTTGAGATTTATTTGATTAGAGGATTTATTGCCAAACAGAATATAGAAAGTTTTGTCAATGTTAAGGGTGAGTTTGTTGGCAGTTAGCCACAGATGGACTTTATTTAGCTCAGTATTTACTGTGGCATTTAGAGCAAGGGGATCAGGACTGGAGTAAATGAAGGTTGTGTCGTCAGCAAATAGAATTGGTTTGAGGTGTTGGGAGGCATTTGGAAGGTCATTAATGTAGATGAGAAAGAGGAGAGGGCCAAGTATGCTGCCCTGGGGAACACCAATGTTGATGGGTAGGGTGGGAGAAATTGCATTATTCACAGAAACACATTGGAGCCTGTCAGTAAGGTAGGATTTGAGGTATTGTAGGGAGTGTCCTCTCACACCATAATGATGTAATTTAAGAAGAAGGTTTTGGTGGTTGACAGTATCGAAAGCTTTACGCAGGTCCACAAATAACCCAACAGAGAACTCATTTTTATCAAGAGCTGTATGAATCGAGTTAAGCATACTAATAAGTGCATCGTTAGTGCTTTTTTTGGGCCTGAAGCCATATTGGCAAGGGCTAAGTATATTGAGTTTGGCTAGATATGAGTAAAGCTGCTTATAGATTAGTTTTTCAAAAATTTTTGACAAGTTTGGCAGGATTGATATAGGTCTGTAGTTGTTAACATCTGTGAGATCACCACATTTGTGGACAGGCGTTACTCTCGCTTTTTTTAGAATATCTGGAAAGGTTTGGAGTTCAAGTGACTTGTTGAAGAGCAAAGCAATAGCAGGGGCTAAAGATCTGGAGGCTTTTTTGTAGATTAAAGTTGGTATCTCCTCAAGGGCACCAGACTTGGTTTTAAGGGAAAGGATTATCTCATTGACGTCAGTGGAATTAATAGGCTTTAGGTACAGAGACTGGGGATAGTTCCCTGTAAGATAGTCCTTAATGTCAGTACTGGAAGATGGAATATCATTAGCAAGGGATGAACCAATGGAAGAGAAGAACCTATTGAACTCAATAGCAGAATCAAAGGCTGAAAGCTGACCATCGTTATTAGACAGGAGAGTCGGTTTGTTATTTAAAGACTTCTTTGATCCCAATATTTGTGAAATTGTTCTCCAAGTTTGTTTAATGTTGCTCTTTATTTGGGTAAATTTATCTTCGTAGTATTTAGTTTTGGCTCGTCTAATTATCTTAGATAGCAATAATGAGTAATTCTTTGAGAATTCTTTGGAGACAATTCCTAACCTATACTTCTTCTCAAGGTCATGTTTTTTATTAATAGATTTAAGTATTCCCTTTGTAAGCCAGGGATTGTTAAGCCTTTTCGTTGTGACTTGTTTTGTAAGCATAGGACAGTGGGTATTATAAAGGCTAAGAGTTTTTTGAAGAAAAGATTGAACTGCTAGGATGATGTCCTCTATGTTACCTAACTCGGACTCCCAGTTGACATTATCAGTAGCAGTTATAAAATTGTCTATAGCAGTTTCATTGTGTAGTCTAAAACGTATCTCTCTTGACTCAAGAGGTGGTTTGCTAATGTTAGTTAAGAGAAATGTGGGGTAATGGTCTGTAGTGCTATCGGTGATAATACCTGAAGTAAGCGGAGAGGTTATGTTTGTCCAGATGTGATCTAGAGTCCTGGCAGTGCTATCAGTGATTCTAGTAGGTCTAGTGATTAAGGGTATGAGGAAGCAGGAATTCATACAGTTGAGGAAGCTAACAGCAGTAGGGTGTTCTGGCTCGCAGAGGTCAATATTAAAGTCCCCTGCGATAATTAGGTGGTTTTTGTTCAGTCTGTTATCAAGTATGAGATTTCTAAGGTTTGAGTTGAATTCGGACACATCAGTGTTAGGAATTCTATAAACTGCACCCACAGACAGGATAGACTCGGCACCCTTGACTCTGAAGCTGGCGAAGATATACTCCCCATAGCAGTCTCTAGTTCTAATTTCTTTTAAGCATGTTAGTTCTTGGTGGTAGTAAAGAGCAGTGCCACCACCTCTCTGAAGTTGACGACAGTTGTGGATTGCTGAGTAGTTAGGCATGTTAAAGAGTTGAGTAGTATCCTCTTTCAACCATGTTTCAGTAAGTATAATAAAAGAGAATTTGTTGTCAATAGCTTCAATCAAGGCACTAACATCATCGAAGTGTTTACCTAGGGATCTAACGTTCAAATTGATTACAGAGATATTTGTGATTATGAGTTAATACATTGTTTACATCATGTGCTGCAAAATATCTGCAATTTAGATCATTAAAGTGATTATTGTCATAGATAGTGGATAAGAGGTTAAGTTCTGGGTCTATACTTGACTGCATAATAAAAGCTGATTGCAGGAAAAAACAAGAAAAAGAAAATAAAAAAATGTACACAATTCTGTACCAAACAAACACAAAAGGGGCTTACAGGGGTACAATGGAGTAAGGGAGTATGGCTAGGCTAGGAATCCTAGGTAATAAATGAGATTAAAGAAAAAAACATATAAACATGGACTATACAAAACACAAGATATAGATATACAAAACAAAAATATAAACAAGACTAAGCAATACAAAAAAAAAAATTGAGCAAAAATGAAAAATGAGGTAGATTGCTTACAAGTACTCTCAGGTACACTGTAAGAAACAATAGACAGATAATATATATCAATATAGAAAAGAATGTCACGATACAATAAGATAAGCAATTACATGAACAGATGAAAAACAAATCTGCTGTAAAATAGAAAGTAATTATAGCAAAACACAAATATAATAATATAACAATACAATAAGAGCTTACAAAGTATTGAGTCTGCTAAATTAGAGAATAATTATGGCAAGACACAACAATAAATGCAAGTAAACAAAGAATTGAAACAATTAGAGGTAGAATTAAGGTCACTAGATAGCCATGGAGGATACACAAGTTTGGTGGAGAGAACAAAAAATCAGTAGAGACTGTCAAGGTGAATATATAAAAAAAATTGACAAATGATCTGATGCCTGTACAATTACCTTCAGTTTAAAAGAGTTCAACCATCTGGGTTGTTCAGTACAGCAGAGATTAGTTGTTCAATTTTAACCCTGCTTAGTAATCTTAGTAAACATGGCGGAGGAATACCCTCTAGCTCTCACTAGCTGTGAGGAAGGCTAGGCGGGTCAGAGTGTGGGCTCGGTCAGCAACTGGGGAGGTAGTTCTACTCTCACCTCTCCAAAGAAATCAGCATTCCATCAGCTGGTTTCAGAGAAAAGGTATAGTTGCTACGTTTTTGTATAGGGAAATAATTCACTTTTGCCTCGATAGGGAGTGATATTTATTAGTAGTTGCTTAGAATTGCAAAAATATATGATTAGCTTGTTCTCTGTATTTTATGATTTCCATGAATGTTTTTACATGTCCTTGTCAAGTGGTCTCCACGAGTTACGGGTTTATTTGGGCCGCAAGCCTAGCAAAGTTTAAGAAATCATCAATGCAATTGTTTCCGGTATTCCCACACTTACCGTAAATTCATCCCTCTTTTTCCAAGTAATTTGAGGATTAAGCCCCAAGGTTTTAATGGCAATTAAAATTAACAATTACGTCTGGAGCAATTAACGAATGTTAATTGCTCCAGACCCTGATTAATTGACGTTTTTGGGTTAATGGTCTGGTGGTGGCAGCAGAAGGAGATCCTTGAGTTTGCTAGAGGTCTAGTACGATGTCACGGGGGCTGTAGAATCTTAGCCGATCGAGCGGCTAAGACCACGTGGTGTGGGACTCGGCTAGAGTTTACTCTGGGGTCCCTTGGAATTAAGTTTAAGTAAATATAACTACGGGCACGTAAAGGACAAAGTAGAGCCAAAATGGTCCAGCGCTACAATGGTAGCGTCCCGTGTTACAGTGGTGCACAGTGGTTGTTTCACCAATTATGTTAGAAATTGTTGAAAAGCTCATGCGTTTAGCCATTCGAACACGTGTGTAGGTGGTAGGGAGGCCAGCCATGGGCCCACGAACCAGGATTAGAGGTTCACCCCACAACAGTGCGATTGAGTGGGGTTGGCGAATTTTGGGGTCATGAGGGGCTGATACGATTAAGGATTAGGTAGTAAGTTAGGCTGTTAAGGTTTATTGGGTAAGGAGAACGCTCCAAACTGATTGGACTGGGTATCTTACTCGACCCATTGCAATTGATTCAGAGGTGTTGGGAGCCACCATACTCTCAACAGCAGTTCCTTGTGGACTGTCTGGGCGGATTTATCTGTGGGACGCCAGAAGATTTATCCGAGGGCGTTGTTAGACGACCCAAAACGCAAGGAAAAACGATAAATTCGTGAAGTTAGTTGAGGCTGCTGAGGGACGGGCTAGTATACTACCTAGCACCGATTCAACGACTAAGTGATCGCACACTTAATTAGTGGAGGTTGAGTCGTTTCTAGTCTAATTGTTGCCGAAAGCAGCATGCTGCTTTGTTAGAATCTGGGTGGTCGAGGCGCCTTAGGCTAGGCGCGGTACGGCGAGCCGGTAGGAGCGATTATAGGATTAAGTCGAGTGACTCTTTAATTTAGTGTAGTTAAATTTAAATAACGTATTTCCCCCCATATTTGTGTTTTTCTAGATGTTAAAGATTCCCTCCAATTTCAGTTCCTCTGTATTATAAATTCCCCGAGTGTAAAGTGTTCTTCCCTGAAAATTAGGCTAAGTCCATACAATTATTATTTCTATCCCAATTGAAATTAGTCTAAGTCAAAGGAGTGTCTTCTAGAGCATAGTTAATCCTCTGGACTTAGTACTTCATGTCGGTCGCTCTCGGTACGGTGAGTGAGTTACGTTGTTAAGTGATAGTGATTTTTGTTGTAAATGTTTGACCGATTTCGTGGAAAAATTCTAAGTGTATTTTGGGGTAGAATTTCGTCTAAATCCATGTCAGAAAAGTCGTTTAACTTTGATTAATTCATAGTCGCGGATCACAGATACGATCCAGGTATCATTAGGATTCCCTAGTCGATGCGAGTAATGTTTTATAAGATTTACCATTAGGACGGTAGAATTTACATTTTTTTTTAGACTTAAGAAAATTTTGTGGGAAAACATAGGTGGAAATTTTTTAAGTCCAGCTAGGGCTAGAATCTGACTTTTGGTGAAAATTCGAATATTCGTGTCTTGGGAGTGTTGCAGGGTCAGTATTACTCTCTAGTGCGCGCAAGGGACGTAATTCTGATTTTAAGCATCGGGCAGTGATAATTAGCTTTTTGCCGAATTAAGTGATTATTTTCGAGAAAATCGTGTTGTGAATTTTTCAGTCTGTTTGTGGATAAAACGCAGTTTTTCAGTGAAAATTCGATTTTATTACGCAGATGCATGTCCTGGGTGTGTACTATTCGCTAGAGCGTGGTACACCTGTTATTTTTCCTTCAGATACACAAATTTGATTTTTAAGCGTTTAAGTGAAAAAAATGCGGGACTTGTGATTTTTGCACGGCTAAACCCGCTCCGTCATTTATCAGTGGCCTCGCTGTTCACTTCAAGTACGTCTAGTGTGCATGTACAGTATATCATCGTTAGTAGTCCATCACGAGTGCAGCGCGATAATTACTTTATTTTTTAATTGTTTTTATAAAAATAAGATTGTTTAATTTTTGGGGGGAAGTACACGACTCTGTTTTCTGTTAAAGAACCGCGGATTATTTCACGATCGGACACGAGTGAGAGGCAGGCGCCTTCATTCATTAGTTTCACTAATGCGATTCTCTCGAATAATCGACGTATTCCACTTTTTGGAATTTAGATAGTTTTTCTTTCGGAAAGAGTGCTGTAAATTTTTGTGTAATTTGTGTAGACCTCGGTGTTAGTGAGAATCCGGGTCGTGTGTGAGGTAAATGGTAGTTACGAGACCGGGAATTACAGAGAATGTTTAACCCAGACAGTGACCAGTCAGTATGGACCAGGGTGGAGTGCACGCTTAAAGGAGGGCACCTCTTCCCATACTACGGGGGATCTGGTGGACCGCTCAGGTAGCCTAGCTGACGTCATAGGTGGATTCAGTGGGGCTAAGGCGACCGTGCCACGTGTTCTGAGTATGACTGGGGAGTCTAGGGTATCTTCACGTTCTAGTACTGACACGGTGTTAGATATGAGTGGGGAATCATTAGAAGATTCGTCCCATGAGTGGGGCATGCCGTCTTGGGTTCCTCCACCTACAACATCGACGCCATTCTAACAGGGGATACAGGGTGCTGGACAGGCGGCATCAATTAGCGTGGAAAGATGTCCCACTCCGTTAAGTAGGGAACATGACCAGCAACCTGTTCACTTAGAACATGAACCACACCCACAGCAGGAACTAAATAAATAAATAAATAAATGTTTATTTAGGTAAGGTACATACATACAAGAAATTTTTACAAAGATTGGTGGACTTATAGATAGAGCTAGTACATACAATGCCTAAAGCCACTATTACGCAAAGCGTTTCGGGCATAACTACCTTAAGTAACACCGCTACCACAACATCCACTTATACCTCACCCATCACTACAACACCAACCCCAACCAACCCATCCCCACCCTCAACCCCAACCCCAACCTCAACTCCTATACCAACCCCAACCTCACGCCCTATCCCAACCTCAACCCCAACCCCAACCTCAACTCCTATACCAACCCCAACCTCACGCCCTACCCCAACCTCTAACCACCCAGCCCCAACCTCAACCCCAACCTCAACCCCTACCCCAACCCCAGACCACCCAATACCCACTCCAACCTCAGGCCACCCGATACCTACCCCAAGCCTCCCACACCATACCCCAACCTCAGGCAACCCAATCCCAATCTCAACCCCAACCCCAACCCCAACCTCTAGCCACTCAGTCCCAACCTCAACCCCTACCCCAACCCCAAACCACCCAATACCTACCCCAACCCCAGGCCACTCACACCATACCCCAACCTCAGGCAACCCAACCCCAACCTCAACCCCCTACCCCAAACCCAGAACACCCAATACCTACCCCAACCCACCTACACCCCGCTCCAACCGCAACCCATACCCCAACCCCAGACCACCCAATACCTTTCCCAACCCCAACCCCTAACCCCACCCCAGACCACCCCATATCTATTTCAACCCCAGGCGCCCCAACCCCAGCCTCAACCCCTATACCAACCCCAGGGGCCACCCACTTCCAGTAGTCTCGCTTCACACACACAGGGAATTATGAGTCTGATTCCTAAGATGACTGCCGACACTCAGAGGTACGGAGTTGCCGTCCAACAAGGTGGAACGCAACCGCCGAGTGGAAGATGTTGGAGGCCGTCCCAAATGATGGGATGAAAATTACTCTCGCCATAGGGGTTTGCGTGGACGTAGCCGGTCCACTGGCGAGGTTGAAAGAGTTTCGGCACCTGACGACATATCCTCAGTTTGTCCAGGCGATTAGGGATAGATACAAGGAGAAAGTGTCGGCAAATAAAGCTCAGGTATACCTTCAGTCACTTACGAGGGACGCCTGCAGTACGATTAAGGATTTCGGGACTCTGATTATGAGTAGGGTTGACGACCTTACCCAGGAGCTGGGATACAATGAGAGTCAGGCGGAACGATTAGCTAAGCAGTTGTTCTGTAGAGCGTTACGTCCTACCATGGGGCTGTATATAGCTTCAGAGGGAGTGTTGTTAAGTTTTAAGGAACTCGTCCAACATGCCGCCACAGTATTGGAGATAGGGATGAGAACAGAGAGGACTGGGGCTCAGTCGTCCCCATATGTTGAGAGCGGTAAGTGAAGACGAGGGGGGGAAAGACGAATGACTGTGGCGCGGGTTCGACAGGCAGGAAGCAGACCACAGCTGCACGTTCGGGCCACCCTGCACGGGGTACCAACAGGGAACCGCGGGCGTGTTACTCATGTGGGAAGCGCGGACACCTACGGAGGGATTGTCCAGATGTTAGAACGAAAGAATGAAAGGTTGCCCCTAGTGATGGTAGGCCTACCTTTGATGTGAAAGTGGAAGGTGTGAGATTGACGGTTTTTGTTGACACTGGAAGCCAGGCAACTCTAATTAAAAAGTAAGCCTTCAGCGAATTTAAATATGCACGCCTTAAGCATAGTGCGAAAACATTAAGAGCAGTCAATGGGGAAAAGATTGATACCGTGGGTAAAGGTACCATTAACTTTGAAATTGGTGGGGAATTGCAACCTCACACATGTACGATCGTAGAGAACCTTGATTTTCCTGGTCACATCTTAATGGGGACCGATTTTTTGTCTCGGTTTGATTACTCCTTGTCTGCTCAAAAAGGGACTAGGAACTGCAGGTTGCAGTTGGGACAGACTTCCTACCCAGTGGAGATAATCAACCATCCCCCAGTTGTAGCTTCAATTAAGAGGAAGCAAAAATATAATGCGCACTATCCAAAATTGATTTTTAAGTCTCTTCCAGACACCATTAAGAGGTCATGTGCATTGCAGGCATTGACCAAAGTTGCCCACCACATTCTGTTAAATTTATTAAAGTAGCCGTGGGACGTCACATCCAACCAGGTACCACCCTTCAGGTGGCTGGGAGATGTGATAGTTTATTAATTACCCATCATTTATTTGTAGTGCTTGATAAAGGTACACTCACTCCAGTTGTCAATCTTTCACATAAGACTTTTCGCTTCAGGGCAGGTGATAGGGTATCTCAGGGAACTATGGTGGATGACACAGAAATCTTTCACCATGAGTCAGCTGAGACGCCAATCATCACAGCACAATGTAGTGCGTTAAACATGACGGACAATACGACACCATCAGAAGTAAAGTATGAGATAAATGTTTCACGTAATGTAGAAGATATAGAGAAGTTAATTTCGGCACTTGATTTGCAACATGTTCCACAGGCAGATAGGAAGTTGTTGAGAAGAGTTTTGCGAAAATTCCCTAAATTGTTTGCGACAGAAGATGACCAGATTGGTCTCCTTGATAAGATTGAGCACACCATTCCAACTGGTGATCATTTGCCCGTGTACACAAGACAGTGAAGGTTGCCGGAACAGGCAAAGAATATCGTCAGGGACGAATTCCAGAAAATGTTAAAGCAAGGCGTGAAAGAGCCTAGTACGTCACCGTGGCTTTCTCCTGTTGTGTTAGTTCGTAAACCTGATGGTAGTTATCGCTTCTGTGTTGACTACCGGAAGGTAAACGAAATAACTAAGGGTGATGTGTATTCATTGCCCTGAATACAGGAGATAATCGATCAATTTGGTGCTGCAAAGTATTTATCAACTCTTGACGCAAAATCTGCGTATTGGGCGATTCCAGTGGCGGAACAAGATATGGACAAAACAGCATTCTCGGATAGTAGGCACACTTATCAATTCCGAAGGATGCCGTTCGGTTTAAAGACAGTGCCTTCGTCATTTCAGAGGGCCATCAACTTCACCTTAAACCCAGTCTCGGGAAGGCATTCATTAGCGTACCTGGATGATGATGTGATATATTCCAGGACGTTTGAGGAACACCTACAAGACTTCACCGAGACTTTGACTTTGTTAGATTGGGCAGGTTTCAAGCTTAACGTTCAGAAATGCACCCTGCCGGCCCAAAAATTCAAATTTCTGGGGTTCCAGGTGTGCCCAGACGGTATTCGACCTGACCCAGACTCTTGCTGCGCCATTGCTGACATGCCTACTCCAAAGACAGCAAAGGACGTGTGTAGGTTTTGGGGGGGGCGGCCGGATATTTTCGTCGTCACATTGAAAGTTTCGCTGGCATTTCAGCACCCCTGACTGATCTGACAACGAAGAATACGAAGTTTGTTTGGAAATCTGAACATGACGAAGCCTATCGGAAACTGAAGAGCCAACTAATTACGACACGGGCACTGGCCATTCCTGATTTCGATAAAGAGTGGGAGGTGCACACTGACGCCAGCGGTATAGCTATTGGGGGGTGCTTAATTCAGCGAGATGTGGATAATTTCCCCCATCCGGTGGCCTATTTCAGTTGAAAGGTCAAGGGACCTGAAGTTCGATATTCGGCCACGGATCGGGAGGCACTGGCAGTAGTGGAGACAGTTAGGTATTTCGAGCCATACCGATTTCAGCGCCATTTCGTCATTTACACAGACCATCGAGCGTTAACTCATATATATAAAAAGCGCACTAAATGCCCACGAATGTCATGCTGGTCTAACGAACTTTTGGCACACTCATTCCAGATTTTGTATAAGCCTGGTCCAGCACATGTTGTGCCAGATACTTTGAGTAGAAATATCATGTCAATTAAAATTAACCAGAATATTGAAACCATTCCATCAGATAAAGTGAGAGAATACCAGATGAGCGAGCCTAGGTGGAGAGAGATTATTGAGTATTTGGAAGGAGGAAAATACCCTCCAAAGAACCGAAAATTGCCTATTCATGATTTTGAAATGAAACAGGGCGTCCTGTATTACGTTAATAGTAAAAAAAATAGGGTAGTATTCCAGCTAGTTATTCCGGACGTGTTGCGGTCATCGGCGTTAAAGCTTGCGCATGCATCTGCAGTTGCAGGGCATCCGGGGGTTTTTAAAACTCACTTAACGGCAAAGTCTCTATTTTATTTCCCAGGGTTACTTTCTGAGGTAACCAACTATGTGAAGTCATGTCCTCATTGCCAGAGAAGGAAAGGCACCCTTAAGGTACAAGCCCCACTTCAGGAATTTCCTAAAATTCGTGAACCATTAGACCGTGTGGGGGCCGATTTGATTGACTTACACCACAGTCATTCGAGTAACAGATACGTGTTAGTACTTGTTGACCATCTGTCTAGGTACACTACACTAGTTGCATTACCTTAGAAGGATTCTCGTACGGTTGCAGATGCGTTCTTGCGTAGGTTCGTAACTGAATTCGGACCTCCAAAAGTTTTAGTCTCTGACCGGAGTCAGGAATTCAATAGGAATATATTTAGGGAAGTTTGTAGAATTTTAGAGACAACTTCGGCTTTTACAACAGCCTACCACCCACAAGCAAACGGCATGACGGAACGTACTAATCGTTCAGTCAAGGATATGCTTGCAATCCTTGCTGAACATGATGCAAACTCTTGGGATGAACACCTACCCTATGTCCAGTTAGCTTTGAATACTGCCATCAACCAATCAATTAACACCCAACCCCTTCATTTGTTTACTGGTCATTCATGCAATTTCCCCTCAGGTCTGCTTAACAGATAAAATATTGCGTACGGGGAGGACTATCCTTCAGAGGTCCTTGGACAAATGAGAAATGTATGGAATATTGCGGCTGAAGCGTCCAAGAAAGCACGGGACTGTTATGCTCATTTTTATAACAAGAAAGTGCGCCCTCTAGAGTTGACAGAAGGTAGCCTCGTGTTGAGAGTAAATGAGGCTGTGCCCGCCAATCAGAGTAGGAAACTAGCTCCTAGGTGGCGAGTGTTACCTATCGTTCGTTACGGCTCGTAACCCTACAGCAGCCAAGCTTTAATTACGTCTAGGGATACGAGGAAACTGCTGTTCTCAAGAGCGGATCACCAGTATAACCCCTTAATAAGTAATGAGCACGTAAATAAAAATCTTCCTTTAGGACTGAAGAATAGATACAAAAATTTATATAGATATATATTCAAGACAGTATAATATAAAAACACAGATGGTCAAGTTAACTTATACAACAAACAAGGTATTGTCATTCTCCTAATATAGTATAATAAAATATGGCACAACAAGAAATAAACAGACTTATCTCCCACATGTTACTCCGTCGAGTCCCGTTCCGCTACTGACTCTCGCTCTGGCGCTACCCAAATTCTCACCTCCCGTCTGCCTCATCCCAGGATGAGGGATGGTAACTAAAGACTTTTTAATATTTAAAACTAATTGAACAACCACTTGTTCTCAAAACACACAAGAATGCAAATTACAGATAATAGTTACTTACAAAATATATAAGTACAATGCCACCTGTTTAATTACAGAAAATAAACAATTACCTAACTAAATAAAAGTGACATCTGGAACTCTCAACTGAACAGGTCCAGCTTTCCCGTATCTGACAGGTACTAGACGTGTGCAACGCAACCCCGCTCCTGTCTCCACTAACGCTGCCACACCATACGATAATTTACCAAAACACAATGTGTGTACATATACAGGCAATGATAAAATAAAATAAAACAAGTTATTTTAAATTTATATACGTATTCTGCTAGGAGTACGTAACACTTCCACCTCCAAGAAAAAAAATGCAATAGATTGAAGATCAATGGCATTTTTTCAAAGTAAAAGGTATGACACTTGAGATTTATGGTATTAATTACACCAAACATGTAAAAGTAATAAGAACACATTTCTGGACAAAAATGAAAACACTCCAAATATAGTCTTACAGGAAACTCAGAAATTTCAGTCTTATGACTATGTTCTACATATGTGTCACTGGAGTATGCAAATTTATCTCTCCAAGGTACTATCTCATTTATTTCACTTTGTTTCAGATCATATTTCACACTCCTATCTACATTATCATTATTAGCATGAATAGAATTGTCAATAAAGGTAGCTGCTTTCACACAGTTATCATGGCAATTTAGCTTTTCATATGTTTCTACTATTTCTCCAAGATCAGTTCCGTATTTCCATGTGATCCCTTTTCCACATGGTGAATTTTTCCAAGCCAGACTCCCGTTCCCATTACTCCCTTTTTCTGGAGCTGAACTGCTTAATTGAAGCTGACTGGATGTTGAGTAGATTTGGGACTTCTCCTGGGTATGCTCCGACACAGACATCTGCTCTTCATCCCTCTTGATCCTCTGTGGAACACATACTCTCGCCCAATGGATACTAAAATTAGAGAAATTAGCATTAAACCTCACAATTATGCATAAAACTTTCCCATTTATAGAACCTTCAGAAACACAAGACACCGACTTAGCAAACCTTTGACCTTCAAACCAAGAAATACAACCCAAGATAAGTGCAAAGACTTCCTGATCGAACTGACTCAGATGATCCATAAGGAACACAGAAATCAATTGCCTCATAACTCTGTCATAACGATCAGTGAAAGAAAACAGGCATATGCCTAGACACCATATCTCAATCATAACTCCGAAGACAAGTTCACACCCCCTGATGGTGAACTTGAACACAACACACACTTTCATCAACCGTCTAGTCTTCCAAAAGACTAAATAAAACATGCCGAAAACTTTACAACCCTCACCATCACTTCCCAAGTGATTTACGTCTGATGACAACCAAGCAACCAAGAGGTTTAAGGGTCTTAACATCTTGAAGATGCACAGCAGGTTACCTGGGAAACGCCCAAGGACAATCTGAAACCCTTCACAATGATTAACACTAGGTAGGATAACCTTATTCCCCAACTTGAAATACACACTTGGAGCCTCAAACATCTGCTCCCCAGTATGATTTAATCCTTCACCCACAATATGACTCTGAAAATCAACTCCAATATGACTCTGAAAGTCAACACCACACTTGAGTGGAACATACACTTTTATCACTCGTGCATCAAAATAACCTGGATCTGAATATAGAGACACTGCTCTAGCATAATTCACCACTTCCTCAGAACTGGATGCACAACCTACTTGAGTAAACTCTCTCTGCTCAACCACAAGGCTTGACAAAGATGTCCCACAGTCCATTACTTCACAAGAAAATGGCTCCTGCAGAATAAAAGTAGACTTCAACATCCTACACACACTCTGACTCAATGTACACAATGAGAAATACTTACTCCACATAGAATAAGAATCACAACTCCGCAACTTAGATCCAAATGCTACTTTACCACTCTTAAGGATTTTACCAAAATTTCCTCCCATGACTTCTGGAGCTGCTTGGAGTACTGTCTGCTCACAATCAATAATATCACTACCAAGCTGGGTCGATCACATCCTCACAGACAACTGAAGAGGGAGGCTCAATGGGTCTCCATCTACTCAACAGAAGCTGATCCTCTGGCTGCTTTCCCACACTCTCCAAAACTGGATCTACAGTACAGACTGTCTCCTTGCTTCTCTCTGAAATCTTAGGGTCAGTTCTACTCAAAGCACTTAAATGAAGGGAATCTGAAACGAGCGGGCAAGTAACAGGTAGTTTGACCTCCTCCCTTATTATATCACCTTGACTAGGGTGAGGCGGGGCCTCTACAACAGACTTACTCTCGACAACTGATTCTAAACTTGGAGTGAGCGGGAATACTTCTGCCAACCCGACATCTTGTCCTAAACCATTCACTTGGCTGGAATACAGAGTCGTGGCTTTTAAGTTTCTCTCAACTCCTGGCACAACGTTCGTAGTGAGCGGGCAAGACAATGGTACATGGACATCCTTTCCCAATTTATTGGAATAAAGCAGAGTCATAGTATCAGGCTTACTCTCAACAACTAAATCGGCCACACAGGAATCTGGAACAACCACATCCCACTTCTCCACTGAAGGGGTACTGGTTACTGGAACAAATGCTTGAGTAACAACATCAGAACTGACAACTGGATTTATATTAGTACTGACATCAGCACAGGTAGAATGGACAACACCATCTTCTACAACAGGTTCATTCATAGAACTAACTTCAGCACAGGCAGAATAAACATGGTCTGCAACTGGCTGTTTACACAAACGGGGATCAATCTCACCCACAACATGATTTATGGCCACATCATTACCCAATATAACATCCACACCTGGGATGGGCAACTGTGTACTAACACCCACAGTGCATAAACTTGGTGTAATGGTGGATCTGAAATTAATGTCTATTAGAGGTACAGTTTTACATCCTGCAACACTCTGAAGAACAACAAACTTTCCAGTATCTCTCTTTTCAACATCAGAAAGAATACTGGATGAAATTATGGTTTGGGAAGCACCTGTATCACGAAGAATAACCACTGGCTTCCACTTCCCATTAATACACAAAACTTCACCTGAAGACATATATGGTGAATACTGTTTCACCCAATTGGGGTTTACAGTTACATGTTTATTAGTAAGTTTATTTTGCACACCTCTGCAATAAATGAGACCAGTTGGTCGTAACTCGGGGTGCAATATAAAACATGAATGAATTCCATGGCCTTTTCTCTTACAATGGGAACAGGACCTTACAGTGGACACACTGGTAGAACCAACTGTAGGTTTAGAAATAACCTTATTATTATTTGACATTCCTGACAATGAAGTAGCAGGGTTAGGTTTTGTAAGAGAAGAGCTCATGGGAGTAACTGGAGCACTAGGACGGGATGGATTCTGATAAGGAGTTCGGGGAGCATTATAATTTACTCTACGACTAGACTTAGGTGAAGTGGCCGTAAACTGGGCCTTAGTCAACAACTCATGCTCATCCGCGAGCTTTGACAGCTCATAAATGTCTGTTACATTCTTTTGTTCTGCCATAAAAGTAGACAACTGGTCTGGGAGACATGACAATACTTCTTCCATTATAAGAAGATTCTTTAAAGCATCAAAGTCAGTGACTGAAAGTGACTTTAACCATCTGTTGCAAAAATTCGTCTTCTGACGAGTAAAATCTGCTATTGTCTGATCACTTATCCTCCTTAGATTCCTAAACTTTTGCCTGTGTGCCTCTGGATTTAACTGATAAGCATTTAAGATGCTTTTCTTTACAAATTCGTAATCAAAGCTATGAGCGTCAGGTAGGGATGTAAAAACCTCCTGACTACGCCCCTTAAATTGAGACTGCATAATGGCTACCCACTGATCCCTTGGCCAGTTCATACTGATGGCAATTTTATAAAAATGTGCAAAGAAAACCTCAGGATCCTCCTCATTGAACTTGGGTAACTCTATATACTTATGCGTCCTGATGGGATTATTATCACTATTTATTGAAACATTACTACTATTTCCATGCCCAGCTGCCATACGCTGTGATTCAAGCCTGAAGTTAGTGTCAGCCATTTGTTGTTGAATCTCTAATTGCCTAGTTTGTTCCTTTTGAGCTTCAAGTTCTAATATTCTCTGTTCTTTTTGAGCTTCAAGCTCTAATTGTTTCTGTTCCTTTTGAGCTTCAAGCTCTAATTGGCGAGCTTCTAACTCAAGACGCTTTAACGTCATCTGATCACTCGACTCCTCTCTTAACTCTTCTAGAAATTCTTCCTCTAACTCTCCATTCTCAACAAAATGTGTCACAATGACTTTCAATATTTGGGCTTTAACCATTCTATTGTTGGCGGTCAAATCCAACTGATTTGCCATTTGTATTAACTCAGTCTTTTTAAGGCTCTGAATCCTTTCAAAGTCTGGGTGAGCCACCAACGCTGCAACTTTCTCCTCCATCGTTACTAACACTTGGCACTTGATTCACAACAATAATTAAAAACAATGACACTGCACTACACTTCACTGTAAAATTGTCACCACACTGAAAATTCGCTTGGCCTCACTGCACAAACAAAATATATAGGATGACTTACCTCAAAATCGTGAAACGTTGTTACTTGACACACAGGAAAGCTTGCTTGGCACATGGAATAGTTCTTAAGAAACACACAGACACTAAACACAATGGTACCTAGGAAGGCAAGGTTAGATTAGCATAATTAAGGTTAAGTGGGAACAATATTTCCCGGCACAGGCCCCCATAACTCTTTGTTACCTATCGTTCGTTACGGCTCGTGACCCTACAGCAGCCAAGCTTTAATTACGTCTAGGGATACGAGGAAACTGCTGTTCTCAAGAGCGGATCACCAGTATAACCCCTTAATAAGTAATGAGCACGTAAATAAAAATCTTCCTTTAGGACTGAAGAATAGATACAAAAATTTATATAGATATATATTCAAGACAGTATAATATAAAAACACAGATGGTCAAGTTAACTTATACAACAAACAAGGTATTGTCATTCTCCTAATATAGTATAATAAAATATGGCACAACAAGAAATAAACAGACTTATCTCCCACATGTTACTCCGTCGAGTCCCGTTCCGCTACTGACTCTCGCTCTGGCGCTACCCAAATTCTCACCTCCCGTCTGCCTCATCCCAGGATGAGGGATGGTAACTAAAGACTTTTTAATATTTAAAACTAATTGAACAACCACTTGTTCTCAAAACACACAAGAATGCAAATTACAGATAATAGTTACTTACAAAATATATAAGTACAATGCCACCTGTTTAATTACAGAAAATAAACAATTACCTAACTAAATAAAAGTGACATCTGGAACTCTCAACTGAACAGGTCCAGCTTTCCCGTATCTGACAGGTACTAGACGTGTGCAACGCAACCCCGCTCCTGTCTCCACTAACGCTGCCATACCATACGATAATTTACCAAAACACAATGTGTGTACATATACAGGCAATGATAAAATAAAATAAAACAAGTTATTTTAAATTTATATACGTATTCTGCTAGGAGTACGTAACAGCGAGGACCATATAGAGTAATTAAAAGAGCGGGACCGGTTAATCTTGTTATAAAAGGAGTATTCGCGGACCAGGTGGAAAGGACAATTCATGTAAATAAATTAAAGCGATATCATGCTAGAGAGGAATTACAACTGCCTTCAGCGAGTCTTGTTCCTGACTCAGCAGTGCTGAGTCATGGCTTAACCGACGACTTAGGGGATGAGGATGACCCTCTGTCATCTCTCATCGGTAGTCAGGTGCAGTCTCGTCACCCTATGGTGACGATATTTTGCGCTATACAGTAACAGTAAAGTAATTTCCTTGGTTAGTATAAATTAGTATTCATTAGATTTTCCTGTAGAGGCAATGATGTGAATTATTACTTATATTTGACTCGGGAGCAGCTTTTACCGAGTTCTGGGGTTCCACCTCCATCAAACCCATCTATGCTTCCGCTATGTTGTGTCTGTCTGTTCCCAGGTCTGATTGGTACACCGTACTAGTTGTTCCAGCCACACGTGAACCCTTGGCTGTAAAGACCGAGGGGGGAGGCACGTTACACAAAGCCCCCCCCCTCCACCAGACCCAGTAACCCGCACATCAGTTATTTTGGGGTGTGTGACTGTCCAAGAGTCACCCGGCCGATGCCTCACGTCACTAACAAGGTTGTCAGGGCCAGCGAGCTATCCGCATTGAATCAGTCACCGATGTAAATGTCTAACACTGTGGGTAGCTGTCTCAAGGTCACCACTTTGAGGGGCCTCGTAGCCTGGTGGATAGCGCGCAGGATTCGTAATTCTGTGGCGCGGGTTCGATTCCCGCACGAGGCAGAAACAAATGGGCAAAGTTTTTTTCACCCTGAATGCCCCTGTTACCTAGCAGTAAATAGGTACCTGGGAGTTAGTCAGCTGTCACGGGCTGCTTCCTGGGGGTGGAGGCCTGGTCGAGGACCGGGCCGCGGGGACACTAAAGCCCTGAAATCATCTCAAGATAATCTCAAGATAACCCACATGCTGCGTCGTCAAGACTGCAGCCATGCCAGCAGTGTTGGAGGAGAGGTCAAGAGAAGGGGCAAGCCAGTAGCAGGACTCAAGAGTTTTCGCCGGAAGATTAATGATTACGTCGTCTGAAGTAACAAGGAAGTGGAACTAAGGCGGTCACAGGTGGAAGGCACGGTCTCCCTACAGAGTTCCGGGACTCGCCATAGAAGGTCGCGAAATTGCCTCCTTTGGCCTAAAGTCGGCGGTACGAGGGTATACACAGTTGGTGTTTACGGCCTAGTAACCTGGGGACATCAAGAAACGCCTGAGACGACATGAGCAATGATGGAAGGCGGGATCCACCTGCAACCCGCCTCAACGACCCTCTGACACCATTACTGTCACGAGACACCGTTAGTACGTCCATTCCTGCTCTTCTGTGGTCATCTGCGCCGTCAAGTTTACATCAAGACTGCCGTGTGAGCTGTGATTGGTATGAAGACATGTGAATTGTTGGGAGCCAGGTCAATGGTTGAGTGACAGTATTCTACAGCTGTCACTTGGCGCTCTGCTCTACTACACCATGTCGTCATTCAAGAGTACAGGGACGGGAGTACAAGTGGACCAGGTATCGACATCAACGCATGGAAGAAGCAAGATCGACATCGACTACATTCGAACATTCAGCGTTCATCATCATCGATCTTTTTTTTTAATATTCAAAATGAACAATTGGTGAAAAAGATAAAGTAGGCTCTGAACACCTTTATTAAGCGCGTCTGGACACTTTTGTTTAAATGTTGAAAAAACAGATTTAGAGTCCATATTGCAGGCGATGAGTCACAATAACGTGGCTAAACTATGTTGACCAGACATAGAAGGTGAAGGGACGACGACGTTTTGGTCCGTCCTGGACCATTCTCAAGTCGATTGGTCACTCAAGTCATTCTCACAATCGACTTGAGAATGGTCCAGGACGGACCGAAACGTCGTCGTCCCTTCACCTTCTAGTGTGTGGTCGAGTCCATATTATTCTGGAATAGTAAAATATGAAAAGTCTCCTATATAAATTGGTCAGTAATTAAAAACAAAGCCTCCTTGTGTGATTGTCTAAGCCCAGAACAAGTGGTTATGGAAAATTATGTTGTGCTATTGTTTTTCAGAGTTGTTGAACACAGGAGAGGCGGACCAATAAAAACATTGACACTCTTAAATTGAGTGCGGACACTTGGGTGTACAGTCAGCTGTAACCTGTGATATAGTTGTAGTGAATTTATATATTTTTATTTTTTTTTAGATATATGTAATAAAAACTAGGTTTGTTTTATTGGCAGAATGTCAAGGATGACATTGGTTGGGGAGTGGATGGTACACGGTTGTGAACTTCGTGAAGTTCAGTGTTCTGCTCCCGGGTGACTGAAAGTTCAGTCTGTAGTTATATTTTTTGATGTTTTGCATTGTGTGTGTCCGGCTCTAGGGAACACACGAGGTTGGCTAATACGAGCCAAGGAATTTTAATAGCTAGCTTTTGCTGACAGATTAGGGATATTTTATTTAGTTATATCAGTCAGGTGTAGGATGTATGTTTCCAATTGTTGGATGATTGCTGTCAGCTGACAGCCGGGAGTTTGATGAATTGGTAATTTTTATTTTGTGATGTTTGCTGGACAATCTGGTGATTGTCATTTTTATTAGCTAGGGTAGCTTTTTGATTGAGGCATGGGTTTATTTATTTTTATTGTGGGTTTGGATATTAAACCTCATTTTTTTCATATTATGTTAAACACAAGGTTTACTAATTTACTTATGCAGGGGGAAGGGGGGGTGTTGTAACATCTGAAGCTGTTTTAAAATAAGTAATTGTATGGGAGGCAGTGGCAAACGCCCTTGTACAAAATATGGAGTCAGAAGGTAGTTGACCTGACTTGGGAACATGGGTCATCTCTCTTGGGATTAACACGTTAGAATACAAGATGCCGTCACCTTTGTTTTAAAGCAACATGTAATGAATTATTTAACAATCACAGTAAATACAGTAATAACTAATGTGGTTATGTAGGTATGTTAGGTTTACATGTATGTAGAATGAATGTTGAGATCAGGGTTCGTATATCATCAAACATTTTGACGTCATGTAGAGTAGGAGGGGACTAATTTGCTTGGCATAAGAATCTTGACCACCCTGGGTCAAGGGGGTCACCAAAACTCTCAATATTTAGTAATTCACAACGTTCAAATTCAGATTACTAGCTAATACTATAATTAGAAATAGCCTCTCCCTAAGATGCCTGTACAATTACCTTCAGTTTAAAAGAGTTCAACCATCTGGGTTGTTCAGTACAACAGAGATTAGTTGTCAATTTTAACCCTGCTTAGTAATCTTAGTAAACCTGGCGGAGGAATACCCTCTAGCTCTCACTAGCTGTGAGGAAGGCTAGGCGGGTCAGAGTGTGGGCTCGGTCAGCAACTGGGGAGGTAGTTCTACTCTCACCTCTCCATAGAAACCAGCATTCCATCAGCTGGTTTCAGAGACAAGGTATAGTTGCTACGTTTTTGTATAGGGAAATAATTCACTTTTGCCTCGATAGGGAGTGATATTTATTAGTAGTTGCTTAGAATTGCAAAAATATATGATTAGCTTGTTCTCTGTATTTTATGATTTCCATGAATGTTTTTACATGTCCTTGTCAGGTGGTCTCCACGAGTTACGGGTTTATTTGGGCCGCAAGCCTAGCAAAGTTTAAGAGATCATCTATTCCCTTGTTTTCGGTATTCCCATACTTAAGGTAAATTCATCCCTCCTTTTCCAAGTAATTTGGGGATTAAGCCCCAAGGTTTTAATGATTGATTAATTGGTCCAGACCCTGATTAATTGACGTTTTGGGGGTCTGGTGGTGGCAGCAGAAAGAGATCCTTGAGTTTGCTAGAGGTCTAGTACGACGTCACGGGGGCTGTAGAATCTTAGCCGATCGAGCGGCTAAGACCACGTGGTGTGGGACTCGGCTAGAGTTTACTCTGGGGTCTCTTGGAATTAAGTTTAAGTAAATATAACTACGGGCACGTAAAGGACAAAGTAGAGCCAATATGGTCCAGGGTTACAATGGTAGCGTCCCGTGTTACACCATCACTGTACCATCACTGTACCATCACTGTACTCATCACTGTACCATCACTGTGTTCATCATTGTACCATCACCGGTCGGCCGAGCGGTACCAGGGAGCCGGTCGGCCGAGCGGACAGAATCACAAGTCCCGCGAATCACAAGACCGCGGGACTTGTGATTCTGTGGTCCTGGGTTCGATCCCAGGCGCCGGCGAGAAACAATGGGCAGAGTTGCTTTCACCCTATGCCCCTGTTACCTAGCAGTAAAATAGGTACCTGGGTGTTAGTCAGCTGTCACGGGCTGCTTCCTGGGGGTGGAGGCCTGGTCGAGGACCGGGCCGCGGGGACACTAAAGCCCCGAAATCATCTCAAGATAACCTCAAGAAGATAACTATCACTGTACCCATCACTGTATCATCACTGTACCCATCACTGTACCATCACTGTACCCATCACTGTACACATCACTGTACCATCACAGTACCCATCACTGTACCCATCACTGTACCATCACTGTACACATCACTGTACCCATCACTGTACCATCACAGTACCCATCACTGTACCATCACTGTACCCATCACTGTACCATCACTGTACACATCACTGTACCCATCACTGTACCATCACAGTACCCATCACTGTACCCATTACAGTACCCATCACTGTACCATCACTGTACCATCACAGTACCCATCACTGTACACATCACTGTACCCATCACTGTACCATCACTGTACACATCACTGTACCATCACTGTACACATCACTGTACCCATCACTGTACCATCACTGTACCATCACTGTACACATCACTGTACCATCACAGTACCCATCACTGTACACATCACTGTACCCATCACTGTACCATCACTGTACCCATCACTGTACACATCACTGTACCATCACTGTACCATCACAGTACCCATCACTGTACACATCACTGTACCCATCACTGTACCATTACTGTACCCATCACTGTACACATCACAGTACCCATCACTGCACCATCACAGCACCCATCATTGTACCATCACTGTACCCATCATTGCACCATCACTGTACCATCACAGTACCCATCACTGTACCATCACTGTACCATCACTGTACCCGTCACTGTACACATCACTGTACCATCACTGTAACATGTTCACTACTATTACCAACCTACCAGACACACAGACCTCGCTAACAGTGAGGTCTCACACCCTCCTCCTCTTTAGATAGTCCTTGTTGTATCTGTGTGCACCATAGTACAAATATTGACGTACTAAGCAATTAGATAGTAGATCTTTGTACTATTCACTTTATAGAGTCCGAAAAATTGAAGCTAAAAAACAAACTTAAATATTCCTAGGCCAACTATAGCACACATATTTACTATATGAGGCCTCAGCGAATATTAGGCTTAGGAAGGTTAGGTTAGTTTAGAATGTCTCTTATAAGTAGAAAATCGTTTTCCTGTTTGTCCAAAATCAATAGTACCGATTTCTACTTTGTAATTGCGTTGTACGTCGGTATATGTACTATGGTCCTCATCCTTCCTATAAGTACTAGTCAACCAGTAGGATGGGCTGTATATACAGACACACACACTCGCTACAAACACCAACTAAAAACAATGAAACCAGGCTTGACCCTCCTGGTGTCAATAGCGGAGTCGGGGTCATGTTGTGACTGAAGGCGGACCCCAGAAGGTGGAACGTCATTAGTCTATGACTTTCCTCACGTCAAATGAGGAAGCCATGAAAAGTTTGATTAAATTCCTTTCAATTACAACATTATATGACTTCCTAATGTTTAATAGAGAGGCAGATTAATTACCCGGGGTGAGTACTGAGGCGGTGTAACTGTATGGCACTTGGAAGGGAGGTGAGGACCTGCTTAGTGCACAGACATTGTACATTATTACATAGACAAAGTTATACATCTATATCTATATAAAAGGCAATGTCCGTCTCATTGTCTGTGTGTGAATGACAGGACACTCAGTGAGCCAACAGCACGCTGACTTTGTCTCCAGTAGCACAGAGCATCACCTTCACTCACCAGACCACTCCACAAGTGATCATTTGAATTTCATCATGGAATTCCAATTGACTTATAATCGATCCAGCAATGCTACTCAGTGTAGGAAAAGACCATCGATAATGGATACTAGTTCCGAAAGTAACGGCGAGTGGCATCACGTGAATTAGGCTAACAGGACAAGCCACTCCATGACGACCCATCGCCCATTAATCTCTCCAGCTCTCCCAGCGCCTCAGACTAGATCTACGCTTCCAGTCTTCAAAGTGCAGCACACGGAAGGTAAGTCTTCCTACGCTACTGTAGTGGACCTGGAAAAAAGAGTACCCCCAGCTCCAGGTCAGAGCAAAACCTAATCTTAAAGGAGAATACATTCTGGGGCCTAAAGACGAGTCGGCCGCTACGATTCTAAAAAATTACACAAAATGTGAGGAACTGAAACCAGAGGATAAAATAAGTAAAATCATTGTCCTCCACTATCCCTTGCATATGGCCCTTGGCCATCTCGAAAAGCTGAACTATGTGGTGTCAGCAGAGAGATGCCAAGTACGAACCACAAAACAGGAAACTCGACAAGTCCTTCTCACAGTAAGAGGACGGATCCCGGAGAAACTTGACCTTGGAATCTGGGGTGTGTTCCAACACAGGCCTTACACCCCAGAACCCCTAAGATGCTTTATATGTCAGAGATTTGGGCATCACAAAGATGGCTGCCAACGCCCAGTGAGGTGCGGAGTTTGCAGCCATCCCCATGATACAAAAACATGTAGTGATAAATTCAAGGCAAACCACCCTGTTCAGGCAAAATGCCCAAATTGTTCCAAGGCACATCATGCCTGGAACTTGCAATGCCCTGAAAGGCTCAAAAGGCTTCAAACGAACCCCACCACGCCCACAGCGGAGCCGAAACCCCCACCAAAACGAATACCAGCTCCCATGCCCACTAAAACCGCGTGGGGTCTACCCATTCAGGAAGAGGGGGCACACGGCCCTTCACCATCGGCCATGGTGAAGGGTGAGAAGACAGTACAGGAATGTACTGTACAGTACAGTACAGTACAGGACAAAAAGAAAGATGGAGGACACAAGAATCATGTTCAAAGCAGTCGGCCTCCCATTTCATCCAGCAAGCACACTGGGGCCAATAGGAGTAGCAATTCCAGTGCCAAAGTTACCACCGAGAAAGGTCTAAAAGCCACTAGGCCCCTAACCTGCACAACATTAAATAGTGCTCCTACTGAACTGAACGCTCTCTGGCCAATGCTCAAAACTTTGGTCACTGAGTTGATCGAAAGTCTGCTGTCTTCACATGGAATCAAGCAAACCACAGAGACTCGGAAGACAATTGAGCACAAGCTCAAAAAATTCGAAGATGTAATATCCACACCGTCAAGACAGCAGGGCAGGAGACACTCCCATAAAAAGCAGATAGAGTCCAGCTCGTCGGAAAGCGACATTGATGAGTCAATTTCAGGTCCACTAAGAACCTATACACCAATTGCAACTTCCATGGCGTGTTCATCAGACTCCATGGATACCACGGAATTATCAGCAAATTCCAAGAACCTAGAATTCTAAAGATCCTGCAATGGAATGCGCAAGGACTGCACACTAAATTGCAACACTTGCAATGCATAGCAGCAACCAAGGGCATAGACATCCTGATATTACAGGAGAGCTTGCTTCGAGCCGGATTAGAACCTAAAATCTCAGGCTATCGAGGCTTCTTCCTTCCATGGATCAATGGGCAATCCAGGGGATGTGCAATCTATGTAAAATGTGACCTGATCTCCAAATCCATAACCAGCCCACCCAATTGTGGAGCAGGGACAGAGGTAATGTGAGTCACCATTGAGCTAAGACACGACAAACTTGAAGTGTTCAATGTGTACAGGTCTCCACAAGCCGAAATGGATCTCTCTGTGTTATTTGGACACGCGACAACAACAAACACAATCATTTGTGGAGATTTTAATGCCCATCATCGATTGGCACTGGGCTCGAACAAAACAAATGAAGCCGGCATACACATTACACATCTACTGGACCAGCTTCCAGAAATACAAATCCTAAACAAGAATGAACCTACCCACATCCAAGGAGGCAGATTAGACCTAACCTTCGTTTCAGCCTCCCTAAGAGATGCAGCAACATGGTCAGTTGAGCCCACACTGACAAGCGACGACTATGGGGTCCAAATTGATCTTCAGTTAGACCTACCCACCCCACCTCCGCCTCCATCTGAAGCCTGGAACTTTGCTTTAGCAAACTGGGACCGATTTCAAAACCTCATTTCAGAGTGGCAAAGAAACTATGATCTTCCCAAAGACATTAATCAGGCAGAACAAGAATTTGTCAAAGCGATTCAAAGTGCAGCCAACCACTCAATCCCACTGAAAAAAACAGTCCACCGGACACCATAAAGATCATTGGTACTATTGCGAACGTGTCAAAGAACTCAACCATAGACTCAATAGAACAAGAAAGCTATACAAAGAGCAGCCAAGTGACCGCAACAGGATCTTATTTTGTGAGGTCAAGGAACATGTACATCGAGAGACCAGACAAATAAAAGAACAAAAGTGGCTGGAATGGTGTTCACACCTGAATGAACACACCTCTCTCGGAGAGATGTGGCAGCAAATTCACCGGGCCAAAGGGAATAAAACACCTAAAGCTCCACACCCCAAGGATCCTCAACAGGAAGCCGAAGTACTGGCAACCAGGTTTGCAGAGAGAACAGCCAGCAATCAACTTCCACGAGATGTATTAGCAGTACAGACCGGACTAGAGGAAGAAAGGTGGCACAGAATCCTTACAGCATGTGAAGAAGTCTCTGACACTAATGCCCCCTTCACACTGGATGAGCTCAATCGGGCTAATAAAAACTCCAAGGATACATTCCCTGGAGCCGACAAAATAACCTATAAAATTATTAGAAACCTCGGCCCAGAGGGAGACGCTGCATACCTAAGGTTAATTAATTTAGCCTGGACTTCTCAAACTAGACCTTCTGCTTGGAATAGAGCAGACATAGTGCCGATCCCAAAACCCAAAGATCCAGCTAATCCCAGGCCCATCTCTCTCCAAAGCTGTGCAGCCAAGACGGCTGACAGAATGGCACTCAATAGACTGGAGTGGAAAATGCCTAAACTGCACCATGATATGTATGCCTACAGAAGAGGGGTTGGCACAGTGGAATGTATTACAATTCTGTTAGCCCACTTGAATGACAGACCAGGAATGCTGATATTCCTGGACCTCGAAAAAGCCTTTGAACTGGCTAGCGCCCCAGCTATTCTCTGCTGCCTCATTGACAAAGAGGTCAGAGGCAATCTGCTCTCCTGGACCAAAAACTGTCTCATAAACAGAGAAGCAAGAGTAAAACTTCATGGCACAGTCTCTGAGTACAAAAGACATGAAAATGGTACACCGCAAGGAGGTATTCTCAGCCCTCTTCTCTTCAACTGTTTAATGGAAAGAATAATGAGGTTGAAACTCCCACATCACTGCAGGCTGCTAAACTACGCGGACGACTTTGTCATCATCATAAAAGGAAGGGATGCGACGCGCCTTGCACCCAAATTGCCTCTTTACTGACTGCATCAGTAAAGAGGCAAAACCGATTGGGATCAAACTCAACCCCTCAAAGTCAAATGCCATGCCCATAAAAATAGCAAAGCCCAACATCCAACTCACAGTACAGGGTCAACCAATAGAATGGGTCGACACCTATCAGTATCTAGGAATCATCCTGGACACACACATGAATTTTAATGCTGAGGTCACTTACTTGAGAGAGCGAACTGCGGCCCGGACGGCAATCCTCAGGTCGCTAACCTCCCTTTCTGGAGGAGCCAATCTGCAAGTCCTTCGCACATACTATGTACAGGCAGTCAGATCAGTGATCGATTATGCCGCACCTGCACTCACAAATCTATCACACCAACAGTGGAAAAAGCTTGAAGTTGCCCAAAACAATGCTATGAGAGCTGCACTGGGAGCCCCCATGTGGACCAGGCTCCAGGCTTGAAACTCTTAGACTGGAGACAGGTTTGCCCTCTCTACAAGAAAGAATATCACAAAGGACAGCTACAATTATCAGTAAGATAATTATTTCTTCTGATCCAATCCCAGTACGGCAGGCCTTGGTGGTTGGACTAGGCCAAAACAATGGAAACTCTTGGGTTGCAAGAGCAGGAAAAGTCCTAAACAGACTACATTTAAAAAACATGATTCTTGATAGAGAGGGTGATCATCCACACCCAAATTACACTCCTTCCGCGCCGTGGGAAGAGCCTACTTTCAAAATAGTAATAGAAAGTCTCCCAATGAAAAAGGCTGCCTATGATCCGACAATCCTAAGGCGCATAATAGAAGAGCAAATGTATAGCATAGCAGTAGCAGGAGCCACCCACATCTTCACAGACGGATCGGTGGACACAGAAAATGAGAGTGCTGGCGCTGCTCTTTGCACGACCAGCGTACAGGCATATTGGAGACTGGGAGGACTAGTATCATCAACCCAAACTGAGCTGTTTGCCATACAACAGGCATTCACATATGTGATTGCACAAAACACTCAAAATGCAATCATACACACAGACTCAAAAGCTGCACTTCAAATACTAGGACAAAAACAGTGGAAAGATAATGTGGAAATAATTACCACCATTTTGTATCTTGGAGCAGTCGCTAGAGGCAAAGGACTCAACATAACTTTAAACTGGATCCCATCCCATATTGGAATCCCATTAAATGAAAAAGCTGATGAAATTGCTAAATTGGCAACTCGTCATCCAGTGATACATAAAACAATTCAACCCAGCCTAGAGAACATAAAAAACATCATCACCAAAAAACTCTCACATCTCAACAAAGCCTACCTGCACCAGAGAATAGCTGAAGGTTCGCCATCTGCAACATGGTATCTTCAGGCAACCAAATTAGAAAGGTTAAATATCCCAAAAGGAATCCACATGGAAATAGCAGTTAGGCTATATAGACTACGTCTAGGTTACAGATGCAACTGGGAGATTGGTGAACCCCGACAGAGAGAGTGCATCTTCTGCCAAACTATCACAGAAAAACCATTACTTCACTATCTTCTGGAATGTGAAGCAATCAATGACCTTAGAAGAGCTTTAAGAGTTCCTGAATCATGCAGTGGCCACCCTGAAGCCATCAACACAGCCACTCTCCTGGTCAACAAAGGTGTCCAGCAGCTGGACACCCTCATAAAGACTGTGAAGCAGTATCCTCCCCCGCGATAACAGCTTGATGGTTAAATGCAACCTCAGAATACTGAGAAAAAAAAATTGTACCACTTACGGGCTATTCATGCCCGTGCCACCTCTTGGGCGGCTTAATCTTTATCAATCAATCATTGTCTGTGCGTTCCAGGCTGGGGGGGCCGATACTACCTTCACCCGACTTTGCAGGATAAGTGGTCTGGGGTACAGAATGGATGTAGGCTGGTCAGCATCGGTCTTGTTGCTCCTGACAGAAGAGGCCGGCTTCAGTAGTGATAGTAGTGACCATTATATATAATGTAGAGGAACACGAAAACGTTTGAATTTTCGTTTAGTTTTGCTACTAAATACTTATGCATAAAACACTGAATCACGTTTTTTTAGTGATTATTCTTGCTTGTATTGATTCTTGTATTCTTGCTTGTATCTTGATTATATTATATTATATATATATATATATATATATATATATATATATATATATATATATATATATATATATATATATATATATATATATATATTGGTGTATACTGGCAGCAGGTTTTCTTTCAAACATGTTTCATTGAATATGACCGCATATTCTGTATTTATTATTTTCTGGTTTAGGGCTTCTATCCCTCTAACTATTTTCGTAGCATCAGGGCTTAATTGAAATAGGAGTTCTCCAAAACTCATTTTCGTACTTTTAAGGTGAAGAAAAGAAGTGATTTACTATAGAGTGTATTACACTTATTTGTATAATTTGCACGACGTTTCGAACCTCCATGGTTCATTCTCAAGTGAACAGATCTTACAATACTAGTTGATTTTATACCCGCATTAGGTCAGGTGATAATACAATGAAGGTGAAAACATGGGGGGATACATAAGGGATAAACATAGGGCTGCAGAAGGCTTATTGGCCCATTCGAGGCATCTCCTATCTAAACACAAAGATTAATCCAGTGTAATTGGCCTGTTATGTTGGACATTGTCTTCTGTGTTGGCATCGATATGTTCTTGTCTTGTCCTTACTATGAGTTTTGGAGAACTCCTATTTCAATTAAGCCCTGATGCTAAGAAAATAGTTAGAGGGATAGAAGCCCTAAACCAGAAAATAATAAATACAGAATATGCGGTCATATTCAATATATATATATATATATATATATATATATATATATATATATATATATATATATATATATATATATATCGCCAGGATCTGATTCGTGATCAGATATACAAGGCAGAGAATGAAATCAAAGACAACAAAACGACAACCAATATCGCCAGGATCTGATTCGTGATCAGATATACAAGGCAGAGAATGAAATCAAAGACAACAAAACGCAACTACTTCATGCTACAAACGAGTGGAGAAATAGCAACATCGACGATAGTATCTGTACCCGCATTGAACAACACCTCGACATCCTCACAGACCAACATCACCTCAGCACTGAAACAAGGATTATCAAGAAACTAACAACATTATATGGAGGACCTATGGCAATTCCACGACCAAGAGATGGCTTCCTGAACCTTGCAGGAATTAACCTCACTGAGGACCAAGTCACTCTCCTAAATCTGGGCATAAACTGTCATGTTATGTCCAGACCGAGTGAGATGGCCCGGTAAGTAGAGTTGGAAATTCTGTTGGACGACATATTCGACCTCGAGACACAAAAGAAGGTCACTACCAAAGATACCTTACAAGCAGAACTTATTGCAGAAGGAGGAAAGAATCGAGGCAACTACAGAAGCACCATACTGTCCCCCGAGCTTAAAGCGGCAGCTAAAAGCCTTTGTGAGAACAAGGAGATAGTTGTCAGGAGAGGTGACAAGTCGCCAATATATGTCATTCTTAAAAAAGACGAATATCTGGCGAAAATGAACATCATACTCTCTGACCAAACTAAGTTCCAAAGGGTAACGAAGGACACTACAGCCGAATTAAAAGCAAAGGTCAACAAACTGATCGAAACTGTGAACGCCAAGAAATCCGGACTCCACCTGCCAAAGATCATTGGGGAATATAAACCTGGATATGCGTATGGAAATGTCAAGACGCACAAACCTGGAAACCCACTTCGGCCAATCATTAGCCAGATACCCACACCCACGTACAGACTGGCGAAGTGGCTCAACGGCCTGCTGACTCCTTATGTTCCTTGCGCCTTCAGCCTGAAGTCTCCAAAGGAATTTGTTGACTTACTGCGGGGCACACGGGCCACAGGGATAAGAGCCTCGTTGGACGTAGAATCGCTGTTTACCAACGTACCTGTGGACGAGACAATCGGAATGATAGCCGACAGAGTGTATCGTGATCCAGCCTGTACTCCTCTTGACATACCAGAAAATATTCTGAGGAAACTACTCCAAGCTTGTACTAAAGAGGCACCCTTCTTGAGCCCGGATGGGCACATGTATAAGCAAGTAGATGGGGTCGCCATGGGTTCTCCCCTAGGTGTCCTGTTTGCAAACTTCTACATGGGTACCATCGAGCAAAAAGTCTTAGTCGACATGAACTTGAAACCGGCCATATACTGCAGGTATGTTGACGACATTTTTACACAGGTACCTGATGTCAGACATCTGCAGGAGCTGAAGGAGGCATTTGAGCAGAGTTCCGTGCTGCGTTTCACTTACGAGATGGAAAAGGATGGGAAGCTGCCCTTTCTAGATGTAACAGTCATGGAAAAGGGCGGAGGTTTCCACACTGCAGTCTACACTAAGGAAACAAACACAGGAATGTGCCTAAATGCCAACAGCGACTGCCCAGACAGGTACAAGAGGAGTGTTGTTAACGCATATGTCGACCGTGCTCTCAGCCACAGCTCAGAATGGAAGCAAGTCGACGAAGAACTCTGTAGGGTAAGGCAAGTCCTAGTCAATAACGGCTTCTCCAATGGTTTCGTCGAAGACATCATAAGAAGGAAAGTGAAACGCCATGCAACCTCTGAAGAGACAACTAACACGACACCTATACCCCCTATTAGACTATTTTACAGGAACTTCTTTTCCACAGCTCATAAAACGGAGGAAAGGGTCCTGAAAGATATTGTTAATAGAAACGTTATCCCTACAGACAAAAATCAGAGGATACAACTGACGATTTACTATAAAACCAGAAAAACGGCCAGCCTACTCATGAGAAACTCTCCGGACACAAAACAGAACGCTTTAAAAGAGACTAACGTCGTCTATGCCTTCAAATGCCCTCTTGGGGACTGTAAGCTCCAAAAAACCCAGTATATAGGCAAGACAACAACATCTCTTTCTAGGCGTTTAACGATGCATAAGCAACAGGGCTCCATTAAGGAACATATAATCTCTTCCCACAACCAAACCATCGCCAGAGAAATCCTAGTAAACAACACAGAAATCATCGATAGATACAGCGATAGCAGGCGGCTTAACGTTTGCGAGGCACTACACATCAAGAAGTCAACACCAGCAATCAACAGCCAATTATTGCACAACTATATTCTACCCACCTCAAGACTCCGCACCAATATAGAAGCATCAAGAAATATGGACCAATAGGCTTTCTACAAACACTTCTATTCAATATCCATTGTTTCGTGTTCTGTCTTGTGTTGATGAAATTAATACCCTATTAATACTCTTGTTCTGTCTTGTGTTGATGAAATTAATACCCTATTAATACCACATCTTGTTCTGTCTTGTGTTAATGCCACATCACCCCTTCCACCTCACTCAAATGTAGATATAAGATCGGAGATGCGTAAGTTCTATTCAGTTGTGTATTTGTGAACTAAAGTCTTTGAAAATGTAATAAGTTTTACGAAACGCGCTCGTGTCGCGTCAGACTAGAAATAAAAATGAATTTTGGAGAATTGATTTTTGATTTACCTCCAACAGTGAAACGAAATGTACGAAAGATTGAGAAAATTCGTGTTAGAATTATTAATCTTACTTTTTCGGTCATATTTAATAATATATGTCTACAGGAAAGACTGCTACCAAAATATACTAATATATATATATATATATATATATATATATAAATAATTAGTATATTTTGGTAGCAGTCTTTCCTGTAGACATATATTATTAAATATGACCGAAAAAGTAAGATTAATTTATATATATATATATATATATATATATATATATATATATATATATATATATATATATATATATATATATATATATATATATATATATATATATGTGTGTGTGTGTGTGTGTGTGTGTGTGTGTGTATATCACGAAAATAAACACGTGATTGAGAATGTGACAGACCACGGAGGAAAATGAAACAGGAAATTTCCTTAAGTACTTTCGTATATTAAATACATCTTCCTTCTGAAGATGCATTTAATATACGAAAGTACTTAAGGAAATTTCCTGTTTCATTTTCCTCCGTGGTCTGTCACATATATATATATATATATATATAAATATATATATATATATATATATATATATATATATTAGTATATTTTGGTAGCAGTCTTTCCTGTAGACATATATTATTAAATATGACCGAAAAAGTAAGATTAATAATTCTAACACGAATTTTCTCAATCTTTCGTACATTTCTTTTCACTGTTGGAGGTAATTCAAAAATCAATTCTCCAAAATTCATTTTTATTTCTAGTCTGACGCGACACTTGAGCGCGTTTCGTAAAACTTATTACATTTTCAAAGACTTTAGTTAACACATACACAACTGAATAGAACTTACACATCTCCGATTTAGTTTATATCTACATTTGAGTGAGGTGGATGGGGTGAGGTGGTATTTAATAAGGTATTAATTTCATCAACACAAGCCAGAACATGAAACAATGGGTATTGAATAGAAGTGATTGTAGAAAGCCTATTGGTCCATATTTCTTGATGCTTCTATATTGGAGCGGAGTCTTGAGGTGGGTAGAATATAGTTGTGCATTAATTGGCTGTTGATTGCTGGTGTTGACTTCTTGATGTGTAATGCCTTGCAAACATCAAGCCGCCTGCTATCGCTGTATCTATCGATGATTTCTGTGTTGTTTACTAGGATTTCTCTGGCGATGGTTTGGTTGTGGGAAGAGATTATATGTTCCTTAATGGAGCCTTGTTGCTTATGCATCGTTAAACGCCTAGAAAGAGATGTTGTTGTCATGCCTATATACTGGGTTTTTTGGAGCTTACAGTCCCCAAGAGGGCATTTGAAGGCATAGACGACGTTAGTCTCTTTTAAAGCGTTCTGTTTTGTGTCTGGAGAGTTTCTCATGAGTAGGCTGGCCGTTTTTCTGGTTTTATAGTAAATCGTCAGTTGTATCCTCTGATTTTTGTCTGTAGGGATAACGTTTCTATTAACAATATCTTTCAGGACCCTTTCCTCCGTTTTATGAGCTGTGGAAAAGAAGTTCCTGTAAAATAGTCTAATAGGGGGTATAGGTGTTGTGTTGGTTGTCTCTTCAGAGGTTGCATGGCGTTTCACTTTCCTTCTTATGATGTCTTCGACGAAACCATTGGAGAAGCCGTTGTTGACTAGGACCTGCCTTACCCTACAGAGTTCTTCGTCGACTTGCTTCCATTCTGAGCTGTGGCTGAGAGCACGGTCGACATATGCGTTAACAAAACTCCTTTTGTACCTGTCTGGGCTGTCGCTGTTGGCATTTAGGCACATTCCTATGTTCGTTTCCTTAGTGTAGACTGCAGTGTGGAAACCTCCGCTCTTTTCCATGACTGTTACATCTAGAAAGGGCAGCTTCCCATCCTTTTCCATCTCATAAGTGAAACGCAGCACGGAACTCCGCTCAAATGCCTCCTTCAACTCCTGCAGATGTCTGACATCAGATACCTGTGTAAAAATGTCGTCAACATACCTGCAGTATAGGGCCGGTTTTATGTTCATGTTGACTAAGACTTTTTGCTCGATGGTACCCATGTAGAAGTTTGCAAACAGGACACCTAGGGGAGAACCCATGGCGACCCATTACACATCAAGAAGTCAACACCAGCAATCAACAGCCAATTAATGCACAACTATATTCTAGTTAGTTGTCTCTTCAGAGTTTGCATGGCGTTTCACTTTCCTTCTCATGATGTCTTCGACGAAACCATTGGAGAAGCCGTTGTTGACTAGGACCTGCCTTACCCTACAGAGTTCTTCATCGACTTGCTTCCATTCTGAGCTGTGGCTAAAAGCACGGTCGACATATACGTTAACAACACTCCTCTTGTACCTGTCTGGGTACGCTGTTGGCATTTAGGCACATTCCTATGTTCGTTTCCTTAGTGTAGACTGCAGTGTGGAAACCTCCGCTCTTTTCCATGACTGTTACATCTAGGAAGGGCAGCTTCCCATCCTTTTCCATCTCGTAAGTGAAACGCAGCACGGAACTCTGCTCAAATGCCTCCTTCAGCTCCTGCAAATGTCTGACATCAGGTACCTGTGTAAAAATGTCGTCAACATACCTGCAGTATATGGCCGGTTTCAAGTTCATGTCGACTAAGACTTTTTGCTCGATGGTACCCATGTAGAAGTTTGCAAACAGGACACCTAGGGGAAAACCCATGGCGACCCCATCTACTTGCTTATACATGTGCCCATCCGGGCTCAAGAAGGGTGCCTCTTTAGTACAAGCTTGGAGTAGTTTCCTCAGAATATTCTCTGGTATGTCAAGAGGAGTACAGGCTGGATCACGATACACTCTGTCGGCTATCATTCCGATTGTCTCGTCCACAGGTACGTTGGTAAACAGCGATTCTACATCCAACGAGGCTCTTATCCCTGTGGCCCGTGTGCCCCGCAGTAAGTCAACAAATTCCTTTGGAGACTTCAGGCTGAAGGCGCAAGGAACATAAGGAGTCAGCAGGCCGTTGAGTCGCTTCGCCAGTCTGTACGTGGGTGTGGGTATCTGGCTAATGATTGGCCGAAGTGGGTTTCCAGGTTTGTGCGTCTTGACATTTCCATACGCATATCCAGGTTTATATTCCCCAATGATCTTTGGCAGGTGGAGTCCGGATTTCTTGGCGTTCCCAGTTTCGATCAGTTTGTTGACCTTTGCATTTAATTCGGCTGTAGTGTCCTTCGTTACCCTTTGGAACTTAGTTTGGTCAGAGAGTATGATGTTCATTTTCGCCAGATATTCGTCTTTTTTAAGAATGACATATATTGGCGACTTGTCACCTCTCCTGACAACTATCTCCTTGTTCTCACGAAGGCTTTTAGCTGCCGCTTTAAGCTCGGGGGACAGTATGGTGCTTCTGTAGTTGCCTCGATTCTTTCCTCCTTCTGCAATAAGTTCTGCTTGTAAGGTATCTTTGGTAGTGACCTTCTTTTGTGTCTCGAGGTCGAATATGTCGTCCAACAGAATTTCCAACTCTACTTTCCGGGCCATCTCACTCGGTCTGGACATAACATGACAGTTTATGCCCAGATTTAGGAGAGTGACTTGGTCCTCAGTGAGGTTAATTCCTGCAAGGTTCAGGAAGCCATCTCTTGGTCGTGGAATTGCCATAGGTCCTCCATATAATGTTGGAGGACCAGCATTAGTCGACGAAGAACTCTGTAGGGTAAGGCAGGTCCTAGTCAATAACGGCTTCTCCAATGGTTTCGTCGAAGACATCATAAGAAGGAAAGTGAAAAGCCATGCAACCTCTGAAGAGACAACTAACACAACACCTATACCCCCTATTAGACTATTTTACAGGAACTTCTTTTCCACAGCTCATAAAACGGAGGAAAGGGTCCTGAAAGATATTGTTAATAGAAACGTTATCCCTACAGACAAAAAACAGAGGTTACAACTGACGATTTACTATAAAACCAGAAAAACGGCCAGCCTACTCATGAGAAACTCTCCAGACACAAAACAGAACGCTTTAAAAGAGACTAACGTCGTCTATGCCTTCAAATGCCCACTTGGGGACTGTAAGCTCCAAAAAACCCAGTATATAGGCAAGACAACAACATCTCTTTCTAGGCGTTTAACGATGCATAAGCAACAGGGCTCCATTAAGGAACATATAATCTCTTCCCACAACCAAACCATCGCCAGAGAAATCCTAGTAAACAACACAGAAATCATCGATAGATACAGCGATAGCAGGCGGCTTGACGTTTGCGAGGCACTACACATCAAGAAGTCAACACCAGCAATCAACAGCCAATTATTGCACAACTATATTCTACCCACCTCAAGACTCCGCACCAATATAGAAGCATCAAGAAATATGGACCAATAGGCTTTCTACAAACACTTCTATTCAATATCCATTGTTTCGTGTTCTGTCTTGTGTTGATGAAATTAATACCCTATTAATACTCTTGTTCTGTCTTGTGTTGATGAAATTAATACCCTATTAATACCACATTTTGTTCTGTCTTGTGTTAATGCCACATCACCCCTTCCACCTCACTCAAATGTAGATATAAAATCGGAGATACGTAAGTTCTATTCAGTTGTGTATTTGTGAACTAAAGTCTTTGAAAATGTAATAAGTTTTACGAAACGCGCCCGTGTCGCGTCAGACTAGAAATAAAAATGAATTTTGGAGAATTGATTTTTGATTTACCTCCAACAGTGAAGGGTAATGTACGAAAGATTGAGAAAATTCGTGTTAGAATTATTAATCTTACTTTTTCGGTCATATTTAATAATATATATATATATATATATATATATATATATATATATATATATATATATATATATATATATATATATATATATATATATAAACATATGAAAAGAGGTAACTGCAGAAGGCTTATTGGCCCATTCGAGGCAGCTCCTATCTACATACAAAGATTAATCCAGTGTAATTGGCCTGTTATGTTGGACATTGTCTTCTGTGTTGGCATCGTTATGTTCTGGTCTTGTCCTCACTCTCATGGTGGGTAGAGTAAATAGTTCCGTGATTTGGGTGTTCATGGTAGGTTGTTCTATTCTTATGTGAATTGCTTCAAGAATTTGTAATCTTCTTGCATCTAAGGTTTTGTCTATTATACAGGTATTTTTGTTCAACATTTCTCTTGTTAGAGTGATATCATGGGCTTGTCTCATGTGATTCCTAGGGGCACCGGATTGAAGATGGCATGTCAAACGCCTCGTCAGCTTGGTCGACGTCATACCTATGTACTTAGATTAAAGGTTACATCCTTCGTGGGGGCAAGTGTACCTGTATAAAACGCTTGACTGCTGTAGAGGGTTCTCCGTCGGCTTCGGGCTGTTTTTGATAAGGAGTTCGGAAGTCTTCTTGGTTTTGTAGAATATTATCAGGTTTATGTTTTGGCTAGGAGTAGTGCTTTTTACTCCTTTACGGATTATTTCTTTCATTATTCTTTCCTCTTTTATATGTTCACTGTGCATGGTTGATTTGTAATATAATTTTATTGGAGGTATTGTGGTTTCTGTTCTTGGTTCTGGATTATACCAACGGTCCAAGTGTCTTCTTATAGCAGCGTTTATTTCCGCGTTGCTATATCCGTTGTTCACCAATACATGAGTTACTCTTTCAAACTCTCTACTCACTTTGCTCCATTCAGAGCAGTGGGTAAGCGCTCGACGAATATAAGCATTCAATGCTTATATTCAATGAATATAAGCATATATATTCAATATATATTATTTTATATTATATCATATATATATTACGATTATTTAAATAATTTAATTTAGTGGGTAAGAATTTATTTTAATTACTTACATAACTTAATAGTATATTTATTTAAATTAAACTAACCTAAATTTAATATTAGTAAGGAATTTGCTGACCTAATCTTTATAAAATAGATATGAAAGTTATTTGGAAAGACATAACATAAAGTTCATAACAGAGGTGCGGATTCCGTGCTGGTGCTGCATGCTCTGGTACAGATCTAATGTAGGAAGAGCAAAGTGTCTTGAAAGAAACAGTTTAAATTTGTAAATACCATTCATATCTGCCAGCTTCCCATATGACTCCGATGTTATCCTGCTTCCGAGTAATTCTGGTGTTAATGCTGATGGTGTGTTCACCCCTGATAGGGGACTGACAGCTGAGTGGACAGCGCTCGGCATTCGTAGTCCTAAGGTTCTGGGTTTGATCCCCGGTGGAGGCGGAAACAAATAGGCAGAGTTTCTTTAGGCCTGTTGTTCACTTAGCAGTAAATAGGTACCTGGGAGTTAGACAGCTGCTTCCTGGGGATGTGTAACAAAAAAGGAGGCCTGGTCGAGGACCGGGCCGCGGGGACACTAAGCCCGGAAATCATCTCAAGATAACCATCTCTCAAGATAACCCCGAGTCTGTCAGTGTTTCTGAGTCTTATAATTACCTTACACTTGTTTTGTTTAACTCTTATAGCCACCTGTGTGCTCACTCCTGGTGAATGCCAAGGTCTTCCTGCAGCACCTGGCTCCCCATAGTGGTTACTTAATGTTCTCTCTGCATATATTGTCATGTATGAGGAAGTTAACCCAAGTAGGTCAATTACATAGATTTGGGGCAGCAATCTTGGCTCACCTCTACAGTCTGACCCTGAGGGCCACTTGGCTCACCTCTACAGTCTGAACCTGAGGGCCACTTGGCTCACCTCTACAGTCTGAACCTGAGGGCCCGCTTGGCTCACCTCTACAGTCTGAACCTGAGGGCCCGCTTGGCTCACCTCTACAGTCTGACCCTGAGGGCCCGCTTGGCTCACCTCTACAGTCTGACCCTGAGGGCCCGCTTGGCTCACCTCTACAGTCTGAACCTGAGGGCCCGCTTGGCTCACCTCTACAGTCTGACCCTGAGGGCCCGCTTGGCTCACCTCTACAGTCTGACCCTGAGGGCCCGCTTGGCTCACCTCTACAGTCTGAACCTGAGGGCCCGCTTGGCTCACCTCTACAGTCTGACCCTGAGGGCCCGCTTGGCTCACCTCTACAGTCTGACCCTGAGGGCCCGCTTGGCTCATTTCTACAGTCTGACCCTGAGGGCCCGCTTGGCTCACCTCTACAGTCTGACCCTGAGAACCCGCTTGGCTTACCTCTACAGTCTGACCCTGAGGGCCCGCTTGGCTCACCTCTACAGTCTGACCCTGAGGGCCCGCTTGGCTCACCTCTACAGTCTGACCCTGAGGGCCCGCTTGGCTCACCTCTACAGTCTGACCCTGAGGGCCCGCTTGGCTCACCTCTACAGTCTGACCCTGAGGGCCCGCTTGGCTCACCTCTACAGTCTGACCCTGAGGGCCCGCTTGGCTCACCTCTATAGTCTGACCCTGAGGGCCCGCTTGGCTCACCTCTACAGTCTGACCCTGAGGGCCCGCTTGGCTCACCTCTACAGTCTGACCCTGAGGGCCCGCTTGGCTCACCTCTACAGTCTGACCCTGAGGGCCCGCTTGGCTCACCTCTACAGTCTGACCCTGAGGGCCCGCTTGGCTCACCTCTACAGTCTGACCCTGAGGGCCCGCTTGGCTCACCTCTACAGTCTGACCCTGAGGGCCCGCTTGGCTCACCTCTACAGTCTGACCCTGAGGGCCCACTTGGCTCACCTCTACAGTCTGACCCTGAGGGCCCGCTTGGCTCACCTCTACAGTCTGACCCTGAGGGCCCGCTTGGCTCACCTCTACAGTCTGACCCTGAGGGCCCGCTTGGCTCACCTCTACAGTCTGACCCTGAGGGCCCGCTTGGCTCACCTCTACAGTCTGACCCTGAGGGCCCGCTTGGCTCACCTCTACAGTCTGACCCTGAGGGCCCACTTGGCTCACCTCTACAGTCTGACCCTGAGGGCCCGCTTGGCTCACCTCTACAGTCTGACCCTGAGGGCCCGCTTGGCTCACCTCTACAGTCTGACCCTGAGGGCCCGCTTGGCTCACCTCTACAGTCTGACCCTGAGGCCCCGCTTGGCTCACCTCTACAGTCTGACCCTGAGGGCCCGCTTGGCCCATGTTACGACCCTGAGTTCTTCAGTGGAAACCAGAGGTCAAAATTGAGTTATTAAACTTTCCTATAGTATAGTTGAACGCATCACGAGCTGAAATTGTTTGTATCTTCCCTGCCAGACGTAAGACTATTCTTGTTTCTCAAAGAGCATTTAAAGTCTGAGCTGGGGTTGATTATTAAATAACAACATAGGCACCAACTATGTTTATTAATACTTTAATCATTTATAAAGTAACAATACGTTGCATGGGGGAAGATTTTTAATGTGCTTAGCTGCACGATCAATTAGGCTCCTTCCGGCACCACCACATGCGGGAGGCCTAAGCTGGTCGCTGGGAGCGTTCTTCTTCTGGCTGGCGTTCGTGGGCACGAGACCTACTCTGTGGCTGCACCCCTACTCTCCTCCCTTCTCCTCTTACTTATTTCCTTTACCTTAAGTTCCTGTACCCTGATCGCCAGAAATGCACACATAAGTACTTACTCATTCACGCTGCCGGCTACACACCATTCCCATACATCAGGCACCCCGCTTCCGGTGGCTGGCTCGCTCAGGGCAGCGGTAGGCGGCGGTAGTACCTTACGTGGTATTTTTTCGTACAATTGGCACACACTCGAACCCCTCCCACTCAACACGGCTGAGTTCGCACCCTCGACCCACCGGTGAAGTGGAGCGTTCGTACCCAGGTGACGCGCACAACGATAGCGTCTCACACAAACATGGGAAATCTGCCTTAACACTGACACGAATTTCCCCGTTCCCATCGACTGCTACAGAGCACTAGCAAGTCTAATCATCACTGGTATGGGATCTACGAGTCCGTTACTGCTCGTATGCACATTACCCCACGATCCCAGATCACTGTACCTCTACCCACTGTACACAATGGCTTTCTCCCCTCCAAGCGACGACTTCGGCCGGATTCTGTGACGACCGCTGTCGTAGGTGAAGCAGGAAGTGAAGCAGTTGGGTAGTCCAGCCACCACGGCGCCCTATACTTCAATTTGGCCGAATTGAGTACAGGAAGCGTCTTGACAAGGTGGCAGCTGGGTTCAGAATAATGCTTACACCGGCGATCCCCGCGTCCTCGAAATAACCAATGAGAGGAAGGCATACAGCGGCCTACCCCTCTCATCCAATCAGCGACGGTGTAGCATAGCCCCAAGGGCAACTCCAAGATGGCCGACCAACATGGCGGCTCAAGATGTTTACTAAGATGGCGGCTGTTTCCATGACAACGACTCAAGTGGCTAGCGAACGCGGGAGGCCCGCAGCTCACCCATGCCTGCAGCCTAGCTGTTCCTGTGCAAAGTTGAGTAAAGTTGAACAAAGTTGTTCCTCATGCCATACAAGGAGATGATGCTATCAGCTTTAGCACTGTCCACAGACGTGTTACTCCGGCCAGGGTAACATTTCTGGACTGCTGATGACTGGGGCTCTCACATAAGCCCAAATACTAGATGTTTCGGTTGCTGGTTACCCTCCGTCACTATGTGATGGAGTGCGAAAGGTTACCCTCCGTCACTATGTGATGGAGTGCGAAAGGTTACCCTCCGTCACTATGTGATGGAGTGCGAAAAGGTTACCCTCCGTCACTATGTGATGGAGTGCGAAAAGATACGTGAATTTAGAGACAATTCTATAACCAATGTTCCAGCGATGTGTCAATATTTCATTCAAAATGATCTGCTACCAGAAATTTTAGCCAAATATCCCCAGTTTGCTAACTGTAGGTAGTAACTAAGTGATTGTAACCTATCCACCGCTGCCCACTGGATGGGGGGCGGTGTACAGGACAAACATATCAATTTTGACACTAGCTCTCCACATATGTCAGTTGCTTAATTTAGAACCTGTACTTGAGGTCGATCTCGAACCCATTGTTGATGTGATGACTTATATTGAATTTTGTAACTAGCTCATCAAGATTGTAACTTGCTTAGCTAAATGAATTGTGGGGTTCAGTCCCTGAGCCCATTATGTGCCTCTGTAACCCTTTCCACTACCGCCCACAAGATGGGTATGGGGTGCATAATAAATGAACTAAACTAAACTGGTTACCAAACTTAAGTCCGCCCACTTAACAAGTGCACTTAACAAGTGTACTGGCTACCACAGGCATAAGAGCACTATTGTAAGTGAGCTGGTGAACATCTCCTCACATAACCTCCTACCAGAAGATAAAATTTCCCGGAGGAAAATTTCATCTAAATCACCAGCCACTTACACTTGTGCTCTTAAGTGCACGGCGGCTGGGTGGTGGTGATTCATCCGTTTTCTGTTGACGTCGGTGGCTGGCGGGACAAGATTTGATGTCACTGGCTCGTCCAGGGTGGTACTTCCTGACCGTAGTGCGGTCGTGCTCAGGTTCTGGGTCCAGGTTAAGCTGGCTCAACGCCTCGCAGCTTCCCTTCCTCAGTCCCTTCACACTCTCGCCCCACAGGTCTGTGTCATACTGGACACAATGGGTAGCACACTGGAATGGACTTACCAATGAAGTACAGACTCAACACCTTCCCTACCCTACCGACACAATTCCGACAGTTAGCAGACTGTCATGACTTCCAGGTGACAGGGTCTTTCTTCCTGTCTGTCTGTCACTCTCAGACCGGGTTGCTCTACCGACTGAGTTGACTGGGCTGAGGCCTCTTCAGCAGCTGTCAAACCTCGCCCCTCACTGAGCACTGGGTCATTGACCTGCTCGTTCTTCAATCTCTCAGCGACCGTTCGTTTGTCTGAGCGATCTTCCCACAGCCTGAAAGATTGGTCCAGAATATCCACTTCACTTGTTGGAACCACAGCTACCTTAGCCTCACCACTGGTAACATCAAGCAGACGTTTACTCTCCTGTGTGGTGTTAACCCTCGCGGGTCTGGCTGGTTGACAGGTCGTGACGGGATCATCTGATCCAGGCCACACCCGTCTCACCTCCGTTTTCTGTGAAATGAAAGAAGGAAAATTGCTCTTTTTTCCTTTTACCTCATGCACCTGATCTTTCGCCGGACAAGAGGCGACCATGACTTCCTCAGTTGGCGGCCGTGTGACATCGCCGTCAGCTGGTGAGACCCATCTGAGTCCCTCTGAGTCAGTTCTCGTTTTCTGTGCAATAGGGAGAGGAGGACGGCTCCGGTTTCCTTTCACCTGCTGCTTCTCTTCTTCTGTCTGGGCGGCGGTGATCTCTGCTCGACCGGCCGGCTGACGCTTGGTGTCAACGCCAGCGGGTTTAACCTTCCTCTCACCTGTTCCTGTTTCCTCTGGGTCATTTCCACAGGACAGACCCACCTGGTTCTCTATACCAGGAGTATTACCTATCAAAAGTCCATACACTGCCTTTCTACTTAGTGCAACTTTGATCTTACCTTTGATATATGGGGTGTCTACCAACACGGACACTTCTTCCATGTCCTTACCAGTGCCATCTGGGAACTGGACATGAAGGGTTCGGCCTGTTCTACTCTCAGGCTCAACCAAACTGCTCCTGACCATGTTAACTGTAGCACCCCGGTCTCGAAAGACACTCGTCCATTGCCCATGAACTCTTCCTCTAGTTAACTCGAGTGTGTGTCTTAGGGCATCACCTCCCACGGTACTCATGCCTGTAACTTGCACCTTGGTCACCTTCTTAGTCTTAAGCCTAGTGCTGCTCGGGCACTTAGCTGCTCGGTGACCTGCCATGTTGCATGTGAAACACCTGGGTCCCTTAACCTTGGGTTTCTGTTGGTGTCCCTTAGACTTACTTTCTTTAGGTTTGGCTCCCTTACTTGGAGCTTGAGTAAACCTTTCAACCTTCGTCACACATCGATCTAGGTATGCATCCCTAGGATCGATCTTCTCCTCTCTTGGCAATAGAGGAGGTATCTCTACTTCCAGCACCGGTACCTCTGAGCTTGGCGCGGCAGGAGGGGTTTGACTCCCCGTCCTTGCCTGGGATTGCACTCCTGCAATTTCCAATCTAGTCAATCTCTCGTGGTGGGCATTCCACATGATGGCCTCGAACTTGGCCTTATTAACTCCTTGCAGTTTAAAACCATCAGCTTGAGCTGCTAGGTACTGTAAAGTCATTTCCTCCTGGGGTTGTTCAGTCCCCCTCTTGAGAGGTTGTTCTGGTATCTGATTGACTACTTCTAACAAAACGTTTCTGTGGCCCAATGAATCAGTCCTTAGCCTAGGCTGGGGTCGCGACTCCCCTTCCTTCTCCTGGGGTGGACTCAATCCCACACCCCCTGACATACCGACTATACCACGGTCGGCTAGGGAAACTCCCTTGTCCCCTAGATCACTTCTGTTTGCTCTTTCTAGACGCAGACGCCGTACATAGGCCTTATGGTCCTCAACATACTGCCGACATTCCTCATCTGTGCGAATGTTTCTATCCTTTGGCAGCACGCCATACCTAGTCACATACAGATCTATGTACTTATCCCATTAATAATCATCCATTCTGTGTGTGAGGTGTGTGTGTACCTAATCTTGCTAACCGACAACAAACACACCCACAGCAATATTGTTCTGATATGTTCTGCACACCTTTCTTCATAGGTTTCTCAACTTGATGAGTCTTACTTTTCTGATTATGAATCAAAAGTCTACGGCCCCACGTTGGGCGCCATGATGTGAGAGTTTTTGTGTTGTAACTTGTGAGAAGTTTGGAATAAAATGTAATTGGTATAAGGAATTGAGCTCGGAAAATTTCTAAGAATTTTCTTTATTCTTTAACCTTTATTCCTGTCGTGATATTCAATTAGGTCGCCTGAGGAAGGACTTGCTTAGCTAACACACCAGTGTAGTAAGCAGCTCATTCCTCACTTTGGGACCATGTATGAACAATTGACTAGGCGCGAGCAAACGCCGAGACCCCAATGGAAATTGAAATCCCCTCCACTAGGCCGACGACCTTCGCCATTCGCCAAAGCGAATCTAACGAGTAGGTCAAGTAGGTGGTGCCGTATATTTGGTCCAAAGCTCAGAATTAGTCACAATTTTATTAGTCGAGTGTGAAGAACATTTGCATAACAATAATAATGTGTGGGGGTGTAACGAAAAGACAGTGTTAACCATAACAACTTAGTTTATTCAATAAAGTACTAACTAGAACAACAAAACAAAAAGAAATGTCAATGATGTTACTCGAAATCCTTCCTGTGACACTATCAATGACAGCTAGACACCAGCCCCTCGGACTGCATAATGAACTAACTCGAACATAAGCGTGACCACAGAGGAATCAAGAAGCAAGCAAGAACTAACAGATCTATAATCACAATTACAACAAATGACACAGTAGGTTCTGAAACACGTCTCCAGTAACCTCCTAACTGTTCTACGCCTTAGTGCAGTCTACACCTGCAATAGCGGTTGCAATGCAATCAAATCAGTAGTCTTTCAATGACATCAATAACTAATGGGTTCACTGGCAACTCCAGCACCCTTCCTCAAATTAATCCTTACGTTAACACTCCGTCCCACGGACGATCAACAATCAATAACAATAGCATTTACGTTAATAACAAGGTAACATTTACGTTAAATTAATAACTCTAACAACTGTCACTAGTAACGCAGAAATTACACAACACTCTACCCGTCGAGCATTCAGTGAGAAAATCTCATTAATCCCTGTACTACCAGACAGCTGATTAATCTCTTTACTAGTTACGTTAATTTACGTTAATCGGTTACTAATCACTCAGCGATGGTAAACTCTGGTTTACAATGTCCAAAGTGCTAAGAGAACGGTAATCACTCGTGATTACCTTTAGAGTAATTAATTACTATCCTCAAGATCAATAATTAATCAATTAAAATACGCAACCTTTCACACTGGCTCAGCAATTTACATTAAGGTATGAATTCCGTCTAAGCCTTCCATACTCAGACCAATTCAGGTGGCTAATAACAGTAATTAGCACCACGTTTACGTTATTCTAAAATGACGTTACTCTTCCCACGAGTCAATCAAGTGCCGGTACCTCCGGGCAGATAAATAACGACGTTACGTTAATGGAACAATATAGCCTTCGTGTGAGTTGATCAAACAAGGATCGAGGTTAATTACTTTGGCTTCCTGAAACACGTCAATTACCCGGCCCACTGACCGTTAATTACGACAGACAATACTCTAATTCTTATCTGGCTGATGGCTAGGCTCCTCGAGACTACCGTAGCTGCTTGCAGGAAAGTAAATTAACCCAAACGTATTCTACGTTACTCAAATTGTCAAAGAACAAATTCTCTTAAAGCAATGGGTGTTCCCTTGGTTACGTTATATTAATTGCCTCGCAATCACCTCACTGAATACTGGACTTCGATGTCCTACCAGATAACAGGAGAATATATGTGTACCCCAGTACTCGTCTACAGCCGAGTTCACCCACGACAATGACAAATCACACTAACAAATCACAGTGATTTACGTTACAATCCGGTTGCAATGACAATACTGCAGAATTTAGTAAAATAACATACAGAACATGAACCCTCTAGAACACTGCCCCACAATAACTTTACTGAACTGCAATCACATACGGTGATGCTCAACACTAGCAACAATCACCATCAAATAACAACCCCTCTGCAATAACACACACGGCAAGTACTCTAATTTACAAGTATTAGAATACTGCACAACACTTACTTACTTACTTGCTGTTGCAAATGACCCCAGTGCTCTCAATAACCCCTAGAACATAGGACAATATATTTCAATCACCACACAGTAAATGACACAATAACACTGGGCACCGTGACACTATGATTATATATATATATATATATAATTACTGCTGACACATGTAGCCTACAGCTATCAAACGTTATTGGGAACACTAAGGAGATCTCGCACTCCTTAAATCACATGGGTGAGTGATTTATCGATCACGCATGTCGATAAATACTCTCGAGAGTTACCTTACTCGACAGATCGCTGGTGGTCTCTCCAGACAGCCTCGTCACTCACCAAATTCTACCAAAATTACGTTAATACATATATATATAAATATAAATCACACTTGTCACAGCCCTGGGAACAATACAAGAAATTAAAACCACACTGTGGTACACTCCACAATAATCATTGCCAGGAATCACTGGCGTTACACATAACACTGAGCTCAGTGTTTGAATTCCACACCTGCAAGACCACACATGGAAATGATATCACTCCGTCCCACGGACGATCAAAAATTATTACCACAATGGAATAATATAATTATTACATGGACATCCTCTCAGTCCTTGGCTAATCTATGTATACTCTGTTCCCGTGTGTACCCACACACACACACACTGTACGTCTGTGTACACCAGACGTAAGTCCCTCTGGACTGACAAGATGACAACAAGGATGATTATCTCCTCGCCCACACTTCACTCCACCTCCACAGGTGCTGCGTGACAATGTGATGGAACACTTGACCTCGAATTCAAGCTTTTAGAGACTAACTGATCACCAGAAATACACACATAAGTACTTACTCATTCACACTGCCGACTACACACCATTCCCATACATCAGGCACCCCGCTTCCGGTGGCTGGCTCGCTCAGGGCAGCGGTAGGCGGCGGTAGTACCTTACATGGTATTTTTTCGTACAATTGGCACGCACTCGAACCCCTCCCACTCAACACGGCTGAGTTCGCACCCTCGACCCACCGGTGAAGTGAAGCGTTCGTACCCAGGTGACGCGCACAACGATAGCGTCTCACACAAACATGGGAAATCTGCCTTAACACTGACACGAATTTCCCCGTTCCCATCGACTGCTACAGAGCACTAGCAAGTCTAATCATCACTGGTATGGGATCTACGAGTCCGTTACTGCTCGTATGCACATTACCCCACGATCCCAGATCACTGTACCTCTACCCACTGTACACAATGTCTTTCTCCCCTCCAAGCGACGACTTCGGCCGGATTCTGTGACGACCGCTGTCGTAGGTGAAGCAGGAAGTGAAGCAGTTGGGTAGTCCAGCCACCATGGCGCCCTATACTTCAATTTGGCCAAACTGAGTACAGGAAGCGTCTTGACAAGGTGGCAGCTGGGTTCAGAATGATGCTTACACCGGCGATCCCCGCGTCCTCCTCAAAATAACCAATGAGAGGAAGGCATACAGCGGCCTACCCCTCTCATCCAATCAGCGACGGTGTAGCATAGCCCCTAGGGCAACTCCAAGATGGCAGACCAACATGGCGGCTCAAGATGTTTACTAAGATGGCGGCTGTTTCCATGACAACGACTCAAGTGGCTAGCGAGCGCGGGAGGCCCACAGCTCACCCACGCCTGCGGCCTAGCTGTTCCCGCGCAAAGTTGAGTCTCGCCTCATGCCATACAAGGAGATGATGCTATCAGCTCTAGCACTGTCCACAGACGTGTTACTCCGGCCAGGGTAACATTTCTGGACTGCTGAGGACTGGGGCTCTCACATGAGCCCAAACACTAGATGTTTCGGTCGCTGGTTACCAAACTTAAGTCCGCCCACTTAACAAGTGCACTTAACAAGTGTACTGGCTACCACAGGCATAAGAGCACTATTGTAAGTGAGCTGGTGAGCCATCTCCTCACACTAAGGACAGCAAATTCATTTGCCGTGTTGGAGGACGAGTGCTGTGGTGAGCCTGCAGTTCAATCGGAATGGAAACCAGCGAGGAGCGGCGGAGTGCAGGCCCCTCAGGCTGCTCGGAAAGTTAAGGAGGTACCAAAGCGAATTTTGGTTGTGGGAGATTCCCAGGTGAGGTATTTAGACAGAACGTTTTATGCCAGAGATACAGGAAACAGGTTAAGGGTTTGCTATCCGGGAGCTGGTATTGGTGATATTGTTGGAAACATGAATGATATTATGACGGGAAATGGGAACAAACCCATTATTTGTATTAGTGCAGGGGGTAATGATGTTGGACGAGTTAGGAGTGAGGAACTAATACAGAGGACAGCCATTGAATTAGTTGGGAGCAAGGATGGAATCCCGATCATATGTGACATTCTTCCAAGAAAGGGAGTGGGAAATGAATGGATGTCGAGGGCACTTGGTGTCAATTGCAGGCTGGTAACATTTCCTGATTGCAAATCAAATGCAATATCTTTCATAGACAACTGGGAACACTTCTATGGAAGAAATGAAATGTATGCTCGTGATGGGGTGCATCTATCCAGGGCTGGGGTTGTTGCTGTTGCGAACTCGTTGGAATCAGTGATTAGAGGTGTTTGTTTGGGTTTAAACTGTTAGTAGATAGTGGTATGGGAATTGATTTGGAGGAAGGAGGTAATAAAAATATGTGTTCGTGGGAAAAAAGAATTGGCAAAATGATCAGGGAAAGAAAAGGGCCTCAAAATAACAATTCACTTAGGGTATATTACACTAACAGTAGAAGTCTAAGAAATAAAATTAACGAATTAAATGCTCTTGTCTGCACAGAAAAAATAGATATTATTGCACTTACCGAAACGTGGATGAATGTAGAAAATAGAGAACTATTAGCTGAATATCAAAAACGGATTTAAACTATTTCACACAGAGAGATATATTAGACGAGAAAGGGGAGAAGCCATATATGTTAGGGACAATTTGAAATGTAGTCTCAAACAGGGAATCAAAACTGAGCCACACACAGAAACTGTTTGGATAGAATTAAACGAAAAAGCAAATAATATTATAATAGGAGTTATATATAGGCCACCAAATTTAGACAGAATGGAAGCAAAGCATCTATGGGATGAAATATCTAGAGCATCTAGATCTAACAGTATTTATGTCATGGGTGACTTTAATTTTAGTGGAATAAACTGGGTGAACAAAACAGGGAATAGTGAAGCAGAAGATTTTCTAGAATTAATTGACGATTGCTTTCTTACGCAACACATTAAGGAACCAACGCCGAAAATAATATTTTAGATTTAGTGTTAACTAACAGGGAAACACAAATTAATGACATCGAAATAGGGAGTGAGCTAGGGAACAGTGATCACAAAGTAATCAGATTTAGCATAGAATGGAATAGACCTGTAGGAGAAAATTCTGTTAAAGTGCCAGATTTTCGAAATGCTGATTTTAATAGCCTAAGAAATTTTTTGGGTCAAATAGATTGGAAAGTCTTGGGTATGGGGTGTGGGCCGGTCTTGGAGCGAGACATGAACCCAGCGATAGGTGACGTAAAAGGGGATTTCGATGTGGATTTTATATATAACATATTTAAGAATATTCTAAACAAAGCACAGGAACGTAGTATACCATACAAATTGAATAGATCGAATACTAATGACCCAAAGTGGATAACAAATAATTTAAAGAACCTTATAGGTAAAAAGAGAGCTTGGTACAAAAGGATTAAGAATGGTGAAGCCAGTTTAGAACAGGAATTCATACAACTGGTTAGAAATGTTAAAAAAGAGATTAGGAAAGCAAAAAGAAACTATAAAGTTCACATAGCAGAGCAAGCAAAGTCAAATCCTAAAGGTTTTTTTCAGTTATATCGAACTAAGACTAGAGAAATATAGGTCCATTAAAATCTGAGACAGGTCAAATAACGGATAATGACAAGGAGATGAGTAGTATTTTTAACAAATATTTTATATCTGTATTTACTAAAGAAGAACTTAACAATATGCCTTCAGCCGAACAAGTCTATGTGGGTGGGGATGAGGACAGGTTGACTAGTTTAGCAGTTACCAGGGAGGATGTAATTAAACAATTAGAAAAACTAAAACCAAACAAATCCCCAGGGCCGGATGAAGTGTTTGCCAGGGTGCTTAAAGAATGCAAAGAGGAGCTTTCCGAGTTACTGTCTACCATATTTAATAAATCAATAGGGTCAGGCAGAGTGCCAGAGTCATGGAAGGTAGCTAATGTGGTACCAATTTTTAAGAAAGGAGATAGATCACTTGCGTCAAACTATCGGCCAATTAGCCTAACGTCTATTGTGGGAAAGTTACTTGAATCAATAATTGCAAATACAATTCGTCTCCATCTTGAAAAACATAAATTAATAAATGAGTCGCAACATGGTTTTACAAATGGCCGTTCATGTTTAACAAATTTGCTAACTTTTTATTCTGGCATAGTTGAGGCAGTTGATAGTGGTAAGGATTGTGATGTTGTGTACCTTGACTTTAGCAAAGCTTTTGATACAGTGCCACATGAAAGACTAATTAAAAAAATAGAAACTCATGGTATTGGGGGTGCTATATGATACGAAAATCGGTAGGGAAATTAATTCGGAGGAGGACTCACTATCACTTCAATTTGATATAGATAGGGTTTTGAAATGGTCAAAGGATTGGCAGATGCAGTTTAATGCTGATAAATGTAAAGTTCTGAGGTTAGGTAATGATGATAGGGTTACAAGATACGAGCTAGATGGTGTTGAGATTGTGAAGTCGGATTGCGAAAGGGATCTGGGAGTTATGATTAGTAAGAATTTAAAACAAAAGGATCAATGCATGAATGTTCGTAATAAGGCGAATAGGACACTGGGATTTATTAATCGCAGCATTAGTAACAAGACACCTGGTGTGGTTCTTAAGCTATATCTTTCTCTGGTTAGGCCCCATTTAGATTATGCAGTTCAGTTTTGGTCGCCGTATTATAGAATGGATATAAATTCACTTGAACGTGTCCAACGTAGGATGACTAAGTTAATTCCCCAAATTAGAAATCTTTCATATGAAGAAAGATTAACAAAGCTTAAGTTGCATTCACTGGAAAGGCAAAGAGTTAGGGGTGACATGATAGAGGTTTACAAGTGGATGAATGGACATAACATGGGGGATATTAATAGGATATTAAAAATATCAACACAAGACAGAACACGAAACAATGGGTATAAATTGGATAAGTTTAGATTTAGGACAGACTTGGGTAAATACTGGTTCAGTAACAGGGTTGTTGATTTGTGGAACCAATTGCCGCGTAACGTGGTGGATGTGGGGTCCCTCGATTGTTTCAAGCGCGGGTTGGACAAGTATATGAGTGGGATTGGGTGGTTATAGATAGGAGCTGCCTCGTATGGGCCAATAGGCCTTCTGCAGTTACCTTTGTTCTTATGTTCACGTCTAGCTCTAAAACCGGCCCACACCCCATACCCAAGACTTTCCAATTTATTTATTGTTTCTGCTGTATTATGCCTACAAATTTTTTTTTTGTCAACTACCATTCAAGCTGTCATTGCAATCAATCTTAGCTACCTATGTGCTTTAATATACTGTACCTACAATTTTCTCTCATCTTTTTTTCATTTCATGCAATCTGTTATCATTTTTTGTCTATAATTTTGCAAGTATTTACCTCCTTAAAATTTTCTTAGATTAAGGACCTGCCCGAAACGCTGCGCGTGCTAGTGGCTTTACAAGACTGTAATTACCACATTTGTATCCTCACATTCCTTATGTACATTCTTGTATATGCATAAATAAATAAATAAAAAATAAATAAATAAAATAAATTTGACCCAATAAATTTCTTGAATGTCTTAAATATTGAAATTAACTTTTCGAAAATCAGGTACTTTAACAGAATTTTCTCCTACAGATCTATTCCATTCTTTGCTAAATCTGATTTCTTTATGATCACTGTTCCCTAGCTTCTTCCCTATTTCGATGTCATTAATTTGTGTTTCCCTGTTAGATAACACTAACTCTAAATATTATTTTCCCGCGTTGGTTCCTTAATGTGTTGCGTAAGAAAGCAATCGTCAATTAATTCTAGAAAATCTTCTACTTCATTATTCCCTGTTTTGTTCAACCAGTTTATTCCACTAAAATTAAAGTCACCCATGACATAAATACTGTTAGATCTAGATGTTCTAGATATTTCATCCCATAGATGCTTTGCTTCCATTCTGTCTAAATTTGGTGGCCTATATATAACTCCTATTATAATATTATTTGCTTTTTCGTTTAATTCTATCCAAATAGTTTCTGTGTGTGGCTCAGACTTGATTCCCTCTTTGAGACTACATTTCAAATTGTCCCTAACGTATATGGCTACTTCCCAACCTCGTCTAATCTACCTATCTGTGTGAAATAGTTTAAATCCATTTATTTTATATTCAGCTAATAGTTCTCTATTTTCTACATTCTTTCGCGTTTCGGTAAGCGCGATAATATCTATTTTTTCTGTGCAGACAAGAGTATTTAAATCGTTTATTTTTCTGATAACGGAGGAATGAGACACCGACAGCATTGGGACCTATTTTATTTAATTTTTTAGTAGAAACAAATAAATAAATTTTTCAGACCATGTTAATGAACAGGATAACTTGTATAATTTTACAACAGCATAAATACATGTATAACTTGACTACAATGACTTAAATAACATTAATACATATGCTTATATCCGGTAACTAAATAGAACATGGTCTGCAGAACGCGGAATCCTTATTAACTATTGGTACAAGTAAGGCAAACGTTTACATAATTTTCAAGTAGAATCAGGGCTTATAGAGTATCATATAGTGGCCTAACACATGACAGAAATAATGCGCCAATCCCAGACATAATGTGAAATGGTAAATTACTAGTAGCTGTAGAATACACCTATAGGACAAATTTAACAATACTCTTACAAGTGAGAGTAAGTAGCTGCGGACAGCGTAATACTTAGGGGCCGGCGCTGCACCCCCACTCGCAGAGCCAACTGGCCGGACCCCCCCCCCCCCCCCCCCCCCCCCGAAGGGGCGAGTGCCTGCTGGCCGCGTAATGTTTTCAATGTGGAAGCATGATGACATCTTGCCTGACGTAAGAGTGAAAAACGTCACTCCTCCACCGACCAACGGCCTTAATCGTGTCGTGTACATGACCGTCAAGTGACAGCTGCGTGGCCCGCCCAATCCGGAAGGAATGTGGGGCGTAGTCTTTGGGAGGAAGACCCAAAGCTGCCAGGGCGCCTCGGAGCGTCCAAGAGAAGTCTTGCCTCGTCACAGGGGCGCCGTGTGCATTGAGGAAAATGGGTCCTGGCGCGGTACCCCGTAGGGCGAGGTATTTTGAGAGGGCTCGGACCGGGCAGTACCTGTTATTGGTGTTCACCTTCAAAGATAGCGTAGGCGTGCGACCCGCATTGTGTTTGTAGGAACCGAGTAGTATATCAAGTCGTGTGCTTGTAAGTGTTACCTGTTCTAGCCGGAGAGTGTGTTGGCCGTTCGCAGCGTAGACTACTTCCCCAGGGCGCAGGCATGCGTGAAAAGCCAAGGAAAAAATTGCCCTGTAGCACTTTTTATCGTGCTCCGACGTACATACTTTTCCCAGGGATCGTAGAAGACGGTGTAGTAGGCGCCTAGTCACAGGAAGACGCCGTATCGTTGACCGCCGTGAAGCTTTTCTTGCTCCTTTTATCAGCTGAGTTACAACGAATTTACGTGTGGGGTCCTTTCGACCATTCAGTTTGAAGATGAAAGCTATAGCCGCTAGGTAAGTGCTCAGCGAGCGGAAGACCAAACCCCGCGTAAGCAGAGACTAGGAAATTCGCAAGTGTTGAAGTTGGGGCATCAAGAGGGTGAATCCCACGCCGTTCCTCCGCAACATAGCCCACGTACTCTGCCCATTTTGCCTGATATGCCCTCCGTGTTGTAGGTTGAAGTGAATTGAGTAGGGTCCTCAAAGTTGCAGGGCGAAGTTGTGGGGCAGAAAATTGTGCGGCACGTCGGCTGGTTTCTCTGCGAGGCCCGCTTCCCTGAGGAACTTGTGCGGCAGGACCTGTAATCGTGAAAGGGCATCACAAACTGTATTAAGCTTGCCGGGAATGTGTGATGGGAGAAGTGTTATATTATGCGTAAGCAGGAGTACGGCCAGAGGCCTGACTATTTGCATAAGAATTGGGCACTTGGCAGACAGCGAAGAAAGCACATTTACCACAGCGCCATTATCAGACCTGCAGACTAGTCTCTTGTTGGACAATACCTGAGCGAAGACGGCAATACCCATATAGAAAGGATAAAGCTCCAGCAGGGCTATGTTAAGCCATTTCCATGAATCTGGCCAAATGCCCCGGAACCATGCTGCCCCCAGTGTGAGCCCGTACCCTCCAGCAGAGGCGTCCGCGCCCATCGATAGAGACACAGCTGACCCCCATCCTCCATCGGGGGGAAATACCGTAACACCGTTAAAAGTATTGAGGAAGGAGCGCCAGGCTACAAGGTCTAACTGAGCCTCAGCGTCCAGAAAGCATAGACGCAAGGGACGCTGTACTCCACTAGTGAGCGCGTGCAGTCGTCTTAGGAAAGCCCGTCCTCCCGGAATTACCGCTGTGGCGAATTGCAGCCTTCCTATGATCGACTGAAGGTCTCTCAGGGGAAGTGACTTCTTCCCCATCGCCGTCTCTACTTCTGCCTGGTACTTCGTCCGCTTGTCCTCTGGGAGTCTGGTTTCCATCCTACGTGCATCTAATTCGAGGCCTAGGAACGTAAGCCGAGTGCACGGTCCCTCAGTCTTGTGTGGCGCCAGGGAAACCCCCAGTCGTTCGCAGAGAGCGGTGAACACCCGCAGGTCACGCAGGCATCCTTTGAAAGAAGTGCTGGCGAAGAGAAAATCATCGAGTACCTTCACAACACCTCGCACGTTGAACTTCTCCTCGAGGATCCATTGCAGACCACTTGAAAAAGTCTCGAAGATCCTGCAGGAGGAGGCAGCTCCCATACTCAGCATCTTCTCGTAATAGTACCGCCCACCGTAATTAAAACCTAGGAGATGATAATCGCTCGGGTGTACTGGCACGATCCGAAATGCTTCTGCAATGTCACACTGCCAGGAACGCCCCTGGCGAACACCTGACAACCAACTCGATGGCATCGTTGATGTTCTGGTAGTGCACGGTTGAAAACTCTTTAGGAATGTTGGCATTCACGCTTAGTTGTGAATAAGGAAAGCTAAGATTATGCAAAAGCCTGAACTTACCTGGCGTGGATTTTTCTCTCAGAGCTATGGGGGAACATTTAAAGTTCGGGAGTGGTGGGACCTCAAAAGGTCCCGCGATTCGTCCCAGTCTCAATTCTTTGTCTAGCATTGGTCCCACAATATGCGGGCGTTCCGTCGTGTCCGAAGGGTTACTTGAAGAGAGAGGGGTACACGCCCCTTCAAAGCCAAGTAGGAAACCCCCTTTGAAGCCACTCACAATGTATTCCCATAGTGGGTAACCCACCAGTAAAACATCAAGTGCGTCTGCGTTGACCGGCGTTGGTACGTCCACGGACGTCTGTAATTCCGGTGTTCTGTGTATACGTATCCTGTGGGGGGCGACGTTGTTGCCGCTCATACCCATATCTTTTGTGCACTTGTGAGCAGGGATTGTAGGCGGGGTGTCGCTTGTAACACCGTGGGCAAATATGTTAAAACGCACAAGTGGGTTGTCGGCAGCCCTGACCTTTTGTGTGGAAAGCGTAGCAGTAGCCTGGGGGAACTGCCGGGACTCGTGCCTCGTCTTGAAAATTTCTTGACGTTCGCCCCGAGACAAGACGCATGATACCCTCCTGCTGTATGCGCTGTACTGACCTCAGTTCCAGGTCTAGTCTGTAAGCTCGCCATGGGCAGCCCGACCTTTCCCTGTCCCACCTGAAAGCCTCGTCGTACCACATCCAGTCACCTCTGAGGGACGTTTTCATTGTTTTTACATATCTAACGTATGTGAACAGCTCCTGCCCTGCCTCCGGGTGCTTCTCTAGGTAGATCGTTGCATATATGTCAAAAGCGTGCTCCCACTGGTCCGGTGTTAGAGGCGGTAGCTGTTTATCGGATGCTTGCTTGTCGGAGGCAGATGCAGGTTGCGTCGCACGGCGCCTTGCATCCCTTTCATATCCTAGCAGATCCCTGAGATCCACGTACCTATCCGCCCAAACCTTCTCTCTAATGGAATGAGGGACGTGTTCACCGAGCCGTGGAATGTATGTGCCTTGCTGTGCCCCCTGCCAGGTGATGGGGGCGTGGACATGCTTTCTAATTGGTACTCACCGTCCGTGGACGTGCTGGTGGAACTGTCGTGTCGCCGTGAAGTGTCGCCCTTGGCTCTTTGTCGCGGTCGTCCTACTATAGGGGAGGGCTGCCCAGCAGTGACATCCACGTTGTTTCCAACGTCGTGTTTTTCCGCGTTCACAGAGGGATCCCGAGCCTGCGTGATAAGTTCCTGTAGCGTTGCCCAGTCTTCTGCTGAAATTAGTGTCGGTAGTGACGCTGATCCGGCCTCAGCGATTACTGCTGGTCCGATCCTTGGTACATGCTCATCCTCTACTTCCGAGTCCCCAGATGATGTCCCCGAAGAGGGAGAAACATAGCGAGTAGGCTTTGCCCGCGTCCTTGATGGCTGCGTCCGTGCTCTTCCACGTTGGTGTCCTCTCCTGGAGGCCACCCGTGTCCTCTTCCTCGCTGGAGACGGTGGGATGACCGGATTCTCGTCCCTGTGTGAAAAAAAGGGAACAGGGGCAAGTGAATAGGCGGCGACATAGCTACTACAAGGCTTTTTCCCCCCACCATGATATTTTAAGTCCAACAATGTCATACCATCTCCGCCGGCTGTCAAACTTAAACGAAATGTACAACTTGATTAATGCTAATGGAACGCCGCCTAACTAAAGATAATTACCAATGAAGAATGACGCAAAGGCATGGGGAAGAATTTGGACCAATGAAAAAAAAAAATATTTGAGTTGGAATGCCGACGAACCTATGTGGACCTACAGACCAAACAATAGTAACGCCAATAAAGAAATTGAATAAGGGAGAGAAAAGAATAAATAACAACCCCATGCTTACTGAATTACAAATGGAACGTGGAATAAATTGAAAATAAGACTGAGAAAGGATAACGTAATGTAAGAGAAACCAACAATAAGTCCCGAGATTAAATTACCATGCCCGTGCCACCTCTAGAAATAAAACCCAGAATGAGTGGGAAGAAGCATGCGTCTACCGAGAATTACTTACAGCACTAAATTACCTATAGTAATTCCCAATATCTAATGTATAGATTAAAATAGAAGTAACAAATGTAAAATTAGAAAACCCTTCCAAGTATATTTTTAAATATGATCCGGAAAAACCCGATGACCGAAATAAGAGGAAGCCCCAAAAACCCTTAACTGTAATCCTATTGGGACGCGACAAGATGATCTCGCGCGCCGACGCTACCGAGGGCTGAAGAAGGATTATCTTGGGATACCCACTAAACGAAACGCATGAGACTGCGAAAATTAAGTTTCAGTTAAATTAAGTAGCTTTAATATTTAAATCATTTAAATCATGACTGACATGCGTGCGTCCGGACGGCACTGACTCCATAAGTATGTGGATGTGGGGGGGGGGGGATGGAAAAGAGGTATTCATGTCTGGTGCGGTGAAATATGGTCCTTGCGTCTGTCCCGTAAGAATTTCGGAGCAGCAAAGTATAAAAATTTTGTTACCGAGTCCATTGCAATGATCTCCAGCTTCTGGAGTCGTTGTTGGTGGGGCTTCCTGCTACACCGGCGGTCAAAATAATAATTTTGGGCTCAACCGGCAGACATAAGTCTGTCAATCCAATAGCGAGGGCGGCTGCATAATAATTCCGGGCTCGACCGGCAGACATAGGTCTGGCAATACAACAGCGAGGGCGGCTGCATAATAATTCCGGGCTCAACCGGCAGACATAGGTCTGGCAAATACAATAGCGAGGGCGGCTGCATAAGAATTCCGGGCTCAACCGGCAGACATAGGTCTGGCAAATACAATAGCGAGGGCGGCTGCATAAGAATTCCGGGCTTAACCGGCAGACATAGGTCTAGCAATCCAATAGCGAGGGAGCCTGCATTAAATTCCGGGCTTAACCGGCAGGCATGAGGTCTGGCAGTCCAATAGCAAGGGCGGCTGATAGAATAAATCTGGGTCTATCAACCAATAGCAAGGGCAGCTGAATAGTGGAGAAAACGTGCGACTACAGTGAATACCTACAGGGAGGCATCAAGTAAAGAAAATAAAAAAAAAAAAAAACAGACAGGAAAACAGATGTGGACTACCCTTCAACGAGGAAACAGAAAATTTTAACTGTCGATAAATACCACGTTAAGGAGATAATGAGTCTTTGTGGGAAATAATAAGAATTAAATGAGGATAATCCGCTTGACTTAAGGTCCAACAAAAATTAAGAAAGAAGCTTAACCCTAAATGTAATCCTATTAGCACGTCACTAGAATCTCGCGCGCCTAATCTTACTGAGGTCTGTTTAAGGATTAATGAATTCCCCCCTAGATGAATCGCACGAACTGGGAAATCTAAGCAGCTTAATTATTTAGACCGAATTAAGGTTCTAGAGAAGTTATTCAGTGACGGGGAGGAAAAAGTATAGGGGAAAACATAGTAACACACAATATAGAGGAGAGAATCGTAACTATTGTACAACTGTTTGACTGTAGAGAGACGAACATTTTATAAGAGTTATAAGTACTAGTAGTACAGTAATTTTTTAAAGTAGCGTAACAGAGATGTTTATAAGTGTAATGACCGAGACCAAACCAGCCCAAAAGAATAGAGGCCACTGCAGACAATAGGAAGGAATCTATTACCTCGAATCATGTGTTGTCCTCCGATGATGTCCGACAAATAACCTTAATTAACCTTTGCGAATATAGTTATTATTAATAATGTGGAGTGAAAATTATGTAATAATGTATTAAAGAATAACCTCTTAGTGCGTAAAACACATCTTCTAATCGTATTGCTGGGAATTAAAACCTAATCTCTGACCCCGTAGGATGTAAAAAACCCAGACTGTGACCAGCTTGTGCCTAGAAGGCGAGAGCTCCAGAATGTAACGAAAAGAGACATGAGGAAAAAAAAAATTAATAAAGGTGTGCCAAACGGCGGGATCCTTCTTATGTTGTACTCCTTATTCGTTGTGCGTGTAACAGCCTTGTGACCTTTTTCCTGATTGTTGATCAGCTGTAACGACATCAGTCGGGGTTAGTTTCCAGTGTGGTGATAATGGGGCCTTTTCGTCTGTCTAATGAGAATTCCATAACAGCAAGAAGATAATGTTGGTAACCGGGACTATGGCGATAACAATTGTTTAGTTAGGCTTAACCGGCGGGCCAAGGTCTGGCAAACACGCAGCGGGGACAATTCATGTGGCGAAAGAGGCTGCATAGAAAAAATTCCGGGCATAACCGGGAGACGAAAATCTAAAAATCCGGCGGCGAAGGATGCTGCATTAAAATTGTTATGCCTAACCCGTAGAAAATTTTTTTTGGCCAAACTATGTCTGGAATTCTGGCAACAAGAATGTCTGTATATAATTTTCGGGCTTAACCGGCAGACAAAAAAAAAAAACTGGCATTCCAGCACGTGGCTTGCCTCATAAAATTTAAATGCATAAAATTTAATTGGCCTAACCGGCAGCCGAAAATGACTAGTAATCCACAGCTAGGAGCCACATAAAAGGATCCGGGCTTAACCGGCAGACAAAATTCCGGCAAACTAGCATCGTTGATACTGAATAAATAAAATTCCCGGGCTTAACCGGCAGACGATAATTCTGGCAAGCTAGCGGCTAGGGCAAGGGTGTATAAGAATTCCGTATTTAATCGTCGGACAATAGGGCTGGGGCAGCCTAACATGCCCTGCCTAGGCATGACCTAGCTGGACCGTCTACAGGCCACGTGGGGAACAGCGCTGGGCACACGCCGACACTTGGGAGGAACCTAGCTTTACAATTAGAACATAAGAAACCACTTTACCTTGGAGAAAGTTGAGTAGTGTAGACCGACCCTAGCTTTTCAGCATGTGAGGTTGAAGGGCCCATGGAGTTAAACTCAACCTGGGTGGGGGCTGTGATCGGGGTAGCAATCGTAGTTTCCATAGTTTCTTGAAGTCCTAAGAACACAAAAATCCTAAGTTTTTCTTCTTTCTTGCGAAGCTAAACGAAAATTTTTTTCCTTTGACTTGTGAAGCGGAGCGAGGCTGGAGCAAGAGAGAAACGCATGTCGATTGATTGATTGATAAAGATTAAGCCACCCAAGAGGTGGCACGGGCATGAATAGCCCGTAAGTGGTACATTTTTTTTCTCAGTATTCTGAGGTTGCATTTAACCATCAAGCTGTTATCGCGGGGGAGGATACTGCTCACAGTCTTTATGAGGGTGTCCAGCTGCTGGACACCTTTGTTGACCAGGAGAGTGGCTGTGTTGATGGCTTCAGGGTGGCCACTGCATGATTCAGGAACTCTTAAAGCTCTTCTAAGGTCATTGGTTGCTTCACATTCCAGAAGATAGTGAAGTAATGGCTTTTCTGTGACAGTTTGGCAGAAGATGCACTCTCTCTGTCGGGGTTCACCAATCTCCCAGTTGCATCTGTAACCTAGACGTAATCTATATAGCCTAACTGCTATTTCCCTGTGGATTCCTTTTGGGATATTAAACCTTTCTAATTTGGTTGCCTGAAGATACCATGTTGCAGATGGCGAACCTTCAGCTATTCTCTGGTGCAGGTAGGCTTTGTTGAGATGTGAGAGTTTTTTGGTGATGATGTTTTTTATGTTCTCTAGGCTGGGTTGAATTGTTTTATGTATCACTGGATGACGAGTTGCTAATTTAGCAATTTCATCAGCTTTTTCATTTAATGGGATTCCAATATGGGATGGGATCCAGTTTAAAGTTATGTTGAGCCCTTTGCCTTTAGCGACTGCTCCAAGATACAAAATGGTGGTAATTATTTCCACATTATCTTTCCATTGTTTTTGTCCTAGTATTTGAAGTGCAGCTTTTGAGTCTGTGTGTATGATTGCATTTTGAGTGTTTTGTGCAATCACATATGCGAATGCCTGTTGTATGGCAAACAGCTCAGTTTGGGTTGATGATACTAGTCCTCCCAGTCTCCAATATGCTTGAACGCTGGTCGTGCAAAGAGCAGCGCCAGCTCTCTCATTTTCTGTGTCCACCGATCCGTCTGTGAAGATGTGGGTGGCTCCTGCTACTGCTATGCTATACATTTGCTCTTCTATTATGCACCTTAGGATTGTCGGATCATAGGCAGCCTTTTTCATTGGGAGACTTTCTATTACTATTTTGAAAGTAGGCTCTTCCCACGGCGCGGAAGGAGTGTAATTTGGGTGTGGATGATCACCCTCTCTATCAAGAATCATGTTTTTTAAATGTAGTCTGTTTAGGACTTTTCCTGCTCTTGCAACCCAAGAGTTTCCATTGTTTTGGCCTAGTCCAACCACCAAAGCCTGCCGTACTGGGATTGGATCAGAAGAAATAATGATCTTATTGATAATTACTTAATAATTATCAGCTTACTTAATAATTATCTTACAAGCTGAATTTCCAGGGACACATTCTAAACATATCAAAAAAAGTTTCAAAAACTGTGGGCATTCTTTCTAAGATCAGATATTATGTACCACGCCCTGCCCTGGTGACTCTCTATTACTCCCTTATCTATCCATATCTCAACTATGGTATTTGTGCTTGGGGCTCTACTACCCAAAATCACTTACGTCCTCTAATTACTCAACACAAAGCTGCTATTAGGACAATATCCAATTCTGGCCCCAGACATCACTCGGTACCCCTACTCAAATCTCTGAATATGTTAGACATTAAGTCACTGCACATTCTCTCATGTGTATTATACATATATAAAACGCTAAACTATAATGCCAATCCTGATCTCAAAAGCTTCATAGAAGGTTGTAACAGAACCCATGAGCACCACACCAGAAATAAATACAGTTTTGATATTCCTAGAGTACGACTTAATCAAACTAGAAATGCTCTACAAATCAAGGGGCCCAGAATGTGGAATGACCTTCCCAACCATGTTAAAGACTGTACCTCTCTCAACCAGTTTAAGTTAAAAGCGAAGCTATACCTAATAAATTCCCTGTAACCTACCTTACCCTTCTATTGTCAACCAATGTCTGTTTTTTCTTTAAAGAGCGCTGTTTGTCGACATAATTGTATTTGTGCTGCTTTTTCATCTATGTTTTCATTTCTTGTTTTCATTCTACTCATTATGCTCAATTAGTATTAAGCTTGTCATTTAAGTTTATCATGCCCGAAACGCTTTGCGTAATAGTGGCTTTAGGCACTGTATGTACTAGCTCTACCTATAAGTCAACCAATCCTTGTAAAAATTTATTGTATGTATGTACCTTACCTAAACAAAATTGTATTGTATTGTATTGTATTGATAATTGTAGCTGTCCTTTGTGATATTCTTTCTTGTAGAGAGGGCAAACCCGTCTCCAGTCTAAGAGTTTCAAGCCTGGTCCACATGGGGGCTCCCAGTCCAGCTCTCATAGCATTGTTTTGGGCAACTTCAAGCTTTTTCCACTGTTGGTGTGATAGATTTGTGAGTGCAGGTGCGGCATAATCGATCACTGATCTGACTGCCTGTACATAGTATGTGCGAAGGACTTGCAGATTGGCTCCTCCAGAAAGGGAGGTTAGCGACCTGAGGATTGCCGTCCGGGCTGCAGTTCGCTCTCTCAAGTATGTGACCTCAGCATTAAAATTCATGTGTGTGTCCAGGATGATTCCTAGATACTGATAGGTGTCGACCCATTCTATTGGTTGACCCTGTACTGTGAACGCATGTCCCCTCCTCTCTTCTTATATAGGCCCCCCGGGGCGCTCCGCACGCTGCGCTGCGGATCGCGCTGTGCAACTGTCTTCTCCTCCATCAGAAATTCCTCCGCATTCCTACGTAATGCAGCGGTTATTTATTTCTTAGACTTCTACTGTTAGTGTAGTGTACCCTAAGTGAATTGTTATTTTGAGGCCCTTTTCTTTCCCTGATCATTTTACCAATTTTTTTCTCCCCCAAACACATACTTTTATTATCTCCTTCCTCCAAATCAATTCCCATACCACTATCTACTAACAGTTTAAACCCAAACAAACACCTCTAACCACTGGTTCCAACGAGTTCACAACAGCAACAACCCCAGCCCTCGATTGATGCACCCCATCCCGAGCATACATTTCATTTCCTCCATAGAAGTGTTCCCAGTTGTCTATAAAAGATATTGCATTAGATTTGCAATATCTTTCCTGCCGGCATTTGACACCAAGTGCCCTCGACATCCATTCATTTCCCACTCCCTTTCTTGGAAGAATGGACCATATGATCGGGATTCCTCCCCTGCTCCTAACTAATTCTTTTGCTGTCTTGAATCTCTGTATTAGTTCCTCACTCCTAACTCGCCCAACATCATTACCCCCTGCACTAATACAAATAATGTGTTTTTTCCCATTTCCCGTCATAATATCTTTCATGTTTCCAACAATATCACCAATACCAGCTCCCGGATAGCAAACCCTTAACCTGTTTCCTGTATCTCTGGCACAAAACGTTCTGTCTAAATACCTCACCTGGGAATCTCCCACGACCAAAATTCGCTTCGTTCCTCCCTTTTCCTTTGAGGGACCTGCGCTTCATTGTTCCTCGTTGCTTTGCCTTTGCCTCCTCGTTGTACTACAGGTTCACCACAGCACTCGTCCTCTAACACATCAAATGCGTTAGAAGTCCTTAGGCTATTAGGTGTCGGTTTTGCCAAGGTCTTCTTAAGACCCCTGTCCTTTACAACTTGCCAAGACGAGGTCTTTTTAACACTGGTCGCCTCCTTTGTTTCTTCCTGATGTTGTTTCAGCTGTCGTACCTCCTCCCGTAGCGAATCCAGCTCTGTCCTCAGAGCTCCAACTAAATTCACCAGTTCCTTCACTAATCCTTCCAATGTTGCTGTAATAATATTACTACAATCGGAGCTCCAGCTAACACAACCTCTCACTGTGACAGCACCTGACTGACTGACCCAATACAGTCAATCATATAAGTTAGTCAGTCATCATATAATATATCTAATTATCTTTGGTAAGGATGGTTAGTGATACATAGACAATATTCTTACAAAAGTAAGTATAGAGAAAATAGACAGTAGACAGGTGATAAATGGAGTTGGGTGGCATTGATGAATGACTTATGACCATATTAGTACAGTAATTGGGAAAGTATTCATTGCTAATGGTGATTAGAAAACCGTATTTCACCCATAAAAGCTCGACCATACTTGCAAGTGACTTAGAAAAGAATTATTCTCTCTAATAAATAAATCAATATTTGCATCAATGAATTCGACGGAATCAATTTGAAGCTTTTTCTCCTAAATGTTTCTCCTGCATAAACGTAATGATTGCTGTATCTCTTTCTTGCTAAACCTAAATTACTGTGCACTATATTATCAACTGAAAAATCATTTTGAAACTTTCAGAAGAACTTTCTGGGAGATGGACTAGAACCTAAAATCCCAGGTTATCATGGCTTCTTCCTTCCACATGTCTCTAAAGTTCCTAAACGTTTACTATTTACTGATTTACCTTAATTTTTTCAAGCTCCAATCTACACACACTAAATAATATTTTAAATAATGAGGTGAAAAAGTACACTCGTGAATGTCAACCAACTAGATTCCACTTAACTTAATGAAACATTGTATGGTAGCTCTATCCATCATAATATGGACAGTCTTAAGGGGCTGGGAGTTCAACAAATATTCGAATTATACGAAAATTACTTGAAAATGTTAAATAAAACTCCAATTATTTAGCGTAAGAGTCATCAAAGTTTCATCACAATATGTTAAGAAATTGATTTTATATGAATATTTAAAAAATAAGGTTGATAAGGAGAATAGCTCCTGTTCAAAGAAACTGAGGGACCATACATGCGTCGGATAGATGCAAGCACCTATCCGACGCACAAAGAAGAAGAATAGTACTAAGGAAGGGTCCACAAAGTGAATATGAAGCTGATGTCTTTTGAGTATTTCAAGAATTGTAATTTAGAGAATTGATGAGTATTACATATTATCACAAATAATAAGGAATAGGTATGTTATTGTGCTGTATTTTGTTATATATCATTTACATACATTGTCCTATGCCAATATCTGCTACTTCCATAAATGACCACAAAACTGGTAAAACCACAAAAAAGTGGAAAATATAAAGCCATATTGGAGACATTTAACAAACTGATGTCCTCATCGCGGCCACTAGAATGTTAGAGGCTCTGTATATAATAACATGGATTATGTCACGTAACAGTTATATATCAAATTAATTTGATGGATAATTTAAAGACAACTATGTTAATGGAATTTTATGTATTTTTGGAGTAAGTTTATACATGTGAACTTGGCTTCAGCTCTCATATGTGACAATCAGAAGTGAAAGTGTTGGAAAGTATAGTGACACCATCACTGTAGTGTAGTGATGGTGACACTGGATTGATGGTGACGCTGTAGTGATGGTGACATTGGAGTGGTGACACTGGAATGATGGTGATATTGAAGTGATGGTGACACTGTAGTGAAGTGGGACGCTGGAGTAATAGTGAAGCTGGAGTGATAATGACGCTGTAGTGATGGTAACATTGGGTTGATTGTGACTCTGGAGTGATGATGCCACAGGAGTGATTGTGACACGAGAGATTGTGACACAGGAGTGATGGTGACGCTGGAGTGATGGTAACGCTGGAGCGATGGTAACGCTGGAGTGATGGTTATATTGGAGTAATGGTGACACTTTAGTGAAGTATGGCTCCCTGTCTAAACTTCAAACCTCTCAGAAGTAACCCATGGCTCCAGAAACTGCACAACCTTGTGCAAATGCAATCTGAAGCTATTTCGGCCCTCCAAGCCACAGTCACCCGACAACAACAAACCATAGACCGCCTCCTTGAATCGTCGACGAACAACAACCAAGAAATTCTCAACTTACAAACTGTTGCAAATGGTGCAATGGATCAAATACATAAGATTCAGGCCGAGGAAACCCTCTCAGCTCAAAGTGACCTCCTTCAAAAGCTGGAAAAACAGATCAATCTCCTTCAGATTCACCAGGCGGCTTCCGAAGATGACCAAGAGCAACAACAACTTCATGACTCCCTGATAATTAGCTCTACTGATCTACCTGATGAACAACAAGGTGAGAATTGTTGTAACAGCCCACACCCTAATTAATTCAAAGATCAGAGTCAATGTTGAAATCAAATCAGCTATCAGGATAGATAAAAACAGTCCCCGTAGCAGTAGGAGAATGCTCATCAAACTTGCAAATCCCTTTGCGAAGTTTGACCTCATACAATCAGCTGCTAAGTATAAAACCAACCTCTATATAAATGAGTGTCTTACAAAGCAACGTGGATCCCTCCTCTACAGGCTGCGTCAAATTCGCAAACAAAACCTTGGTCTTATCAAGCAGTGCTACACTAGGAATGGAACGATTTTTGCGAAGAAGGAAAGTACAGGAAAAAGATATGAAATAAAATGTGACCAACAACTCCTGGCCTTCTTTAGTGATTGTGGTATATCTGAAAACCTGAACCCGACCAATGCCAGTACTTAAAATAACTCTTTCAGTGCCTGAGCCTAACCTAACTTAATCTAACTTTGTCTAAGGTGCTGTCTCTGCCTTACCATTTACCTAATGTTCTCTCATTCATATAATTTCCTAAATAATCCATCAAGTCTCCATGCACTTATGCAAGCATCTACCTCAGTTTCATTGTAAAATTTTACTCTTAAATCTAATCTTACCCTATTCCATTTAAATTTTAAATTTAATTGTATTGATTTATGTCATTTATTGAAATCAATTATTGATCTCATTTTGTTCTTTTAATTAAGTTCATACTAATTATAGGTTAAAAACTAAGCTAAATAAAATTTATTATCTTTAAGATTATTTTACTTTACAATTATCATTTGTCAAATTTTTTATATATTCATCTTGACAGTCTCTACTGATTTTTTGTTCTCTCCACCAAACTTGTGTATCCTCCATGGCTATCTAGTGACCTTTATTCTACCTCTAATTGTTTCAATTCTTTTGTTTACTTGCATTTATTGTTGTGTTTTGCCATAATTATTCTCTAATTTTAGCAGACTTAATACTTTGTAAGCTCTTATTGTATTGTTATATTGTTGTGTTTTGCTATAATTACATTCTATTTTACAGCAGATTTAGTATTTATCTGTTCCTGTAATTGCTTATCTTATTGTATCGTGACATTATCTTATCTATATGCTTACTGATATTGATCCTGATCGAAATCTTCTGTCCCATATCCACACAAATCAGCACATTGATCATCATTATTGCAGGTATTACACAGCAAATCTTGCAAAAAACAAACTCCTAAATAGCACCTGCTTATCAGTTTACAACCAAAATGTTAGGTCACTTGGTAAACATTTTGATGATATAAATGCACTACTTACAGCACTAGGTACTAAATTATCATTCATCATTTTAACAGAAACTTGGCTAAGTAATGACTATACCCAACTCTACAATTTAGCTGGTTATAAAGCCATTCATAACTGCAGGCCTAATAAAAAAGGTGGTGGTACAGCAATATATTACAAAGATACCTTCATTTGCAATAGTGTTATTAGTGATAGAGATGACTATTGTGAATATACCTTTGCCAAGTTCTCCAGTAAATCCCTTAAATCCTCCCTGACTATTGGTGCCATCTATAGATTTCCTAATACCAACATAACTTTATTCTCTGACAATGTAAGGAATCTTATCATAAATAACAATCTCAACAAATATCACATCATTCTGGGAGGTGATTTCAATATTGACCTGGGTCTTCAAAACAACCCTCAAGTTGACTATTTCCGTAACAGCATGCACTCCTGTATGCTAATCCCCACAATCACCAAGCCCACCCGAGTCACTCAAACATCTGCTACTACCCTGGATCACCTATGGACTAATATAACAGCTCCCCTTACATCTGGGGTAATTTATGACAGAACAACTGACCACTATCCTACTTTCCTCATAGCAAACATGGACAAAGCACCACCAGAAACCAAGAAACTCTCATTCAGGCTACACAGTAAATCAGCTTTAGGCAATCTCTCTAATGCACTTCACAATATTAACTGGGAATCTGAATTTAATAATTCACAGGATATAAACTCATCAACTAACCTCTTTCTCTCCAAAACTCTAAGCCTCTACAACACTCACTGTCCCCTCCTTACCAAAACAAGTTACTGATAAAAGAAAAAATAACCCGTGGCTCACAAGTGGCATAATTAAATCAATCAACAAAAAACATGAATACGAAAAGAAATTTAGGAGTGGCCTAGTTTCAAAGGAAGTAGTTAAAAGGTACTCATCAGTGCTTACCAGTATCATAAGAAAAGCAAAACTTTCATATTATGAGACTAGATTCAAAGAAGCAAAAGGCAACATGAAAAGCACATGGAATACCATCTCTAATATCCTGGGAACTAAACAACACTCCCACAACCAGATAACACTCTCTAAGGATGGCCTTACACCGTCATCTGACTTAGAAATGGCGAATGAATTTAATAGCTTCTTTTCATCGATTGGTGCTAACCTTGCAAGTAAAATCCCACAGACTCAGACACATATCAACACATATCTCTCAGGCAGCTATCCAAACTATCTTCTCCTCTCACCAGTCAGCCCGACAGATGTTGTGTCCATCATACACTCACTAAAAACCAAAGCTGGGAACATCAGTGAAATCCCATCCATTGTATACAAGAGCGCCTCCCATGCCCTTGCGCCACCTATAGCTCTGCTGTTCAACAAATCCCTTGAGTGTCATACCTTCCCTGATATCCTTAAATAAGCAAGAGTAACGCCAGTTCTAAAGGAGGTAATCCGGCAGACATAAACAACTATAGACCAATATCGAACCTTCCCATACTATCAAAAATATTTGAAAAAATGATCTACAAACAGCTCTACTCCTATCTCGTAAAATTTGACATTCTTAGCCCCTGTCAGTTTGGCTTCCGCTCTCAAAAGAGTACCAACGATGCAATTATTAGTCTCCTTGGTATAATTTACTCAGCCCTTGACAAAAATGAGTTTCCAATTGGACTCTTCATTGACCTGAGAAAGGCCTTTGATACTGTTAATCACGATTACCTCTTATGTAAACTCCATCATTATGGAATCCGAGACCATGCACTGGACTATATCCAATCCTATCTTAGTGATAGACACCAATGTGTAGCCATCAATAATATAATCTCTCCCATTCTACCAATAACCGTTGGAGTGACACAGGGCAGCATCTTGGGACCTCTTCTATTTCTTATATACATCAATGATCTGCCTAATGTCTCTAACATTCTGAAACCTATTTTGTTTGCTGATGATACTACCCTCATCTACTCCAACTCCAACCCACATACACTAAATGATGTTGTTAATAATGAACTAAAAAATGTCCACTTATGGATGTCAACCAACAAACTAACACTTAACATAGAAAAGACCTACTACATCCTATTTGGAAGCAAATCTACAAATGCAATTCAGCATCAGATAGACAATGTAAACATTAGCAACAAAAATGATGGAAAGTTTCTTGGCATATTCCTAGACAAGAGACTCAACTTTAGTACCCACATACAACACATAACTAAGAAAGTCTCTAAAACAGTTGGTATACTCTCCAAAATCAGATATTATGTACCTAACTCTGCTCTCATCTCTCTATATTATGCACTAATCTATCCCTATCTCAACTATGGTATCTGTGCATGGGGTTCAACCACTGCAAACCACCTCAAGTCCATCATCACCCAGCAAAAATCTGCTATCAGAATAATATCAAATTCTGCTTTCAGACAACACACAGCCCCCTTGTTTAACTCCCTAAACATGCTAAACATAATCTCACTCCACAAATTCTCTTGTGTCAACTACATTTACAAAACCCTGTTCTTAAATGCAAATCCTTGTCTGAAACTCTTCCTGGACAGATGTAATAGGACCCATTATCACCACACCAGAAATAAATATCTCTTTGATATCCCCAGAGTTAAACTTAATCTGTGTAAACACTCTATGCAAATAAAGGGACCCAGTTTATGGAACTCACTCCCTACTGAATTGAAAAGCTGTCCAACTTTTACATCATTCAAAATCAATACTAAAAAGTACCTAATTTCATCTTCATAGTTTTTCACTTTTTGCCTTAAAATTGCACTGTATCTATTGCTACCCAATCTCCCAACCTTTATGTTCCCAATTTGAACATCTTTACCATTGTGATCATTGCTGTCTTCTTATATGTGCTGCCAATCTGCTGTATGGTGTTTATAAATCTTGTTTATCTGTATCTTTTGCTACCCAGTCTCCCAATCTTTATGTACGAAATCTGAACATCTTTACCATTGTGATCATTGCTGTCTTATATGTGCTGTCAATCTGCTGTATGGTGTCTATTAATCTTGTTTAAATTACTAATCAAGCTGTCAATGTAATCAATCAGAGCTTTAATATAACAATGTGCTTTAATATACTTACTAAGCTCTCTCATCTCATTTTTCTCTTGCAATGTATCTTTATCATTTATCAATTCTGATAGGAATTACCTACTTAAAATTATCTGCTAGATTAAGGACCTGCCCGAAACGCTGCGCGTACTAGTGGCTTTACAAGAATGTAAATACTGTACTATCCAATGTTTTCTCACAAACCCAATGTACCTTCTTGTATATATATAAATAAATAAATAAATAAATAAATAAATTATGGTTGCCCTGCTTACTCTTCTGCTCTTCACCGTCTTGATGCTTTGCACCATACTGGGCTGCGCCTCAGTTCTGGTGCCTTTTGTTCGACTCCCGTCCTTAGCTTGTATGTTGACACTGGCTTCCTGTCTCTCCAGGACCGCCGTGATCGCTACTGTCTTCGCTATCTTGTTCGGTCCTTGCAACATCCTTCCTCTCGCCTCTGTCGTGCTTTAACTTTTACCCCTCCTGCAGTTCCTGTTCCTCTTCACCACCTCCCTCTGTCTGTCCGGTTATCTCGCTTACAGGATTCTCTTTCCGTTCGTGTTTCTAATGTTTCTCCTCGTGTAGTTCCTTCTTTGCCCCCGTGGAGAGTCCCCCTTCCACAGTTTTGTACGTCCTTGACCCGCGTCACTAAAGCTATTACCCCTCCTACGGTTCTAAAATGCCTTTTCCTTGAGCACTTTTCTTCTCACTCCCGCTCCGTTTCTGTCTTCACCGATGGGTCTAAGTCTGCGGACGGTGTTGGCTACTCTGTTCTTTTTCCTGATCGCACTTATATGTGTCGCTTATCTCTGGAGACTAGCATATTTACAGAGGAGCTTTATGCTATTCTCTATGCTCTTCGTCTCCTGCTTTCTCGTTGTCAGTCTTCCTTTGTGGTTGTTGTTGACTCTCGTAGTGCCCTCATGGCTCTCGGGTCCTTTAATCCGGTTCATCCCGTTGTTGTCGAGATCCAGCATTGGCTGTTTCTTGTTCACAGTAAGTTTAAGTCGGTTAAGTTTTGTTGGGTTCCCAGTCATATTGGTGTGTCTTTAAATGAGCGTGCGGATGCTGCCGCCAAGGAAGCTGTCCGCTCTTGCCCCGTCTCTCGTAAAGGTATTCCATATTCCGACTTTTACCCGGTTATCCATTCCTCCATCCTTACCCGTTGGCAGGCTTCTTGGTCGTCTGTTACTGGTAACAAACTCCGAACTCCTAAATGTTGTGTTTCCTCGTGGCCATCCTCCTACCACCGTAACCGGCGGTGGGAAACTGCTCTGGCGAGGTTGCGTATTGGCCATACTTGCTTAAAGCAATCGACAAGAAACATGAATATGAAAAAAAACTTAGGATTGGCCTAGTTGGAAAGGAAGTAGTAAAGAGGTACTCATTAGTGCTTACCAGGATAATAAGAAAAGCAAGGCGTTCCTATTACGAGAATAGATTCAAAGAAGCAAAAGGCAACATGAAAAGCACATGGAGAGAGATCTCTAACATCCTAGAAGCTAAACAACATTCACATAATAAAATAAAAAATCTCCAAGGGTAGTTATACACCAGCAAAAGAAGAATCCGTGGTTTAATAGGGAATGTATGAAAGCAAAGGAGCTGAACAAAAGGGAATGGAGGAACTTCCGTAATAACAGAACACCAGAAAGTAGAGAGAGATACCAGAGAACCAGGAACGAGTATGTTAGTGAGAAGAGAAGCTGAGAAAAGGTATGAAAATGATATAGCTAATAAAGGCAAGACCGAACCAAAGTTACTACACAGTCACATCAGGAGGAAGACAACAGTGAAGGAACAGGTGATGAAACTTAGGGTGGGCGAGGACAGGTACACAGAGATTGACGAAGAGGTGTGTGAAGAACTCAACAAAAGGTTCCAGGAGGTCTTTACAATAGAACAGGGAGAAGTCACGGCGCTAGGAGAGGTGGCAGCAAACCAGGTGACCTTGGAAAGGTTCGAAATTACAAGAGATGAGGTCAAGAAGCACCTATTGGAGCTGGATGTGAGAAAAGCTGTTAGGCCGGACGGAATCTCGCCATGGGTATTGAAAGAGTGTGCAGGAGCACTTTGCTTGCCACTCTCCATAGTGTATAGTAGGTCACTGGAAACAGGAGACCTACCAGAAATATGGAAGACTGCTAATGTAGTACCAATATACAAAAAGGGAGACAGACAAGAGGCACTGAACTACAGACCAGTGTCCTTAACTTGTATACCATGCAAGGTGATGGAGAAGATTGTGAGAAAAAACCTAGTAACACATCTGGAGAGAAGAGACTTCGTGACAACCCATCAACATGGGTTCAGGGAGGGTAAATTTTGCCTTACAGGCTTGATAGAATTCTACAATCAGGTAACAAAGATTAAGCAAGAAAGAGAAAGATGGGCGGACTGCATTTTTTGGACTGTCGGAAAGCCTTCGACACAGTACCCCATAAAAGGTTGATGCATAAGCTGGAAAAACAGGCAGGAGTAACTGGTAGAACGCTGCAGTGGATAAGGGAGTACCTAAGCAATAGGAAGCAGAGAGTTACAGTGAGAGGTGAGACCTCAGAATGGCGTGAAATCACCAGTTGAGTCCCACAGGGCTCTGTACTCGGACCTATCCTGTTTGATATACGTAAATGATCTCCCAGAGGGTATAGACTCATTCCTCTCAATGTTTGCTGACGACGCCAAAATTATGAGAAGGATTAAGACAGAGGAGTGCAGTCTCCGTGGTGTAGTGGTAAGACACTCGCCTGGCGTTCCGCGAGCGCTATGTCATGGGTTCGTATCCTGGCCGGGGAGGATTTAATGGGCGCAATTCCTTAACTGTAGCCTCTGTTTAACGCAACAGTAAAATGTGTACTTGGATGAAAAAACGATTCTTCGCGGCAGGGGATCGTATTCCAGGGACCATAGGATTAAGGACTTGCCCGAAACGCTACGCGTACTAGTGGCTGTACAAGAATGTAACAACTCTTGTATATATCTCAAAAAAAAAAGAAAGAAAAAAAAAAAAAAAAAAAAAAAAGGAGGACAGCTTGAGGCTTCAAGAAAACCTGGACATGCTGCAGGAATGATCGAAGAAATGGCTGTTAGAGTTTAACCCAAGCAAATGTAATGTAATGAAGATAGGGGTAGGAAGCAGGAGACCAGATACAAGGTATCATTTGGGAGATGAAATACTTCAAGAGTCAGAGAGAGAGAGAAAGACCTGGGGTTATCACACCAGACCTGTCCCCTGAAGCTCATATCAAGAGGATAACATCAGCACCATATGCCAGGTTGGCTAACATAAGAACGGCCTTTAGAAACTTGTGTAAGGAATCTTTCAAAACATTATATACCACATATGTCAGACCAATCCTGGAGTATGCAGCTCCAGCATGGAGTCCATATCTAGTCAAGCATAAGACTAAACTGGAAAAGGTTCAAAGGTTTTCCACCAGACTAGTACCCGAGCTGAGAGCTATGAGCTACGAGGAGAGACTACGGGAATTAAACCTCACTTCGTTGGAAGACAGAAGAGTTAGTAAGGGACATGATCACCACATTCAAGATTCTCAAGGGAATCGACAGGGTTGATAAAGACAGGCTATTTAACACAAGGGGCACACGCACTAGGGGACACAGGTGGAAATTGAGTGCCCAAATGAGCCACAGAGATATTAGAAAGAACTTTTTTAGTGTTAGAGTGGTTGACAAATGGAATGCATTTGGAAGTAATGTGGTGGAGGCTGACTCCATACACAGTTTCAAGTGTAGATATGATAGAGCCCAATAGGCTCAGGAACCTGTACACCTGTTGATTGACGGTTGAGAGGCGGGACCAAAGAGCCAGAGCTCAACCCCCGCAAGCACAACTAGGTGAGTACAACTAAGTGAGTACCTGCAACAGATCTTGAAACAATAACTGAATTTAATAGCTTCTTTTCATCGATTGGTGCTAACCTTGCCCGAAAAATCCCAGAGACTCAGACACATGTTACCACATATCTTTCAGGCAGCTATCCAAACTCTCTTCTCTCTCCGGTCAGCCCTCCAGATGTTGTGTCCATCATTCACTCGCTAAAAACCAAAGCGGGGAACATTAGTGAAATACCATCGATGGTATACAAGAGTGCCCCCCATGCCCTTGCACCACCCATAGCATTGCTGTTCAATAAATCCCTAGAGTATCATACCTTCCCTGATATCCTTAAAAAAGCAAGAGTAACGCCAGTTCATAAAGGAGGTAACACGGCAGACATAAATAATTACAGACCCATATCAAATCTACCTATATTATCAAAAATATTTTAATTTTTTTTACAAACAGCTCTACTCCCTTATAAAATTCAATATACTAAGTCCTTGTCAGTTTGGCTTCCGCTCCCAAAAGAGTACCAATGATGGTATTGTTAGTCTGCTTGACTTAATCTTCTCAGCCCTCGACAAAAGTGAGTTTCCAATTGAACTCTTCATTGACCTGAGAAAGGCTTTTGATACTGTTAACCATAACGACCTCTTACTTAAACTCCACCAATATGGAATCCGTGGCCTTGCCCTGAACTATATCCGATCCTATCTTAGTAACAGACACTAATATGTAGCCATCAATGATATAACCTCTCCCACTCTACCAATAACTGTATGGGTGCCACAGGGCAGCATCCTAGGACCCTCCTGTTTCTTATATACGTCAATGATCTCCCTAATGTCTCTAACATACTTAAACCTATATTGTTTGCTGATGATACTACTCATCTACTTTGACCCCAACCCACTCATGTTAAATAAGGTTGTAAACAATTAATTAAAAAAAAGTCTACTTGTGGATGTCAACCAACAAACTCACACTAAACATAGAAAAGACCTACTACATCTTATTTGGAAGCAAATCAACAAATGCAATTCAGCTTCAGATAGATAATGTAAACATTAGCAATAAAAATGATGGAAAGTTTCTTGGCCTGTACTTAGACAAGAGACTCAACTTCAGCACCCATATACAACACATAACTAAAAAGGTTTCTAAAACAATTGGTATACTCTCTAAGATCAGATATTATGTACCCTACTCTGCTCTTCTCTCACTCTATTATGCACTTATCTATCTCTATCTTACTTATGGTAGCTGTGCTTGGGGTTCAACCTCTGCAAACTACCTCAAGCCCATCATCATCCAGCAAAAATCTGCTATCAGGACAATAACTAACTCTACTTTCAGACAACACACAGCTCCTCTGTTTAAATCCCTCAACATGCTAAACATAAATTCAGTTCACACATTCTCCTGTGTAAATTACGTTTATAAAACCCTTTTGCTAAGTGTAAACCCTGTTCTGAAACTCTTCCTGGACAGATGTAACAGAACACATGCCCACCACACCAGACACAAATATCTCTTTGATATCCCCAGAGTCAAACTTAATCTATGTAAACACTCTATGTAAATAAAGGGACCTAGTCTATGGAACTTATTCCCTAATGACTTGAAAAGCTGTCCAACTTTTGCCATATTCAAAAATAAAACCAAAAAGTACCTAATTTCATCTTCATAGTTTTCTACCATGGGCTTTATCTTCACACTGTATCTAGTGCTACTCAATCCCCCAATATTTGTACCTAAGCCATATTACTTTAACATTGTAATCTAAGATATCATTTGATATCATGGTTGTTGTATTGAGTGCATTTTCTACTGCATTATTCCTTGAAACTTTTCCTCGAAATGATCCTCATATTGTGCTTCAGTGAACCAATGTATGACCCTGAAATGCTATTCTCATGTATCTAGTAATCCTTGTTTCTTTATTGTGTATTATTCTGATATGCTTTTGTGTCAATATTTCTTCAAATTACCTGTAAACATTTTTGTTGATTTTACTGTAATTATTTTACTTAAAATTATCTGTACCTGTAAAGAAAAGCTATAAAATACCTGGTAACATTTTTTTATCAATTTTACTGTTAATTTATAAAAAAAAAAACTGTTAGTTTAAAGATTTACCCGAAACGCTATGCGTGCTAGTGGCTTTACAAGAATGTTAATTCAACTTATTTTCTATATTCTCTGTTAACCTCCAGTGTAACTTCTTGTATAAAAATAAATAAAAATAAAATAATAAAAATAACAAAACTTTTATGATGGGTTCAAGCGACGATTGAGTAGTGCGCAAAGCGTCCCTCACCTGTGACGTCACAGCGTCATCCGCCGCCAGGAACATCAACAAAGCGGTCAGTTTGTGGTCCGTGCAGTCAGCAAGAAGACAAACGCTTCATGCAATCACGCAAATATTATCGTAAGTAAACACTTATATTTTATAATGTTATTAGATTCTGGTGCTGGCTATAGTGCTGGTGTATTAAGAGGTGAGGAGCAGTGGTGGTGTATTGAGAAGTGAGGGGCAGTGGTGGTGTATGGAGAGGTGAGAGGCAGTGGTGGTGTATTGAGAGGTGAGGGCCAGTGGTGGTGTATTGAGAGGTGAGGGGCAGTGGTGGTGTATTGAGAGGTGAGGGGCAGTGCTGGTGTATTGAGAGGTGAGGGGCAGTGGTGGTGTATTGAGAGGTGAGGGGCAGTGGTGGTGTATTGAGAGGTGAGGGGCAGTGGTGGTGTATTGAGAGGTGAGGGGCAGTGGTGGTGTATTGAGAGGTGAGGGGCAGTGGTGGTGTATTGAGAGGTGAGGGGCAGTGGTGGTGTATTGAGAGGCGAGGGGCAGTGCTGGTGTATTGAGAGGTGAGGAGCAGTGGTGGTGTATTGAGAAGTGAGGGGCAGTGGTGGTGTATTGAGAGGTGAGGGGCAGTGGTGGTGTATTGAGAGGCGAGGGGCAGTGCTGGTGTATTGAGAGGTGAGGGGCAGTGCTGGTGTATTGAGAGGTGAGGGGTAGTGGTGGTGTATTGAGAGGCGAGGGGCAGTGGTAGTGTATTGAGAGGTGAGGGGCAGTGCTGGTGTATTGAGAAGTGAGGGGCAGTGGTGGTGTATTGAGAGGCGAGGGGCAGTGCTGGTGTATTGAGAGATGAGGGGCAGTGGTGGTGTATTGAGAGGTGAGGGGCAGTGGTGGTGTATTGAGAGGCGAGGGGCAGTGGTGGTGTATTGAGAGGCGAGGGGCAGTGGTGGTGTATTGAGAGGTGAGGGGCAGTGGTGGTGTATTGAGAGGCGAGGGGCAGTGCTGGTGTATTGAGAGGTGAGGGGCAGTGGTGGTGTATTGAGAGGTGAGGGGCAGTGGTGGTGTATTGAAAGGCGAGGGGCAGTGGTGGTGTATTGAGAGGTGAGGGGCAGTGCTGGTGTATTGAGAAGTGAGGGGCAGTGGTGGTGTATTGAGAGGCGAGGGGCAGTGCTGGTGTATTGAGAGGTGAGGAGCAGTGGTGGTGTATTGAGAGGTGAGGGGCAGTGGTGGTGTATTGAGAGGTGAGGGGCAGTGGTGGTGTATTGAGAGGCGAGGGGCAGTGGTGGTGTATTGAGAGGCGAGGGGCAGTGGTGGTGTATTGAGAGGCGAGGGGCAGTGCTGGTGTATTGAGAGGTGAGGGGCAGTGCTGGTGTATTGAGAGGCGAGGGCCAGTGCTGGTGTATTGAGAGGCAAGGGGCAGTGCTGGTGTATTGAGAGGTGAGGGGCAGTGCTGGTGTATTGAGAGGTGAGGGGCAGTGCTGGTGTATTGAGAGGCGAGGGCCAGTGCTGGTGTATTGAGAGGCAAGGGGCAGTGCTGGTGTATTGAGAGGTGAGGGGCAGTGGTGGTGTATTGAGAGGCAAGGGGCAGTGGTGGTGTATTGAGAGGCGAGGGGCAGTGGTGGTGTATTGAGAGGCGAGGGGCAGTGCTGGTGTATTGAGAGGTGAGGGGCAGTGCTGGTGTATTGAGAGGCGAGGGCCAGTGCTGGTGTATTGAGAGGCGAGGGGCAGTGGTGGTGTATTGAGAGGTGAGGGACAGTACTGGTGTATTGAGAGGTGAGGGGCAGTGGTGGTGTATTAAGAGGTGAGGGCCAGTGCTGGTGTATGGAAAGGCGAGGTACTGTGCTGCACATACAGTATCTAAAAACAGCATAATATTTTAATCACAAGCAGGGTTTCCTAATGGCTCCTTGAGAGTTATGTGCAAAGTACTTAACCCAGTTATAAGTTCCAAATCATGTGTGTCATATTATTAAACATCTCTTTAGAAAGCTGATTTATGTTATTTCTTAGTGTTCACTACTACTAGGTAATGATAAATATATATCTCACTGATATATTATTAATTATATTCAGGTATTGCAGATGATTTTGATGCTGCAAACCGGAGATGCATAGCTGCGGAAGGCACGTCTGAAGTGGAAACTTAAAACGAAGCTTCAGATATGAAGCAAAGAATGCCAAGAATAACAAATGTAAGCATTGAAAACCTAGTTCAGTAATGAAAAAATTTCACAAAATTGACATACTGTGCATTATTTCATCTCATTGTCAATCATATTTAATGATTTTTTTTTTATGGAGTAATCTTTGCTATGTTGATAGTGCTCGTTGTGTGTCTGCAGGTGCATTCATTGTGTGTATGATGCCTGGTGTTAAAGTATTATTTCTTACTCGTTCATGCTCTCATTTAGACGTTTGGCCTCGATAAGGTTCAGTCTTGTGACTGGTGTGTGGCACGTTTCTGTTGAAATGTAGTCTTTTCGAGACTACATTTCAAATATTACCTAACATACATGGCTACTCCCTCTCCTTGTCTAATATATCTATCTGTGTGAAATAGATTAAATCCATTTATTTGATATTCATCTAATAGTTCTCTATTTTCTACATTCATCCATGTTTTGGTAAGTGCAATAATATGTATTGTTTCATTGCAGATAAGAGATTCCAGATCGTTCCAGATTTCCGAAATACTGAAACGCACACCATACAGGCTTGGTGGATCTCGGTGCAAGGTAAAATTTATTTACTTGTACAGTATATATTTTTAGCTAATTATCAGTATATAAAACCACAGTACTTAATTTTATCAGTGTCAAAGACACAATTACATCTTACTCATAAATACCTTTATGTACCTCACTTGTGGTAACATATACACACATTAAGTGTATTATGTAGCATTATCTGTAATCAACTGATTTTCAGAGCTGCTCATTACAAAAGACTCGTTTAAAAAAGTGTTTCTTAACAATAGGAGCATTTCATTACAATATATCCATAATCAACTACAGAGCACCACTTGGTTTCCGAACTTTAGTTATCCGAAACTTCCAGTTTCCCGATTGGGGTTGGGGAGTCATGCTACCCGCTACCCGAACAAAGTTCGGGTAGGAAGGGGTCCGCCAAGTGTCACGCCGGCTTGTGGTGGTGGGTGGGCGATGGTCCAGTTTGCCCACTGTGACTTCACAGATTCACGGCCTATTATTCCAATTATTTTGAATTGCCATAAGGCTGGAATGTTCATTCTGTGTTTTTGTTTTACATATCTGCACAATCAAGAAACATCTGTGCACCATGTTGACTCCAAATGCACGCATTGCGTCAGTGATGGCTGACTGGTGGGTGGATGGACGATGGAGCTTAGGTGGGAGGCAGTATGAATGAGGGGGGGGGGAATCAGTGAGAGAGGGGGAGAGAGAGATGCTAGGAGGGAGGGGGAGGTAGGGAGAGATGTTAGGAGGTAGGGAGAGATGCTAAGAGGGAGGGGGAGGTAGGGAGAGATGCTAGGAGGTAGGCAGGAAGGGATGGAAGTAGTGAGAATTAGGGAGGGAAAGGCAGGCACAGGCAGGCAGGCACAGGCAGGCAGGCAGGCAGGCAAGCTTGCAGGCAGGCTGGCAGGCAGGCTGGCAGGCAGGGAGTGAGTGGTAGTCACGCGGTTGAACCGCGTGACCTTGAGAGATGGGATGTAGGGGGGCGGGTGGTTTGTTGGTGGTGGGGGTGAGACCGGCTCATTCCCGAAGATAAGCCTAACACACACTACCCGTTAGCATGATGGCAGGGAGGGAGGCAGGCTGGCTGGAAAGGAAGCAGGCTGGGAAGGAGGCAGGCAGGCTGGCTGGGAAGGAAGCAGGCTGGCAGGCTGGGAAGGAGGCAGGCAGGCAGGCTGGGAAGGAGGCAGGCAGGCTGGCTGGGAAGGAAGCAGGCTGGGAAGGAGGCAGGCAGGCAGGCTGGGAAGGAGGCAGGCAGGCAGGCTGGGAAGGAGGCAGGCAGGCTGGCTGGGAAGGAAGCAGGCTGGCAGGCTGGGAAGGAGGCAGGCAGGCTGGCTGGGAAGGAGGCAGGCTGGCTGGGAAGGAAGCAGGCTGGCAGGCTGGGAAGGAAGCAGGCAGGCAGGCTGGGAAGGAGGCAGGCAGGCAGGCTGGGAAGGAAGCAGGCTGGCAGGCTGGGAAGGAGGCAGGCAGGCAGGCTGGGAAGGAGGCAGGCAGGCTGGGAAGGAGGCAGGCAGGCAGGAAGCGATATATGGGTGTTGAAGTGAACCGTGAACCACGTGACCTTTGAGAGTGTGTGTGTGTATGGGTTTGGGGTGGGGGAGAGGGGAAGGTGTGTTGGTGGTGGGGGAGGGACCGGCTGACTCCATAAGCCTAACCACACTCCACAGACCTGTGACCCAGATTTGTTTCTTAAATGTACAGTACATCATCGTATATTTTAGGCAGGATGTGCCTGCAGGCTGGCAGGATGTGCCTACAGGCTGGCAGGATATGCCTGCAGGCTGGCAGGATGTGCCTGCAGGCTGGCAGGATGTGCCTGCAGGCTGGCAGGATGTGCCTGCAGGCTGGCAGGATGTGCCTGCAGGCTGGCAGGATGTGCCTGCAGGATGTGCCTGCAGGCTGGCTGGCAGGCAGGCTGGCAGGATGTGCCTGCAGGCTGGCAGGCAGGCTGGCAGGATGTTTCTGCAGGCTGGCAGGATGTTTCTGCAGGCTGGCAGGATGTTCCTGCAGGCTGGCAGGAAACATCCAGAGGATGTTTGCCAGACGTCTTAACCCTTACACTGCTCAGGGGTCCTTGGGACATTTACACCCCTGTGCGCAAGAAAAAAAAAAATTCAAAATTTTTTTTTCGTCTTCTAAACATGTTAATTTGTGTCTCCAGAGCACGGAAAAAATAAAAAATAAATCGTAGGTGACATATTTTGTGCGCAATTGACCGAGGAAGTCTGGCAAAAAGTGGGCGTTGACAGAGCGGTCGTCAGACCCGGTCAGCGTCACCCGCATTGACAGATGGGAGTTGCCACAAAGATGATATTACCTAATTGTTTCAATGTCTCCGATTGATTTTTTCTTAGTTTTTTGCAGTAATATTATTCAATAGTGTGTATTGTAATATATTTATATAATAAAAGTGGTTAATAATCGCTATACAGTGGTACCTCGGAATGCGATTGTCCCTTTATGCGAGGTTTTCGGAAGGCGAGGTGTATTTACTCCAAAAATTTGTCTCAGAAGGCGAGGGTTACTTCGGGAGGCGAGTTTGGACGCGAGTTTGTTGATACGCGTACAGCCGACCTAGCGCGTTCGTCGCCCCTCCGCCCCGCCGCCCCTCAGTTTATTATTGTCTGGCGCTCAGTGACTACCCCCACATCAATTCTTCTCGCGGATTTTCAGTGTTTTGTTGGATTTTTGGTGATTTGTCTATACAATTTGTTGTTATATATCTCACCATGGGTCCCAAGAAAGCCAGTGGTAAGGATAAAGGCCAGAAAGCTCCTGTGAGGATGACAATAGAGGAGAAACAAGAGATCATTCGGAAGCATGAGAACGGTACACGTGTTGTTGAACTTTGTAGGCAGTACAACAAAGCCACATCAACAATATGCACTATACTTAAGAAGAAAAATAAGATTATGGGTGCTAAAGTGGCAAAAGGAGTAAGAACATTAACGGCACAAAGACCACAAATACTTGAAGAAGTGGAAAAGTTGTTATTAATTTGGATACACGACAAGGAGTTGAGGGGTGATAGTGTTTCGGAGGCCATTATTTGTGAGAAAGCCAGGGTGTTGCACGAAGACCTTCTAAAGAATACCCCTGCAACGAGTGATGCAGATAAGAAAGTTTAAGGCAAGCAGGGGCTGGTTTGAAAAATTTAGAAAGAGAAGTGGTATCCATAGTGTTACAAGGCATGGGGTTATGTGATGTGATTATGGAAGGGGACTCCCCTTCCAAACAGTAACTCCTCTCCTCCTCCCCCCTCCTCACCATCTTCCATACGCCTACAGCACTCGACAGCAAGGTAAGTAATAACTGGAACACAGTTTTGTAGGTTTAGATGAATTAGGTAAATTAGGTATAAAAATTTAGTTTGATGTGGGGTTTTTGGGGTAGTCAGGAACGGATTAATTCATTTCCCTTTATTTCTTATGGGGAAATTAACTTCGGAATGCGAGTTTTCGGAAGGCGAGGCGTCTCCAGGAACGGATTAAACTCTTATTCTGAGGTATGCCTGTACTCAAAAGTATGATGTGCATATTAGTGATTCAATTATTATGTTTATAAAACTATAAACAAATAGTTTTGCTGCTATTACACTCTATACACAGGTTATATATAAGTATTGGCATGTTTTGGTCACCATAATGAACCACTAAGTTGGTATTGAGAGTCGAAAAGCAACGAGGAGTTACTGCCACACACCAGCCAGCCACTCGCTGCCACTCCCTCAACACACGCACTAAACTTTCTCCCCCAACAATACCAGTTGTGGTGTTATTACACTATATACAGACGTTATATATAAGTATGTGTATATTTTGTTCACCACAACTGTACAACTAAGCTGATATAGTTAGTTCAGGCACTAAGAGTCGTCACTATACACAGATGGCGGCTCCCTCACTCTTTCAAGGTCACACGCACTAAACTTTCTCCCCCAACAATACCTTTTGCAGTGTTATTACCCTATATACACATATTATATATAAATATCTACATGTTTTATGCACCGTAACTGTACACCTAAGCTTGTAGTGCGCCCAAAGAGCATAGTGGCCACCCTCTAAACGGCTAGACAAATCGTGCAGACGACGTCACCTCCGTCACCCATATGGCTCCTCCCAGCATAATCCTTTTGCTGTTATTACACTAATACACACATTATATATAAGTATCTACATTTGTGTTCACCATAGAGAACCACTGAGCTGGTATGGTGAATGCAAACAATAACAGGTGGCCACACAGTCAGTAAACGATGCTGTCTCCCTCCGTCTCTCAGCATCACTCCTCCCACAGCGCTAATTATTACAACAATCCTGTTATTATCACAACCCTGGTTATTTATATCACAGTCATTGGTCATCTGTAATATTGTCATCGCTAAATAATAACAATTATATATTTATTTTGACAATTTTCGGCGATGCTGTGGTCACAAGCTGAACAGCAATGCTGTTCGCTCATGCTGCGTGCGCCGGCCTTGGTTGCTCCAACAGTACTGTGCCTCTCACACCTGAGAATATTGCCCACGATTTTTTTTTTAAATGGCATCTGTTTACAAGAGCCCTGAGGAAGCTACTGTGAACCCCGTGTAGCCGCGGGCCATTTGAATCAGGCCTGGCACCCTATGGCGTATATATACGCCATGCGCACCATGGGACATGTTACTCAGGGCGTATATATACGCCATGCGCAGTTTAAGGGTTAATAATCAGTTAAGAACAATTAAGGACTTTTATAAAGCGGATCAGGACTTCACTTATTGGTGAGTACAAACAAAACACAGTCGCATTTACGCCATGAACCTGTCGATTTTTTCCCCTAGAGTTTTTTTCATAAATTTTTCGGAAAAAATTCTTTTTACATTTCTAGTTTATTTTTTCCCCTCTATTTCTCGTATACGAACTTAGATGTTAACCGACGAGTCTCGTCCCCAAGGGGTTCGGAAACCAAGTGGTGCTCTGTATATCAAACCCTATTACAGGTAAAACCAGTAGGCATTCTACTGTATTTTATCAAACCCCTATTAGAATAATAGATCTTGTAATGATTTTGCAAAAATAGTGCCATTTACTATTTTTAAATTATTATTAAAAAATTTACCGATATGGTGCATTCGGATGACAAAACAAATTTTTCACTTTTGACAATTGAGCACCTGCTACATCCAGATTCCCGGGAGGAAAGGAAGGACGATCTTTGGAATCATTACCTAAGTAGACAGGAAAGCTCATTTATCAATATTAACATTATACATATTTTGATCAAAATAGAAAATATCACGGAAACTCCGAAACTCGGAAAAATCCAGATGACATCTATAAACAAATCTCCTTTTCCTAGTTCTGCATCTCTCCTTTGGAATTAATTTTGTTGTGCCTTTATCATATATTTCACAAAACTTGACATACATCTCATTTACTTCATGTCCTAACAGCAAGTGTTTGTCAAATTCCTTAAGGAAATATCCGAGTTCCCCATAATGACTTTTCCACAAATCAGGTTTTTCAACGGCTTCAAGCTTATTTTCTAACAGATTATAATGCATTGCATACTTTATTCCCAAAAAGACATGGTCACTTTTACCCAAGGGAGAGAGGTACTGAATGATAAATATCTCTTCCTCTTGTAAATATAACATCCAGAATGGAGGGAACATCCCCTTCCCTCATCCTCGTAGCTTGTTTAACATGTAGAAACATGAATGTTTACAGGATGAGGTTTACAAATCTACAAGTCCAAAAATCCTCTGTTCTAGCTTAGCAAAGCTTAGCTTAGCCTACTATATTGAACTTTAACTTTATAACAAAACCAATCAAAAGGGTTTGCAATAATATTAGTTGAAAAATTCTACCAGTTTTTGTTTTTATGTGTTAATAGTAAAAATGCTTATGTTTTTATTGTTAAATTTCAAAGTAATATCAGTTTGAAGACGTTTAAGAATAAATATGGCAAGGTCCCTTTAGTGTATAAATGTATATTATCCACCAAAAAATTCACACACACAAAAATTGTTATTTGTAACTTATAAACTTTTTCTAGTATGTGTCCTGAAGTAAATTTCTATCAAACCTCACTGGAAAATTCATTGGGGTTGTATGTTTATTGTTAGTATGATATACAGTCTACTGATCAATTGAACTAGGTACTATTTATCATCCGAATGCACCAATATGTCTTCATTCTTCCCAGATGAAGGAACTAGGTAATGTTCATCATCTGAATGCACCATCTGCAATGCATCATCTGAATCTTTTCCCACACTCATGACACACGGGAGGTTTATCAGCTGTATGCACAATCCTGTGAGCTTTTATAAGTCGCAGACGATTGAATCCCTTGCCACACTCAGGATATTCACGAGGTTTATCATCCGTATGCACAGTCATGTGACTTATTGTACTGGAACGTTTCCCAAATCAACAGATAATTTTAAGTTGGCCTGGTTGGTCTGTGAGCTCGGTTTATCCGGCACTTATAATATAAAAATTTATTACACGTACTGTCTCCACTCGATCATCCGGACTATATGGGAAGGACTCCCAGCCGGATTATCACATTTTTCGGATAATGGTACTTTTTCACCTACGAGTCCAAAAGTGACCATTACCAACTATTTTTATACCACAACATAATTTGAATTGCCTTGCCACATACAATTATTAAATATTCAACTAGAAACATCAACTTACCTTGTTGGGGTTCGTCTTCTTGATTGATGCCACACATCTTGAAGTTTAGAATTCTTAACAATTTACGTAACCTATACTAACACAGCACTAAAATTAACACTTAAAATTACTGTACAGTTCATTAAGCAAAGTTAGTTTTGACTGCCAGCTGCTGAAGCCTCACTGCTTGAAGGCATTTGGGTTGCCTGTGAGGCCTCACTTGTTCAAGGTGCTTGTTTGTGTCTCACTTGTTGAAGCGCTTGCATGCCCTCACTTGTTGAAGGCGCTTGACTTGCCTGTGATGCCTCACTTGTTGAAAGCGCTTGCTTGCGCCTCACTTGTTGGAGGCGCTTGGCTTGCCTGTGAAGCCTCATTTGGTGAAGGTGCTTGGCTTGCCTGTGGCACCTCACTTGTTGAAGGCGTTTGGCTTGCCTGTGGCACCTCACTTGTTGAAGGCGTTTGGCTTACCTATAACGCCTCACTTGTTGAAGGCATATGGCTGCCTGTGATGCCTCACTGGTTGAACAACACATAACTTGTCGTTAATTGCTAGGACAACCTTCTTCCTCTTAACACCTCCAGAACGATTGATGATGCTACCAGACACAGTCTTGGCCAAAAATGTTTAAAGTTACTATGAAAATAAAAAAGTTATTTCAAAAAATATTTCACTAATGGCGCAGCACTGTGTATAACACGAGGGACGGACGCACATGGGTTGACCAGTGTTGGACGGGTCCACTTGGGGTAGGGCAGCTATAGCACATTACGTTGGCCACCAGGAGGAAAAAACTCACAATATTTCTGGGGGGAGCCCCGTCGGCTCCCCGGAGCTATCCCAGGCTGATATGCTAATGTCAGACTTTGGCATCAGTCATGTGTATGGAGTTCTTAGGCCTACCGGGGACCACGGCCAGAACCGGGCCCCCTCAGAGAGGCAAGGGGAGCAATGGCCTATAGAAGCCCCCGTGTAGTTGGAAGCATTCTATGTCTGCCATCGACCGGAACAGGCACCCAGAAAGGTAAGCGCCCCAAAACAAACCCCTATTCTGGTTAAAATTGCTACCTAAAACCGAACTAGTGGATAGAACTCCCCAACCGAAAACAAGCAAACTAGTGTGACGTCACACACTGCCGCGCCGCTGTCTGCGCAGCTCCCCCCTCCCCGGGAGGGGGAAGGGGGAGCCCCAGACCCCCCGCGCCGGCTACCCACACCTCAGTTCTTGAGGCTGATGCTATAGGCGATGGTCGTGTGCTCTGGCTCCGGTGTTGCTACTGCACTGTGCTTTGCGTGTGGTGTTAGTTTTGTGGGTGCGAGAGCCAGGAGTTATCTTCAGTACTCGGGCTGCATGCGCCTAGGGCTGCCTTCCCTAGGTGCCCTGTAAGTACTGCCCTTGGGGCTTGGGGCCACCTTCCACAGGCTCCTCGGGGTCTGCCTCTGCTGGTCCGTTTTACCTTTCGGTTTTTCGGCCGCCTGTTGGGCTCTTGGGTGTTCTGTTCTCCCTTGTTACCGGCAGGTAAGAGGCAGTTTGCACTGGTAGGGGCGCAGGGTGCTGCTCAGCTTGTATTTCCCGACATCGCGGCCGGCTCTGTTCCTTGGGGTTCGCTGTCCTCTTGCGGGGTTTTGTTTTTCTTTTTGTTTTTGCCTGGTGGGGGGTTCTGTCATTTTATTCAGTTTGTTTGCCCTTCCACTGTTCTCCTCGGTGGCGCCCCCTGCTAGGTCCCCGTGAGTGTACACGTCCCTGGGGTTCAGCTTTAAAAGTTTGCTTGGTAGTTTTGGGCGCCGGTTTGCGGCACCCTGCCTGGGACTACCTGAGCGCGAGTCCTCTTAAAGTAAACGCTCAGGACTCTGGGAATCCCCTAGGGGGCGCGTGGGTCCGATGGATGTGACCCCGGAGTCCCCACTCGCTGTGTGCGAGTTTGAGGGTTGCTCGGTCCCCTTGTCTCAGGGTGACCCTCATTGTTTTTGCCTCTGCCACGCTGCCTGTTGGGTCGGTGATACTTTCGACCCTGAGTCCTGTGAGTGTTGCTGCTTGCTTGTGACTCAATTTACCCAATCCTCTGATGATTCTATTCGGGTACAGGCGGCACGGGCGTTGCAGTCTAGGTTTCGTCTGTTGCAACGCGCTCGGTTGGTTGCTTCCCCGGATGCCCCGGGGCTGCCCCGCTTTGCTTTTCGAGACCCGGACTTGGGGGTGGGGGTCGCTTCGATCCTGGTTCAGTCCGCACCTCCTCGTCCTTCCCCTTCTGTTCGTTCTGGTCCCCCGCCCCTGCTTCCGGCCCCGAAGCGTCTGAGGGTTTCGGGGTCGGAGCAGGGGTTACTTGATCTCGAGACTCGGGCAGCTTCGGGGGTTGCCCCTTCCGGGGGGGGGGCGGCAGAGGCATTCGAGTCTTGTCTCCCGGCCGAAGCTTCAGGGTCTGACCAGTGGGCCCCCCTTCCTCCAGCTTTTCCGGCTGCTCCGTCCTTGTCTTGTGGGGTCGGGGCTTGGGGAGAGGACTCGGCCTCGGGTCCTGTGGTGACGGACCTCGAGGCTGGGGAGGGGCTGACTTGGGGGCCTTGGGCCCCGCTGGACCCCGCCTGGGTTTTTCTTCCCACTGAGCGGGGCTTATTGTTACAAGGAGTGGGGTTTTCTTTCCCCCCCCTCTGCGTACGAGTTGGATTTGGTATCGGCCCCTCCCCGGGTACGGTTCCGTGTTCCCCCGGGTACGTCGGTTCCGTCCTTCCGGAGGTTTTCGGCTTATCGCATCCAACCTGGTGTGGTGCGAGCGGCCTTTGCAGCTTACCTCCTGCGTGACCCGGATTATGCCTCGGAAATGGATCCGTCCACGTTCAGGTTTGGGACTTCGTTCCCTTTCTGGCTCCGTTACGAGGTTCCGGAGTCGTCCTGGCTAGCAGACTGCCCCTTGTTTGGTCTGGATTCCTGGCATTCCTTCTGTCGTTCCCGCACGCTGGAGTGGCGGGAAGCTTCCACGGTGCTTCAGGTTTTCCTGGGGGGTGATCTTGAGTACCTGAATGTGTGCTTGTTTGCCCCTGCCCTTCCCCGCGATGTGGGCGTTATTCAGCTCCATGTGCAGGTTCCCTCCCTTTCGGCGGCGCTCGTGGCGGAGGACTTGCGCGCTCGGGGCCTTTTGTGTTCGGCCTTGCGGTTCTTTTCCCTCCTGGAGCTGTCTTCGGATTGGCTCGTGGAGGATGTGGGGACGCTTGGGTCCGTCCCGGGGTCCGGCACCTTGTCCTCGGCTGTGCGTTCGTCGGCTGCCTTGTTGAAGCTGTTCACGCCGATTTTGCGGGATGCGGTTTCCCTGTTCTATGCTTCCCGTCTCGCGTGTCGGCAGGCGGTGCTGGGTTCCTCCGTGGAATCTGCTTGGGCTCTGGCTCTTAGGCGTTCTTCACCTTTTTGTCCTCTCCTGTTTGGGGAGTCGGCCGTGGCGCAGTTTATTCAGGCTGCGTCGGCGGCTTGTCGTCCGATGTCGGACTTGTTGGTTTTCCGGGGGTCCCGGGGTGGGTCTTCCCGGAAAGGTCGTGCCAGGGCTCGGGGTTCCTCTCGTCGTGGTAGGCCTCTGGTGTCAGGTTTGGGGTTGGCTCCTCCTGCGGACCCTCCCTCGTCTGGTCGGCGCGGTGTTCGCGCTGTGCGGGGTTCTGGGTCTCGTAAGGGTCGCCGGCCCTTTCGCGGTTTGCCCCTTTGACGGGGCGATGGGGGGGGCGGCTTGCGCTGTTCGCTCGCGCCTGGTCCCACGATTCGTGGGCCTTTCGGGTCGTGTCTCGCGGCCTGCGGTGGCGTTGGGTGGCCCCTCCCCCCTTTGGGGGGTCGGGGCTGGCAGGGCAGGCTTCTTTCCCTGCGCTCTGTCGAGTCGTCTTGGAGTGGGTGCGCTTGGGCGTCGTCGAAACGACGTCGTCCCTCAGATGGGTTTCCCGTCTGTTTCCGGTTCCGAAACGGGACTGCGCGGACCTGCGGTTCATTCTGGACTTGTCCCGTCTGAACCCCTGGGTTCATTGCCCCTCCTTTCGGATGACTACGCTGTCTCAGGTTCGGCTCCTCTTGGAGCCGGGAGCTTGGATGGTGTCCCTGGACCTCCGGGACGCTTATTGGCATGTCCCGATTCATCTGCGGTTCAGGGACTGGCTCGGTTTTGTAGTGGGGCGTCTGAGTTACCGCTTTCGTTGTCTCCCGTTCGGGTTGAACCTGGCACCTCGCGTGTTCACACGCCTTACACGGGTTGTGGTGGCTCGTTTGCGTCTCCTAGGTGTTCGGGTGTTGGCCTACCTCGACGACTGGCTGGTTTGGGCTCCCAGCCAGTCAGCTTGCTTGCTAGCCAGGGATTTGGTTCTTTCCCAGCTCGCCGGGTTCGGGTTCTTGGTGAACTGGAGGAAGTCCCATCTGGTTCCCTCTCAGGTTCGGACTTGGCTGGGTCTCGTGTGGGACTCTCGAACCGCCTCCTTGTCTCTCCCTCCGGAGTCTCTCCTGCGGCTGCGGTCCCGCCTTCGTCTGTTTCTGGAGGGCCCTCGGGTCACCCGGCGGTTGCTCGAGGGGCTGTGCGGGAGCCTGAACTTCGCAATGGTGGTCTACCCGCCGGGTCGGGTTTGGCTTCGACGGCTGTTCTGGTTCCTTCGGGGTTCCCCCTTCCGCCTCTCTCGCGATCGCAGAGTTCGACCCCCGGGGGACTTGCGTCGGTTGCTGCGTCACCGGTTTCCTCTTCGGGTTTTTCGGGGTTCAGTGCCTTGGCGCCTACCCGAGCCCTCGCTCGATGTGTACACGGATGCGTCGTCTCTCGGCTGGGGTTTGGTGACCAGTGCTCACCAGGCCGGCCAGGGGCGTTGGGATCCGTCCTTCCGTCGAGCTCACAGTACGGTGCGGGAGTTCGCGGCAGTGTGGTTTGCTCTGGGGAGGATTCGGGTGGCCCGCGGATCGACGATTCGGCTCCATTCGGACTGCTCTCCGGTGGTTCATTGCCTGAACTGAGGGGGTTCGTGCGGTCCTTGTCTCTTTGGGGTTGGTCGCTTCGGGTGACTCGTCTGCTGAGTTCTCGGGGTTTGGCTCTCCTGGCGGTTCACGTACGGGGCGTGTCCAACGTCTTGGCCGACGCCCTGTCTCGCTTCGTTCCCCTCTCCACGGAGTGGACGGTCGACGACGGGTCCTTCCGTTGGCTTTGCCAGACGTTCGGGCGCCCCGAGGTGGACCTCTTCGCGTCGGCGTGGTTGCGGCGTCTTCCCGTTTATGCGGCGCCCTTCCCCGATTGCGAGGCCGTCGGGGTCGATGCCTTTCGGCTCGACTGGTCGAGGTGGGGGTTCCTGTACCTCTTTCCCCCGGTTCGGCTGTTGCTCCAGGTCCTGACTCGCTTAGAGACTTACCGGGGGAGAGTTGTCCTTCTGGCCCCTTGGTGGCCGGCCCAGCCTTGGTTTCAGGCGCTGGTTGCTCGGTGTCCGAACCCGAGGGTTTTCCCGCGGCTCCGCCTCTTTCAGCAGATCGGGCCGGTATGTCATGTAGCTGGTTCGATCTTCTCCTCGAGTCTTCGCGTATGGTTTTTTTGACTCGAGTCTATCATCATCTCTATGGTGATCAGGTGGCCTCATTGTTGGTGTCCCACCTGAGGGCTTCTTCTCGGCGGCAGTATGAAGTTTCCTGGCGGTCCTTCCGTTTCTTTTTGCGTCTTCGTCGTGTTAGCTCCTTGTCTGTTCGGGTGGTCTTGTCCTTCCTCTCGTGGTTGTTTCAGGACCGTCATCTTATGCCTAACACTGTCGCTTCGTATCGTGCGGCGCTGGCGGAGCCGCTTCAGCTTGCTTTCGGTATCGATGTTACGTCTGCGCCGTTTCGCAAGCTGTCTCGTGCATTGTTTCACCTCCGGCCTACTCATGCGTCGCCTGAGCCGTCCTGGTCTTTGGACAGAGTGCTCGCTTTCCTTTCATCTCCTCGTTTCGTTGTGGCCCCTTCGGTCCAGGATTGTTTTTCCAAGGCCCTTTTCTTGTTGGCTTTGGCCTCTGGGGGTCGGGTAGGGGAGCTTCATGCTCTCCTCCGGCGCAGGCGTTTCTGCTCTTTTGGTCGTGGTGATAGTTTTGTTCGTTTGCAGCCGTCTCCTTCTTTTCTGGCAAAGAATGAGACTGCTGCGTTCCGGAGGGGTCCATGGGTGGTTGATGCTTGGTTGGTCAGGCCGGGGGTGCATCATGTTTTGTGTCCGGTTGCGGCGCTTCGCTGTTATTTGTGCGCCGCAGCTTCTGTGTCCGGGGACGCGCTGTGGGTTGATCCGGTTTCCCTTCTTCCCTGTTCGCGGGTTCGGGTCTCTCAGGTCGTCCGCAGGGTTATTAGGTCCAGCCAGCCTGCGGTCTATCCCCGTGCCCATGACGTTCGTAAGTTCGCGGCTCTTGCTGCCGTCTTTGGGAATATGTCTTGGTCTGATATTCGGGCGCGGGGATTTTGGCGGTCGAACAGGGTCTTGGCTGCTCGTTACCTTGTGAATGTCCCTGGGCCTCGTCGGGCCTGTGTTGCTTTGGGTCGGCGGTTGCGGCCAGTTGTCTCGGCTTCGAGTTGAGGGGTGAGCGACGACCGCCTCCCGGGTAAGTCCCTCTTTTTCTGTCTGTGGGTAGTTAGCTCCGGGGAGCCGACGGGGCTCCCCCCAGAAAACCAGCGTTGAATGTAATGAAACGCCATTTTCTGGGTGAGTCCCGGAGGCTCCCCGGCATCCCTCCCTCCCTCCGGTCGGCGGTTTTTCGCGTTTTTGACATCCAGCCTCAAGAACTGAGGTGTGGGTAGCCGGCGCGGGGGGTCTGGGGCTCCCCCTTCCCCCTCCCGGGGAGGGGGGAGCTGCGCAGACAGCGGCGCGGCAGTGTGTGACGTCACACTAGTTTGCTTGTTTTCGGTTGGGGAGTTCTATCCACTAGTTCGGTTTTAGGTAGCAATTTTAACCAGAATAGGGGTTTGTTTTGGGGCGCTTACCTTTCTGGGTGCCTGTTCCGGTCGATGGCAGACATAGAATGCTTCCAACTACACGGGGGCTTCTATAGGCCATTGCTCCCCTTGCCTCTCTGAGGGGGCCCGGTTCTGGCCGTGGTCCCCGGTAGGCCTAAGAACTCCATACACATGACTGATGCCAAAGTCTGACATTAGCATATCAGCCTGGGATAGCTCCGGGGAGCCTCCGGGACTCACCCAGAAAATGGCGTTTCATTACATTCAACGCTGGTTTTTTGAAGGAAACTTTAGCCTGTGCACATTGCTTTTAGGAAACTTATTTATTTGTTATCACCTAATTACTAGTACTTATTTCATTTGTTTTTGGCTATGATTAATTGTTCTAAAATTAATGGCAATTCCTGTACCCAGGTGGTCCCTCCCGACGCACCCCTCCCACCCTCCTGACACCACCCACTAACCCCACCCCCTCCTCCACCATGCGTCTAGAGCCACAGACGGGATTAACCCTTAAAGTGCGCATCACTTCATATGAAGTGTAAATCGTTTTACCAGTCAACTGCGCTTCACTTCATATGAAGTGTATGAGTACCGCGCACGATTTGAATGGCCCGCGGTGTAGCTGGGGGTCCCATACGCTGCCCAGGGGCTCTAGTAAACAGCGGCCATTTTGAAAAAAATTCCCGCTCACGATCCGAAGGCATGGGAGGCCTCAGTTTAGCGCGAGTCACCATGGCGAGCGCATGGTCAAACGCCTCACGGGCACGCACCACTCAGTCCCTCACCCCAGAGCAAATAGCCCACGAATTATTCTCTGAAGGTGAAGAAAGTGTGTTTGACGATTCAGACAACGATGAGGATTATACACAGTTGTCGGGTGATAGTAGCAGCAGCAGTGAAAGTGAGAATGACCGCCATGCCATGGCGAGGCCTATACGCTCACCCATGCCTCCTCGCCCATTTTCTACCCCAATTCTACCACGACCTCACAGTTCCTGTGGATATTTTCTGTTTGAGGGTGACGAGTCAGAGGGAGGTGACTCCTTTTCTGGTTTAGTGACTCAGATCAAAGTTTTATTGAGCCTGTGGCTGGTACCAGTGGTGTAACTGGGCGAGAAATTGTCGCGTCAGCAGCATCTTGCCCGGCCAAGCGCCACCGCATGGCACCACATGAGGGACCAAGACCCTCGTGTTCACGTGCATCCACCTCACGTGCATCCACCTCACGTGCATCCACCTCACGTGCATCCACCTCAAGTGCATCCACTTCAAGTGCATCCACCTCACGTGCACCCACCTCACGTGCACCCACCTCACGTGCACGTAGCCGCCGTGCTTCTCGCAGACGGTATTCAGCTCCTGGTCGCCGGTATGCATCGCTTCCTCGCCGTCTTTCCTCTGCATCTCGCAGGACGCCTGGTGTACTTGAGTGGAGTGATGGTGACGATTTTATTCCTAATATTCCTCACTTTGACGATAAAGATGTAGGGATTACAAACCTTTTCCCTAATCAAGGTGAGGACATGGCTGAGATGGAATATTTTACAGCATTCTATGATGAACCACTCATGGAATACATTGTACACCAAACGAACCTGCATGCTGCTTACCTGATTGAGAGGGAAATCACAGAATTTTCACGACTGCAGCGTTGGAAAAATACCAGTGGCGGAAATGTATGTGTTTTTGGCACTCTGTTTGTTGATGAAGCACTGTCACAAACATGCAATAAATGACTATTGGAGCAAGGACAAGACAATACCAACACCTAGAGAATGTGCATCTGAGCTCAGCATTCCACTTCACCTGATCTTTCAGGCATCCCTGTGTACAGGAATCGTAGCAGACGGGTGGAAACAGGCTAACATAGTTCCAATCTACAAAAGTGGCAGCAGGGAAGACCCCCTCAATTATAGACCTGTATCATTGACAAGTGTAATAGTGAAAGTATTGGAAAAACTAATCAAAACTAAATGGGTAGAACACCTAGAGAGAAATGATATAATATCAGACAGACAGTATGGTTTTCGATCTGGAAGATCCTGTGTATCGAATTTACTCAGTTTCTATGATCGAGCCACAGAGATATTACAGGAAAGAGATGGTTGGGTTGACTGCATCTATCTGGACCTAAAAAAGGCTTTCGACAGAGTTCCACATAAGAGGTTGTTCTGGAAACTGGAAAATATTGGAGGGGTGACAGGTAAGCTTCTATCATGGATGAAAAATTTTCTGACTGATAGAAAAATGAGGGCAGTAATCAGAGGCAATGTATCAGAATGGAGAAATGTCACAAGTGGAGTACCACAGGGTTCAGTTCTTGCACCAGTGATGTTTATTGTGTACATAAATGATCTACCAGTTGGTATACAGAATTATATGAACATGTTTGCTGATGATGCTAAGATAATAGGAAGGATAAGAAATTTAGATGACTGTCATGCCCTTCAAGAAGACCTGGACAAAATAAGTATATGGAGCACCACTTGGCAAATGGAATTTAATGTTAATAAATGTCATGTTATGGAATGTGGAATAGGAGAACATAGACCCCACACAACCTATATATTATGTGAGAAATCTTTAAAGAATTCTGATAAAGAAAGAGATCTAGGAGTGGTTCTAGATAGAAAACTATCACCTGAGGACCACATAAAGAATATTGTGCAAGGAGCCTATGCTATGCTTTCTAACTTCAGAATTGCATTTAAATACATGGATGGCGATATACTAAAGAAATTGTTCATGACTTTTGTTAGGCCAAAGCTAGAATATGCAGCTGTTGTGTGGTGCCCATATCTTAAGAAGCACATCAACAAACTGGAAAAGGTGCAAAGACATGCTACTAAGTGGCTCCCAGAACTGAAGGGCAAGAGCTACGAGGAGAGGTTAGAAGCATTAAATATGCCAAAACTAGAAGACAGAAGAAAAAGAGGTGATATGATCACTACATACAAAATAGTTACAGGAATTGATAAAATCGACAGGGAAGACTTCCTGAGACCTGGAATTTCAAGAACAAGAGGTCATAGATTTAAACTAGCTAAACACAGATGCCGAAGAAATATAAGAAAATTCACCTTCGCAAATAGAGTGGTAGACGGTTGGAACAAGTTAAGTGAGAAAGTGGTGGAGGCCAAGACCGTCAGTAGTTTCAAAGCGTTATATGACAAAGAGTGCTGGGAAGACGGGACACCACGAGCGTAGCTCTCATCCTGTAACTACACTTAGGTAATTACCTTTATTCGGGAAATATATGTCACGAGACAGGTTTCAGATACTCCTCAGGTGTCTACATTTTGGAAGTGTTCAGGACCGAACACCTGATGATAGACTGTGGCGAGTGAGGCACTACATGAACGATGTTATTGGAAAATTCAGAGATTTTTACGTACCAGCACAGAAGCTGGTGGTTGATGAATCTCTCATACTTTTCAAGGGACGTGTTCCATTCAAACAGTACATTCCCTCAAAACGAAACCGATTTGGCCTGAAATTTTTTGTTCTTTGTGATTGTGAGACAGGATACGTGTTACACATGATTCTGTACTCGGCTAGTGATGTAGACATTCCCGGTAACGACGAACATGGATTCTCGGGGAGTGTAGTGAAGACCATCATGGCTCCGTGGATGAACAAGGGACACATTTTATACACAGATAATTACTATACAAGTCCCTTGCTAGCTCGGTTCTTGCTAGAAAATAGAACCGGATTGGTTGGTACAGTAAAGCCACAACGAAGGGAAATGCCTGTGTTTGACAACGACATTGCAGTTGGTGAGTGTCAGAGAAGGAAAAGTGATAACATTCTGTCAGTTCGGTGGAAAGACAAAAAAGAGGTGAACTTGTTGACAACAATTCATGATGGAACAATGGTGAACAGTGGGAAAGTGAGCCATAAAACAAACGCACCACTATATAAGCCAGACTGTGTTTTAGACTATAATATCAACATGCGGTTGATTGATAAATCAGACATGATGATTGGCACTGCAGAGTGTGTGCGGAAGACATGTAGGTGGACGAAAAAAGTGTTCTTCCATCTTGTGGACATGAGCATGCTGAACTGTTTCAACATGTACCTTGTGAGAACTGGACGTAAGCCCACTTTCCGTGACTTTGTATTTGATGCTGCAATACAGTTATTAGGAAAGTTTGCAAAAGATGTCCCAGGTATTCAGCGGCCCATCATAAACCCACTGTTGCAGCATGCTGGTACTCCACGCCTTGCTCACACTGAAGGCTTCCTAGCACACAAACTTAAGTATTTGCCACCTGGTGTTCATGAGAGTTGGCAACATAGAGGACACGGCAAACCTCCAATCAGATGTAGATCAGGTCTTTCTATGGGCTACAGAAAATAATATGGTATTCAACGAGGATAAGTTTCAGCTCATGCGCTACGGAAAAATTGAAAATATAAAAACAGAAACCACGTACAAAACGCAGACAAATCATAACATAGAACGAAAAGGCAATGTAAAGGACCTGGGTGTACTCATGTCGGAAGACCTTACCTTTAAAGAACACAATAAAGTAGCCGTCGCAACTGCAAGAAAAATGACAGGTTGGATAACAAGAACTTTTCACACTAGAGATGCTATACCGATGATGATACTTTTCAAAACGCTTGTGCTCTCTAGAGTGGAGTACTGCTGCACAATGACAGCCCCTTTCAAAGCTGGAGAAATTGCTGACCTAGAGAGCGTGCAGAGATCCTTTACTGCTAGAATCCACTCAGTAAAACATCTAAATTACTGGGACCGACTAAAGAGCCTAAATCTGTACTCCCTTGAGCGCAGGCGGGAGAGATACATAATAATTTACACGTGGAAAATAATTGAGGGGCTGGTCCCAAACCTGCACACAGAAATAACACCACATGAGACCAGAAGACATGGCAGGATGTGCAGAATACCCCCGTTGAAAAGCAGAGGTGCAACAGGTACTCTGAGAGAGAACTCTATCAACATCAGAGGCCCGAGACTGTTCAACACGCTTCCACTACACATAAGGGGCATAACTGGCAAACCCCTCACAGTGTTTAAGAGAGAACTGGATAAGCACCTCCAAAGGATATCTGATCAACCAGGCTGTGACTCATACGTCAGGCTGCGAGCAGCCGCGTCTAACAGCCTGGTTGATCAGTCCAGCAACCAGGAGGCCTGGTCGACGACCGGGCCGGGGGGACACTAAGCCCCGGAAGCACCTCAAGGTAGCCTCAAGGTAGGTAGGTAAGCGTGCAATAGCCCAACGTGATTGCTTGGTGTGTAAAACAACGACACGTAGAGACAAGAAACGGAAGCTTGTGCAAACATGGTGTGAAACGTGTGGTATCCCATTATGTGCTGTCGACTGCTTCAATGACTACCACAGTCTAGAAATCTTCTAAGTGTGCTTCAAAGTGTGTATAGTGTGTGCGAGTGTGTAAATATGTAAACATATAAGCAGATAGCGTGTGCGTGTGTGTAAATATATACAAATATAAGCAGAACATACAATATAATAGACTGTAATGACATACTGTATTATATTGCCGTAATTGAAAACATTTGTGTGCGCCTGTGTATACTCAAATATGCAACAATTATTGATACAAAATATGTTCAAACAGTATTTGAAACACAATTAGTGAAAAAAAATTAGATAAAATGCGCTTAGACATTGTAAATAAATAGCGCAAAAATATATTTGTGGCAACTCTGGCTGTTTGAGGACCGCGCACAACACCTCCCGGGCGTGTACTGCATGAGCGAACATGCAGATTGTGACGTCATCACCGAGCTTCTCGGCTCTATTGCAACAAAAGTAAGTACAGTGGTACCTCGGAATGCGATTGTCCCTGTATGCGAGATTTTCGGAAGGCGAGGTGTATTTACTCCAAAAATTTGTCTCGGAAGGCGATGGTTACTTCGGGAGTCGAGTTTGAACGCGAGTTTGTTGATACGCGTACAGCCGACCTAGCGCGTGGTCGTTCGGCGATCGTCGCCCCTCTGCCCCGCTGCCCCTCAGTTCACCATTGTCTCGCGCGCAGTGACTACCCCCACATCAATTCTTGTCGTGAATTTTCAGTGTTTTGTTGGATTTTTGGTGATTTGTCTATACAATTTGTTATTATATATCTCACCATGAGTCCCAAGAAAGCCAGTGGTAAGGATAAAGGCCAGAAAGCTCATGTGAGGATGACAATAGAGGAGAAACAAGAGATCATTCGAAAGCATGAGAACGGTACACGTGTTGTTGATCTTTGTAGGCAGTACAACAAAGCGACATCAACAATATGCACTATACTTAAGAAGAAAAATAAGATTGAGTGCTAATGTGGCAAAAGGAGTAAGAACATTAACGACACAAAGACCACAAATACTTGAAGAAGTGGAAAAGTTGTTATTAATTTGGATACACGACAAGGAGTTGAGGGGTGATAGTGTTTCGGAGGCCATTATTTCTGAGAAAGCCAGGGTGTTGCACGAAGACCTTCTAAAGAAGACCCCTGCAACGAGTGATGCAGATAAGAAAGAGTTTAAGGCAAGCAGGGGCTGGTTTGAAAAATTTAGAAAGAGAAGTGGTATCCATAGTGTTACAAGGCATGGGGAGGCAGCCAGCTCAGACAAACCAGCCGCTGGACGATTTATTGACGAATTTAAAGAGTTTGCAGAGGCTGAGGGATACCTACCGCAACAAGTGTTTAATTGTGACGAAACAGGACTGTTTTGGAAAAGAATGCCTAAGAGGACATACATTACCAAGGAGGAAAAATCCTTGCCTGGACACAAGCCTATGAAAGATAGGTTTACGCTTGTGCTGTGTTCAAATGCGAGTGGCGATTTAAAAATTAAACCCTTGCTAGTGTATCATTCTGAAAATCCAAGGGTTTTCAAACAGTATAATGTGCAGAAAACCCGTTTGTCTGTGATGTGGAAGTCTAATAAAAAAGCATGGGTGACTAGGCTTATTTTTTCGGAGTGGGTGAATGAAGTGCTGTGCCCTGCCATAGAAAAATATCTGCAGGAGAAACAATTGCCACTCAGAGCCGTGCTTCTCCTTGACAATGCTCCTGCTCATCCTCCAGGCTTGGAAGATGATTTGATGCCTCAATACAATAAATTCCTCACAGTTAAATTCCTTCCTCCTAACACCACTCCTCTAATTCAGCCTATGGACCAGAAAATCATAGCGAATTTTAAGAAACTGTATGAAAGGGCACTTTTCCGGAAATGTTTTGAAGTGACTGAAGCCACAAACCTCACCCTCAAAGAGTTCTGGAGAGAGCATTTTAACATTTTTAGTGCTTTAAAACTCGTTGACAAAGCCTGGCAAGAAGTGACTCAAAGAACCCTGATCTCTGGCTGGAGAAAATTGTGGCCTGAAGGTGTGAGAGAACTAGACTTTGAGGGGTTTGAGCCTATAAATGATGCGCCTATTGTTGAGGAAATTGTTAGTCTAGGCCAGAAAATGGGCTTGGAATTGGATGGTGATGATGTGGAGGAGTTGGTGGAAGAACACAACGAAGAACTGACCACCGAAGAACTCCTAGCCCTTCAACAGGAACAGCAAGCCAACACAGCAGCGAATGATTCTGCAGTGGAGGAGGAGGTGGTGGCAACAGCACCAGCGAATGTCCCTTCTGCAGTAATTAAGAAGGTGTGTCAGATGTGGGAAGAGATTCAAACAACTATTGAACACACTCACCCAGACAAAACTGTAGTAGGCCGTTGTCTTAATCTTTTCAATGACAATGTGATGCCTTACTACAGAGAGAGCTTGCGAAGAAGGGAAAAGCAAGCTTTCATGGACAAATATTTGGTGAAGAAATCGAGCAGTGAACCTCAACCAGGACCTAGTGGCACTCAGGTTAAACGTCCCAGGGAGAGCACACCAGAAAGGTCCTCACTGCCTGATGTAATTATGGAAGGGGACTCCCCTTCCAAACACTAACTCCTCTCCTCCTCCCCCCTCCTCACCATCTTCCATACGCCTACAGCACTCGACAGTAAGGTAAGTAATAACTGGAACATACTTTTGTAGGTTTATTTAGATGAATTAGGTAAATTAGGTATAAAAATTTAGTTTGATGTGGGGTTTTTGGGGTAGTCAGGAACGGATTAATTCATTTCCCTTTATTTCTTATGGGGAAATTAACTTCGGAATGCGAGTTTTCGGAAGGCGAGGCGTCTCCAGGAACGGATTAAACTCGCATTCTGAGGTATGCCTGTACAATAGAATTTTTTTTTATTTTTCCCGTGATCAGTGAACAGAACTTAACAGATTAGCAAAAAAAAAAAATTTTTTTTTTTTTCAAAATGACATGCGCCTGTGCGGATGGCAGGATATTAGACCCCGAGCATGTTAAGGGTTAATACGGAATGCCAAATTTTCATCCGGCCAAACCAGCTTTCATCCAGTTCCTGTGACCATTTTGGCCAGGGATACAGTACAAGGGATTCGTCAATCACCAGCTTCTGTGCTGGTACGTAAAAATCTCTGAATTTTCCAATCACTTCATTCATATAGTGCCTCACTCGCCAAAGACTATCATCCTCTGTCCGGTCCTCATTGCTTGCAAAATGCAGACACCTGAGGAGTATCTGAAATCTGTCTCGGGACATATTTCTCGAAGAAAGGTGTTGGAATAGTCAGATCTTTGTTCCAGTAATCTGTGACAGCGTGTTTGATACAGTGTTTCATCAACATACATATCGCTAGAAAAACATACATTTCACCTACATTGGTGGTTTTCCAACGTTGCAATTGTGAAAATTCTGTTCTCTCTTCTAATGAGATGAGCCGCATGAAGGTTTGTTTGGTGTACAAGATATTCCATGAGCGGCTCATCATAGAATGCGGTAAAATAATCACATTCACTCATATCCTCTCCATTATTAGGGAAAAGCTCTGTAATCCCAACGTCGTTATTGTCAAAGGCAGGAATTCGGGGAATAAAACCAGCACCATCACTCCACACTAGTACACCTGGTGTCCTGCGAGACGCAGGGGGCGCAACAGGGGCACTACGGCGGGGAAGCGATGCACCCCGTGGACCAGGAGCTGAAGCCCGTCTACGCACAGTACGGACGCTACGTGCCCGTGAGGTGGAAGCACGTGAACATGAGGCTCTTGGTGCCTCATGTTGTTCCATGCGGTGGCGCTTGGCTGGGCGAGACGCTGCTGACGCGACAAAATCTCGCCCAGTAACACCACTGGTACTGGCACCAGGCTCGGTAACACTATGTTCTGATTCCACTTCACTAAAACCAGAAAAAGTCACCTTCCTCTGACTCGTCACCGAAAATATCCTCAGACTCTAAATAAGCACAGGAACTGTGTGGTCGAGGGTGAATTGGAGTAGACACTGGGCGTGGTGGCATGTGTGAGCGTATAGGCTTCGCTATGGGAGGCGGCTGTATCTCATTTTCACTGTCTGTGCTATCATCATCGGTCAATTGTGTGTAGTCTTTATCAATATCAAGAGTCATCAAAGTCACTTTCCTCACCATCGGAAAATAATTCACTGGTTATTTGCTCTTGGGTGAGTGATTGCGTGGGGCATGCCCGGGAAGTGTTCGGCCGTGCGCTCGACATTGTGGCTGCTGGGTAACCGAGTCCTCCCACTCGATAGTAGCATGAGCTGGATTTTTTTCAAAACGGTGGCTGTTTACTATAGCCCCTGGGCTGCGTATGGGGATCCCCTATACCCCGCGGGCCTTTCAAATCTTACGCGGTACTTCAAAGCATCATATAATGCGATGCGCAATGTACTGCAAGTAGGTCAAAGCATCATGTCATGCGATGCGCAACTAAAGGGTTAAACAAGCGCTGCAGAGGATGACGTAATCTTCACAGCTTCGTAATCTTCAGCTTCATTAACCACCGTGCTGCTCGGAGTTTATTGTGAAATTCCCCCTGTGTGCATGAAATAAAGTGTTCCAAAAAATTATTTTTTCTTCGTAAAATGATAAATGCTCTTCCATGAACATGTCTATGGAAAAATAAATACCAAATTCCACTTACTCTGGCTGTGAGGACGTGGACAAGGTGCACTGTGACATCATCAGGGGCTGGTCACCCTTGCGTAACTCACCCAGACACGGTCGCGCGGGCCATTCAACCACCGGGTGTTGCCACAAATATATTTTCAATTATTTGTTCTATGTATTTCCAATGCAGTTTTATTTGTTTTTTTTATCGTATATGATGCATATTTGTGTCCTTTACAATATGTATACAGTAGAATGTTCATAATGTTCCATAGAACTGTGATACATGTGTCAGTAATGTGTCCACAATAAATGTTTATTGTCGCAATATTACTTGTTAAATATTCACTAAAATTACAATATGTACAGTTTCACACATTATTTACACAGTAACACACTGTATTACACAGTACTTCGGAAGTGAGTAATAATCAACGAAGTAGTCCATAGTACACAGCGCGACTTCGCTCTCATTGCACAAAGTACAGATAGATTTTGCTTCCTGTTTCTTCGTTCTGTGTGCTTGCAAATAACGCACTCACGTACACCCTTGGCATTAGTACCTGTAGGTGGTATGTAGCCAAGCTTGTAAAATGTAAGGCAGGTTATCTTCAGGTTATCTTGAGATGATTTCGGGGCTTTTTTAGTGTCCCCGCGGCCTGGTCCTCGACCAGGCCTCCACCCCCAGGAAGCAGCCCGTGACAGCTGACTAACACCCAGGTACCTATTTTACTGCTAGGTAACAGGGGCATAGGGTGAAAGAAACTGCCCATTGTTTATCGCCAGCGCCAGGGATCGAACCTAGGACCACAGGATCACAAGTCCAGCGTGCTGTCCGCTCGGCCGACCGGCAGTCTTGAAAAGATTACAGGAAAAGATCAATTTGTATGGTAGTTGTGAAAAGATCACTTTGTATGGACCCCACACAGGGAAAAGATTCAGCCAGCCTCAAAGAGTGTCCATCAGTCAAGAAGAGATTTAGCTATTCTTCGAATTATCTATGGAAAACACCACCATGGAAGCCGCTAACACTGTTCATCTATGCTACTTGAATCAGATGCATCATCACTGAACGCAGAAAACATTTCATCTATGTATCATCTAAATAAATTGGAGATATCATAGGTGGGCCAGGGTGGCGCTCAGAGCTACAATTGGATACTCTCGCTGTATCTTCATCATAAGTGCTGTATAACTTGCATCCGATCTTTGTGTTAGGTCCTTATTGCACCTAGCTTCACCAATATTATGATCCTTATGTTCTTTAAACAATAATGTTTGAATTTCACCGACAGAGTGCAATCTTTCAACATCGCGTCGGACAGCTGTTTGAGAGTCAGAGGCATGTGCGCCACCCATGGTTGCTCATTCAGTACTAACCCAGACAGCAGTCCTAGGGCATTCTGGGAATTTTTTTCCAAGATGGCTGCCTCTTACTGAAGGTCCTAAGAGTTCATTTTGTACACAACCAACCTTGCACACATTCAGAATGGGTACGAAAAAATCCGAGAGTTTTCTCGGTTGGCGCAGTTCCCACCGATCGAGAATACTCGTTTGGCGCAGTTAAGTGGTTAAAAGTACTGCAAGTCAATTTACCAATTTTATTATAGTATTACAACATTTTTTTTTTTTCAACAAAAGCTACATATTAGTCTCTGCAAATGTATATTTTATCATTAGCAGAGAAAAGGTGAGCTCAAAAGATTTCGTCTCGGCTAGCTCTCAATTAATGACAAGGCTCGAACGCCATTGTGTGGCCAGGCTGCCACAGCCTGTGTCGTAACATTAAAAATACATTACCTGCACTGTACAGGGTAAAACAAAACACATCTCTAAAATTTTATTGAGAAAATATTAACAATCACTGATTGATACATGAAATATTTTGCAATGTAAAGGAATGAACCAATTTTTTTCCCACTACTTGATAAGAGCGGTTCACACATCATCCATGCAGCAGCCAACAGCTGGCTTAATCGTCGGCGTGGCACAAAATTGTAACACAATTACACAATAAACTTTATTTAATTTTAGTTATACAGTATAAAATATATCCTACCTGAATGTTACTTGAAAAATTACCCAACCAGACTTAACTTCGGAAATACCGGAGCTCCGGAAATAACGACGAGGGTACAGCCCCATATAGGCCGTTAAATCGAGTGGATACTTTTCAGGCATTCACTTCACACAACAGCTAGGCTTACTACTAATTCACATGAGAATAACACACTACACTTTAAAAAAAAAAAGTTGACTAAGAGCTGTAATGCACTTGTACAATTGAAAATCATTTCTATATTTACACAGTGTACATTATACTGTGCAGTACAGTATCTTTTTGTCAAGGCTCAATTAATCATTAACCCTAAAGCTGCTAAGGGGTCCTGAGGAGATTTACACCCCTGTGCGCAAGAAAAAAAAATTCAATTTTTTTTTCGTCTTATAAAAATGTTAGTGTTCCCTGAGCACGGGGAAAAAAAATCGTAGGAGACATATTTTGGGCGTAATAGACTGAGGAAGTCTGGCAAAAAGTGGGCATTGACATAGACTGAGGAAGTCTGGCAAAAAGTGGGCGTTCACAGAGTGGTCTTCAGAGTCGGTCAGCGTCACCTGAGCCAACAGGTGGGAGTTGCCACAAAGATATTATCACCTAATTATTTCAATGTTTCTGATTGATTTTTTCTTGGTTATTTTGCAGTAATATTATTCAATAGTGTGTATTGTGATATATTTATATAATAAAAGGGGTGAATCATCGCTATACTCAAAAGTATGGTGTGCATATTAGTGATTCAATTATTATGTTCATAAAACAATAAACAAATAGTTTTGCTGTTATTACACACTATACACAGGTTATATATAAGTATCTGCATGTTTTGTTCACCATAACAAACCACTAAGTTGGTATTGTAAGTCTAAAAGCAATGAGGAGTGACCGTCACACACCACCCAGCCATTCGTTGCCACTCCCTCAACAACGCCTCACTCGCCCACTTTCTCCTCCCACCATCCTGTTATATATTTTATTCACAATATACAGACGTTATATATAAGTATCTACATGTTTTGTTCACCACAACTGTACAACTAAGCTGATATAGTTAGTTCAGGCACTAGGAGTCGTCGCTACACACAGTCAGCTGGTGGCTCCCTCACTCATTCATGGTCACACGCACTAAACTTTCTCCCCCAACAATACGGTTTGTGGTGTTATACATACAGATGTTATATACATCTACGTACAGATGTTATATATAAGAATGTATATGTTTTGCTCACCACAACTGTACAACTAAGCTGATATAGTTAGTTCAGGCACTAAGAGACGTTGCTACACAGTCAGCTGGCGGCTGCCTCCCACACTCATTCAAGGTCACACGTACTAAATTTGTCCCCCGACAATACTGTTTGCAGTGTTATTACACTATATATACACATTATATATAAGTATCTACATGTTGTATGCACCGTAACTGTACACCTAAATTTGTAGGGTGCCCAAAGAGCACAGTGGCCACCCTCTACACAGCCAGACAAATCATGCAGACGACGTCACCTCCGTCACCCAAATGGCTCCTCCCAACATAATCCTTTTGCTGTTATTACACTAATACACACATTATATATAAGTATCTACATTTTTGTTCACCATAGAAAACCACTGAGCTGGTATGGTGAATGCAGACAATAACAGGTGGCCACACAGTCAGTAAACGATGCTATCTCCCTCCATCCCTCAGCATCACTCCTCCCATAGCGCTAATTATCACAACAATGCTGGTCATTTTTATCAGTCAGGGGTCATCTGTAATACAGTAGTCAAAAACACAATAATGTTTGTTTCGTTACACGGTTCACCTTGCCACTGTTCACCATTGTACCATCATGAACGGTTGTCAGCAGGTTCACTTCTCTCGTCTTTCCACCGAACCGAGAGTATTTGATTACATTTCCGTAGCTGGCACTCACCAACTGCAGGTCACCGTCAAACACTGGCATTTCCCATCTTCGTGTCTTTACTGTGCCAACCAATCCGGTTCTATTTTCAATCAAGAACCCAGCTAGCAATGGACTTGTATAGTAGTTATCTGTATAAGATGTGGCCCTAGTTCATTCATGGTGCCATCAGTGACTTCACCACACTACCCGAGAAACCATGTTCGTCGTTACTGGGAATGTCTACATCACTAGCTGAATACAGAATCATGTGTAACACGTATCCTGTTTCACAGTCACACAGTACAAAGAATTTCAATCCAAATCTGTTTCTTTTGGAGGGAATATACTGCTTGAATGAAACACGTTCTTTGAAAAGCGCCAGGGATTCGTCAGTCACCAGCTTCTTTGCTGGTACGTAAAAATCTCTGAACTTTCCAATCACTTCATTCATATAGTGCCTCACTCGCCAAAGTCTTATCATCCTCTGAACAAATCCACGAGGGCCGTGACGAGGATTCGAACCTGCGTCCGGGAGCATCCCGGACGCTGCCTTAATCGACTGAGCTACGACATGGTTAAAAGAGTTGAAACCGAAGTGCTACTGAATTTAAGTTCGTAGCTCAGTCAATTAAGGCAGCGTCTGGGATGCTCCCAGACACAGGTTCGAATCCTCGTTATGGCCCTTGTGGATTTGTTCATTTGATGCATCATGTTATAGTGATTTCTGTGTGTAATGATGTAAGAGCGAAGAGGGAGAACGGCCTATTGACATAGCTCGAGTGCATGGGGGAGTTGTGTAAAACCATGGTTTCTGTCTTGGAGAGGCTGCGGGATCCAGTAAGTTCAGTAGAACTTCGGTTTCAACTCTTTTTAACCACGTTGTAGCTCAGTCGATTAAGGCAGCGTCTGGGATACTCCCAGAAGCAGGTTCGAATCCTCATCACGGCCCTTGTGGATTTGTTCATTTGATGCATCACGTTATTGTGATTTCTGTGTGTCTATCATCCTCTGTCCGGTCCTCATTACTTGCAAAATGCAGACACATGAGGAGTATCTGAAACCTGTCTCGGGACATATATTTCCCGAAGAAAGGTGTTGGAATAGTCAGATCTTTGCTCCAATAATCTGTGATAGTGTGTTTGACACAGTGTTTCATCAACATATATATTGCTAAAAACACATACATTTCACCTACAGTGGTGGTTTTCCAATGTTGCAATCGTGAAAATTGTTACTGTATCTCTTTTCGAATGAGATGAACCGCATGAAGGTTCGTTTGGTGTACAATATATTCCATGAGCGGCTCATCATAGAATGCTGTAAAAAAATCCAATTCACACACATCCTCTCCATTATAAGGGAAAAGCTCTGTAATCCCCACATCTTTATTATCAAAGGCAGGAATTCGAGGAATAAAACCAGCACCATCACTCCATACTAGTACACCTGGTGTCCTGCGAGACGCAACAGGGGCACGACGGCAAGGAAGCGATGCACACCATGGACCAGGAGCTGAAGCCCGTCTACGCACAGTACGACCGCTACGTGCACGTGAGGTGGAAGCACGTGAACATGAGACTCTTGGTGCCTCATGTTTTTCCATGCGGTGGCGCTTGGGTGGGCGAGACGCTGCTGACGCGACAAAATCTCGCCCAGTAACACCACTGGTACTGGCACCAGTCTCGGTAACACTATGTTCGGATTCCACTTCACTAAAACCAGAAAGAGTCACTTTCCTCTGACTCGTCACCAAAAATATCCTCAGACTCTAAATAAGCACAGGAACTGTGTGGTCATGGGTGAATTGGAGTAGACTGGGCGAGGTGGCATGGGTGAGCGTATAGACCTCACCATGGGAGGCGGCTGAATCTCATTTTCACTGTCCATGTTACTATCATCGGTCAGTTGTGTGTAGTCTTTATCAATGTCAGAGTCATCAAAATCACTTTCCCCGCCATCAGAAAATAATTCACTAGTTCTTTGCTCTTGGATGAGTGATTGCATGGTGCGCGCCCGGGAAGCGTTCGGCCGTGTGCTCGACATGGTAGCTGCTGGGTAACTGAGGCCTCCCACGCTACCAGCTCACGCGATGGTAGCGCGAGCTGGATTTTTTTTACAAAATGGCGGCTGTTTACTATAGCCCCTGGGCAGCGTATGGGGGCCCCCTCTACCCCGTGGGCCTTTCAAATCTTGTACGGTACTCCAATACATCATATGATGGGAAGTGCTAGTTACTGCAAGTCAGTCAACCCATCATATGATGTGTAGCGCACTTAAAGGGTTAACCACTGGACTGCGCCACTCGAGAAAACTCGTTCGGTGGGAAACTGTGCCAACCCGAGAAAACTCTCTTTGATTTTTTCATACCCATTCAAAATGTGTGCGTGGTTGACTGTGTACAAAATGGGCTCTTAAGCTCTCCAGTGAGAGGCAGCCATCTTGGAAAAAAATCCCAGAATGCCCTAGGGCTGCTGGTTGAGTTAGTACTGAGTGAGCAACCATGGGTGGCGCACGTGCCTCTGGCTCCCAAACACCTGTCTGACGTGGTGTTGAAAGATCGCGCTCTGTTGGTGAAATTCAAACATTATTGTTTGAAGAATATAAGGGTCATGATATTGGTGAAGCTAGGTGCAAAAAGGACCTCACACAAAGGTCGGATGCAAGTGATACAGCATCTATGAGGACGATACAGCGAGCGTATCCAGTTGTAGCTCTGAGCTCCACCCTTGCCCACCTATGTCATCTCCAACTTATATAGATGATACATAAACGAATCATTTTCTGCATTCAGTGATGATGCATCTGATACAGGTAGCATAGATGAGCAGTGTTAGCAGCTTCCATGGTAGTGTTTTCCATAGATATTTTCATGAATACAGTAGCTGAATCTCTTCCTGTGTGGGGCCTTACAAAGCGATCTTTTCAAGACTACCTTACAAATTGATCTTTTCCTGTAATCTTTTCAAATTACCTTATGCTTTACAAGCTTGGCTACATATTGCCGACAAGTACAAAAGCCAAGGGTGTACGTGAATGCATTATTTGCAAGCACACAGAACGAAGAAACGGTAAGTGAAAATCTATCTATACTTGGTGCAACAAGAGCGAAGTCGCGCTGTGTACCATGGACTACTTCGTTGATTATTACTCATTCCGAAGTACTGAGTGTGTAATACAGTGTGTTATTGTGTAAATAGTGGGTGAAATTGTACATATTGTAATTTTAGTGAATTTTTAACAAGTAATATTGTGACAATAAACATTTATTGTGGACACATTACTGACACATGTATCACAGTTCCATGGAGCATTATGAACATTCTTCTGTATACATATTGTAAAGGACACATATACCTGTATGCATCATATATGATAAAAAACAAATAAAACTGCATTGGAAATACATAGAACAAATAATTGAAAATATATTTGTGGCAACACACGTAGCTTGAATGGCCCATGCGACTGTGTCTGGGAGCTTCACGCACAGGCGACCAGCCCCTTGATGACATCAGAACGCACCTTGTCCACGTCCCAACAGCCAATATAAGTGGAATTTGGTATTTATTTTTCCATAGACATGTTCAGGGAAGGGAATTTATCATTTTACAAATAAAGATTTTTTGGGGGAACACTTGATTTCATGCGCACGGGGGGAATTTCACTATAAACTTGGTGCATCACAGTGGTTAACCACTGTGATGCGCCGCTTTTATTGTGAAATTCCCTCCGTGCGCATAAAATCAAGTGTTCCCCAAAAATTCTTTTTCTTTGTAAAATGATAAATTCCCTTCCCTGAACATGTCTATGTAAAAATAAATACCAAATTCCACTTTGGGTGTGGAGACATGGACAAGGTGCGCTCTGACATCATCAGGGGCTGGTCGCCTGTGTGTGAAGCTCCAAGACACGGTCGCGTGGGCCATTCAAGCACCGAGTGTTGCCACAAATATATTTTTAATTATTTGTTCTATGTATTTCCAATGCGTTTTTTTCATCGTACATGATGCATATTTGTGTCCTTTACAATATGTATACAGAAGAACGTTCATAATGTTCCATGGAACTGTGATTCATGTGTCAGTAATGTGTCCACAATAAATGTTTGTCACAATATTACTTGTTAAAAATTAACTAAAATTTCAATATGAACAGTTTCACACACTATTTACACAGTAACATACTGTATTACACACTGAGTACTTAGGAAGTGAGTAATAACCACCAGGTACAGATAAATTTTCGCTTACTGTTTCTTCGTTCTGTATGCTTACAAATAAGACACTCACGTACAGCCTTGGCTTTAGTATCTGTAGGTGGTATGTAGCCAAGCTTGTAAAGCATAAGGTAGTATTGAAGATTATAGGAAAAATCAATTTGTAAGGTTGTCTTGAAAAGATCACTTTAAGGGCTCACACAGGAAGAGATTCAGCTACCCTCAAAGAGTGTCCGTCAATTTGGAAGAGATTCAGGCAGTCTGGAAGAGATTCAGCCAGCCTAAAAGAGTGTCAGTTAGTCTGGAAGAGATTCAGCTATTGTTGAAAATATCAATGGAAAACACCACCATGGAACCCACTAACACTGTTCATATATGCTACTTGTATCAGATGCATTATCACTGAATGCAGATAATGATTCGTTTATGTATCATCTATATAAATTGGAGAAGGCATAGGTGGGCAAGGGTGGCGCTCAGAGCTACAACTGGATACGCTCACTGTATTGTCCTCATAGGTGCTGTATCACTTGCATCCGACCTTTGTGTTAGGTCCTTATTGCGCCTAGCTTCACAAATATCATGACCCTTGTGTTCTTCAAACAATAATGTTTGAATTTCACCAACAGAGCACGATCTTTCAACACCGCATTGGACAGCTGTTTAGGAGCCAGAGAGGCACATGCGCCACCCATGGTTGCTCACTCAGTACTCAACCTGTCCTTTTACAAATTACGTCTGAATTTGGCTGTTTACCCGTATGGCCGAAAATGGACTTAATTTGAAAATGAAAAAAAATTTAAAATTAATTTTGAACTTTTTTTTTCTCTCCAAAATAGCAAGTTAAGGGTCCTCTGGTAGGTTAGGATTGCAGGAAAGTCTGCTAAAGTTTCAAAATGTCATGAAAAGCGTTAATTGAAAGGTTCCTCTCCGAACCTAACCGAGTAAGCCGGAGGACTCAAACGGAAAATGGGACAGTACACCACTTTTGTGAGTCGATTTCACTTCAAATTACGTCCATTTTGGGCCATAGCGCGCACGCGAGCGAAAAGCGACATTATTTTTAAGAGGACTGGTTGCAGTACTGACCCAGCCAGCAGGCCTAGGGCATTCTGGAATTTTTTTCCAAGATGGCTGCCTCTCACTGGAGATCCTAAGAGTCCATTTCGTACACAACCAACGCGCACACATTTTGATTGGGTACGAAAAAATCAAAAAGAGTTTTCTCGGTTGGCGCAGTTTCCCACCGACCAAGTTTTCTCGGTGCAGTCCAGTGGTTAAGGGTTAATTGAGGTTGGTGTACATGTCGTGGCTTTTATACCAACTGAGAATCAGCTAGTCACGTATGTGGAGAATTCATCCTGGGATGGATGTATAATTTATTTTAGGTAAATTAAATCAATTTCCAATCTAAATTACAATGCAAATAAAGCAGAGTTTAGACTGGGTTTAATTAGATTCAAATAAAGAAGTCGTCCCCCATGTGATTTGGGGCGGCTGACGCAGCAGCAGCCATGTATAGTAGGAAACTTATGGCGTTCCTACACTAGGAATTAATAGTACTGTCTCCACTCGATTATCCGGACTATATGGGAAGGACCCCCAGCCGGATAATCACATATTTCGGATAATAGTATTTTTTCACCTCTGAGTCCAAAAGGGGCCATTTCCAACAATTTTTATACCACACTCATGATTTGAATTGTCACACACTAGTGTGTGGGGCTGGGTGGGTGGTTAGCTACCTAGATGGTAGGTGGGCAGTGAAAGTGGGTGGGCAGGCAGGGATAGGTGGGTTCAGGAAGGTGGGTTTTGGATGAGTGGATGGCAGGCAGATAGGCTTGGTGAGTGAACAGGTTCGAGCAGGCAAGTGGGTGAGCAGGCAGGTGGGTGAATAGGTGGGTGAGTGGGCGAGCAGGCAGGTGGGTGAATAGGTGGGTGAGTGGGCGAGCAGGCAGGTGGGTGAACAGGTGAGTGAGTGGATTGGCAGGTAGGTGGGTAAACAGGTGGGTGGGCAAGGAAGTGGGTGAACAGGTAGGTGGATGTGCAGGAAGGTGGTTGAACAGGTGGTTGGGTGGGCTATCAGGCAGGTGGGTGGGTGGGCGAGCATTCAGATGGGTGGGTGGGCAAGCAGGCAGATGGGTGAACAGGTAGCTGGGTGGGCTATCAGGCAGGTAGGTGAACAGGTGGCTGGGTGGATTGGCAGGTGGGTGAGTTGGTGAGCCTGGAACGAGAGACAAATGACACGTGTGATCTCCTGCCTGGTCCCCCCCCCCCCACCTCATGCCAGCCTTCCCTTCTCCCCTCCACGTGTCGACACGTGGGTGTTGACACCCTGTACGATGACTTTAACATATGCGCCTTAAGTTCTGTTAAATCCCATTTTATTTTATTGTAAATATTTAAATGAATAAATAGCAAACCAAATACTGCACTGTACTGTTCAACTATTATAGTGTGTTATTTAATTAATATTCATAACTACCTCTCCACAGCAATAAGAAAACAATATAATTCTTGCAACACCGCCAATGCCACCTCCCTTCGTTAGGCTTAACACGAGTCACATACACAACAGTTCTTCCTTCCTCCCTGACCAACTCCCTTCCTCCCTGACCAACTCCCTTCCTTCCTCCCTGACCAACTCCCTTCCTCCCTCCCTGACCAACTCCTTTCTTCCCTGATCAACTCCCTTCCTCCCTGACCAACTCCCTCCCTTCCTGACTAACTCCCTTCCTCCCTGACCAACTCTCTTTCCTCCCTGACCAGCTCCCTTCCTCCCTGACCAACTCCCTCTCTTCCTGACAGTTCTCGCCCAGGTGATCCCTCCCAAAGCTTCCCTCTCTCCCTACAACACCCACCCACCCTACCCCCTCCTACACCATGCGGCTGAATGGCCGCAAGTTAACCGGCTCCGATTTTTTATCCAGCTCCCATGGACATTTTGGCCGGATATTGAGATAACTTTATCCAGTCACAATTTTGACCGTATAAGGGCGTTTTCCGGATATTCGAATCCCGGATAATCGAGTGTCTACAGTATAATATTTGACTGGCAGTCTGTCCATGCAAGGATCTTGGTTTCTTAGATTTGCCAACAATTGCACACGTGATTCTGTCTGTGCCGTCGGCATTCGCACACATCATGGCCAAGAGCCTGTCCTTGTTGACCTTACGTCCTGGCACACAACCCTCACTTCTCATTGCTAGAGATTTTTCTGGTAAACTCCTCCAATACAACCCAGTTTCATCTGCATTGTAAATTTGATACGAATATAAATTATTTGCCACAATGTATGCTCTTAATTTGTTAAAATGGTTCTACACTGCTTTCATCTGCACTCAATTTTTCACCGAAAATTTTCCTCTTCACAATATTGTGCCTACCCTTGAACCTTGCAACCCACCCTTCACTCGCTTCGAAATCTTTTATTCCAAGGCTTGCTGCAAACCTGCTTGCAGCATTTTGTATTTCTGGCTGCAAATTGTCAGGCCAGCTGTGCAGTGCTGAGCAAACCACTTGTACATAGCCTCATCCAACTGTACATGCGTCGAAGTTTTCATAGTCTTTCTACCACACCCTCTGCTAGTGCTTGCACCTTCACTTTTACAGGTTGAAATGAATTTTATAAGTTTCTCTCTTTGTTTCCTTGTATCAGAAACAGTACTAGTGCCTATATTAAATTCCTTGGCAACACTTGAGGTCGCCCGGCCGTTTTCACAAAGTTGTATAACACATAGCTTGTCCTTAATTGTAAGGACATCCTTCTTCCTCTTAACATCTCCAGAACGATTCATGCTGCTACCAGACAGTCTTGGTCAAAAATGTTCAAAGTTACTATGAAAATAAAAAAGTTATTTAAAAAAAATATTTCACTAATGGCGCAGCACTGTGGTGTAGTACGAGGGTAGAGAGCACATGGCTTGACCAGGCCTGGATGGGTCCAGTCGGGGCAGGGAGGAGGCACGTTACGTAGGACGCCAGCAGGAAAAAAAAAACATTTTTGAAGGAAACTTCAGCCTGTGCAAATTGTTTTTAGGAAACTTGTATGGTATTTTTTATTACATAATTACTAGTATTTCTTTTGACTTTGGCTATAATGAATTGTTCTAAAATTGATGGTAACTCCTGTACTGTAGTGTATAGTCCGCTCCCCCATCCAACCCTTATCCCCCCTGGTGGTCCCTCCCAATGCTCCCCTCTCTCTCGACACCACCCACCCACCCCACCCCCTCCTACACCATGTGCCTCGAGCCACAGGCAGACGGGATTAATACGGTACGGCCTGCCTCATGGTTTTCATATATGGACAATTCCATGATTATCCGGCTGACTGTCCAGATAATGTAACATCGGCAGCAAATTAACCGGCTCTGATATTTTATCCGGCTAAACCAAATACAAATACAAATATTTATTCAGGTAAAGTACATACATACAGGGTAAGATACAAAAGTTGATGGATTTATAGATAGAGCTAGTACATACAATGCCTAAAGCCACTATTATGCAAAGCGTTTCGGGCAGGAAAAACAAAGACTAAAACTTAACTCTAATTGAGATTAAAGTATAAATTGTGTTGAGAAAAAATAAGAAAAAAATGAAAAAGGGCTGGGGGGGGGGGCATGGCAGAAAAAAAGCAAAAATACAATTTGGTCAACAAACAGCATTGTATAAAATCGTAGATCAGAAATACTACAGGAACAACTGTGGACATCCTCAAGAGGAAACTAGATTGTTTCCTTCAAGGAGTGCCGGACCAACCGGGCTGTGCTGGGTATGTGAGCCTGCAGGTCGCTCCAAGCAACAGCCTGGTGGACCAAACTCTCACAAGTCAAGTCTGACCTCGGGCCGGGCTTGGGGAGTAGAAGAACTCCCAGAACTCCATCAACCAGGTATCATGGGTTGACATTTAGGGGTGAGATAGGTTACATTGAGTTAATTAGGTAGCACTTAGTTTTAATCTTTAACTGGTTGGGAGAGGTACATGCAGTCTTTAACATAATTGGGAAGGTCATTCCACATTCTGGGTATCTTGATTTGTAAAGCATTTTTAGTTTGACTAAGTCGTACTCTTGGAATATCAAATAGGTATCTGTTTCTGGTGTGGTGCTCATGGGATCTGTTACAACCTTCTAGGAAGCTTTTAAGGTCCGGATTGACATTACAGTTCAGGGTTTTATATATATTAAATACACATGAGAGGATGTGCAGTGACTTAATATCTAACATGTTCAGAGATTTGAGTAAGGGTACCAAGTGATGTCTGGGGCCAGAGTTAGATATTGTCTTAATAGGAGCTTTGTGTTGAGTAATTAGAGGACGTAAATGATTTAGGGTAGTAGAACCCCAAGCTCAAATACCATAGTTGAGATAAGGATAGACAAGAGAGAGTAATAGTGTGTCACCATGGCAGGGCGAGGTACATAATATCTGATCTTAGAAAGAATGCCAACAGTTTTTGAAACTTTTTCTGGGGGGAGCCCCGTCGGCTCCCCGGAGCTTTACCGGCTGATATGCTAATGTCAGACTTTGGCATCAGTCATGTGTATGGAGTTCTAGGGCCTACCGGGGACCACGAGCCAGAACCTGGCCCCCTCAGAGAGGCAAGGGGAGCAATGGCCTATAGAAACCCCCCGTGTGGTTGGAAGCATTCTATGTCTGCCATCGACCGGGTCAAGCATCCAGAAAGGTAAGCATTCCAAAACAAACCCCTATTCTGGTGAAAATTGCTACCTAAGCCGAACTAGTGGATAGAACTCTTCAACAGAAAACAAGGAAACTAGTATGACGTCATACGTCCCCGCGCCGCTGTCTGTGCAGCTCCCCCCTCCCCGGGAGGGGGAAGGGGGAGCCCCAGACCTCCCACGCCGGCTATCCACCCATCAGTTCTTCGGCTGATGCTATAGGCAATGGTTATGTGCTCTGGCTCCAGTGGTTGTTTCAGCACTGTACCTAGAGTGTGGTGTCTGTTTTCTAGGTGGTGCGTGAGCCGGGAGTGATTCTTCAGTACTCGGGCTGCATGCGCCTAGGGTTCCCCTCCCTAGGTGCCCTGTAAATACTGCCCTTGGGGCCACCTTCCACAAGTTCCTTGGGTCCTGCCCCTGCTTGGCCGTTTACTGCTTGGTTTTCGGCCGCTCTTTGTGTGCTCGGGTGTTCTGTCTCCCTTGTTCGCCTTAGAGTAAGGGGCAGTGTTTGCACTGGTGGGGCGCAGGGTACTGTGCAGCTTGTCTTTACCAATCATAGCGGCCGGCTCTGTTCCGCTTGGGTACGCTGTCCTCTTGCGGGGTTTTCTTTTTCTTTTTGTTTATCTACCTGGTGGGGGGGGGGGGGTCTGCCTTCGTTCTTGCCCCTTGTGTCCCTTGTGTTCTGAGTATTTTCTGGTGGTACCCCTGCTAGGTCCCCGTGAGTGTACACGTCCCGGGGGTTCAGCTCTTAGAAAGTTGTTTGGTAGCTTTGGGTGCCTGTTAGCAGTACCCTGCCTGGGATTACCTGAGCGCGAGTCCTCTTAAAGTAAACGCTCGGGACCCTGGAAAACCTCTGGGGGCGCGCGGGTCCGATGGATGTGACCCCGAGTCCCCCCCTCGCTTCCAGCGAGTTTGAGGGTTGCTCTCACCCTTTGTCTCTGGGTGACTCTCTGTTTTGCCTCCGTCTGCTGCCTGTGGGGTCGGTGACACCTTCGACCCAGAGTCCTGTGAGTTTGGTTGCTCGTTGTGGCTCGGTTACCCAGTTGTGCTAACAAAGCGGGTGCGGGCAGCAGGGGCATTGCACTTGAGCCTTGATGGTGGCAACGTTCTCGTGGTTTCCTCCCCGGGAGCCCCGGGGCTTCCCCGTTGTAGTTCGTTTTGGGTCTTGGGGGTGTTGGTTGCTTCGGTTCCATCCACGCCCCCTTGTCTTTCCCCTGGTTCACCCTTCCTGCCTGCATCCGGTTCCTTACCGTCTGTAGGTTCGGGGCGGGGTTTTTGGTGTTGAGACTCGGGCAGTCTCGGGGAATTCCCCTTCCAGGGTAGTGACGGGGGCATTTGAGCCTGTTCCTCCAGCCGTGTTGTATGAGTCTGCCAGTGGGCTCCCTTCCTTAGTGTTTTCACGGCTGCCCCGGTTTTCTGGTACGGCCGGGGTTTTGGGGGAACGGCTCGGCCCCGGGGCCTGTCGTGTAGGTTCCCGGGGCTGGGGAGGGGCTGACTTGGGGGGGCCTTGGCCCCGTTAGACCCCGTGGGTTTTTTTATCCCCCTCTAGGCGGGGCTTGTGGTTACGCGGAGTGGGGTCTTTCCTCCCCACTCGCCGTACGTGCTGTTGGACGTCGGCCCCTCCCCGGGCTCGGTTCCTTGGCCTTTGAGTCGGTTGGTTCCGTCCTGTGGGTGGATGTTTCCTCCCACCCCTTTTTTGGACGGTGTTTTTTTCATGTTTCCCCGTTCGATGGGGTTCTGCGTGACTTCTGATCTCGGGTGCGCCTGCGCCTTCATGTGCCTTCGGGACTAGTGTTGGCTTCTGTGTTCTCGAGGGAACGGGAAGGTTTTTCGCTACTTCCCGCGTTATTGGAACGTCTGTCGGCTCCTCGTACTTGTCGCCCTGTTGGGCTACTTGTCGCCCTATTGGGCTACTTGTCGCCCTGTTGGGCTACTTGTCGCCCTGTTGGGCTACTTGTCGCCCTGTTGGGCTACTTGTCGCCCTGTTGGGCTACTTGTCGCCCTGTTGGGCTACTTGTTGCCCTGTTGGGCTACTTGTTGCCCTGTTGGGCTACTTGTCGCCCTGTTGGGCTACTTGTCGCCCTGTTGGGCTACTTGTCGCCCTGTTGGGCTACTTGTCGCCCTGTTGGGCTACTTGTCGCCCTGTTGGGCTACTTGTCGCCCTGTTGGGCTACTTGTCGCCCTGTTGGGCTACTTGTCGCCCTGTTGGGCTACTTGTCGCCCGGTTGGCTACTTGTCGCCCGGTTGGGCTACTTGTCGCCCGGTTGGGCTACTTGTCGCCCGGTTGGGCTACTTGTCGCCCGGTTGGGCTACTTGTCGCCCGGTTGGGCTACTTTTTGGGCTCTTTGCTTCTTTGGCCGGTTTTATTGTTCCTGCTTCCTCTTTTGGCTACTTTTCTCGTGCAGTAGTCCTGGCTGGCGCTTTCCCGCGGAGAGGGTGTGCGGTTCGGCCAGCGTGTTATGCGCATGCGCCGTGGAGTTTGTTTTGGTCTGGGCGGTGTTTCAGTGCTGGTGTTTTGCGCCTTTTTTTGCTACAGTGCTTCGCCTCTCGTTCTTCTCCCTGGCTGCGGTATGTGCCCCTTCATGCCGGGGGTGTCCTGGTTCCCAGTTGTGGGGAGGACACCACGGTTTTCCCTGTGTCATGGGTGTGGACCGCCTCCTTCGCCTCTCCCTGCTCTCCTGCGGGTCCGGCAGGGTCCGGCTCTGGCGTCTTCACCTGGCGGTGCTCTCAAGTTCTTCTGGGCACGGTTGAGTCGTGTCAAGTTCGTGCCACCATTCGCCAGGTGAGTTTCTGCGGTCTGGCGTCTTTTGGCCGGGTGCTGGATGCGGCGGTGTTTATATACCTGTCTTTATTTAGGTATATTTTTGTACGACTGAGACCGTTCGCACACCAGTGACTGTTCCTTTATCACCCCTTCCTGTCCCCCTCATGTGCATGTCCAACCCATGCTGGAGTCATTCAGGGGACCCTCCTTTTTTAATGTTGTGAGGTGTGGGGGTTGTAGGGTTGGTTCTGTACTCACCTGGTAAGGCTCCTGGCTGTGCTTGCAGGATTTGAGCTCTGGCTCTTGGGTCCCGCCTATCTGGTAGAACTTGCGGGATAGTACCAGTGGAGTGCAGTGGTGCTATTGGCACCTTTGGGGAACACTGTATTACCATCAGAGGTCTGTGCTTGTTACACGACCTACTTGCGAGCATAAGCCTTCTTGCTGGTTCGTCCGTGGACTTCCAGGGCGCACTGGCCTGTTTTCGTATGGCAGTTCCGGCCCGTCCTGGTTGTGGGGGTATGTGGGCCGGTGGACTGCTCCTAGTAGCTGCCTGGTGGGCCATCCTCTGGCCGGTCTAGCCTGTCCTTGGGCCGGGCTTCAGGTGTAAAAGAGCTCCCAGTACCTCATCCAGCAGGTATCGAGCGGGGTTTCTCCACCGTCGGTCGCCTGGTGCAGGTTTCTGGGCCTGCAGGGTTTTGTCGTGTCTCCGTTGGCCCTGTCTGGGGTCTGCCTGCTCCGTTCTCTGCCTTTGCAGAGGGGAGTTGCTATTTACGTGTTGCAGTGGTGCCTGTTGCTGCTGCTGCACGTGTGCATTGGTACCGTGTTTCACGGTGGCGTATCCTTGTTCCTGTGTCCGGTTGTGGAGTGGCACTTTGCTGCCGTTTTGTGCCTGGGGATTGCGTGGGGTTTTTGTCCCTGCCTGCTTGTCCACCCCTGGTTGTTCTCCTGGGGTTTTTTGTGCTTCTGCTCTTTCTTCCTTCCTCCTCTGCAGCAGGGATGTTCTGCGTGTGTTCTTAGGCATTGGTCAGCCTGTGTCCTGTGATGTGCTTCTTTGTCTCAGTCTATTGCAGTTGTTCGTGCCCCTTGGTTCGGGTCCTGTTCTGGCGGCGACCCTTCCGCCTTCTTTGGTTTCCTAGCTTGCCCTGCCGGTTATTTTTTTTTTTTTTTTTTTTGGGGGGGGTCTCGCGTCGGACCAGTCGTTTCTGAACTCCTGGCGGGCTTGCATGCTTTGGGGAGTTTTTCTGTTCGGCAGACGTTCCATCTCCTTGTGCCGCTTGGGTTTCGGTGGTCGCGCCCGAGATCTTCTCGCGGCTCTGCCTTTTTCCTGGGCTCGGAGGGGCCTTGTCGGGGCTGCTTATGTTCTGCCTCGTGGTCTCGCCTCCGGTTGGTGGTCGGGTGGCTTCGTGGTAGGTGTCCCACCTGCGTGCTTCTCTTGGCGGCAGTATGGGGTATTTTGGCGGTCCTTCCTTTTCCTGTCCCTTAGGTGGTTACTCTTGTTAGCTGGGTGTACTCTCGGCTTGGTTTTCTGGTGGGGGTTGGGGGCCGTCGTCTTGCCACATACTGTCGCCTCTTTTCGTGCGGCGCAGGCGGAGCCGCTTCAGCTTGCTTTCGGTCTTGGTGTTGCTTCTGCACCGTTAGTCAGCTGTCTTGTGCGTCGTTTCACCTCCGGCCTGTTCGTGCGCCGCTTGCACCATCCTGGTCTCTGGTCAGCGTGCTCTGTCTTCTCCTCGGTTGGTAGTGCCCCTTCGGTTCCGGTGTTTTTTCGTCGGCTCTTTCCTTTGAGCCTTTGCCTCTGGGGTTCGAGTCGCTGAGTTGTCTTGCTCCTTCGGTTTTAGCGTTTTGGTTGTTTGGTGGCAGCAGTCTCCATCTTTTCTGCCGCGGGGTGGGGCTGCTGCATTCTGGAGGGGTCCAGGGTTTGTTGGTGCTTCGTTGGTCAGGCCGGGGGTGTGTCGTTTTTGTGTTCAGTGGCGGCCCTCCGCTGTTGTTTGCGTGCCACGGCGTTTGGGTCCGGAGCGCGTTTTGCGTTGATCCGGTTCTGTTCTTCCCGGTTCGCGGGTGATAGTGTCCCGGGTGGTCAGCCGTGTTCTTGCGGCTAAGCTGCCTGTGTTCTTCCCTCGTGCCTGTGGCGTTCGTGGCTTCGCTGCTCTCGCTGCCGTCTGGGCGACGTGGCCTTGCAGTCGTTCGGGCATGGATTTTTGGTGTTCGTGCAGGGGCTTTGCTGCTCGTGGTTCTCGTGTTGTTCCCGTGATTTTCGGGGCTGTGGTGCCTTGGGTTGGCGTTTGCTGCCGGTTGTCTCGCCTCCTTGGGGGGTGCGTGGTGTCCGCCTCCCGGTTCTGTCCCTTTGACCTTCCTCTGTGGGTAGTTAGCTCCGGGGAGCCGACGGGGCTCCCCCCAGAAAACCAGCGTTGAATGTAATGAAACGCCATTTTCTGGGTGAGACCCGGAGGCTCCCCGGCAACCCTCCCTCCCTCCGGTCGGCGTTTTTCGCGTGTTTTGACATCCAGCCTCAGAACTGATGGGTGGATAGCCGGCGTGGGAGGTCTGGAGCTCCCCCTTCCCCCTCCCGGGGAGGGGGGAGCTGCGCAGACAGCGGCGCGGTGACGTATGACGTCATACTAGTTTCCTTGTTTTCTGTTGAAGAGTTCTATCCACTAGTTTGGCTTAGGTAGCAATTTTCACCAGAATAGGGGTTTGTTTTGGAGTGCTTACCTTTCTGGATGCTTGACCCGGTCGATGGCAGACATAGAATGCTTCCAACCACACGGGGGTTTCTATAGGCCATTGCTCCCCTTGCCTCTCTGAGGGGGCCAGGTTCTGGCTCGTGGTCCCCGGTAGGCCCTAGAACTCCATACACATGACTGATGCCAAAGTCTGACATTAGCATATCAGCCGGTAAAGCTCCGGGGAGCCTCCGGGTCTCACTCAGAAAATGGCGTTTCATTACATTCAACGCTGGTTTTTTTTATATATTTAGAATGTGTCCCTGGAAATTCAGCTTGTGGTCAATGAGAATGCCAAGGAATTTGCCATCTACTTTGTTACAAATTTGGGTATTGTTAATCGTGAGATTTATTTAATTTGAGGATTTATTGCCAAACAAAATATAGAAAGTTTTGTCAATATTGAGGGTGAGTTTGTTGGCAGTTAGCCAGTGATGGACTTTATTTAGCTCAGTATTCACTGTGATATTTAGAGCAAGGGGGGTCAGGACTGGAGTAAATGAAGGTCGTGTTGTCAGCAAATAGAATTGTTTTAGATGTTGGAAGGCATTTGGAAGGTCATTAATGTAGATGAGAAAGAGGAGAGGGCCAAGTATGCTGCCCTGGGGAACACCAATGTTGATGGGTAGGGTGGGAGAAATTGAATTATTCACAGAAACATACTAGAGCCTGTCAGTAAGGTAAGGCTTAATGTACTGCAGGGAGTGATCTCTGACTCCGTAATGTTGTAATTTAAGAAGAAGGTTTTGGTGGTTAACAGTGTCAAAAGCCTTATGCAGGTCTACAAATAACCCAACAGGGAACTCATTTTTATCAAGAGCTGTATATATCAAGTTAATCATACTAATAAGTGCATCGTTAGTGCTTTTTTGGGGTCTGAAGCCATATTGACAAGAGCTAAGTATATTGAGTTTGGCTAGATAAGAATAAAGCTGCTTATAGATTAGTTTTTCAAATATTTTTGACAAGTTTGGCAAATTGATATAGGTCTGAAGTTAACATCAGTAGGATCACCACATTTGTGGACAGGGGTTACTCTTGCTTTTTTTAGAATATCTGGAAAGGTTTGGAGTTCAAGTGACTTGTTGAAGAGCAATGCAATGGCAGGAGCTAAAAATCTGGAGGCTTTTTTGTAAATAAAAGTTGGTGTCTCCTCAAGGGCACTAGACTTGGTTTTAATGGAAAGGATTATGTCAGTAACATCAGTGGAATTAGTAGGCATGCTCCATGTTTTCTTAACACTTTAATGCGCGCGGTACCTGCGAAAAAACTCTGCGCATTGTGCGCGCGTCGTTTTTTTCTCATGAGCGTAAACACCAAACAGTGTGTAATCTTTTCAATCTCCTGACACCAATTCTCGAGCTACGTATTTCCTTTTGGTATCAATGTGTTGGCAATAAAATTCTCTACAAAATCATATGTATAAAATGTAACCAAAGCATTAGCTATTCCATCACGAAATAAATAAAAACGTAGATCACTTGCCGTCTCGCTGTACGCCCAAACAGCTACAAAATGTTCATACTCTTTTGTTTGTTGTCAGCTCCACATTAGTCCTACAGCGTTAAATTTTATATCACTGAACTCACAATAAAATTCTCTACACAGGCATATGCATATAAATGTAGAATCATGATCGCGGCCAACACAAGAGTGTGTGGAGTGGGCGATTACCCTCGTTGTGTCACCAACTCAGTAGTCTCTCCTCTAAGTTACAAAACATTGCCGTTTTCTCAAATAGGCACTGTGCCTATTAGAGAAAACTGAAATTTAATGGCAAACATATTCATACAAACCCCAAGTCGATCGAGTAGTATATACCCACTATAACACGGACCGTAAATGTACGTCGTGATCCGACAAGCGCTTAAATAAACCGCCCGTACATCCAAGTGAAGATCTCAGAAAAGTGTTAATATTGCCCTTTGTGTGGGTAAATTTATCTTCGTAGTATTTAATTTTGGCTCTCCTAATTATTTTAGATAGCAATGATGAGTAATTCTTTGAAAATTCTTTGGAGACGATTCCTAACCTATACTTCTTCTCAGTCATGTTTTCTGGGGGGAGCCCCTACGGCTCCCCGGAGCTATCCATGGCTGATATGGATACCCTAACTATTTTGCATCAGTCGATGTGGGTGGAGTTCTAGGCCTACCGGGGACCACGAGCCAGAACCTGGCCCCCTCAGAGAGGCACGGGGAGCAATAGCCCATAGAAATGCACATGTGATTTGGAGCATTCTATATCTGCCATCGACCGGGACAGGCACCCAGAAAGGTAAGCGCCACAAAACAAACCCCTATTCTGGTTAAACAAAAAAATTGACAAACGAGTGGACAGAACTCCCCCAGGAAAACGAACTAACAAGCATGACATCACGCGAGCCGCGCCGCATGTCTGCGCAGCTCCCCCCTCCCCGGGAGGGGGAAGGGGGAGCCCCAGACCCCCTTTCATCCCATAGATGCTTTGCTTCCATTCTGTCTAAATTTGGTCTCCTATATATAACTCCTATTATAATATTATTAGCTTTTTCGTTTAATTCTATCCAAATAGTTTCTGTGTGTGGCTCAGTTTTGATTCCCTCTTTGAGACTACATTTCAAATTGTCCCTAACATATATGGCTACTCCACCTCCTCGTCTAATATATCTATCTGTGTGAAATAGTTTAAATTCATTTATTTGATATTCAGCTAATAGTTCTCTTTTTTCTACATTCATCCACGTTTCGGTAAGTGCAATAATATCTATTTTTTCTGTGCAGACAAGAGCATTTAATTCGTTAATTTTATTTCTTAGACTTCTACTGTTAGTGTAATATACCCTAAGTGAATTGTTATTTTGAGGCCTTTCTCTTTCCCTGATCATTTTGCCAATTCCTTTCTCCCATAAACACATACTTTTATTACCTCCTTCCTCCAAATCAATTCCCATACCTCTATCTACTAACAGTTTAAACCCAAACAAACACCTCTAACCACTTCTTCCAACGAGTTCGCAACAGCAACAACCCCAGCTCTCGATAGATGCACCCCATCACGAGCATACATTTCATATCTTCCATAGAAGTGTTCCCAGTTGTCTATGAAAGATATTGCATTTGATTTGCAATATCTTTCCAGCTGGCAATTGACACCAATTGCCCTCGACATCCATTCATTTCCCACTCCCTTTCTTGGAAGAATGCCACATATGATCGGGATTCCTCCCTTGCTCCTAACTAATTCAATGGCTGTCCTGAATCTCTGTATTAGTTCCTCACTCCTAACTCGCCCAACATCATTACCCCCTGCAAATAATGGGTTTGTTTCCATTTCCCGTCATAATATCATTTATGTTTCCAACAATATCACCAATTCCAGCTCCCGGATAGCAAACCCTTAATCTGTTCCCCCTATCTCTGGCACAAAACGTTCTGTCTAAATACCTCACCTGGGAATCTCCCACAACCAAAATTCGCTTCGATTCTCCCTTTTCCTTTCGAGCAGTTTGAGGGACCTGCGCTTCAATGCTCCTCGTTGCTTTGCCTCCTCTTTGAACAACAGGTTCACCACAGCACTCGTCCTCTAATACGTCAAATGCATTAAAAGTCCTTAGGTGTAGGCTATTAGTTGTCAGTTTTGCCAAGGTCTTCTTAATACCCCTGTCTTTCACAACTTGCCAAGACGAGGTCTTCTTAACACTTTCGCGCTTTCGATTAGAGATAACTCGTCACTGGTTTTTCTTACGATTCCGCATAACTGCCTACTTTTCTCGTCAATCGAAAAAATATTTCTATAAATTCCATTTTTTAACCGAAATGGATGGGGATACGCTCAGATTGTTCTCCATGAAATTCCCGTTCTCCCTCGCCGAACACATGGCATCTCGGCCTACCCAGTCACGTGGTCGGCCCATTGTTTTGTTGACACGCCAAGTGCCCACACTGTGCTCCCCTCTCGCGGCAAACGTGACCCGTTTTACGCATTTATTTCCGTTCCGTTTCCGTTCTCGTGTACCTAAAACCCATTCAATACCTTCAACATGGATGCTGCACCAGGAACAAGCAGTGGAACGCAAAACAAAGGTAGGAAATCTAGGAAAGCAGAAGAGATCGCCAGGATTTTCGATCTGTATCGTGGGGTCAATCTCACTCCATCCAAGATTCCCGACGTTGTTGAAGCCTTTTCAGGGTCTTCTGATGATGATTTGGAGGCTGACGAACCGGAAAATGATGTTCTTTATGAGGTTTCCTCAAGTGATGAAGATATTTCGAGTGAGAGTGAGGATGAGAGTGATGAAGAAGCCCCAGCCCCGCCACGCGGTGACCGCACGTGTCCGGTACCAAAGAGGGCTAGGCTGGGTGATGAGTGGAATCGTAGCAATACTCCTCCCATCGTTGATAACTTTACTGCAACCCCTGGCCTAACAATTCCACTACCTGCTACTCCATTGCAGTTTTTACAATTATTTTTCACTAGAGCAGTGGTTGAATACTTAGAGTATGAAACAAATTTGCATGCCACACACGTCATACATCTCATGGCTGAGTCAGCAAGAAAAACGTGGAAACCAGTGTCGGTGAAAGAAATGTCCCGATATTTGGCCCTGTGCATACTGATGGGCATAGTGAAGATGCCTACAATGAGGATGTACTGGCAGACGAATCAGATGTGGCATTGTCGATTCTTCAACTTGTTTATGTCGTCTGCTCGGTTCCAACACATTTCTAAGTTCTTCCACATGTTTACACATGTGGCACACTTAGACTACAACGTGGCACCCCCAAGGATCTGCAACAAGTTGTAAAGGGTAAAATGGCAACCGACACGACCGTATACATGCGTAAGGATAACACCTTTGTTATAGTTTGGAAGGACAAGCGCCCCGTCTCTATCATCACCAATATCCACAATGCCGACACTACTCAAGCACAGCGCAGGAAACGCGTTCGTAAAGGTGACGGGAGAACTGGAGTAGAAATTGTGAAAATGAACAAACCCAAGGCCATAGTGGATTACAATAAGTTCATGAAAGGTGTTGATCATTTTGATCAAATGGTCAAATATTATGAGTTTGCAAGAAAAACCCACAAATGGACCAAGAAGGTCACTTTCTATTTTCTGCAAATGGCCATGCACAATGCATACGCATTGTATAACCACTACTCAACAGATACAAAAAAACTAACACTATTAGAGTTTCACGCAGTAGGAATAAAAGCCTTATTGGCGTGGAACAGCAAGGGCGCAGCTCCTCCTGCTGACGCGGCAGTTTCAACACCCGGGCCATCTGGTGCTAGGCGTCCTCTGTTCACCTCAACACCTAAAGCCCACTCATCAACCACAAATTCTGAAATGGACATTGAGGACATAGAACCACTTGATGTTTCTGATTTCATAGAAGATTCTACTACAAGTTTGGTGGCTCCTGTAGAAGACAATATTCTTCCAGTGAATCCAAAAAATACAAGAATTATAGATTCAGAACAACGTCTCAACTACAAGTTGACGCATGAACTCGTGCACTTGGCTAAAAAAAAAAGATGCCGTGTTTGTTACAAGTCTGGCAAAAGGAGGGACGTGATATATGGATGTAAAACTTGTGATGTGGCACTGTGCGCTGCGCCTTGCTACACAAGGTACCACCGAAGAAAGATATTTTGGGTGGAGAAAAAATAACCACCGGCAACACCTTCACTCCACCTAAGAAACATCAGATGAGCAACTTCAGGATCAGAAGCCTGAAGATGGTGGAGTGAAGAAAAAATGCTCAACTGTTGATCTTCAATCAACATAGACAGGGTAAGTACACCTATTTGGAATTTTTTATCATCTATAAGAAGTTATATTATATACGTTTTGTAGAGAATTTATTTGCGAATTTTTTGGTACCAGAATGAATATTATATCACATAAACTTCTATGAGTAAAAAAAAAAAACACAAAGTATGTTTGGGGGTGTGGCGGGTGTGGCGAGCGTGTGGCAGTGGGTTCCCTTTAGCCGTTGATATATCCAACACGTGGGAAATATTTGTATGTGTTATGTATATGTCTGTGTAGGGAATTTTACTGCGATCACTGTCATACAAATTATAAAATGTTTCAACAAGTATAAACATGACAAACATCAAACGAACGAAAACAATGCGTTCGTTTCTGCCGTGAATGCATACTGAGCGACGTGGTTCTATATTTGGCGCTTCTCTTACACATGCTTTGTACAAATGTTATACATTTCATCTTATAGAAAATTTTATTGCGAACACATTGGTATAAAAAAGAAATACGTACATAGAAAAGTAGGGTCAGGAAACGTATAAATGTATAAACTTTCCAAGCATGATTTCCCCCCTGTGTTTTCGCCAGTGCGCTCGCGGCTAACTACTCTCCACTTCCCACACTCTTGCGGGTGGGCAATTACCTATATTAAACATTCATATGCATATGTCCGTGTAGAGAATTTTATTGCGATTCCAATGATACCAAAATTAGCGATGTAGGACAACTGTAGGCTTCGCAACCATTAAGAGAGTGGAAACATTTTGTTGCTGTTTGGCGCTCTCGGCGAGTGATCTGCATAGTTTTTTATTTGGTGTTGATACTCCTTATGCTTGGGCGGCATTTTATAGGTATGCTCTTATAGACAATTTCATTGTGAACACAGTGATACCAAATTTAAATACGTGCGCCTTCAATTATTGTCAGGACAGTCAAAAGAGTGTACACTTTTTCGGTCTTACGCGTAGGGGCGCGAAGTGCCGAAAGCATCTAGGGTATTGATTTTTTTTGAGCGCCGAGAGCGCGAAAGTGTTAATACTGGTCCCGTCAGTCCTTCTTAATGAGGTCCCGTCAACACTGGCCTCCTCCTTCGTTTCCTCCCGAAGTCTCAGCTGTCGTACCTTCTCCCGCAGGAATCCATCTCTGCTCTCAGAGCTCCAACCAGACTCACCAAATCCTTCACTAATCCTTCCATTATTGCAATAATAATGTTACTAGAATCGGAGCTCCAGCTAACACAACCTCTCACTGACTGCACCAGACTGAATGATGACTGCACCTGACTGACAACACATTCAGAACATCGCGTAGCAGCTGCTTCATATGGGCCAATAGCAGCTGCCTCGTATGGGCCAATAGCAGCTGCCTCGTATGGGCCAATAGCAGCTGCCTCGTATGGGCCAATAGCAGCTGCCTCGTATGGGCCAATAGCAGCTGCCTCGTATGGGCCAATAGCAGCTGCCTCGTATGGGCCAATAACAGCTGCCTCGTATGGGGCAATAGCAGCTGCCTCGTATGGGGCAATAGCAGCTGCCTCGTATGGGCCAATAGCAGCTGCCTCGTATGGGCCAATAGCAGCTGCCTCGTATGGGCCAATAGCAGCTGCCTCGTATGGGCCAATAGGAGCATTTGGCCATGAACACATTCAGAACACCTCTAGTGAGAGCAGCCACACCCAGCCAGTCTCCCTCACTCCAACATCTTACTCGCCAACATTGCTCCTCCCACTATACTGTTATAGTTCTTATTACACATGTTCTATATGCCTATCTACATGTTTTATTTACCAGAACTATGCAAGTAAGCCGGTATTGTGTCCAAACAGTACAGTGGCCACTATACACTGCATGAAAAATCACACAGCAGACGACGCTACGATTACGTCACCTCCCTCACCAAAATAGCTCCTCTCAACATTCTCCTGTTGCTGTTCTTACACTATACACACACTATATATACCCATGTACATATGTTTTGCCCATAGCGAACCACTAAGCTAGCATGGTGAGCAAAACAAGAGTGCCTGCCACACACACACACAATGAGGCTACCTCAATTCTCGTTCTCCCTCCCTCACCAAAATTTCTCCTTCCACAATACTACGCACAATGCTAATTATAACCACATTCCTGCTATTATCACAATCCTGGTCACTAATTCCTGTAAATGAATAATTGACCACACATTTATTTTGAAAAGGAACCTAAGAAATCATTTGAAGATTCCTAGATGGACGTAATAATGCTGTGGTGCTGTGGCTAGCACTGTGAACATCGTGAACAGCACTGAATCACTGATATTTGAACATTGTACCCATTCATTATCACACTCAGGCTCTTCTATAACACTATCATAGCTAAATAATACAAGTTATATATATATTTTGACATAATTAGGCGATGCTGTGGTCACACGCTGAACAGCAGTGCTGTGCGCTCATGCTGCGAGCGCCAGCCTTGGTTGCTCACACACTACTGAGGCTCCCACACCCGGGAATGTGGACCACGATTTTTTTTAAAGATGGCGTCTGTTTACAAGAGCCCTGAGGAAGCTGATGTGAACCCCATATATAGCCGTGGGAGTTTTGAATGGAACGTGAAAAATACAAATACCCGGAGGCGCGTTACGCAAACCAGACGTGAGCCTGCAGGCACGTTGCGCAGTTTAAGGGTTAAAGTGATCAATGGTGTCGCTACCGTACTAAAATTCTTCACAAACCTACAGTAGTAGGAGGCAAGACCAAGGAAGCGCAGGAGCTGCTTCCTGGTGGTAGGCTGTGGGTAATGCTGGATGGCTTGAGTGTGTATGTTTAACGGAGCTAGGCTGCCACTCCCTATCACATGACCAAGATAACGCACTTTACCTTTAGCAAAGGTGGACTTGCCCAAGTTAATGGTGAGGCCGGCGGTCAGGAGCTTGGCGAACAATCGTTGCAGCTGGAGCAGATGTTCGTTGCAGGTGTTTGTTGCCACAAAGATATCCAAGTAGGCATAGGTGTTATCTAAGCCATGGATGACGCGGTTGACAGCTCGCTGGAAGGTGGCCGGGGCATTACATAGTCCAAATGGGAGGCGTTCATATCTGTAAAGGCCAAAAGGAGTGGTGAAGGCAGATATTTCCTTAGCTCGCTCTGTCAAACATACTTGGTAGTATCCCTTGAGTAAGTCTAGTTTGGATAAATACCGAGCATTACCAATGGCGTGAAGGATGTCATCTATTCTAGGTAATGGGTAAGCATCCTTGACAGTCACTAGATTCAATTTCCGGTAATCGGTACACAACCTCACTTTACCGTGCGGTTTCGGCACCAAGATGCAGGGTGAGGCCCAAGGGGACTCACAAGGGGTGGCCAGCCCATGATCCAGGAGGTACTGTACTTCAGCATGCATAACTTCCTTTTTGCTAGGGCTGATTCGGTAGAAAGGTTGACGAATTGGTCGGGTGTCAGGGAGTAGCTGCATGTCGTGCTGAACCACATTACACTCCTGTGGATCATTGCTGAACAACTTCTGATGTTCCTTGAAGATTCTGATGAGAGAAGCACTATTACTGTCCTGCAAATAGGTATGAAGATCAGTTAGGATTTCCGAGTTGGAAAGCACTGCCTCAGTGTTAGTGCTTTCGGGAGGAGAAGCAGGGAAGGTCTCACTGTGGAGGTATGGACCTTCAAATGTGGATAATGATACCAATACAGTGGGGGGAGTACCTTGATACTGCTTCAGGAGGTTGACGTGGCACAACTGGGTCTTCTGCTGCCTATCTGGAGTCTCAAGAACGTAGTTGTGGTTGTTTCTGCACTCCTTGATGCGGTAGGGTCCTGAAAACTTGTTTTGCAATGGAGAACCTGGGATAGGAAAGTATGCCAACACGAAGTCTCCTGGTTTAAATTTCCTTAATTTGCTGCTTTGGTCAAAATGAGTCTTCATCCTCTCCTGAGCTTTCAATAGATTGTCATTAGCAAATTTACGTACTCTCTCTAGAATGTGTTTTAAGTTTTGAAGAAACTGGGGCACATTCTGAGGGTCACTGAAGGTGGCATTACGTAGAGAGTCTTTAAAAGCTTTGAGAGGAGTACGGCACTTACGTCCGTAGAGCATCTCATAAGGAGATACTCCTAGAGACTCATTAGGGAGACTTCTGAAAATGCACATATTGAGGTCAAGTTGTTTATCCCAGTCCTTCAAGGTTTCATTGCAAAATTTCTTTAGGAGTGCTGTAATAGTCTGATGACTACATTCAAGAGAACCCTGTGAAGCAGGATGATAGGGGCTGGACAATACCTGTGTGATGTTGAACTCTTCCAGTGTCTTCTTGAAGAGATCACTGGTGAAGTTGGTGCCACAGTCACTTTGAACCTCTTTTGGAAATCCATACTGGGTGAAGATCTTCAATAGTTGTTTCACCACAGTAGCAGCCGTAATGTTCTTTACTGGAACTGCTATGGGGAATCTGGTGGTAGGACACAGGATAGTTAGTATATAGGCGTTGCCAGAACTGGTCCGGGGTAAAGGACCAACACAGTCTATGATGAGTCTGTGGAAAGGTTCTGCAGGCACCTGGATAGGAGTCAATGGAGCCTGGGGAATAGAGATGTTAGGTTTATCTGCCATCTGACATGTATGACACTGTTGCACGTAACTTTTGATGTCTTTAACCATACCTGGCCAGTAGTAGTCTTGTCTGATTCCATGGTAGGTTTTGTTAAAACCATAGTGAGAAAGTGCTCCGTGGGCCAGAAATCGAATATCGGGCCGTAGGCTGGTGGGAACCACTAGTTGTTCGACATTTGCCCAATCGTCATCCTCCTTCAGCTTACTGGGTCTGCACCTGCGGTAGAGCAACTGATTCTCTAGGAAGTACCCAGGGATACTGTCAGATTGAGTCTCAGCCTGGAAGAATAATGGTGTTAATGAAGGATCCTCCCTCTGTAACTTACGGAACTCCAAACTAGTAAGATTCGGTGGTAGATTCTGAGGGTCTTGAGGGACAGCGGTTGCAGTAGAGTCAGCTGGTTGCGGGCGTGCAGCTTGTGCACGGGTGGTCACCAAAACCGGAGAGAAACTTCATCACTTTCTTGAACCTCTGCTGAAACATACTCAAAGATGGGATTGTCCACTACAGAGTTACACACCTGGGGTTTGTCCATGATGATCAGGTTGGACGGTTGCAGATATTCTGCCAAGTCGAAGGCCCAGGAGAAGTTGCACTCCAGACATGGGAAAAGGCTTTTACCTGATGGCGACTTGGACTTCACCGGTTACAAAGGACAATCCAGGTGGTCTCTGGCGAGTGGATACGGAGTGGTAGCAGTGAGGTCAGTGATAAGGATGGTTTCCCCAGTGTAGGTGATATTAGGCACAGCTGATTTCAATATTATTAACTGAAGAGCCGCTGTGTCCCTCAAGATCTTCAATTTGAAACGTCCCTCCGAATCTATACCGTTGGTAGAGACAGTTCCAAGATACAGGTGTTTGCTGAAGAGAGAAAGATCATTAACAGGAACACCAACATTCATCACAGGCTTACCGGACTTAGGAGGAGTCGGTTTGGGTTTAGTAGTTTCATTATTGCCTTTGTATTGAGCCTTCCCACATTTATCTATGGTATGTCCATAGAGGTTGCAATACTTAAAATACAATTGAGAGCACGCTTCATCTGTACTCACTTTATCATAACTATACCAAGACTTCTTACTGAAGGTGGTTCTGGTGTTAGCCAGTGGATGAGGCTGTAAGTGGCAGCCGACTTCGCACACCTGATGTAGTCGGTTTCTTCTTTGTCTGCTAAATATAAACGGATGGAAGGGGGGAACACGTCTCAAGAATTCCTCAACTAGCATGAGGTTGACGAGTTCTGAAAATGTAGAGACATGTGCTGCTTCCAGCCATTTCATGAAATATCTTTTCTTTGTATTGGCAAATTCTAGAAAGGTGGTGGTACTTGCCTTTAGATAATCACGGAATTTTCATCTGTAGCTTTCGGTGGAGAGAAGGTAGGCGTCCAGAATTGCTTGCTTCAGGGTCTGGTAGTCATCCTCAGACACTAAGGTACTGAGAGTAACTGCAGCTCTACCTGTGAGGTGCACTCTGAGAAGGGTAGACCATTGATCTGTAGGCCAGCTAAGTATTTTAGCTAGGGTCTCAAAAGTGGTGAAAAAGACATCGATCTCTGTCTCAACGAATGGTGGCATTAACTTGCATGGGAGACATTGAAACTTAAGGGAAGACTAGCTGTAGCTTGTTGACGCTGAGTGTGGTGTGTAGTTTCCAATGTGAGTTCTTGTTGACGACATGCTAGAATCATATCAGCTTGCTTCTTAGCATGTTCGCGTTGCATCTCCAGGTGACGTTGTTTTGCTTCAAGCTGTACTCGCTCACGCTCTTGGAGTAGGGCCGCCTCTTCCTTCTTTAGGGCCATCTCGCGTTCCTTGAGGGTGGCTTCACGTTTCTGTTCTTCTTTCCTGATTGCAACCTCTCTTTCCCTTATCTGGAGAGCTTCTTTCGCCAGGGCCGCCTCACGTTCTTGTTGTTCTTTCTTTATGGCAGCCTCTCTTTCCCTCATTTGTAGAGCTTCTTTTTTGTAGTTCCTGTTCAATTTTTGCAAGTTCGAGCTTCAACTTCATAGTTGCCAGGGTATGTCTATCTGCAATAGAATAATTTTCGCGAGTTTCCGAGTCAATCTTCCCTTCATCTAAGAGGTGATCCAATATTAAATTGTGCAAGTCATTTTTGTTGGCTCCATGGGGAACATCTAGTTGATACTCCTGTGCAAGAGTTTGTAATTCGGTCTTCTTGGCATGAATTAAGTTCCCTATTTCACCTGCTGGATCGTTACGGAAAGCTGGGAGACGAAACATGGTGAAAATAGCAAATAAATGTACACTGAATATACTTGTGATATGGTAAGTGTCAGTAACAGGATGACGTGGCAACTGGTAACTATCCTGTGGAATTTTAATCGTTAACAATTAACGTTAATTTTAGTAGGGTAAATGATTAGTCAATCAAAAGCACAGGAAATCTTATACCTGGTACTCAATGTAAGAGAATAAGAGCAAGAAAATCCTACTAAATAAATGAAACCGATAGTTTCTAAAACAAATGAAACATTTAATTGTTTTAAAAGTGAATAGGGTAGTCCAAGAATGTAGGCATACCTTGCCGAGTCTCTATAGGACAGAAGCAAGGGTTTTCCCACTAAATGAAATATGATACTTACAGAATTAGCAAACTTTGTGCTCTGAAAAAAGAAAGCTAATTCCCTACCTAAGTAAATATCATTATCTCTGACCGATGTGTAGGGGTGTGAGTGTCAACTGGTGACGAGAACTGCTGTTGAGGTTCCAACTCAGCAACTTAGTCCGTGCTAGAGGAACTATGGCCCTCTGTATCCTCCTTCGGTTGGATTGCAGAAGATAGGGTGCTTTGACCCGAAGACAAATCAAAGTACCAGGGTACCAAAATGATGATTGGTCGAGATTGAGAAATATCCTAGGGACAAAAGGTGGAAAACACGAGTAATAACACGGAGGGAGGGATAACCAACTAAGAGAATGACTGAGGCCTTCAGTCACCACGTAATCCAAAGTTATCCAACACTCACAATATGCTACTCTCGGAATGCACAATACACACACAGCACCATATACCTGGTTGATACCTGGTTGATGGGGTTCTGGGAGTTCTTCTACTCCCCAAGCCCGGCCCGAGGCCAGGCTCGACTTGTGAGAGTTTGGTCCACCAGGCTGTTGCTTGGAGCGGCCCGCAGGCCCACATACCCACCACAGCCCGGTTGGTCCGGCACTCCTTGGAGGAATAAATCTAGTTTCCTCTTGAAAATGTCCACGGTTGTTCCGGCAATATTTCTTATGCTTGCTGGGAGGACGTTGAACAACCACGGACCTCTGATGTTTATACAGTGTTCTCTGATTGTGCCTATGGCACCTCTGCTCTTCATTGGTTCTATTCTACATTTTCTTCCATGTCGTTCACTCCAGTACGTTGTTATTTTACTGCGTAGATTTGGTACTTGGCCCTCCAGTATCTTCCAGGTGTATATTATTTGATATCTCTCTCGTCTTCTTTCTAGCGAGTACATTTGGAGGGCTTTGAGACGATCCCAATAATTTAGGTGCTTTATTGCGTCTATGCGTGCCGTATATGTTCTCTGTATTCCCTCTATTTCAGCAATCTCTCCTGCTTTGAAGGGGGAAGTGAGTACTGAGCAGTACTCAAGACGGGACAACACAAGTGCCTTGAAGAGTACAACCATTGTGATGGGATCCCTGGATTTGAAAGTTCTCGTAATCCATCCTATCATTTTTCTGGCTGTCGCAATATTTGCTTGGTTATGCTCCTTAAACGTTAGGTCGTCAGACATTATTATTCCCAAATCCTTTACATGCTGTTTTCCTACTATGGGTACATTTGATTGTGTTTTGTACTCTGTATTATGTTTAAGGTCCTCATTTTTACCGTACCTGAGTACCTGGAATTTATCACTGTTAAACATCATGTTATTTTCTGATGCCCAGTCGAAAACTTTGTTAATATCAGCTTGAAGTTTTTCAATGTCCTCAGCCGAGGTAATTTTCATACTGATTTTTGTCATCTGCAAAGGATGATACGAAGCTGTGACTTGTATTTTTGTCTATATCTGATATGAGAATAAGGAAAAGCAGTGGTGCAAGGACTGTACCCTGAGGTACAGAGCTTTTCACTGCACTTGGACTAGATTTTATATGGTTGACAGTTACTCGCTGAGTCCTGTTTGACAGAAAACTGAGTATCCAGCGTCCTACTTTACCGGTTATTCCCATTGACTTCATTTTGTGTGCTATCACGCCATGGTCACATTTATCGAAGGCCTTTGCGAAGTCCGTGTATATCACATCAGCATTCTGTTTCTCTTCTAATGCCTCAGTGACTTTGTCGTAGTGCTCAAGTAGCTGTGAGAGGCACGATCTTCCCGCTCGAAATCCATGTTGGCCTGGGTTATGAAGGTCATTGGTCTCCATGAAATTGGTGACCTGACTCCTAATCACTCTCTCAAATACTTTTATGATGTGCGATGTTAGTGCAACTGGTCTATAATTTTTTGCCAATGCTTTGCTCCCTCCCTTGTGTAGAGGGGCTATGTCTGCTACTTTAAGTGCATCTGGTATCTCCCCCGTGTCCAAGCTCTTCCTCCACACTATACTGAGTGCCTGTGCTACCGGCACTTTGCATTTCTTTATAAATATTGAATTCCATGAGTCTGGACCTGGGGCCGAGTGCATGGGCATGTTTTCAATTTCTTTTTCAAAATTTAGTGCGCTCGTGTTTATATCAGTTATATTTACCGGGGTTTGAATATCCCGCATAAAGAAATTGTCTGGATCTTCCACCTTCATGTTGTTTATTGGAGTGCTAAACATGTCCTCATACTGCTTTTTTAGGATTTCACTAATTTCTTTGTCATCCTCCGTGTATGAACCTTCACTTGTACGAATAGGTCCAATACTGGCAGTGGTTTTTGCTTTTGATTTCGCATATGAGAAGAAATATTTTGGATTTTTCTTTATTTCCTGAATTGCTTTCTGTTCTAACTGCCTTTCTTCAGTTTCATATGAGTGTTTCAATTTCCGCTCGATTTCTTCAATCTCCCTATTTAAATTATTCCTTCTTTGACGGGAAATTCGTGTCTGCATAAGCAGTTCCGTTATTTTTTTCCTGCGTTTATAGTGTCGTCTGCGTTCTCTTTCTACGTTAGATCTCTTTCTGGCTTTCCTCAAAGGAACATGTTTCAGACAGACTTGATACGCTTCTGAAGTAAGTTTTTCTATTCCTTCTGTAGGACTTGTATTATTTAGAACAGTTCCCCATGGAATGTTTGTAAGTTCCCTGTTTATTATCTCCCAGTCTATCCTTTTATTATTAAAATTGAATTTACTGAATAGCCCCTCTCGCTTTATCAACGTTTTAGGTCTATTCTGAGTATTGATGGTCGTTTGCACTTCAATGAGTTTGTGATCTGAGTATGTGGTATCTGATATCGTAATGTCTCTGATAATGTCTTCATTGTTCGTAAAGACCAGATCTAGAATATTTTCATTTCTCGTTGGCTCCGATATCTGCTGATTGAGTGAAAATTTGTCACAGAATCTAAGTAGTTCTCTAATCTGTGGTTGGTTAGGTCCTGATAGATTTCCTGGTATAATATTATTGTTTGCTATTTTCCACCTGAGACTAGGCAAGTTGAAGTCACCTAGGAAAATAATATCAGGTATCGGGTTCTCCAAATTATCAAGGCTATTCTCTATTTTGCTTATCTGTTCTGTGAATTCCTCAGCCGTTGCATCTGGCGGTTTGTATATTAGTATAATCACTAAATTTATTTTCTCTATTTTTAATCCCAGTACCTCTACCACCTCATTTGTAACGTTTAGGAGCTCCGAGCATACAAGGTCTTCCCTAATATACAGACCCACTCCTCCATGTGACCTACTTTTCCTATCACACCTGTATAGGTTATATCCTGGAATCCAGATCTCACTGTCCAACAATTCCCCTGCATGGGTTTCTGTGATAGCTCCAAATACTGCATTTGACTCCGTGAGGAGGCCATTTATGAACTGTACTTTGTTGTTTGTTCTTGTTTTCAGTCCTTGTATGTTGGCAAAGATGAATGAGGTTACTCTATTAGTGATAGTTTGAATGGGAGACTTTTTCGGCACGTCCATTAATCGTGGACATAATGAGTTTGTTCTGACCAGTACTGATTGTTGTAGGGCAGTTTTCTGTCGTAGTTGTAGTTCCCTTTCGGTGGGTAATTGTATCTGTAATTCTGGAATGCCAGTGGATCTGGCATCCAGTTCCATACACTCTCCATGCTGCTCCTTTTGAATTCTCTGCCGGTCTGGTATAAAAAATTTATAGAGTTTCCTCCAAATTCATTATCCTGCTTGCCACTCTTTATGTAGCGTTCCGTGCCTTTCACGTGAAAGTGTGGGCAGCTAAGGTCATAGCATTTTCTGTCCTCCAGTGAGGTTTGGCACATGTCAGGATGGAAAAACCTACATATTGATCCAAATCGACACTCACCTTTCCTAAGCATATTTAAACATTTTTTGGGATGTTGGTAACTGCATTCTAATCCCTTCTTATTACCAGCATATCTATGTCTGCATATGCCCTTTGCATAAAATTTGCATAAGTCTGTCCTTCTGTTCTGAATTGCTCTATCGAGAACCGTCATGGTGTCTGTACCTATCGAGCTGTCAGGTACACTTTCTAGTTTACTGTCATCTACATCCTGGCCTACTGAGTCAGAGTTTGCAACTTCCTGAGTTTCAGCCTCAGTTTCATCCCTGACTATAGCCTCCGCCCCTGGTATATTAGAATTGTTGTTCCTTTCCCACTCCTTCTGGATGGCTGGTAGGCTTCCAATGAATGATGTTTTCCGTTCATGCGTCATGTTATCTAGAAGGTTTTTTAGGATATTCCAAGCTGGCAGGTCATTTTTACACACCCAGAGCAAGTGGCCATCTCTCAGTGCCGTAGTGTTACTCACTCCTGTACAAGCTGAATGGAATCTAGTCTTACAGATATAACATTCAATTCCCGTTACCTTCGTCTTTAAGAAGTTGTTACAGTGGCCACAAATTTGTTTATTTACTCCCATATTGCCTTGTTTTGTTGTATATATCTATATCTATATATTTATATATATATATATATAAATATTAAAAGTAATGAAAATATTGAAAAGCAACTGTATCAAAGCCAAGTACACTTACACAAATTGATGTTCTAGTACTAGTACCTGAGTGAGGCTCCCGGACAGGCCCCTATTTAATGTGACAGAAAAATGAAGGAGTGTAGATGTTCGGCAGTCCTCCTAATGGCTGGTGTCAATGCCTATCACATTAAGAAAAAAAAGATCGACTGCTTGGCTGTTGTCTGTGGTAAAGTAAGGGACTACACACAAAACACATAGTATGAACAATGAAACTTTAATTAAACTGAAAGCAAATTAAAAACAGACAATTCCTTGGCTATGTACAGTGCAAGCAAACAAGTCAAAAAATATAACATAAAAATTAAGAACAGGGATGACGTTACTCTATAATATTCCCCCTCCCCGCTCAGCTCGTTGTCGCCGTCTGGGGGCTTAGTGGGCGGCTGCCGGAGTGTGATGCTCCTTGGGACAGTCCTCTGTCCTTTTCTAGCCTTGTGCTCCTGCTGCCGTCCTCTCCAATTCTGCTGGGCATCTTTTCCTTTTCCTTCTGTTTCGTTTTTCTCCCCCCTCTTCTCCTATCTGCTTGACGTTTCCTGCCGACCTTTTGCTCGTTCTGGTTCTTCCCTTGGACTTCTTCTACTTTGACGCCCGGGTGCTTGAGGAGGCATACTCTTGCACCCGTAGAACTGCAGTACCCGACGTCGAGAGCGAGGGGAACCTTTTATTGTCAATCCCCACTTCGTCACTGAACCCGATCTCGACGGACTGTCGGTTTCTTAAGGTGGCGTTTGTGGGGCGTATACTCACGACGCACCCCTAGGAGGCCCCGACAAGATCGGCGATAGCTTCTTGTTGGGTGTCCTGCCTCTAATTGTGGCTCCATGGTGGGTGTGGGGGCACATTCGTGAGTGAATTCGTAATTTCGTCAAGATGATAACCCCTGTTTCGGCTGCTTCTGGCTTACCTTTTCAGGCTCGTGGGGTGGGCGACCAAGCCCCCGAGTCGGTCCGTATTGGAAGACCGGGCTCTGTAGCCTCCGCTGCATTGGGCCCCGACCTTGCTCCTCCTTTGGCCTCTCTGACTCCTTCCCCTGGCTCCCCTCCCTCCTCTGTGGTTGGGTCGAGCCCCAAGCCCCCAGTGGTGACTACCTCGTCCCCTGGCGCGGCTCCTTCTCTAGTTGTTACTACTGCGCCTTTTAACCCCTCTCTCTCTGGGGGTTCTCACCGCCGTTCTCGTCACGGCCGCCCTCGCTCGATTCCTTCCAGTTCTGCTACCTATCAAGCCTTGTTTGGTCCCGCTTCGTGGGCCAAATATTTTGATCTCCTCCCTCTTGATTCTGCGCCTCCTGACGATTTCTCCCTTCATCGACATCTCATTGATTCCGTGGATGCCTCCATTACTTTTAACCCCACTCGTCTCGGTACGCGTGTCGTTGCTGCTCCTTCTCAGGATGCTGCTTCCCGCTTGGCTGCCTTATCCTGCCTTGGCGAGACCCCCGTTCGGGTCTCGAAGAACGTCCAGTTGAATGCCAGTGTTGGCACTATTTTGCTCCCGCCCCATGTTGCGACCGGTGTTCGGGACCTACGCGACTGCCACGACGATATTCGACATATCCTCGCTGCCCAGGGCCATTCTATTCTCCAGGTGGACACGTTTACTCGTCCCCCTCGTGGTAGTCGCCGTCAACCCCTCCGGGTTGTGAAGATTACCTTTGATGGTAGGACCCTTCCACCCTCTGTCATTCTTGCTGGTGCCAGGTGCTCTGTCCAGGAGTACATTCCTTCTCCTCGGCTCTGCAACAAGTGCTGGAGGTTTGGGCATGGTGCCCTCCGCTGCTCCGGGACTGTCTCTCTCTGTCCTTTGTGTGGTGGCGAAGGTCACTCTAAGTCGGAGTGCGCTTCTCCCCAGGCTCGTTGCCTCAACTGCGGTGAGGCCCATCCTACCTTCTCCCGTGCGTGTGTCCATTACAAGCTTGAGGCAGCCGTCCTCAACTTGAAGCACCGGGAGCGTTTATCTTTTCCTGAGGCGAGGCGCCAGGTTCGCCGGCTCCCGCCTTATGCTAATATCTCTTATGCTCGCGTGTTGCGCTCTTCCTCTCCTCGTCCTTCCCGCCTTCCTCAGACTCACAACCGTTTCCAGGCCTTGGACCCTGATGCGCCCACTGCCCCCTCCTCTGTCCCTTTGGGTTCTCTCCCGAAGGATCCTCCTCCTGGTCCTCTGTCTGGGGTTCCCCTTCCTTCTACCCGGTCTGTCGTGTCTTCTGTGTCTCCTTCCTCGTCCCCCTCCGATCCTCCTTCCCATCCTCTTCCTCCATCTATCGGCTCTCCCCGCCGCCTGTCGGTGCGGGCGGATGTCCATCGCTCTCCTAACGGCCGTCGTGTGTGCTCTCGTTCGGCTTCTCCTGTTGAGACACTGGAGTCCGTTGCCCGGTACGTAGTTGCTGGGACACCGGTCTCTTTAAGTCGGAAGCGTAAGCCTGGCTCCTCTCCTTCCTCTTCCCCGGCGGGTAAGAAGGCTTCGCTTTCTTCCTCGGCTCCTCCTTCTGGCTCTGTTGCTCCTTCCACTCCCGTTTCAGTGCTTGCGCCCCCTGTTCCTGCTATGGAGGTTTCTTTGGCCCCTGCTTCCCTTTCGGTTGCTGCTCTTGCTGGGGTGCGCTCCTCTCTTTCTACTCCCCCTCTTCCTGCTGCTGTCCTTGACTGCTCCTCTCCGTTGTCTCCTCCTCCTCCTCCTCCTCCTCCGGACCCTGCCCGCCCACCTCTGATCTGTTCTCCCGTTTCCTTCCCTCCGTCTTTGCTCAGTTTACCCATGCCCCCTAACCCTGACTTTGCTGACCCTGATCCCGACCCTGATATTCTTTAACGTACTCTGTTGGTCTTTCGCCTTTGTTTCTTCCTTGTTCTCTGTTTTTGTCCTTTCTCTTCTCGTCGTTGTCCATTCTTCAATGGAACGTTCGAGGTTATTACGCCAATTTCCTCGAACTCCAACTTCTGGTTTCGCGGTTTTCGCCCCTTTGTGTCTGTCTCCAGGAGCCGATGCTTGGTGCTCGTCCTGGTCGTTTTCGTGGCTATTCCTTTCTCTCCCCCCCCCCAGCTATTGCTGGGGCTTCTAATTCTTCTGCTCTCTTGATTCGGGCTGATGTTCCCTTTGTTCCTTTACTTTTTCCTTCGCCTCTCCATTGTTCTGCTGCTCGTATCTTTGTGGGGAAATGGTACACAGTTTGTTCCATTTATCTCCCCCCGAGTGTCCCGCTCTCTCTTCCTGATTTGAAACACCTCCTAGACTCCTTGCCGGAGCCTGTGCTCCTGCTGGGTGACTTCAATTGTCGTCATTCTCTTTGGGGTGACGTTCTGACGAATACCCGGGGTCGCCTCCTTGAGCCGTTTCTCCTCTCTTCTTCCCTGTCTCTTCTGAATTCTGGTGAGCCCACTCATTTGGACTCTCGAACTCGCACCCTTTCTTGTCTTGATCTTTCTCTCTGCTCTTCTTCTCTTTACTTAGATTTCACATGGCAGGTTCTTGATGACCTCCATGGAAGTGATCATTTCCCCATCCTTGTTTCCTTTTTCTCTTTTCGCCCTTCCCTCTCTTTCCCTAGGTGGCAGTTTGCTAAGGCGGACTGGACCCTGTTTTCCCTCAGTGCTACTCTCTCTGACCTCTCCCTTCTGCCCCTCTCTCGCGCTCTCCTCCTTTTTCATGACACTGTCTTCGACGCTGCCCTCCGCTCTATTCCTCGCTCTTCCTCTCGGGGTCCACGGAAGTGCGTTCCCTGGTGGAATGCGGACTGTGCTCGGGCTGTCCGCTGTAAGCGTGCAGCCTGGAAGAAGCACCGCCGTAGGCAGACGACCGATTCTTTTCTTTTCTTTCGGAAAGCGAGTGCGGTGGCCCGTAGGGCCATCCGTACGGCTAAACGTGAATGTTGGGCATCTTATGTCTCGACAATTACGTCCGAAACCCCTCTGGCCCAGATCTGGAAGCGTATCCGCAAGATAGCGGGCAAGTTCGTTCCCGATGTTTCACCGGTCCTTCACCTCCATGATACTCTTGTGGCGGACCCGTTGCAGGTCGCTTCCGAACTGGGTTCCCACTTTTCTTCTGTTAGCTCTGGTCTTCATCTTCCCCAATCTTTCCTTCTTCGTAAACCTGTCCTTGAGTCTCGTCCTTTAGATTTCTGCATTCATCTTCAGCTTCCCTATAATGATCCCTTCTCTCTCTCCGAACTTCGTTCTGCCCTGGCCCTCTGCGGTTCTACGGCGGCGGGCTCCGATGGTATTCATTATGAGATGCTTCGCCATCTCCCTCCGGGCACGTCTCAGTATTTACTGAGTCTGTATAACCGGATCTGGGAGTCGTCGTCAGTCCCTGAGGACTGGCTCGATGCCGTTGTCCTCCCTGTTCGCAAACCAGGGTCTCTGGGTACTTCCCCTAAGGACTTTCGCCCTATTGCTCTCACAAGTTGTGTCTGCAAACTCTTTGAACGTATGGTTAACGTTCGTCTGATGTGGTTCCTGGAACACCATCACCTCCTCTCCCCTTCTCAATTTGGTTTCCGCAAGTGCCGCAGCACGACAGATGTCCTGGTGAACTTGGAGGTCTATATACGTACTGCTTTTGCTGCGAAGACCTCCGTTGTTGCCGTCCTTTTTGACCTAGAAAAGGCTTACGACACCACTTGGCGTTATCATATCCTATCTCAACTTCATTCTTTTGGCCTTCGTGGTCATCTCCCTCTCTTTCTCCGCAGCTTCCTCTCTCGTCGTTCCTTTCGGGTGCGCCTTGGTACCGCTCTCTCTCCCCCTTTTCAGCAATACGAAGGTGTGCCCCAGGGTAGTGTTCTGAGCACTACTCTTTTTCTGGTTGCCCTCAATGGTCTTCTTTCCTCTCTTCCTTCTGGTGTCTTCTCCGCTCTCTATGTCGATGATCTTACCCTTTGTTGTCAGGGTGATGATTCGCCTCTCCTTCAACGCCGGCTTCAACTTGCGATTGATGCCGTGTCGTCTTGGGCCACAGGTCATGGCTTCAAGTTCTCTACTTCTAAGACTTGTGCCATGACTTTTACGCGGAAACGGGTTGTTCTTCGTCCCTCTTTGTCACTTTATGGTCATCCCCTTGAATACAAAGATTCCGCGAAGCTTTTGGGGTTATTCCTTGACACTCGTTTGTCTTGGTCTCCCCATATCTCTTACCTCCGTGTTGAGTGCTCTAAGTCCCTTACCCTCCTTCGGGTCTTGTCCCATACTTCTTGGGGGGCAGATAGGCGCACTCTCCTTGCTTTACATTCCTCTCTCGTCCTGTCTAAGCTCGATTATGGTTGCCCTGCTTACTCGTCTGCTTCTCCTTCTACTCTTCGCCGTCTTGATGCTTTGCACCATACTGGGTTGCGCCTCAGTTCTGGTGCCTTTCGTTCGACTCCCGTCCTTAGCTTGTATGTTGACACTGGCTTCCTGTCTCTCCAGGACCGCCGTGATCGCTACTGTCTTCGCTATCTTGCGCGGTCCTTGCAACATCCTTCCTCTCGTCTCTGTCGTGCTTTAACTTTTACCCCTCCTGCGGTTCCTGTTCCTCTTCACCACCTCCCTCTTTCTGTCCGGTTATCTCGCCTGCAGGATTCTCTTTCCGTTCGTATTTCTGATGTTTCTCCTCGTGTTGTTCCTTCTTTGCCCCCGTGGAGGGTCCCTCTTCCGCGGTTTTGTACATCCTTGACTCGTATCACTAAAGCTTTTACCCCTCCTACAGTTCTAAAACGCCTTTTCCTCGAGCACTTTTCTTCTCACTCCCGCTCCGTTTCTGTCTTCACCGATGGGTCTAAGTCAGCGGACGGTGTTGGCTACTCTGTTGTTTTTCCTGATCGCACTTATATGTGTCGCTTGCCTCCGGAGACTAGCATCTTTACAGCGGAACTTTATGCTATTCTCTATGCTCTTCGTCTCCTGCTTTCTCGTTGTCAGTCTTCCTTTGTGGTTGTTGTTGACTCTCGTAGTGCCCTCATGGCTCTCGGGTGCTTTAATCCAGTTCATCCGGTAGTTGTCGAGATCCAGCATTGGCTGTTTCTCGTTCACAGTAAATTTAAGTCGGTTGAGTTTTGTTGGGTTCCCAGCCATATTGGCGTGTCTTTAAATGAGCGTGCGGATGCTGCCGCTAAGGAAGCTGTCCGCTCTTGTCCCATCTCTCGTAAAGGCATTCCGTATTCCGACTTTTACCCGGTTATCCATTCCTCAGTCCTTACCCGTTGGCAGGCTTCTTGGTTGTCTGTTACTGGTAACAAGCTACGTACTCTTAAATGTTGTGTTTCCTCGTGGCCGTCCTCCTTCCACCGTAACCGGCGGTGGGAAACAGCTCTAGCGAGGTTGCGTATTGGCCATACTCGCTTAACCCATGGTCACTTGATGGAGCGCCGCCCTGCTCCTTATTGTCCTAGTTGCATTGTCCCTCTTACGGTCGTGCATGTCCTTCTTGAATGTCCTGACTTCCAGGACGAGCGTGTGTCTTGCTTTCCGACCGCCCCTCGCGGTCACCTGTCCCTCGATAGAATTCTTGGTGACTCGGATACTTTTGATATCGTTCGCCTTATGCGTTTTTGTTCTCGTATTGGCATCCTTGGTGATATTTAGCGCCCTCTGATTATTTTGCGTATTTGATGGTGCTACATAGCCTTCCCGGTTTGGTGCCTTCTTTTGATAATTACTTACTTACTTACTTACTCTATAATATAAAGACAAAATGAAATAAGCAGGTGCTGAGAATAAAGCGCTAGCTGAGAAACATCCACCTGATAGACAGAGCGTATATCAGTTAGTTGTTCACAGCTTGAGAGCACAAGATATTCTAACTTCAATGGCTGGTACAAGCCCAGACATCGACTTGGTAAAGGGCGCTGAGGTGCAGTCGGCAGGTCATCAATCAGAAGCAGGCAGGCTGGGAATGGTAGTTTGCTGGTTGATGACGGTGGCGAGCCGGCATGGAGGGAGTGTGGAGTAGGGGGGAGTTTAGGGTACGTTTCCCTCCTGGTCAAAATTTTTTGTGCTACTGGTAGATGTATCTTGAAGGTAGCATCTTATTGTTGTATGTATATAAGTAACTTTATGTAGGGAAGAGGAGGCTCAATCTCTCTTGAAAGAGATTATCGTCACAGTTCAAAAAGTAAAAAATCACCACAAAAACGGAATTTCTTATTGGCGTGATCGTCACTAAGCGGGCAGCTCTAGTAAATTGAGGCAGGTCGGCCAGTGTGACCGGGAACCATGCGCTCAATCGACCCAAACGTGTACCAACAAATATCGTTAGTCGACGACACTATCGTAAGTTGAGTCGCATTTTTATATCAAATTTACATCGTAACACGAAATTATCGTATGTCCGGTCAATCGTAAGTCGAGGTGCCGATGTACATTCAAAATTAGTTACAAACATAATGTTGTCATTCTAGATAGAGCTAGTTTATACTATGCCTAAAGCTACTAATATGGATTTTGGTACAGTCTACAGGCTGAATTAGAGGAGTGGTGTTAGGAGGAAGGAACTTTATTGTGAGAACATTTTGGGCAAGATGTGGGAAAAACTTAAAACTTATTGAGATCAAAAGCATGAATTCAACTGAAATGGATTGGGGGGTGCAGAATGATGACAATTACATATTGGATGGAACAGCAGAAATTGCAACAGAACATCAGGAGTAATTTAGCTAATAAACAGATAGACTATAATTTTCTTTAAGTTTATACATGGCAGATATCAGCAATTATATGAGTTGGTGAATAACCAATATTGTTTGAAAATAGCAAGACAGGTTGACATTTTGGAGGTAAGGTAGTTTACGTCGACTTGATTCATTTGATTTTTTATTACCAGTCCCTTTGGTGTAGTGGTTAAGACGGTCGCCTGGCATTTCGTGATCTCTTTGTCCTGGGTTTGTATCCTGGCCGGGGAGGATTTGCTGGGCGCACATCCTTAACCCTTAGACCGCGCAATACATACGTATATGATTTGACAAAATAATTTAACGTAAGTTTTTAAAACTTGCACAAGCATTTTCCAATTTTTTTGGCATAATCAACTAGGCAAATGCTCTAACTTTGTCTAAATGATCACTTGAAAAATAAGAGAATCAAAATTAATTTTAAAATTGAATATTGAAAACTTCAGATTTTCAATTCAGAATATAAAATATGAACTATCACCAATTGTTCATTTAATGTTATTCCTCTCTCAGAATAGCATATGATCTTTATTTTCATCAAATTAGAATACAGTGGTTACTCGGTTTAAGAGTTTAATCCGTTCCTGGAGACCGCTTGTATTCCGAAAACTCATAATCCGAAGCTAATTTCCCCATAAGAAATAATGGGAAATGAATTAATCCGTTCCTGACTACCCCAAAAATCTCACTTCAAACAAAATTTTATACCTAATTCATCTAAATAAACCTACAAAACTATGTTCAAGTTGTTACTTACCCTTGCTGATGAATGCTGTAGGTGTATGGAAGATGGTTCCTGATAGAGCAATTCAGAACAGAAGGACAGACTTATGCAAATTTTATGCAAAGGGCATATGCAGACATAGATATGCTGGTAATAAGAAAGGATTAGAATGTAGTTACCAACATCCCAAAAAATGTTTAAATATGCTTAGGAAAGGTGAGTGTCGATTTGGATCAATATGTAGGTTTTTCCATCCTGACATGTGCCAAACCTCACTGAAGGACAGAAAATGCTATGACCTCAGCTGCCCACACTTTCACGTGAAAGGCACGGAACGCTACATAAAGAGTGGCAAGCAGGATAATGAATTTGGAGGAAACCCTATAAATTTTTTATACCAGATGGGCAGAGAATTCAAAAGGAGCAGCATGGAGAGTGTATGGAACTGGATGCCAGATCCACTTGCATTCCAGAATTACAGATACAATTACCCACCGAAAGGGAACTACAACTACGACAGACAACTGCCCTACAACAATCAGTACTGGTCAGAACAAACTCATTATGTCCACGAATAATGGGCTTGCCGAAAAAGTCTCCCATTCAAACTATCACTAATAGAGTAACCTCATTCATCTTTGCCAACATACAAGGACTGAAAACAAGAACAAACAACAAAGTACAGTTCATAAATGGCCTCTTCACGGAGTCAAATGCAGTATTTGGAGCTTTCACAGAAACCCATGCAGGGGAATTGTTGGACAGAGAGATCTGGATTCCAGGATATAACCTATACAGGTGTGATAGGAAAATTCAGCCCGTCCTCCAAAAATGGGGTGGTAAATGTAAGGAGACAAATAAGTGCAATTATGTACTATTCATAGCAGTTATAAATTGTACTGTACTTATTTTCACTTAGTATTAAATCGTACTGTCAAATATATTGTGAATATTTGAGTTTACCTGAAAAACTGAATAGAAAACCACACCCTCACCTAACCGTCTTAGTTTTTGAAGATAATAATTTTATAGCTTCTTAATTACAATTAGTACTTAACCTATAGCTATATTGATATTACAGTTTTATAAAACTAATAAAACAAAACTAAAATATATCAATAAATTGTAAAGTAACTAAGGATATTTTAAAATTTTGTATAAAATCTATATTGTTTAATAAACCTGAAAAAGAAATTCCTGATATTTAAAACTTGTGTATTGCTAATTGAAATTGAAAACTGCATCCTAAAATTCTGAGTGTGTTAACAGAAAACGAGGAGAATTAAATCGGGGGAGGGAGTTGGGTAAATAAGTACAATTATGCACTGGTTATGACAGTACGAAAGTGTACTTATTACACTTAGTATTAAATCGTACTGTCAATTCGGAGGATGGGTTGGAAAATTAGGTCACATGGAGGAGTGGGTCTGTATATTAGGGAAGATCTTGTATGCTCGGAGTTCCTAAATGTTACAAATGAGGTGGTAGAGGTACTGGGATTGAAAATAGAGAAAATAAATTTAGTGATTATTCTAATATACAAACCACCAGATGCAACGGCTGAGGAATTCACAGAACAGATAAGCTAAATAGAGAATAGTCTTGATAATTTGGAGAACCCGATACCTGATATTATCTTCCTAGGTGACTTCAACTTGCCTAGTCTCAGGTGGAGAACAGCAAACAATAATATTATACCAGGAAATCTATCAGGACCTAACCAACCACAGATTAGAGAACTACTTAGATTCTGTGACAAATTTTCACTCAATCAGCAGATATCGGAGCCAACGAGAAATGAAAATATTCTAGATCTGGTCTTTACGAACAATGAAGACATTATCAGAGACATTACGATATCAGATATCACATACTCAGATCACAAGCTCATTGAAGTGCAAACGACCATCAATACTCAGAATAGACCTAAAACGTTGATAAAGCGAGAGGGGCTATTCAGTAAATTCAATTTTAATAATAAAAGGATAGACTGGGAGATGATAAACAGGGAACTTACAAGCATTCCATGGGGAACTGTTCTAAGTAATACAAGTCCTACAAAAGGAATAGAAAAAACTGACTTCAGAAGCGTATCAAGTCTGTCTGAAACATGATCCTTTGAGGAAAGCCAGAAAGAGATCTAACGTAGAAAGAGAACGCAGACAACACTATAAACGCAGGAAAAAAATAACGGAACTGCTTATGCAGACACGAATTTCCCGTCAAAGAAGGAATAATTTAAATAGGGAGATTGAAGAAATCGAGCGGAAATTGAAACACTCATATGAAACTGAAGAAAGGCAGTTAGAACAGAAAGCAATTCAGGAAATAAAGAAAATCCAAAATATTTCTTCTCATATGGGAAATCAAAAGCAAAAACCACTGCCAGTATTGGACCTATTCGTACAAGTGAAGGTTCATACATGGAGGATGACAAAGAAATTAGTGAAATCCTAAAAAAGCAGTATGAGGACATGTTTAGCACTCCAATAAACAACATGAAGGTGGAAGATCCAGACAATTTCTTTATGCGGGATATTCAAACCCCTGTAAATATAACTGATATAAACATGAGCGCACTAAATTTTGAAAGAGAAATTGAAAACATGCCCATGCACTCGGCCCCAGGTCCAGACTCATGGAATTCAATATTTATAACGAAATGCAAAGTGCCGGTAGCACAGGCACTCAGTATAGTGTGGAGGAAGAGCTTGGACACGGGGGAGATACCAGATGCACTTAAAGTAGCAGACATAACCCCTCTACACAAGGGAGGGAGCAAAGCATTGGCAAAGAATTATAGACCAGTTGCACTAACATCGCACATCATAAAAGTATTTGAGAAAGTGATTAGGAGTCAGGTCACCAATTTAATGGAGACCAATGACCTTCACAACCCAGGCCAACATGGATTTCGAGCGGGAAGATCGTGCCTCTCACAGCTACTTGAGCACTACGACAAAGTCACTGAGGCATTAGAAGAAAATCAGAATGCTGATGTGATATACACGGACTTCGCAAAGGCTTTCGATAAATGTGACCATGGCGTGATAGCACACAAAATGAAGTCAATAGGAATAACCAGTAAAGTAGGACATAGGATACTCAGTTTTCTGTCAAACAGGACTCAGCGAGTAACGGTCAACCATATAAAATCTAGTCCAAGTGCAGTTAAAAGCTCTGTACCTCAGGGTACAGTCCTTGCACCGCTGCTTTTCCTTATTCCCATATCAGATATAGACAAAAATACAAGTCACAGCTTCGTATCATCCTTTGCAGATGACACAAAAATCAGTATGAAAATTACCTCGGCTGAAGACATTGAAAAACTTCAAGCTGATATTAATAAAGTTTTCGACTGGGCATCAGAAAATAACATGATGTTTAACAGTGATAAATTCCAGGTACTCAGGTACGGTAAAAATGAGGACCTTAAACATAATACAGAGTACAAAACACAATCAAATGTACCCATAGTAGGAAAACAGCATGTAAAGGATTTGGGAATAATAATGACTGACGACCTAACGTTTAAGGAGCATAACCAAGCAAATATTGCGACAGCCAGAAAAATGATAGGATGGATTACGAGAACTTTCAAATCCAGGGATCCCATCACAGTGGTTGTACTCTTCAAGGCACTTGTGTTGTCCCGTCTTGAGTACTGCTCAGTACTCACTTCCCCCTTCAGAGCAGGAGAGATTGCTGAAATAGAGAGAATACAGAGAACATATATGGCACGCATAGACGCAATAAAGCACCTAAATTATTGGGATCGTCTCAAAGCCCTCCAAATGTACTCACTAGAAAGAAGACGAGAGAGATATCAAATAATATACACCTGGAAGATACTGGAGGGCCAAGTACCAAATCTACACAGAAAAATAACAACGTACTGGAGTGAACGATATGGAAGAAAATGTAGAATAGTGAAGAGCAGAGGTGCCATAGGCACAATCAGAGAACACTGTATAAACATCAGAGGTCCGCGGTTGTTCAACGTCCTCCCAGCAAGCATAATAAATATTGCCGGAACAACCGTGGACATTTTCAAGAGGAAACTAGATTTATTCCTCCAAGGAGTGCCAGACCAACCGGGCTGTGGTGGGTATGTGGGCCTGCGGGCCGCTCCAAGCAACAGCCTAGTGGACCAAACTCTCACAAGTCAAGCCTGGCCTCGGGCCGGGCTTGGGGAGTAGAAGAACTCCCAGAACCCCATCAACCAGGTATCAACCAGGTATGGTGAGGAGGTGGGAGGAGGAGGGAAGGTGTTACTGTTTGGAAGGGAAGTCCCCTTCCATTATAACATCAGGCAGTGAGGACCTTTCTGGTGTGCACTCCCTGGCACGTTTTGCCTGCATACCACTAGGTCCTGGTTGTGGCTCACTGCTCGATTTTCTCAAATCTGTCCATGGAAGCTTGTTTTTCCCTTCTTCGCAAGCTGTCTCTGTAGTAAGGCATCACATTGTCATTGAAAAGATTAAGGCCTATTACAGCTTTCTCTGGGTGAGTCTTTTCAATAAAAGTTTGCATCTCTTCCCACATCTGACACACCACCTTAATTTCTGCAGAAAGGACATTCGCTACTGCCTCATCCTCCTCCACTGGAGAAACATCCTCGGCTGAGTCTTCTTGCTGTTCCGTTTGAAGGGCTTGGAGTTCTTCGGTGGTCAGTTCTTCATTGTGTTCTTCCACTAACTCCTCCACATCATCATCGTTCAATTCCAAGCCCATTTGCTGGCCCAGAGTAACAATTTCCTGAACAATAGGCGCATCATTTACAGGCTCAAACCCCTCAAAGTCTAGTTCTGTCACACATTCAGGCCACAATTTTCTCCAGCCAGAGATCAGGGTTCTTTGAGTCACTTCTTGCCAGGCTTTGTCAACGAGTTTTAAAGAACTACAAATGTTAAAATGGTCTTTCCAGAACTCTTTGAGAGTGAGGTTTGTGGCTTCAGTCACTTCAAAACATATCCGGAAAAGTGCCCTTTTATACAGTTTCTTAAAATTCGCTATGATTTTCTGGTCCACAGGCTGAATTAGAGTGGTGGTGTTAGGAGGAAGGAACTTTATTGTGAGAAATTTACTGTATCTGTGCATCAATTCATCTTCCAATCCTGGAGGATGAGCAGGAGCATTGTCGAGGAGAAGCAGGGCCTTGAGTGGCAAACCTTTGTCCTGCAGATATTTTCCTATGGTAGGGCACACCACTTCATTCACCCACTCCGAAAAAAAATCTTAGTCACTCTGTGCCCTTTTGTTAGCCTTCCACATCTCACACATTTGGTGTTTCTGCACTTTATACTGTTTGAAACCCTTGGATTTTCAGAATGATACACTAGCAAGGGTTTAATTTTCAAATCGCCACTTGCATTTGAACACAGCACAAGCGTAACCCTATCTTTTATAGGCTTGTGTCTGTGCAAGGATTTTTCCTCCTTGGTAATGTATGTCCTCTTAGGCAATCTTTTCCAGAACAGTCCTGTTTCATCACAATTAAAATCTTGTTGCAGTAGGTATCCCTCAGCCTCTGCACACTCTTTAACCCTTTAACTGCGCAACGCGCCTGCAGGCCCAGGCTTCAGGTGCGCAACGTGCCTCCGGGTATTTGTATTTTTCACGTTCCATTCAAAACTCCCGCGGCTACATGGGGTTCATATCAGCTTCCACAGGGCTCTTGTAAACAGACGCCATCTTTAAAAAAAATCGTGGTCCACATTCTCAGGTGTGGGAGTCTCAGTAGTGAGTGAGCAACCAAGGCTGGTGCTCGTAGCATGAGCGCACAGCACTGCTGTTCAGCGTGTGACCACAGCATCGCCTAATAATGTCATAATATATACAGGCATACCTCAGAATACGAGTTTAATCCGTTCCTGGAGACGCCTCGCCTTCCGAAAACTCGCATTCCGAAGTTAATTTCCCCATAAGAAATAAAGGGAAATGAATTAATCCGTTCCTGACTACCCCAAAAACCCCACATCAAACTAAATTTTTATACCTAATTTACCTAATTCATCTAAATAAACCTACAAAACTGTGTTCCAGTTATTACTTACCTTGCTGTCGAGTGCTGTAGGCGTATGGAAGATGGTGAGGAGGGGGGAGGAGGAGAGGAGTTACTGTTTGGAAGGGGAGTCCCCTTCCATAATCACATCACATAACCCCATGCCTTGTAACACTATGGATACCACTTCTCTTTCTAAATTTTTCAAACCAGCCCCTGCTTGCCTTAAACTCTTTCTTATCTGCATCACTCGTTGCAGGGGTATTCTTTAGAAGGTCTTCGTGCAACACCCTGGCTTTCTCACAAATAATGGCCTCCGAAACACTATCACCCCTCAACTCCTTGTCGTGTATCCAAATTAATAACAACTTTTCCACTTCTTCAAGTATTTGTGGTCTTTGTGCCGTTAATGTTCTTACTCCTTTTGCCACTTTAGCACCCATAATCTTATTTTTCTTCTTAAGTATAGTGCATATTGTTGATGTGGCTTTGTTGTACTGCCTACAAAGTTCAACAACACGTGTACCGTTCTCATGCTTCCGAATGATCTCTTGTTTCTCCTCTATTGTCATCCTCACATGAGCTTTCTGGCCTTTATCCTTACCACTGGCTTTCTTGGGACCCATGGTGAGATATATAATAACAAATTGTATAGACAAATCACCAAAAATCCAACAAAACACTGAAAATCTGCGAGAAGAATTGATGTGGGGGTAGTCACTGAGCGCGAGACAATGGTAAACTGAGGGGCGGCGGGGCGGAGGGGCAACGATCGCCGAACCACCACGCGCTAGGTCGGCCTGTACGCGTATCAACAAACTCGCGTCCCGAAGTAACCCTCGCCTTCTGAGACAAATTTTTGGAGTAAATACTGCTCGCCTTCCGAAAACCTCGCATACAGGGACAATCGCATTCCGAGGTACCACTGTATATAACTTGTATTATTTAGCCATTATAGTATTATAGAACAGCCTGAGTGTGATAATGACTGGGTACAATGTTCAAATATCAGTGATTCAATGCTGTTCACGATGTTCACAGCACTAGCCACAGCACCACAGCATTATTTCGTCCATCTAGGAATCTTCAAACGACTTTTTAGGTTCCTTTTCAAAATAAACTTGTGGTCAATTATTCATTTACAGGAATTTGTGATCAGGATTGTGATTATAATTAGCGTTGAGCGTAGTATTGTGGAAGGAAGAATTGTGGTGAGGGAGGGAGGGAGAGAATTCAGGTACCCTCTCTGTGTGGCAGCCACTCTTGTTTTGCTCGCCATACTAACTTCGTGGTTCGCTATGGGGAACACACATGTACATGGGTATATACAGTGTGTGTATGTATATACTGTAACCCCGTGATTATCCGGGATTCGAACATCCGGAAAACGCCCTTATACGGCCAAAATTGTGACCGGATAAAGTTTTCTCAATATCCGGCCAAAATGGCCACAGGAACTGGATAAAAGCTGGTTTGGCCGGATAAAAATTTGTACTGTATTAATCCCGTCTGCCTGTGGCTCTATAGATGCATGGTGAAGGAGGTGGTGGGGTGGGTGGGTGGTGTCGGGAGGGTGGGAGGGGAGCGTCGGGAGGGACCACCTGGTTACAGGAATTACCATAAATTTTAGAACAATTAATCATTGCCAAAAACAAATGAAATAAGTACTAGTAATTATGTAATAACAAATAAATAAGTTTCCTAAAAGCAATGTGCACAGACTGAAGTTTCCATAACCCTTCAATTGCGCATCGCATCATATGATGCTTTGACCGATTTGCAGTAAATTGCGCATCGGATCATGTGATGCTTTGGAGTACTACGCAAGATTTAAATGGCCTGCGGATACACAGGATTCACCACACCTTCATCAGGGCTCTTGTAAACAGACGCCATTTTAAAAAAAAATCGTGGGCCAAACTCCCGGGTGTTAGGGGCCTCAGTATTGAGTCAGCTACCAAGCCTGATGCACGCAGCATGAGCTCAAAGCACTGCTGTTCAGCTTGTGACTACAGCATCGCCTAAAAATGCCATAATATACTTGTTCATGCTATTATGTAGCGATGATATTATTACAGAAGACCCCTGACTGTGATAAAACTGACCAGGGTTCTGATAATAACAGGATTGTGGTGATATTTGGTGCTGTGCGCCATGGAGGGAGGAGTAATGCTGTGGGAGGGAGGATGGTGGCGTTGTCTTTTGAGTGTGTGTGGCCACCTTTTATTGACTGCACTCACCATACCAGCTTAGTGGTTCGCTATGGTGAACACAAATGTAGATACTTATATATAACGTGTGTATAGTGTGAGATAACAGCGAGAGTAGGAGGTTGGGAGCCGCCATTTTGGTGAGGGTGGAGCGTCGTCTGCAGGACTTATCATGTTGTTTACTGATGACCACGATGGTCTTTGGGCACCATACCAGTTTACTTGTACAAGTATGGTGAATAAAACAGGTAGATATTTATATATAATGTGTGTATATAGCGTAATAACACCACAAACAGTATTGTTGTAGGAGAAATATTAGTGCGTCTGGCCGTGAGGGCGACCGCCACTAGCTGACTGTGTGAGTAGCTACATCTCTGTGCCTTTACTCACCATACAAGCGTAGATGTACCAACACTCTCCCTCCCTCACTGCTTCTATCCCTCCCTGCCTCTCCCCCTCAATCACTACCTCCCATCCCTCCCTCAATACCTTCAAGGTTGGTGGCCCGTTCCCATGTGAGGGCCCGCCGATACCGAAACAAACCCAATATCGACCGCCAGACGGTATATGAGGTTCCAGATACCGGATCTCCCAAACCGGTCAATGGAACCGGCAGATTGGTAAATAAGAGACTGTTAAATAGTCGATACTGTATCTACATGTGTGTTTTACCATAACAAACCACTAAGTTGGTATGCTGAGTCAAAAAGCAGCAAGGAGTGGCCGGCACACCAGCCAGCCACTGGCTGCCACTCACTCCTTTACCAAAATTCTCCTCCCACTATACTGTTTTTGCTTTTATTCACTATATACAGACATTATATATAAGTATCTGCATGTTTTGTTCACCATAGCAAACCACTATGGTGAGGGGTACTATAGTAAGTGCAGACAGCAACAGGTGGCCACACAGATTCGGCAGTCGATGCTTCAGCCCTCCCACCCGCAACATTACTCATCTCACAGCACAGCACAAATTATCACACCAATCCTGCTATTGTCAGAATCCTAGTAATTTTTATCACAGTCAGGGGTCTTCTGTAATACTATCATTGCTAAATAATACCAGTTACATATATTTTTGACATTTTTAGGTGAAGCTGTGGTCACAAGCTGAACAGCAGTGTTGTGAGCTCATGCTGCTTGTGCCAGCCCTGGTGGCTCACTCAGTACTGAGGCCCCCACACCCGGGAATGTTGCCGACAATTTTTTTTTAAATGGCGTCTGTTTACAAGAGCCCTGCAGAAGGTGATGTGAACCCCTTGTATCTGTGGGCCGTTTAAATAGTACTCCATATTTTTTATGGAGTTATATTATTTTTATTTAAACTTCAGTTTAAATAGCGGGTAGTACTCCAAAACGTTATATTGCGCAGCCGTGCGTCAATTACTCAACATGTCATATAAAGTGTTGTGCAATTTAAGGGTTAACCACCGCACTGTGCAGAGTGCCTTGAGGCATTAGATTGGGGGTACGCAGAGCACCAGATTGGGGGTTAGATCGGGGGTGCGCAGAGTGGCGCTCTCAGGTATAGGGAGCGATTCAAAACTTCTGCGGGTATACGAGGCTCACATCCTGTGTCTCAGGACTCCTTTAAACAGACCCCATTTTTAAAGAAAATCGTTCTTAAGTGTGAGACCCTCAGTACTGAGTTAGCAACCAAGGTTGGCACACAGTTTGCCACCAGACTAGTACCCGAGCTGAGAGGTATGAGCTACGAGGAGAGGTACGGAATTAAACCTCACTTCGCTGGAAGACACAAGAGTTAGGGAGGACATGATCACCACATTCAAGATTCTCAAGGGAATTGATAGGGTAGATAAAGACAGGCTATTTAACACAAGGGGCACACACACACTAGGGGACACAGGTGGAAACTGAGTGCCCAAATAAGCCACAGAGATATAAGAAAGAACATTTTTAGTGTCAGAGTGGTTGACAAATGGAATGCATTAGGAAGTGAGGTGGTGGAAGCTGACTCCATACACAGTTTCAAGTGTAGATATGATAGAGCCCAATAGGCTCAGGAACCTGTACACCTGTTGATTGACGGTTGAGAGGCGGGACCATAGAGCCAGAGCTCGACCCCCGCAAGCACAATTAGGTGAGTACAATTAGGTGAGTACAGCATGAGCTAACAGCATCGCTGTTCAGCTTGTGACCACAGCATCGCCTAAAATTGTAAAAATATATATGTAACTGGTATTATTTAGCCATGATAGTATTAGAGAGGAGCCTGACTGTGATAAAGACTGTACAATTTCCAGATATCAGTGAACACAATGCTGTTGTGGGATAGGTTGGACATGTATATGAGTGGGAGGTTATAAATAGGAGCTGCCTCATATGGGCCAATAGGCCTTCTGCAGTTACCGTTATTCTTATGTTCTCATGTTCTGTTCAAGATGTTCACAGCACTATGCAGGTAGCCACAGCACCCTACCATTGTTTGGTCCATCTTAGAATGTTGAAATGAATTCTCATGTTCCTTTACAGAATAAACTTGTGGAAAATGATTAATTTACAGGATTTAGTGACCAGGATTCTGATAATAGCAGGATTGTGGTGATAATTAGCCCTGTTCGCAGTATGGTGGGAGGAGTAATCTTGGTGAGGGAGGGAGGGAGGGAGGGAGGTAGCGTCGTCTACTGATTCTGTGTGGCAGCCTGTTATTGTCTGGACTCAGCATACCAGCTTAGTGGTTCGCTATGTTGAAAACAAATGTAGATTCTTATACTGTATATGATGTGTGTGTATATAGTGTAATAACAGCAAAATGAGTATGTTGGGAGAAGGAATGTTGCCGAGAGAGGTGTTGGTGAAAGAGGGAGTGAGGTGGCGTCTGCTAGTGACCCTGAGAGCTTTATCGCTCAGCGCCCATTATTTGCTCAACTTCTCAGCTCCATCATGGCTATAGTATGTCACATACAATATTTAATCTTATTTTGCTGTGATCAGAGGCTACAATTTAACAAGAGAAAATAATTTTTTGCGCAGAATTTATTTTCGGCTCACCACAGAATTGTCCTTTATTATGGCCGTACAGCATGGTGGTTAAGTCTAGCCAGCCTGCTATCTGTCCGCACGGCCATGACGTTAGGAAGTTTGCTGCTTTGGCTGCCGTGTTTGCCATTTCTTGGGTCAATATTCAGGCGCAGTGCTTTTGGAGGTCGAAAAGTTCTCAGTGATCCCTGGAGGCTCCCAGTCACCCTCCCTCCCTCCCTCCTGCTGATGTTTTTTTTTTTCTCATTGTTTGGATGCTTAGCTTCCGAACTGGATTGCTAGGTAGCCAGCACAAGGGGTCCGGGGCTCCCCCATCACCCTCTCGGGGAGGGGATGGCTGTGCTTACGAGTGGTGCGACGGCAAAGTGTGATGTTTGCTTGTTTCCCTTGTTAACTTGGGACTGGTGGGTGTTTTGCCTCTCCGGTTTTTGGTTGCAGTTTTCTTACCATGTGGGGTCTGTTTTGTTATGCCTACTTTTCTGGGTGCCTAACCCCATTGGATGGCAGATAAGGAAAACCCCCAACCATGGGGTGTTTTCCAGGGCCATTCCTCCCTGTACCTCTCTGAGGGGGGCCAGGTTCTGGTTCATGGTCCCCGGTAGGCTGAACTCCATTGACTAATGCCCTGATTGAGCTCAAGTCATTTCCAGTGCTGTGCCTTGTGGTGTGGTCCTGTTCTGTGGTGGTGTGTGAACCAGGAGTAATTTCACAAGTACTCGGGGCTGCATATGCCTAGGGTTCCTTTCCCTAGGTGCCCAGTAGGTATTGCCCTTGTGGCTTGGGGTTATCTTCCACAAGTCGCTTGGGGTCTGCCTCTGTAGAATCTTTTGCTTCTCGGTAATTGCTTAATTGCCTTGGTGTCAGCTGGGGTGTTTCTTGCACCACTTGTTTTGTCACTGGTAGGGGCGCAAGGTACTGTGCAGCTAGTTTTCACCGGGTCGTTGTCCCTCATGCAGGGGTTTTCTTTTATTTTTGTTTCCTGCCTGGTGGGGGTCTGCCCCTTGGTGTTGGTACCCCTTCTATATAAATTGGTGGTCCTACTAGGTCCCTGTGAGTGTACACCTCCCAAGGGTTCAACTGTTAGTAGTTCGCTGGATAGTTTGGGGTGCCAGTTATCAGTATCTTGCCTGGGCTTCCCTTAGCAGAGCATGTAAGGGCCCTGGAAACCCCCTTTAGGGCTCCGTGGTCCGATGGATGCATTCTCTGGGTCCCATCTCACTTTGTGAGAGTTTGAGGGTTGCTCTGTCCCCTTGTCTCAGGATGACAATCACCAATTTGTGCCTCCCTCATGCTGCCTGTTGGGTCCGTGGCACCTTTGACCCGGAGTCCTGCGAGTGGTTTTCCTTGCTTGTACTCCAGTTCATCCAATCCACTGATCTTAATACTCGGGTGCAGGCAGCTTCGGCGTTGCATGCATGTTTTAGGTTGCTGCAGTGCGCTGGGTTGGTTACTAACCCGGATGCCACGAGCCTGCCCAGTTTTGCATATAGGGATTCGAACTTGGGGTTGTTATCGCCTCAACTTTGTTTCGTCCATGCCTCCCTTGTCCTTCCCCTGCTGTTCTTCGACCCTCTGCACCCAGTTCTGAAGTGTTTAAGGGTTTCAGAGTCAGGGCAGGGTTTAGTTGGTGGTGAGATTCGGGCAGTTTCAGGGGATGCTCCTTCTGGTGTGATGACGGAGGCATTCGAGCCTTTTTCTCCAGCCGGTGCTTCTGGGTGTGACCAGTGGGCCCTGTTTGTTCCAACTTTTCCGGTGGACTCTGCCTTATCTCTTGAGGCACAGGGTTTGCAGGACGACTCGGCCTCGGGTCCTAATGTGGAGGTTCCCGAGGCAAGGGAGGGGGTTGACTTGGGGGGGCTTGGGCTCCATTTGACCCCGCTTGGGTGTTGGTACCCTATGAGCGAAGCTTGTTGTTGCAGGGGGGTGGGGTTTTCTTATCCTCTCCCTCCCTATACGATTTTGATATAGCATCAACCCCTCCCTGGGATCCTTCTGGTACTTCTGTTCCTCGCTTCCGGAGGTTTTCGGCTTCCCGCATCGTGCCCCATTAGGTGCGGGAGGCCATTGTGGCTCGAGGCCATCTCTTGCACGACCTGGATTGTGCCTCGATAATGGATCCTGCCTCATTTGTGATCGGTTTTTCCTTTCTTTACTGGGTGCGTTACGAGGTTCCGGAGTCGTCCTCTTTGGCAAAATAGCCTGTATTTTCAATGGCGGTATGGCATACGTTCTGTCGGTCCCACATGCTTCAGTGGCGAGAGGCCCTGACAGTTGTTCAGATTTACCCGGGGGGCGAGATTGAACGCTTCACTGCTTGTTTGTAGCAGTGTCACGGACATCCCTGTCCTTCTTTGGGATGTCAGCCTGTGTAGCTTCGCGTGCAGGTTCCCTTCCTTTCGGCTACCCTGGTTGCTGAGGACTTATACTCATCTGTGACCATTAGGCTTCGGTCTTGCGTTTCTTTTCCCTTCTCAAGCTGTCTTCGGACTGGCTTAAGGAGGACATAGAGGGGTTGGTTGCTCATCCTAGTTCTGGTACGTTGGTCGCAGTGGTGCGGGCATCGGCTGCCTTGTTGAAGCTGTTTGTGCCGATCCTGAGGGAGGCAGTGTCTCTGTTTTTTGCTTCTCGTTTTGGGTGCCATCAGGCGGTGCTCGCTCAATCCTTGGAATCCGCTTGAGCTCTGGCTCTTAGGTTTTCTATGCCCATTTTGTCCTTTCTGTTTGCAGAGTATGCGATGGTGCAGTTTCTGCAAACGGAGGTTTCTAGTTGTCGTCCCATCTTGGACTTTTTGGTTCTTAGGGGGGCCCGTGGGGTTTCTTCCCAAAAGGGTTATGCCCCAGGGTTCGAGGTTCCTCTTGTCGTGGTATGCCAGTGGTGCCATTTTCAGAGTCGGAACAGCCTTCCGGGCCGACGACGTCTGGTTGGAGCGGTAATTGCTCTGCTCATCTATCGGCTTTTCATAAGGGGGCTTCGGCCCTTTCGTTGGTCATCCTATTGACGAGGCAATTGGGGGGGAGAGGTTCGTACAGTTTGCTCACGCCTGGTCCCACGATTTGTCGGCTTTTCGGGTCTCTTCATGCGGCTTGCAGTGGCATTGGGTGGCCCCTCCTTCTTCGGGGGGCTTGGAGCTGGCAGGGCAGGCTCTCTCTCTCTCTGTTGGGTCATCTTGGAGTGGGTTTGCTTGGGTGTGGACAAAAGTCCTCATCCCTCAGGTCGGTTTCCCGCCTGTTTCCTGGTTCTGAAACGAGACTGTGCGGAACTTGCGGTACATTCTGGACTTGTTCCATCTGAACCCCTGGGTCTATTGCTCCTGTTTTCGGATGACTTCTTTGTCCCAGGTCCGGCTTCTCTTGGAAGCGAGCGCTTGCATGGTGCCCCTGGAGCGAGTGGCGACCTCCTCCCGTGAAAGTCCCTCTTGTTTTTATCTTTGGTTAAGTAGCTCCGGGAAGCCAAAGAGGCTCCCCCAGAAAACTAGCGTTGAATGTAATGAAACACCATTTTTTGGGTTAGACACTGGAGTCTTCCCGGCAACCCTCCCTTCCTCCGGTCGGAGGTTTTTCACAGTTTGACATCCAGCTCTGACTTGGGGTGATAGCGGTGTGGGAGGTCTGGAGCTCCCCCTTCCCCCTTCTGCAGAAGTGGGGAAGCTGCACTGACAGTGGCACGGAGATGGTTGTGACATCATGCTCGTTTGTTCGTTTTTAGTTTGGAGAGTTCTTCTCAACAGTTTGGCTTTCAGTAGCAATTTCTGGAGGGAGCCCCTACGGCTCCCCGGAGCTATCCATGGCTGATATGGATACCCTAACTATTTTGCATCAGTCGATGTGGGTGGAGTTCTAGGCCTACCGGGGACCACGAGCCAGAACCTAGCCCCCTCAGAGAGGCACGGGGAGCAATGGCCCATAGAAATGCACATGTGATTTGGAGCATTCTGTATCTGCCATTGATCGGGACAGGCACCCAGAAAGGTAAGCCCCACAAAACAAACCCCTATTCTGGTTAACAACAAAAATCGACAAACGAGTGGACAGAACTCCCCCAGGAAAACAAACTAACAAGCATGATGTCACACGAGCCGCGCCGCATGTCTGCGCAACTCCCCTCTCCCCGTGAGGGGGAAGGGGGAGCCCCAGACCCCTGCGCCGGCGATCCCCGCCCCAGTTCCTCGGCTGATGGGATAATGCACGGTCGTGTGGCTCCAGCTCCGGTCTTGTCTCAGTGCTGTGACTTGTTTGCAGTGCTGCTCCTACGGTGGTCGTGTGAGCTGGGAGTAGTATTCTCAGGTACTCGGCCTGCATGTGCTTAGGGTCACCTTCCCTGAGTGCCCTGTAAGTACCACCCTTGGGGCTTGGGGTTGCCTTCCACAAATCACCTTGAGTCTACCTCTGTTGGCTTTTTGCTGCTTGGCATTTAGCTGCCCCAAGTGTTTGGGGGTTTTCCTCCCTTGTTTACCTTGGTAGGGGGGTCTGCCTTGTGTTCCCCCCCCCCCTTATATTAGGTTTGTTTGTGTGGTGGCACCCCCCTGCTTCGCCCTCATGGGTGGACACGTCCCGTGGGTTCAGCTTTAGCAGTTTGCTTGGTAGTTTGGGGCGCCAGTTGGCAGTGCCCTGCCTGGGATAACCCTTAGCAGACCCAGTCTAGGAGCCCTGGGAAACCCCCCGGGGGCTCTCGGGTCCGATAGTGGAGACCCTTGCATCCCCTCTCGCTTTGTGCGAGTTGAGGGTTGCTCTGTCCCTTTGTCTTAGGGTGACTCTCCTTGTTTTTTGCCTCCGTCATGCTGCCTGTTGGGTCGGTGACACATTCGACCCTGAGTCCTGCGAGCTTTGTTGCTTGTTCGTGACTCCATTCACCCAGTCTGCTGATGAATTCCCGTGGGTGCAGGCAGCTCGCGCGTTGCAAGGTAGGTTGTTGCAACGCGCTCGGGTTTGTCGCTTCCTAGGACGCCACGATGCTGCCCCGCTTTGTGTAGGGACCCAGACTTGGGGGTTTTGGTTGCTTTGGCCTTGGTTCCTTCGGCCTTGGTTCCTTCCACTTCCCCCTTGTTTTTCTCCCTCCTGCTTCCGGCCCCTACGCATCTGCAGGCTTCGGGGTCGAGGCGGGGTTAGAGGTTCTGAGACTTGGGCAGTTTCGGGGGTTGCCCCGTCCGGGGTAGCTGCGGAGGCATTTGAGTCTGTTCCTCCAGGCCGATGCTCCGGGGTCTAACCAGTGGGCCCCTTCTCTTCCAGCTCTCTCGGCTGCCCCGGCTTTTTCTTGTGGGGCCGGGGCTTTGGAGGGCGACTTGGCCCTGGGGCCTGTTGTAGAGGCTCCTAGGGTTGGGGAGGGGGGGCTTTGGGCTCCATTGCACCTCGCCTGGATTTCCGTCCTTCTGAGCGGGGCTTACTGTTGCGAGGAGTGGGGTTTTCTTTCCCCCGTACTGCGTACTCTTTGGGCTTGGGTTCTGCTCCTCCCCGGGTCGGTTCCGTGTCCCTGTGGTTTTTCGGTTCTGTCTTCCAGAGGTTTTCGGCTACCCGCATCTCTTCGCCTGTGGTGCAGTTGGCCTTTGCGGCTTACCTCCTGCGTGTCCCGGAATTTGCCTCCATACTGGTTCCTTGTAGCTGTTTGGGCTCCTTGTAGCTGTTTGCGCTCCTTTGTAGCGGTTTGGGCTCCTTGTAGCGGTTTGGGCTCCTTGTAGCGGTTTGGGCTCCTTGTAGCAGTTTGGGCTGCTTGTATTGTAGCGGTTTGGGCTCCTTGCCGCCGGTTGGGCTCCTTGCCGCCGGTTGGGCTCCTTGCCGCCGGTTGGGCTCCTTGCCGCCGGTTGGGCTCCTTGCCGCAGGTTGGGCTCCTTGCCGCCGGTTGGGCTCCTTGCCGCCGGTTGGGCTCCTTGCCGCCGGTTGGGCTCCTTGCCGCCGGTTGGGCTCCTTGTCGCCGGTTGGGCTACTTCTCGCCTTGATGGGCTACTTTTCTTTCGCGTCCTGCGCATATGCTGTGGGAGTTTGTTTTGGCTCCAGGCGGTGTGCACACGTGGTGTTCTGCATCCATTTCTCTCAGGGGGCTTCGCCTCTCGCTCTTTTCTTAATACAATCCGTGCCCCGTTGCTTTGGGGGTGTTCTGGAGTGCCGCTGTGGGGAAGTCACAAGGTTTTTTCCCTGCATTCTAGGGTGGGGAGCCTCCTTCGCTGCTCCCCTTCTCCTCTCCAGCATGGGTACCCTGGCCGCCTCCGGCGGCTATGGACTCATAGGCTTGCGTCATGGCCCACAGAGCCTATGTTCTGCAGGTGGGTTGGTGCGGTATGGCGTCTCCTTCGTCCTGACGCTGTTTTTGTTTTTGGAAGTAGGAATGGGTGTACATACATACTTGAGAACGTGGACCGTACCACCCTGAGGTGCCTACTGCAGGGCTATTAGCCCATACAGGGCAGCTCTTGTTCTCTACACCTGATTCCCTTCCTCGGTTCACTGAGTGTCTGCGGGTGGCCTCTTGGCCCATCTGAGACGGCTCCTGCCTGTACTCCTCCTGCCCCTCTCCTATGCTTGTCTAACCTTGCTGGAGTTCGGGGCCCCGCCTCCACCTTGTTCCACGGTGCAACAGTGGGGTTGCCTGTTCGGTGGTACGTTTTCCTGTGTCGAGGGCGTTTTGTGCTCGCCTCCTTGTGCTTGCAGGATTGGGATTCTGGCTCTTTGGTTCCTGCCTCTCCCCTGTCGTTCGCCTGTCGAGCGGATTCTGTGCTTCATGGGCGCTCTCGTTTCTGCTCTTGGGGCTGTGTATGGGGACAGCCCTAGTTGGGCTGCCTAATGTGTTCCTTCGATTGCCTGTTCCACTGCATCACGTTTCTTCTACCGTCCCTGTGGCTCAGTTGGGTGCTCGGTTTCCGCCTGTGTCCCCTTGTGTGCCACTCATGTTCCGATTTATCTTTATCTTCTCTGTTGCTTCCTCAGGGAGTGTGGTGACGTTCTGCTGTGGTTTTGGTACTGCGGCTGCGTGTCGGGGTTGGTTGTGGCATTTTGTTCGGCCCTTCCGTGCTCCTTCTGGGGCCCTCCTTCCTTGCCAGGTCTTGCTGTGCCGGGCCTGGTTTTTCCATGTTCCTTGGATTCTCTGTCCTGTCCTCGTTGTCCTCGCCTCGTTGAGCTGGCTGGGGATGAGCTTGGGGTCTTCGTCTCGCCCCTCGCCTATCCTCCGATTTTGGTTCAAGTTCCAGAGCCTAGTGGCTCCCTTCCTTAGTGTTTTTCACGGCTGCCCCGGGGTTTTTCTTGACGCTGGGGCTTTGGGGGGACAGCTCGGCCCCAGGGCCTGCAGGGTGGGTTCCCGGGGCTGGGGGGGGGGCTAACGTGAGGGGCCTCAGGCCCCGTTGGTCCCCGCCGGGGTATTTCTACCCCTCTGGGCGGGGCTTGCGGTTTTGTAGTGTGGGGTTTTTCTGTTCCCCCCTTTCCGCACGTGCTTTGTGGGCGTCGGCCCCTCCCTGGGCTCGGTTTCCTTGTCCATTGTGCCCTTTGCTTCTGTCCTGTCGGTGGGTGTTTTTCTACGGTCTTCGCCCCTTTTTTCCGGGACGGGCCTTCTCCGTCATGTCCCCCTCTTCTTGGGGTTTCTGCATGACTTTTGGTCTCGGGTGTGATGGGGTTTTTGTGCCTTCGTCCTTTGTGTTTGCTTCTTTTTGTTCTCGGAAGGTTCGGGACGGTTTTGCTCCTTCCCGTTTTCTGGTACGTCTGTCGTCATTCGGTTGAGCTTCCCTCTGGTCTTTTCTAGGGCTTGTGGGTCCTATTCCAGGCAGTTTCTGGGTGTTTGGCCTTGTTATTCTGTTCATATCTCTTCTCTTAGCGCCTGTCTCGGCACTACTCATTTTCATGGGGGCGATTTTGCTCCTCTTAATGAGTCTTTTTCGCTCCTGCCCTTCTGCGGGATGTTGGTGCGAGGAGGCTCCTTATGCGGGATCCTTCCCTGTCGGCTGCACTTGTGGCGGTGGACTTGCATGCTTGTGGCATTTTCGGTTTTGGTCCTGCATTTTCTTTTCCCTCCTGGGGCTGTCATAGGATTGGCTTGCGGAGGATGTAGAGGCGCATTGGGGCCGTTCCTGGGTCTGGCACCTTGGTTTCTGCTGCTAGCTTTTGGTATCGATGTTCCTTCTGTGCCGTTTCGCAGGCTGTCTCATGCATTGTTTCACCTCCGGCCTGCTCATGCACTGCCTGTACCGTTCTGGTCTTTGGAAAGGGTGCTCTCCTGTTTTTCTTCTCCTTGGTTGTTGTGGCTCCTTCGGTTCAGGTTTGCTTTGCCTCGGCTCTCTTTTTATGTTGGCATTGGCCTCTGGGGGTCGTGTGGCAGAGCTTCATGCTCTTCTCAGGCGCAGTGGTTTTTGGCTCCTGTGGTCATGGTCATAGGTCTCTTCGTCTGCAGCCGTTCTCCCTTTTTCTAGCGAATGATGTGCCTGCTGCTTTCCGGAGGGGTCCTTGGGTTGTCTCAACTTCGTGTTGAGGTGTGGTTCACCGACCGCCTCCCGGGTATGTCCCCTTGTTTTCTTAGGTAGTCTTTGGTGAATAAGCTCCGGGAAGCCGTAGGAGCTCCCCCCAGAAAACCAGCGTTGAACGTAATGAAACGCCATTTTCTGGGTGAGTCCCGGAGGCTCCCCAGGCACCCTCCCGCCCTCCGGTCGGCGTTTTTTTTTTGCGGTTTTGATATCCAGCCTCAGAACTGGGGCGGGGATCGCCGGCGCAGGGGTCTGGGGCTCCCCCTTCCCCCTCCCGGGGAGGGGGGAGTTGCGCAGACATGCGGCGGCGAGGCTCGTGTGACATCATGCTTGTTAGTTCATTTTCCTGGGGGAGTTCTGTCCACTTGTTTGTCGATTTTTGTTGTTAACCAGAATAAGGGTTTGTTTTATGGCGCTTACCTTTCTGGGTGCCTGTCCCGGTCGATGGCAGATATAGAATGCTCCAAATCACATGTGCAATTCTATGGGCCATTGCTCCCCATGCCTCTCTGAGGGGGACCAGGTTCTGGCTCATGGTCCCCGGTAGGCCTAGAACGCCACCCACATCGACTGATGCAAAATAGTTAGGGTATCCATATCAGCCATGGATAGCTCCAGGGAGCCTCCGGGACTCACCCAGAAAATGGCGTTTCATTACATTCAACGCTGGTTTTTTTAATCAGATAGGGTTTGCTTTGGGGTACCCACCTTTCTTTGGTGCCTGTCTTGGTCGATGGCAGACATAGAATGCTTCCAACCTCACGAGGCTTTCTATAGGCCATTGCTCCTCGTGCCTCTCTGAGGGGGGCCTAGGTTCTGGTTTGTGGTCCCTGTTAGGCCTAAGAACTCCATTCACTTGGCTGATGCCACGGTCTAATTCACTCATATCAGCCCGGATAGCTCCAGGGAGCCTCTGGTCTCACCCAGAAGATGGCATTTCATTACATCAATGCTGGTCTTTTAGGTCCAGATAGACAGTTGGCCAACCATCTCTTTCCTGTAGAATCTCTGTGATTCATAAAAACTAAGTAGATTTGTTACACAGGATCTTCCTGTTCGAAAACCATACCGTCTGTCCATTATGATGTCATTATTGTATTCTCCAGGTGTTCTACCCATTGTTGTGTTAACAATGGATCAACCCATTTGGTGTTAGCTATTTTTTTCTAATGTTTTAACTACCATACTTGTTAATGATACGGGTTTATAATTTAGAGGGTCTTCTCGGATACCATTTTTGTAGATTGGAATTATGTTTGCCTTTTTCTATGTACTGTATCTGCTAAGATTCCTGTGTGCAGGGATTTGTACCTGTTTACAGTCTGCTGGCTTCTATATTTTACCTATACTGTATATCTTTGTTTTATTTGGAGAAAGACCCATTATAGTATTGGAATTATTAAAAAAAAATCCTATTTGGGAAATCTTTACTAGATTTCAAAGATTCTGTATTTGGTATTTGTTGACTTTAAACGACTTGGTCATCTCTCAATCCTTTCTTTCACAGCTCCTACAGTCACCAGAAGAATAATACCTGCAGTGTCAGGACCCAGTGGTATTGAATAATACCTGCAGTGTCAGGACCCAGTGGTATTGAATAATACCTGCAGTGTCAGGACCCAGTGGTATTGAATAATACCTGCAGTGTCAGGACCCAGTGGTATTGAATAATACCTGCAGTGTCAGGACCCAGTGGTATTGAATAATACCTGCAGTGTCAGGACCCAGTGGTATTGAATAATACCTGCAGTGTCAGGACCCAGTGGTATTGAATAATACCTGCAGTGTCAGGACCCAGTGGTATTGAATAATACCTGCAGTGTCAGGACCCAGTGGTATTGAATAATACCTGCAGTGTCAGGACCCAGTGGTATTGAATAATACCTGCAGTGTCAGGACCCAGTGGTATTGAATAATACCTGCAGTGTCAGGACCCAGTGGTATTGAATAATACCTGCAGTGTCAGGACCCAGTGGTATTGAATAATACCTGCAGTGTCAGGACCCAGTGGTATTGAATAATACCTGCAGTGTCAGCATCCACACAGACTGTCAGATATACTGCATACGTGTTGTCAGCAGCATTATGAAACACATTATGGTGTAAGAAATACTACATGTAGATGGGTAAGACTGTCTTCAGCACACTCATGTGAATGACTATATGTATTATCAATATGTCATGCATTATTAACATCTCATGCACTATGGTAACAAAGAAAATGTGTATTTAAATTAAATTTGGTGTATCATTAATTTTAAAATCTCGGTATTAGTTCATTGTGTATGTGGTACAGTATTGTTTTTAATACTATTGTTTGGCAAGAAAACATTTTAAGATTTTCAAATTAATTATTTTTATAATCAGGTTCTAATATAAAAAAGTTTAATATATATTTTCAGTTTTAAAACATTACATACTTTTTCTCCTATGTGAGCCATTGTAAATGTTGAAAAAGCATTTAAAATAAATAATCTTTATACTGTATAGTAATTATGAATTTTTTCTTAGGTAATTTGCTCTTAAGCTCAAAAGGCTCTCCAAATAAGATAATATATCAGTGTTCTTTATGCTCAGAATTTATTTATTTATTTACATATTTACATGAATGTATAGGGGATTTAAAAATAACAATGTGCATGGTACATTGGATCAGTAAGTTCTTGTAAAAATCACATACATATATTTTTGCAAATGACAGACCACATGAGGGTCCACTGTACCTGACTCTTGTGCTGTGGTTATATTTATAATAAGACATCCATCAGTTCTGTGGTTATATTTATAATAAGACATCCCTCAGTTCTGTGGTTATATATATAATAAGACATCCCTCAGTTCTGTGGTTATATATATAATAAGACATCCCATAGTTCTGTGGTGATGTTTATAATAAGGTTCTGTAGTGAAACATCTTAATACTGTGGCTGTATTTATAATAAACCATCCCTCTCTGCTGTTGCTATATGTACAGTATGATAAAACAGTATAATTATAAATAAATTTATAATATATTTAATTTTCCTATACAAAGACATTTTGCTAAATCTTAAAAAAAAAAATTGCCACAAGATTTGTTTGTAATGTTTACAAAGTTATACACAGACACTAACTTTCCTGCTGGTGAACGCATGTGGAGACGTAGATTTGTATGTTTGCTTTTACACTTGCTGATTCACAGGAAATATTGTAGAGTATATTTTATGTCTAGCACATTTTATAATATAATAAGCACAATATTATCTTACTATTTATGAATAATACCTGTGGTTTACATATTGTAACTTTTTTCCATTCTCTTGTGTCTTTGACAAGTAATTAAATTGCTTTATATTCCTACAAAAGTTAGATTATTCCAATTGCTTATCTGATATTGAATGCCATCTGTTGACAACAGAGTTAACACTATAACCTGTGTGCTCTATTCTGGTTACTCTATACTGATTACTATGTAGTTACTTGAATTATTTATGTATCCGACAGTCCAAGTGTTTTTGGCATCTCTTAACAATATTTGCTTTAGTAATAAATAAAAGCTCATGCATTTAAAATTATATAAAAAATATATTACTAAGATTTATAAAGAACACAACAATTTATAAAGGAGACAAATACTAGTAATAATTGTCTACAAGACTTAACTAATGAAATGTAGAATATTTCATTAGATAATACTTGCTTATTGGATCAAATAGCTGTAAAGGTTTATACAATCAAGAAAACTGTACAAATATTTATTCAAAAGAAAAATGTCATCAGTGTTGAATGTTTAAAATTATATTATGAAAACATCTCGCATAATAGCATACAAAACATTTTGAGAAAAAAATAAATACATTACTACTACTTTAGTAGTAGTAATGTACTACAACTACTTTAAAAAATATCAAAATATAAATAAGTGACCGTTCAGGAGAAAAGTCATATCACTGTAGAATGTGCCTGAAAGACTTTAAAAATAAATTATGGCTAATAACACACACACAAGGATTCATAAAGGAGAGAAACCATATCACTGTTCAGTGTGTCAAAAAAACTTTACACGGAAATCAAATCTAATAACACACATGAGGATTCATACAGGAGAGAAGCCATATCACTGTTCAGAATGTCAAAAAGACTTTTCACAAAAATCATCTCTAATAACACACATGAGGATTCATACAGGAGAGAAACCATATCACTGTTCAGAGTGTCAAAAAGACTTTCCACAAAAATCATCTCTAATAACACACATGAGAATTCATACAGGAGAGAATGCATATCACTGTTCAGAATGTCAAAAAGACTTTCCACAAAAATCATATCTAAGAAGACACATGAGGATTCATACAGGAGAGAAACCATATCACTGTTCAGAGTGTCAAAAAGACTTTTCACTTAAATCAAATCTAATAACACACATGAGGATTCATACAGGAGAGAAACCATATCACTGTTCAGAATGTCAAAAAGACTTTTCACAAAAATCATCTCTAATAACACACATGAGAATTCATACAGGAGAGAAACCATATCACTGTTCAGAGTGTCAAAAAGACTTTCCACAAAAATCATCTCTAATAACACACATGAGAATTCATACAGGAGAGAATGCATATCACTGTTCAGAATGTCAAAAAGACTTTCCACAAAAATCATATCTAAGAAGACACATGAGGATTCATACAGGAGAGAAACCATATCACTGTTCAGAGTGTCAAAAAGACTTTTCACTTAAATCAAATCTAATAACACACATGAGGATTCATACAGGAGAGAAACCATATCACTGTTCAGAATGTCAAAAAGACTTTTCACATAAATCATCTCTAATAACACACATGAGAATTCATACAGGAGAGAAACCATATCACTGTTCAGAGTGTCAAAAAGACTTTCCACAAAAATCATCTCTAATAACACACATGAGAATTCATACAGGAGAGAATGCATATCACTGTTCAGAATGTCAAAAAGACTTTCCACAAAAATCATATCTAAGAAGACACATGAGGATTCATACAGGAGAGAAACCATATCACTGTTCAGAGTGTCAAAAAGACTTTTCACTTAAATCAAATCTAATAACACACATGAGGATTCATACAGGAGAGAAACCATATCACTGTTCAGAATGTCAAAAAGACTTTTCACAAAAATCATCTCAAATAACACACATGAGAATTCATACAGGAGAGAAACCATATCACTGTTCAGAGTGTCAAAAAGACTTTCCACAAAAATCATCTCTAATAACACACATGAGAATTCATACAGGAGAGAGTGCATATCACTGTTCAGAATGTCAAAAAGACTTTCCACAAAAATCATATCTAAGAAGACACATGAGGATTCATACAGGAGAGAAACCATATCACTGTTCAGAGTGTCAAAAAGACTTTTCACTTAAATCAAATCTAATAACACACATGAGGATTCATACAGGAGAGAAACCATATCACTGTTCAGAATGTCAAAAAGACTTTTCACATAAATCATCTCTAATAACACACATGAGAATTCATACAGGAGAGAAACCATATCACTGTTCAGAGTGTCAAAAAGACTTTCCACAAAAATCATCTCTAATAACACACATGAGAATTCATACAGGAGAGAATGCATATCACTGTTCAGAATGTCAAAAAGACTTTCCACAAAAATCATATCTAAGAAGACACATGAGGATTCATACAGGAGAGAAACCATATCACTGTTCAGAGTGTCAAAAAGACTTTTCACTTAAATCAAATCTAATAACACACATGAGGATTCATACAGGAGAGAAACCATATCACTGTTCAGAATGTCAAAAAGACTTTTCACAAAAATCATCTCAAATAACACACATGAGAATTCATACAGGAGAGAAACCATATCACTGTTCAGAGTGTCAAAAAGACTTTCCACAAAAATCATCTCTAATAACACACATGAGAATTCATACAGGAGAGAATGCATATCACTGTTCAGAATGTCAAAAAGACTTTCCACAAAAATCATATCTAAGAAGACACATGAGGATTCATACAGGAGAGAAACCATATCACTGTTCAGAATGTCAAAAAGACTTTTCACAAAAATCATCTCTAATAACACACATGAGAATTCATACAGGAGAGAATGCATATCACTGTTCAGAATGTCAAAAAGACTTTCCACAAAAATCATATCTAAGAAGATACATGAGGATTCATACAGGAGAGAAACCATATCACTGTTCAGAGTGTCAAAAAGACTTTTCACTTAAATCAAATCTAATAACACACATGAGGATTCATACAGGAGAGAAACCATATCACTGTTCAGAATGTCAAAAAGACTTTTCACTTAAATCAAATCTAATAACACACATGAGGATTCATACAGGAGAGAATGCATATCACTGTTCAGTGTGTCAAAAAGACTTTTCACAAAAATCATATAAAAGAAAACACATGAGGATTCATACAGGAGAGAAACCATATCACTGTTCAGAGTGTCAAAAAGACTTTAAACAAAAATCAAATCTAATAAAGCACATTAGGATTCATACAGCATAAGTCATTTGAATATTGTCAAAAACACACAGAAATCACAATAGCGTGATGCATCAATGAAAAAATCCACAAGGACCGTGACGAGGATTTGAACCTACGTCTTAGATCATCGCAGACGCTGCCTTATCGACTGAGCTACGACATGGTAAAAAGAGTTGAAACCAGAAGTTTTACTGAACTTACTTGAATCCTGCAGCCTCTCCGAGACACAAACGAGGGTTTTACACAACTTCCCCATGCACTCTAGCTATGTCAATAGGCCGTTCTACCTCTTCTGACGGTTCGAATCCTCGTCACGGCCCTTGTGGATTTGTTCATTGAAGCATCACGCTATTGTGATTTGCGTGTGTAATGAAGTGAGGGGAAGAGGTAGAACAACCAAAGAACTCCCTCCCAAAAGAAAACAATAAAACTTACTTGGCATAGTTATTACTTTCTCTTTTCTCCTCCAGCTTTTACTGCGCATAACTCTACTGCTCTCTTGATCTGTCGTGATATTCCCTTCATCCCCCGACTTTTTCAGTTACCCATTCAGTGTTTTGTGGTCCGTATCTTTGTGAGTAAATGGTATACAGTCTGTTCCGTTTATCTCCCCTCAAATTTTACGCTTTCTCTTCATGATCCTAAACACCTGTTGGACTCTTTACCAGAGCCTGTGCTCCTTTTGGAGGATTTTAACTGTCAGCATACCTTCTGGGGAGATATTCTGACAAACACCCGGGGATGCCTTCTTGAACCATTTGTGCTCACTTCTCTTCATTTATAACTAGTGAATTCTGGCAAACCCACTCATGTTGATTCCCCACCCTTTCCTGTATTGATCTTTCTGCTCATCTTCTCTTTATATGGACTTCACCTGGCGGGTTCTTGATGACCTACATAAGTGACCTTTTCCCCATCCATCTCACTTTTCTTTTCTTCTCACCCTCCCCTCTCCTTCCCTAGATGGAAGTTTGACAAGGCTGTTTGGAACCTCTTTACCTTTGTGTTACTCTTTCCAACCTCTCTGATTTTCCTCTTTCTCGAGACCCCCTCCTCCTTTCATGACAGTTTTTGATGCTGCCCTCCTCGCTCTACCTCCCGGGGTGCACAGAAGTGCATTCCCTGGTGGAATGCAGCCTGTGCTCAGGCTGTCCACTGTAAGCGTGCGGCCTGGAAGAAACACCATTGTTGATGGACGCCTGATTCTTTGCTTTTGCGCCAGAAGTCAAGTGTATGACTAAGAGTGAGAGTTGGAGATCTTTCATTTCCATTATTATGTCTAACACCCCTCTGCCCCTGATCTGGGAGGAAATCTGCAAGTTAGTGGGTAAGTTTTTTCCAGATGGCTTGCCAGTTCTTCACCTCTGTGGTTCTGTTGTGGCAGATCCGGTCTCAGTCAAAACCGAACTGGTTCACACTTTTCAACTGTTAGCTCCGATTCTCATCTTCCTCCTTTCCTTACTCTTAAGCCTCTTCTTGAATCTTGTCACTTAGATTTTCAAACGCCTCTTCATCTTCTCTATAACGCTCCTCTCTCTCTCAGAACTCCATTCTGCCCTGGCCTTCTGCGGTTCTACAGCGGCGGGTTCATTTGATATTCATTATGTAATACTTTGACATCTCCCTCCATACATATTTCAGTATTTACTGAATGTTTACAACAGTGTCTGGGAGTTGTCATCAGTTCCCAAGGACTGACTTGAGGCGGTTATTCTTCCTATTTGAAAACCTAGTTCTCTGTGGTCATTCCCTAAAGACTTTCGCTCCATTGCTTTAATGAGTCGTGTCTGCAACCTCTTTAAATGTATGGTCAGTGTCTGTCTGATATGGTTCTTGGAACGCTATCGCCCTCCCTCTCTTCTTCTCAATTTGGCTTTCGCAAGTGTTGCTGCATGACTGATGTCCTCCTGAACTTAGAGGTCTATGTTTGTACTACCTTTGCTGTGAAGACCTTCGTGGTTGCAGTCCTTTTGGACCTGGAAAAGGCGTATGACACCACCTGGAGATACCACATTCTGTTCCAACAATGTTCTTTTGGCCTTCGTGGCAATCTCCCTCTCTAACTCAAGATCTTCCTCTCTTGTCATTCCCTTAGAATGAGATTCTAAGGGAACCTCTCTGCCTCTTTTCGGCAATACGAAGGTGTACCTCAAGGTTGTGTTCTGAGCACTACTATTTTCCTGGTAACCCTCAATGGTCTTCTTTCCTCCCATCCCTCTGGCATTTTCTCAGCTCTCTATGTTGATGATCTTACCCTCTGCTGTCAAGGTGATGACTCGCCTTTTCTCCAATGGCGGCTTCAACTTGCGATTGATACCATGTTGTCCTGGGCCACCAATCATGGCTTCAAGTTCTCTCCAACTAAGACTTGTGCTATGACCTTTACTTGGAAGCAGGTCGTTCTTCGACCCCACTCTGTCCTCTTTATAGTAATCCTCTTTTATAAAGGATTCTGTTAAACTTTTTGAGTTAATCTTTGACACTTGCTTGTCTTAATCACCCCTTATCTCTTACCTTCGAGTTGAATGCTTCAAAGCCCTTAACTTACTTAAGGTCTTGTCCCATACTTCCTGGGGAGCTGAAGGGCTCATGCTGCTTGCTCTCTTTACATTCCTTTCTCATGCTGTCTAAACTCAATTACGGCTGTCCTGCTTACTCTTCTGCCTCCCCCCTCCCTGTTCAGCTCGTTGATGCCATGAGGGGGGCTTAGTGGGCGGCTGCTGGAGTGTAATGCTCCTTGGGACACTCCTCTGCCTTTTTGTAGCCTTGTGCTCCTGCTGCTATCCTCTCTAATTGTGCTGAACAACTTTTCCTTTTCCTTCTGTTTCGTTTTTCTCCCCCCTCTTCTCCTATCTGCTTGTCGTTTCCTGCCGACCTTTTGCTTGTTTTGGTTATTCCTTTGGACTACTTCTATTTTGACGCCCGGGTGCTTGAGGAGCATACTCCTGCACCCGTAGAACTGTAGTACCCAAAGTCGAGAGCGAGGGGAACCTTTTATTGTCAATCCTCCTTTCATCACTGAACACGCTCTCGACAGACTGACGGTTCTTAAGGTGGCGTTTGTGGGGCGTATACTCACGACACAGCCTAGGGGGCCCCAGCATGATCAGCAATAGCTTCTTGTTGGGTGTCCTGCCTCTAACTGTGGCTCCATGGTGGGTGTGGGGGCACATTTGTGAATGAATGTTTCTTTTTTATCCTCATGTTAAATTCTGTTTCTCCTTTACCTTCTCAGGCTCGTGGGGTGGGCGACCAAGCCCCCGAGTCTGTCCGTGTTGGAAGACCGGGCTCTGCAGCCTCCGCTGCATTGGGCCCCGACCTTGCTCCTCCATTGGCCAGAATGTTTTGGCAGTAATGTGCATTTACAAAGGTGAAATGTAATTCTGATCAGCTTCCATATATACTTTATACACATTCATATACATACACACACATATATACATATATACATACATATATACACACACACACATGCATTCACATACATTTGTCTCTTTTACTCTGACAGGGTGAGATGATGATAGAGAAACTAGTGTGCAATTAAGTGCTTAATCACTGAAGGTGATTAAGCACCATGGCTTAATCACTGAAGGTCATTAAGGTGCTTTTACAAGCTCAGGTTATATAGTTACATCACATACATACATTGTATAATTGATACATTACATGGTTAATCTTGGGTATAAGTCCAATATATCATCAAGTGTTCCAGTACTCATATAGTAATTACACAGTTCAGCATACCTTAGCCCAGGAGGGCGAAAGTCAGTCAATCTACAATATAATATTCAAGAGAGTGCATGTTTTCTCTTTCACAAAGTTGACACATTGTGTACTCGACATTTGGGTTTTGAGAAAGCTGCCAGATACGTCTATATCCCAGGCGTATTCTGGCCACTATAACATCACATTGCCAGGTTCTTGTTCTATAGTCCCATATGTGAATGTCTCCTCACGATATCCATCATAATATTTAATGCTACAACTTTCAGGTCTTTGTGAATTTGTTAGGTTGGTGAGATCTGCATTAGATATTTGTTTAAGTATTCTCTTTGTCACTGCTAATGAAACACCCATATCAATTTCTACCACTGGTTTTCTACAGGCTTTCTTTGCAAGCATATCAACAGTGTCATGCCTTGAGATGCCAACATGTGATGGTATCCATAGGAATTTAATTTCAAATCTGTTTTCTTTAGCAGCTAAAACATTCATTCGAATATCACTGACTATTTTCTGGGTGTCACTACTATGTGCGTTCAATGCCAGGAGTGCATTCTGCGAGTCACAGTATAAAAGTCCACTGCCTTTGTCTTTTAAAAATTCAGTGGCAAGGTATATGCCTGCAAGTTCGGTTTGAGTTGTACTTGCCCAGTCATTGACGTGCTTCATTGCTGTATGTGTTCAAATATATTACATGCACATTCGGTACATCGTCCACATTCTTCTACAGAGCCGTCGGTATAGCACTGATACACATCGTTACCCATACTCTGAGTACTTTCAGTGATGCTTTTCAGTGTTAACTGTTTTAATAATGTAGAGTGCACATTATCCTAATTGCATTGTCCCTCTTACGGTCGTGCACATCCTTGTTAAATATCCTGACTTCCGGGACGAGCTTGTGTCTTGTTTTCCGACCGTCCCTCGCTGTTGTTTGTATCTTAATGGTATTCTTGGTGACTCGGATACTTTTGATATCGTTCACCTTATGCGTTTCTATTCTCGTATTAGCGTCCTTGGTGATATTTAGCGCCCTCTGGTTATCCCACACATTTGATAGTGCTACATAACCTTCCCGGTTTGGTGCCTTCTTTTTGATAATTACTTACTTCTGCCTTTCCCTCAACTCTTCGTCGTCTTGATGCTCTTCACTGTACTAGGCTACGCCTCAGTTCTGGTGCCTTTCGTTTGATTCCTACCCAGAGCCTGTATGTTGTAACCGGCATCCTGTGTCTACAGGATCAGTGTGATCGTTACTGTCTTCACTACTTTGCGCGGTCCCTACAACACCCTCACTCTTGCTAATGTCGTACTTTGACCATTACCCCTCCTGTAGACCCTGTTCCCTTTCACCACCTTCCCCTTTCTGTGTGACTGTCTTGCTGGCAAGGTTCTCTCTCTCGGATCGTCTTGCAAATGTTTTTCCTTGTGTCATTCCATCTTTGCCCCTATAGTGGGTCCCTATTCCTAAGTTTTGACCCCACATGAGTAAAGCTTTTACCCCTCCTACAGTTCTGAAACGAATTTTCCTTGCTCACTTTTATTCACACTCCTGCTTTATCTCCATCTTCACAAATGTATCCAAGTCTGCCGATGATGTAGGCTACTCTGTTGTATTTCCTGACTGCACCTGTATGTGTCGCCTGCCTCTGGAGGCATCTTCATGGCAGAACTCAATGTAATTTTGAATGCTCTTCGTGAACTGCTTTCTCGCTGTCAATCTTCCTTTGTTGTAATAGACTCGCAGTGCCCTAATGGCTCTGGAATCCTCTAATCCTGTCCATCTTGTAGTCGTCGAAATTCAATAATGACTGTTTCTTATCTCCTGTAGATTTCAGACAGTCGAGTTTTGCTGGGTTCCCAGTCAAATAGGCGTTTCCTTAAATGTGCGTGCTGATGCTGTTGCGAAGGAGGCTAGCCGCACTTGACCCATTTCCCGCAAAGGTATTCCTTATTTCGACTTCTACCCAGTTATTCATTCCTCAATCCTTGCCCGGTGACAGGATCACTGATCTTCTGTTACTGGTAACAAGCTGTGTGCTCTTAAGGGTAGCATGTCACCACGGCCTTTCTCTTACCACCAAAACCGGCGGTGGGAAATGGCTCTCGCGAGATTATGTATTGGTCATACCCGTTTAACCACTTAACTGCGCCAACCGAGTATTCTCGATTGGTGCATGTGGTGTTTGTGTGTTACTGAGAAAGTCTTGGTTGTAGGGTTGATGTAAAGTCATGACTTGGTTACTGACTTTAATACTTAATATGATTACATGACTAGTAGCTACCAAGCTTGGCTGGCGTCCTGTACGCTCTCCTGTTTACCTTTCTCTCTCTCTGGCGTCTCAGCCGCCGCACATAGAAAACGGATGGTACCATTTTCTGTGAACATGACATCCCTCCTTTTCTTTAAAAAGAATGAATACAGGATGTCTACCATACTTGTAGCACAAAGCAAAGTTATTGACACAAAGTAAGTTATTACCATATCAAGAGATACTGCATACATTTAACATTAATTAAGCACACAAAGAATTTAAACAACTTAATCTTTTCCACAAAGGATTTCAATGTTAAAAATACATATGCAATGTTAAACAAACATGAAAGAAACTGTACTACAAAGTTACAAAATATTGAATGAGATATCTGCATTATTCAAACAATATTAAATTTAGTTTAGCATAATAAGTAAATACTTTTCATTACATAGGAACACAATTAATCATCAAATCGTGTAGGGCGTTTAACATGACGTTTAGGACGAGAGTCCTTAAATGCAATAACATCCCTTGATGAATTGTTTGTCGGGTTATAACTATTTTTTTCTTTTTCTTTTGCACGACTTTGCACTTCATCATTTTCTACACTAGTTGGAATCACTTTGAAATAAGCCATATTACGTGTTATACTATGATCTCTATTAGTAGCTGTTACCATAGTTCCTTTTACACTAATCACTTTATATGGTTTTGTATCATACGGCATATCTAACTTTCCCTCTTTTTTCTTTTTAACGAGAACAGTGTCACCAACCTTTATGAACTGTTCCTTTGCACGTTGATCATGAGCAATTTTCATTTTGCCCTTGGCTAGTGCATCCTTCTGAGCGAGACGTTTATCCGTTACCTCGGCTGGCATGACGGGTAGTGCGATTCTCATAGGACGTCCAAATAAAAGTTCACCAGGTGACTTGCCCAGTGTTCCATGCGGTGTTGCACGGTAGTTCCTGAGAAAAGCATACATAGCTTGTTTCCAGGATCGTCCTTCGGCATGAGCACAGCGTACCGCTTTCATGAGAGGTTGCATGAATCTCTCAACTTCTCCATTTGCTTGAGGATGTAGTGGCATCACACGGCGGTGTTTGAATCCAATATGCTCAGCAAAGTTGACAAAGTCTTGTCCATTGAATGGCGGTCCATTGTCTGTCTTGACAACTTCAGGAATGCCAAAGTTTGAAAAGATCTTGTCAAGTTTCGGGATGACGGCCTTTGCAGATGTGGAATTGATGATTTCTACTTCTGGATAACGTGAGTGATCATCAATGACTACCATCAAGTACTCTCCAGTTGGTAGCGGTCCGCAGAAGTAGATCGATACTTCCGTCCATGGTGCAGCAGGTAGTGGTGAAGGTTGTAGAGGTGTTGGTCTTGAAGTATCCACTGCAGCTTGGCAAGGGACACAGGCATCATGCATATCCTTTGCTTGACGATCAATGCCAGGAAACCACACCTTTTCTCGTAGCAGCTGTTTGGTCCTAACAAGACCTTGGTGTCCTTGATGTGCAAGCTTCAGAGCACGTTGCTGGAGAACGGCTGGAATCACGATACGAGTACCTCGCAGCACAGTGTCGCGTTGTTGCGTAACACTTAATTCTGTCTGGATGCGTTCAAGTGCTTTGAATGCATCTTGGTCAACTCCTGAGGGTGGGATGCGTGGAAACTTTTTCTTAGTCAATGCATCCACTGTTGCTTGCAGAGTTGGGTCCTCCAGGGTTGCAGTACGGATTTCATCAAGAGTGAGAGCCTTAGGGACTGCATCACAGGTTACAGAGTGTACATATTCCTCGGCAACTTGCTGATGCTTGGTGATGGTGAAACTGTTGGCAGGATGTCGACTGATGTAATCAGCGGGATTGCCTGCACCCGGCTTGTATTTCACCGTAAAGTTGTATGGTTGCAGACGAAGAGCCCATCTCTCAATGCGAGCTGGTGGTTTGGACTTTGGATTATTGAAGATGGTCTCCAACGGTTTGTGGTCAGTGACTATCGTGGTGAAGGGTGCACCAAGCAGATACACATTGAAGTGTTCACAGCCCCATACAAGAGCAAGAGCTTCCTTCTCTGTCTGACTGTATCGTTGCTCAACATCTGTGAGAGAACGGCTGGCGTAGGCAATTACTACTCGGGAATCTGGTTGACCAGGTTTGTGTTGGGCTAAAACAGCACCTAAACCAACAGGACTAGCATCCACTGTTAACTCAGTGTCCATTGATGGATCAAAGTATGCAGCAGTCGCATTCTCTACTAGTGCATCTTTCACAGCATCAAATGCATTTTGCTCGATATCGCTCCAGTACCATGATGCATTTTTCTTCAGGAGCTCACGTAGAGGCTTTGTAATGGTAGCAAAATCTGGAATGAAGCGAGAACAGTAGTTTGCCATTCCCAGAAAACTATGTACTTCAGTGGACGTTGAAGGAGGTGCAGCATTCTTGATATCTGCAACTTTCTTAGGATCTGGAGACAGACCTTTGTCACTAGGTACATGTCCAAAGAATTCAATTTTATGTTGATTGAACTCACACTTTGCTCGGCTTAACGTCAGATTCTTTTCTCGTAAGCGTTGCAATGTTGCACGAAGAGCTTTGTCGTGTTCAGCTTGGGTACGGCCATAAACAATGATGTCATCAGACATGTTGTCAGCATTAGGTATGTCATGCAATACCTGGCTGATGATGTGCTGGAATACCTCGGCAGCACTGTTAATACCAAAACTCAGGCGCTTGTACCTATACAGACCTCGATGTGTCGTAAACGTTGTGATGAAGCGACTCTCATCATCAAGTTCAAGCTGATGATAGCCCTTGTTTAAATCTAACTTGCTGAATACAGTTGCACCATTCAAGCGGTAGATCATATCATCTACAGTCGGTGTAGGATGGCGTTCACGCATTATTGCCTTGTTGGGAACACGCATGTCCACACAAATGCGTATCTCATCTGGATTCTTCGGCTTTGGTGGAGTGACAATTGGGCTTACCCATGGTGTTGGGCCTGTTACTGGTTCAATGATATCTAGTTCGATCAGCCTATCCAGTTCGGCATCGACTTTCTTGCGAGTATGGAATGGTTGTCGGCGATGTGGTTGGGCAACTGGAATTACATCTGGGTTGATATGCAGATGTACTTTGCTATCAGTATAACAACCTATGGATTTAAATCGATCAGAAAATTCAGCAACAATACCATCAACATTGTTTGCAGATTCCACTGCTACAGCATTAGAAAGCTGAAGTAGCCCCAATTTGGTTGAAGTCTTGTAACTGAGTAAAGACTCCTTTGCATTCCTAACAACATGGAATGTAGTAATGAGCATTGCATTCTTTGACTTAATCTCTGCAGTTAAAGTTCCAATCACTGGCAAGGCTAACTTCGAAGCATAGGCAGTGGCTTTACCATTGTATTTTTCTAGCTTTGGGAACTGTTTTCTAAATTTTTCATAGTGGCACTCAGCAATGGTATCAATTTGCAGTCTCCGTGGTGTAGTGGTAAGACACTCGCCTGGCGTTCCGCGAGCGCTATGTCATGGGTTCGTATCCTGGCCGGGGAGGATTTACTGGGCGCAATTCCTTAACTGTAGCCTCTGTTTAACGCAACAGTAAAATGTGTACTTGGATGAAAAAACGATTCTTCGCGGCAGGGGATCGTATTCCAGGGACCATAGGATTAAGGACCTGCCCGAAACGCTACGCGTACTAGTGGCTGTACAAGAATGTAACAACTCTTGTATATATCTCAAAAAAAAAAAAAAAAAAAAAAAAAAAAAAAAAAAAAAAAAGTTTGATCCAGTGTCAATGAGAACCTTGAGACAAATACCAGCAATGTATACACATGTCTCTGGGTTGTTTGGAAGATCATTCCATTCTGTGATTGCTTGTACTCCATAAGTATAATCACATTCACTGTCATCTGAGACTGGTTGTAATGAAATGTTGTCTTGTACATTGTTAACATTCTTGATTTGAGGTGCAATATTGTGTTTACCACCTCGACCCCTATGACCTGATCCTCGTACAGTGCTTTTATTCATTGACTGTGGTTTCTTTAGTGCAGAACGACACATAGCACCAAAATGACCTAGTTTTCCACACTCATAGCACTTCTTACCTTGAGCAGGACAAACATTATCTTGGTGTGGGTAGTCTCCTCCACAATTGTAACATTTATTGTTGACACCCTCTGATGTGGGTCGTTGTGACTGCTTGAGACTTGTTCCTTGACCCCAGTTGTGACGTGGTTCTCGGCTAAATTTACTGTTAGGTTTGCCATGATATCTTCTTTGATTACGATGTCCTCCCTGAACCTTACATACCTCATCACTGTTAGTAACAGTGGCAGAACCGTTATTGGCACTGCACTCCATGACACGAGCATCACGTGCAGCATCTTCCATTCGACGAGCCATATATCCAGTATCTTGGTAAGAGAACTTTCATCATCAACAAGTTCTAGAGCTCTTCGACGGAGACGTGTAGATGTGCATGTTTCAATTATTTGCTGTTTGATTTCTTTGTCAACATCAGCAAACTCACAATGGGCTGCTAAACCCTGCAGACGTGTGTGGTATTGATCCACAGTTTCATTAGAGAGTTGTTTTGCTCTCCTGAAATGCATAATTTCCATTGCAGTATTTTGCCTTGGTTTGAAATGCTCTGTTAGTTTGGCTTTGGCAGTGTCATAATCTTTGGCACCACCAGTGTCTTTCAGTGTGTCAAAGATGTCACAAACTCTATCACCTGCATAATGAAGTAGAAAGGCACGCTTTCTTTCAGCACTTTTGATGTCAGAAACTATCAACAAATTTTCAAACTTTTTAAGCCATTTGACCCACCTCTGTGACAGGTTTGTCTGGTCACAGTCAGGATCAAATGCAGGAAACTGAGGTATATTTGCCATTTTTACTGAATAAATGTAACTTATCACTTAAATGTTCCTCAGAATATTAAACACTTACTGCACTGTATATGTTAGTCAAGAATTCACTGTAATTACTTTAATTTTGCAAAGCACACAAGCATTTTAATGCAAAAGTTCACAACAGTGCACAATATAGCAGCAACTGACTTCTTACCTAGCCCTTGTGTACATGTGTTGTTCCTACTCACAGCAGCAGCACAGCAGTTGGTACAGCAGTTGGTACAGCAGTCAGTTCAGTGTGATGAATTTTGTAGCACGAAGCGTCGTTTCGTAACCAAAACATCAGGTTTTGTACACATCAAAGTGTCGTTTCGTACACAACGTCGGCAGATTCCTCAGTACAGTTTCTTCAGCATAGCTTGGGTAGCACACAGCTTGGGTAACACACAGCATCGGTTAGCACACAGCATCGTTTAGCACACAGCATTGGTTAGCACACAGCATCGGTTAGCATACAGCATCGGGTATGGCGCTCACAGCTTCTCTTCCTCCTCCAGGCAGCATGCTTCTCCCTTGTGTTTGAAACTGAACAAATACCTGCGTTCACATCCCATCCTCGTCGCCAATGTGGTGTTTGTGTGTTACTGAGAAAGTCTTGGTTGTAGGGTTGATGTAAAGTCATGACTTGGTTACTGACTTTAATACTTAATATGATTACATGACTATAGCTACCAAGCTTGGCTGGCGTCCTGTACGCTCTCCTGTTTACCTTCTCTCTCTCTGGCGTCTCAGCCGCCGCACATAGAAAACGGATGGTACCATTTTCTGTGAACATGACAGTGCAGTGCTGCGCCAACCTCGAGAAAACTCTTTGATTTTTCGGTACCAATTCTAAATGTGTACGAGGTTGGTTGTGTACGAAATGGACTCTTAGGACCTCCAGTGAGAGGCAGCCATCTTGGAAAAAATTCCCAGAATGCCCTAGGGCTGCTGGCTGGGTTAGTACTGAATAAGCAACCATGGGTGTCGCACGCGCCTCTGGCTCCCAAACACCTGTCTGTGGTGGTGTTGAAAGATCATGCTCTGTAAGTGAAATTCAAACCTTATTGTTTTAAGAACATTAGGGTCATAATATTGGTGAAGCTATGCACAATAAGGACCTAACGCAAAGGTTGGATGCAAGTGATACAGCACCTATGAGGACGATACAGCAAGCGTATCCAGTTGTAGCTCTGAGCGTCACCCTTATTTGCAATCCTATGCTATCTACAATATATTTAGATGATACATAGACGAATCGTTTTCTGCCTTCAGTGATGATGCATCTGATACAAGTAGCATAGATGAACAGTGTTAGCGGCTTCCATGGTGGTGTTTTCCATAGATATTTTCAAGAATACCTGAATCTCTTCCTAACTGACGGACATTTTGAGGCTAGCTGAATCTCTTTCTGACTGACAGACACTCGTGAGGCAAACTGAATCTTTTCCTGTGAGGGATCATACAAAGCGACCTTTTCAAGACTACCTTACAAATTTATCTTTTTCCATAACCTTTTCAATACTACCTTATGCTTTACAAGCTTGGCCCCCTCCCGGCTCAGCTTGTTGATGCCGTGAGGGGGCTTAGTGGGCGGCTGCCGGAGTGTGATGCTCCTTGGGGCAGTCCTCTGTCCTTTTGTAGCCTTGTGGTCCTGCTGCCGTCCTCTCCAATTGTGCTGAGCGACTTTTCCTTTCCATTCTGTTTCGTTTTTCTCTCCACTCTTCTCCTATCTGCTTGTCGTTTCCTGCCGACCTTTTGCTTGTTTTCGTTATTTCTTTAGACTTCCTCTATTTTGACGCCCGGGTGCTTGAGGAGGCATACTCTTGCACCTGTAGAACTGTAGTACCCAACGTCGAGAGTGAGGGGAACCGTTTATTGTCAATCCCCCTTTCGTCACTGAACCCGACCTCGACGGACTGTCGGTTCTTAAGGTGGCGGTTTGTGGGGCGTATACTTGTGATGCACCCCTAGGTGGCCAAGGCATGATCGGCTATAGCGTCTTGTTGGATGTCCTGCCTCTAATTGTGGCTCCTTGGTGGGTGTGGGGGGCACATTCGTGAATGAATATTTCTTTTTTGTTGCGATGTTAACCGATGTTTCAGTTTCTCCTTTACCTTCTCAGGCTCGTGGGGTGGGCGACCAAGCCCCCGAGTCTGTCCGTGTTGGAAGACCGGGCTCTGTAGCCTCTGCTGCATTGGGCCCTGACCTTGCTCCTCCTTTGGACTCTGACTCCTCCCCTCAGCTCCCCTCCCTCCCTCTTGTGGTTGGGTCGAGCCCCAAGCCCCCAGTGGTGACTACCTCGTCCCCTGGCACGGCTCCGTTTCTAGTTGTAACTACTGCTCCTTTTAAACCCCCTCTTTCTCTGGGGGTTCTCAACGCCGTCCACGACACGGCCGCCCTCGCCCGATTCCTTCCCGTTCTGATACCTATCAAGCCTTGTTCGGTCCCGCTTCGTGGACCAAATATTTTGATCTCCTCCCTCTTGATTCTGCGCCTCCTGATTATTTCTCCCTCCATTGACATCTCGTTGATTCCTTGGATGGGTCTGTAACCTTCAACCCCACTTGTCTCGGTACACGTGTCGTTGCTGTTCCTTCTCAGGATGCAGCTTCCCGCTTGGCTGCCTTATCCTGCCTTGGCGAGACCCCTGTTCGGGTCTCAAAGAACGCTCAGTTGAATGCCAGTGTTGGCACTATTCTCCTCCCGCCCCATGTTGCGAACGGTGTTCGGAATCTGCGGGACTGCCACGACGATATTCGACATATCCTTGATGCCCAGGGCCATTCTATTCTCCAGGCGGACACGTTTACTCGTCCCCCTCGTGGTAGTCGCCATGAACCCCTTCGGGTTGTGAAGATTACCTTTGATGGTCGGACCCTTCCACCCTCTGTCATTCTTGCTGGTGCCAGGTGCTCTGTCCAGGAGTAAATTCCTTCTAGGCTCTGTAACAAGTGCTGGAGGTTTGGGCATAGTGCCCTCCGCTGCTCTGGGACTGTCTCTGTCCTTTGTGTGGTGGCGAAGGTTACTTTACGTCGGAGTGCACTTCTCCCCAGGCTCGTTGCCTCAACTGCAGTGAGGCCCATCCTACCTTCTACCGTGCATGTGTCCATTACAATCTTGAGGCAGCCGTCCTCAACTTGAAGCACCGGGAGCGTTTATCTTTTCCTGAGGCGAGGCGCCAGGTTCGCTGGCTCCCGCCTTATGCTAATATCTCTTATGCTCGTGTGTTGCGTTCTTCCTCTCCTCGTCCTTCCCACCTTCCTCAGACTCACAACCGTTTCCGGGCCTTTGGACCCTGATATGCCCACTGTCCCCTCCTCTGTTCCTTTCAGTTCTGTCCCGAAGGGTCCACCTCCTGGTCCTCTGTCTGGGGTTCCCCTTCTTTCTACCCGGTCTGTCATGTCTCCTGTGTCTTCTTCCTCGTCTCCCTCCGATCCTCCTTCCCATCCTTCCCCTCCGTCTCTTGACTCTCTCCGCTGCCTGTCGGTGCGGGCTGGTGTCCATCGCTCTCCAAACGGCCGTTGTGTGCACTCTCGTTCAGCTTCTCCTGTTGAGACGCTAGAATCCGTTGCCCGGTACGTAGTTGCAGGGACACCTGTCTCTTTAAGTCAGAAGTGTAAGCCTGGCTCCTCTCCTTCCTCCTCCCCGGCGGGTAAGAAGGTTTCGCTTTCTTCCTCGGCCCCTACTTTTGCCTCTATCGCTCCTTCCCCTCCCATTTCGGTGGTTGCGCCCCCTGTTCCTGCTATGGAGGTTTCTTTGGCCCCTGCTTCCCTCTCGGTTGCTGCCCTTTCTGAGTTGCGCTCCCCTCTTTCTCCTCCCCCTCTTCCTGCTGCTGTCCTTGACTGCTCCTCTCGGTTGCCTCCTCCGGACCCCACCCGTCCACCTCTGATCTGTTCTCCCGCTTCCTTCCCTCCGTCTTTGCTCAGTTTACCCATGCCCCCCTAACCCTGACTTTGCTGACCCTGATCCCGACCCCTGACATTCTTTAATGTGCTGTGTTGCTCTTTCGCCTTTGTTTCTTCCTTGTTCTCTGTTGTTGTCCTTTCTCTTCTCGTCGATATATATTCTTCAATGGAACGTTCGAAGTTATTATGCCAATTTCCTTGAACTCCAACTTCTGATTTCTCGGTTTTCGCCCCTTTGTGTCTGTTTCCTGGAGCCGATGCTTGGTGCTCGTCCTGGTCGTTTTCGTGGCTATTCCTTTCTCTCCCCCCCCCCCCTCCAGAACAGCTGGGGCTCCTAACTCTTCTGCTCTCTTGATTCGCTCTGATGTTCCCTTTGTCCCCTTACTTTTTCCTTAGTCTCTCCATTCTTCTGCTGCTCGTATCTTTGTGGGGAAATGGTACACTGTTCCATTTATCTCCCCCTGAGTGTCCCGCTTTCTCTTCCTGATCTGAAACACTTACTGGACTTCTTGCCAGAGCCTGTGCTCCTGCTGGGTGATTTCAATTGTCATCATTCCCTTTGGGGTGATGTTCTGATGAACACCCGGGGTCGCCTTCTTGAGATGTTTATCCTCTCTTCTTCCCTATCTCTTCTGAATTCTGGTGAGCCCATGCATTTGAACTCTCGGACTCGCACCCTTTCCGGTCTTGATCTTTCTCTTTGCACTTCTTCTCTTTACTTAGATTTCAAGTGGCAGGTTCGTGATGACCTCCATGGCAGTGACCATTTCCCCATCCTTGTTTCCTTTTTCTCTTTTCGCCCTCCCCTCTCCTTCCCTAGGTGGCAGTTTGCGAAAGCGGACTGGAACCTCTTTACCCTCAGTGCTACTGTCTCTGTCATGAAAAAGTAGGAGAGAGCGAGGGAGAGGCAGAAGGGAGAGGTCACTGTCTTCGACGCTGCCCTCTGCTCTATTCCTCGCTCTTCCTCTCAGGGTACACAGAAGTGCGTTCCCTGGTGGAATGCAGACTGTGCTCGGGCTGTCCGCTGTAAGCGTGCAGCCTGGAAGAGACACCGCCGTCAGCATATGGCCGATTCTTTTCTTTTCGTTTGGAAGGTGAGTGTGGTGGCCCATAGGGCCATCCGTACAGCTAAACGTGAATGTTGGGCATCTTATGTCTCGACAATTACATCCGAAACCCCTCTGGCCCAGATCTGGAAGTGTATCCGCAAGATAGCGGGTAAGTTCGTTCCCGATGTTTCACCGGTCCTTCACCTCCATGATACTCTTGTGGCGGATCCGTTGCAGGTCGCTTCCGAACTGGGTTCCCACTTTTCTTCTGTTAGCTCTGGTCTTCATCTTCCCCAATCTTTCCTTCTTCGTAAACCTGTCCTTGAGTCTCGTCCTTTAGATTTCTGCACTCATCTTCTGCTTCCCTATAATGATCCCTTCTCTCTCTCTGAACTTCGTTCTGCCCTGGCCCTCTGCGGTTCTACGGCGGCGGGCTCCGATGGTATTCATTATGAGATGCTTCGCCATCTCCCTCCGAGCACGCCTCAGTATTTACTGAGTCTGTATAATCGGATCTGGGAGTCGTCGTCAGTCTCTGAGGACTGGCTCAATGCCGTTGTCCTCCCTGTTCGCAAACCGGGGTCTCTGGGTACTTCCCCTAAGGACTTTCGCCCTATTGCTCTCACAAGTTGTGTCTGCAAACTCTTTGAACGTATGGTTAACGTTCGTCTGATGTGGTTCCTGGAACACCATCACCTCCTCTCCCCTTCTCAATTTGGTTTCTGCAAGTGCCGCAGCACGACAGATGTCCTGGTGAACTTGGAGGTCTATATTCGTACTGCTTTTACTGCAAAGACCTCCGTTGTTGCCGTCCTTTTTGACCTGGAAAAGGCTTACGACACCACTTGGCGTTATCATATCCTATCTCAACTTCATTCTTTTGGCCTTCGTGGTCATCTCCCTCTCTTTCTCCACAGCTTCCTCTCTCGTCGTTCCTTTCGGGTGCGCCTTGGTACCGCTCTCTCTCCCTCTTTTCAGCAATACGCAGGTGTGCCCCAGGGTAGTGTTCTGAGCACTACTCTTTTTCTGGTTGCCCTCAATGGTCTTCTTTCCTCTCTTCCTTCTGGTGTCTTCTCCGCTCTCTATGTCGATGATCTTACCCTTTGTTGTCAGGGTGATGATTCGCCTCTCCTTCAACGCCGGCTTCAACTTGCAATTGATGCCGTGTCATCTTGGGCCACAGGTCATGGCTTCAAGTTCTCTACTTCTAAGACTTGTGCCATGACTTTTACGCGGAAACGGGTTGTTCTTCGTCCCTCTTTGTCCCTTTATGGTCATCCCTTTGAATACAAAGATTCCGCGAAGCTTTTGGGGTTATTCCTTGACACTGGTTTGTCTTGGTCTCCCCATATCTCTTACCTCCGTGTTGAGTGCTCTAAGGCCCTTACCCTCCTTCAGGTCTTGTCCCATACTTCTTGGGGGGCAGATAGGCTCGCTCTCCTTGCTTTGCATTCCTCTCTCGTCCTGTCTAAGCTCGATTATGGTTGCCCTGCTTACTCGTCTGCTTCTCTTTCTATTCTTCGCCGGCTTGATGCTTTGCACCATACTGGGTTGCGCCTCAGTTCTGGTGCCTTTCGTTCGACTCCCATCCTTAGCTTGTATGTTGACACTGGCTTCCTGTCTCTCCAGGACCGCCGTGATCGCTACTGTCTTCGCTATCTTGCGCGGTCCTTGCAACATCCTTCCTCTCGCCTCTGTCATGCTTTAACTTTTACCCCTCCTGCGGTTCCTGTTCCTTTTCACCACCTCCCTCTTTCTGTCCGGTTATCTCGCCTACAGGATTCTCTTTCCATTCGTATTTCTGATGTTTCTCCTCGTGTTGTTCCTTCTTTGCCCCCGTGGAGGGTTGAGGGCTTCCGCGGTTTTGTACATCCTTGACCCGTATCACTAAAGCTTTTACCCCTCCTACGGTTCTAAAACGCCTTTTCCTCGAGCACTTTTCTTCTCACTCCCGCTCCGTTTCTGTCTTCACCGATGGGTCCAAGTCAGTGGACAGTGTTGGCTACTCTGTTGTTTTTCCTGATTGCACTTATATGTGTCGCTTGCCTCCGGAGACTAGCATCTTTACAGCGGAACTTTATGCTATTCTCTATGCTCTTCGTCTCCTGCTTTCTCGTTGTCAGTCTTCCTTTGTAGTTGTTGTTGTCTCTCGTAGTGCCCTCATGGCTCTCAGGTCCTTTAATCCGGTTCATCCAGTAGTTGTCGAGATCCAGCATTGGCTGTTTCTCGTTCACAGTAAATTTAAGTTGGTTGAGTTCTGTTGGGTTCCCAGCCATATTGGTGTGTCTTTAAATGAGCGTGCGGATGCTGCCGCCAAGGAAGCTGTCCGCTCTTGTCCCATCTCTCGTAAAGGCATTCCGTATTCCGACTTTTACCCGGTTATCCATTCCTCAGTCCTTACCCGTTGGCAGGCTTCTTGGTTGTCTGTTACTGGTAACAAGCTACGTACTCTTAAATGTTGTGTTTCCTCGTGGCCGTCCTCCTTCCACCGTAACCGGCGGTGGGAAACAGCTCTGGCGAGGTTGCGTATTGGCCATTCTCGCTTAACCCATGGTCACTTGATGGAGCGCCGCCCTGCTCCTTATTGTCCTCGTTGCATTGTCCCTCTTACGGTCGTGCATGTCCTTCTTGAATGTCCTGACTTCCAGGACGAGCGTGTGTCTTGCTTTCCGACCGCCGCTCGCAGTCACCTGTCCCTCGATAGAATTCTTGGTGACTCGGATACTTTTGATATCGTTCGCCTTATGCGTTTTTGTTCTCGTATTGGCATCCTTGGTGATATTTTGCGTATTTGATGGTGCTACATAGCCTTCCCGGTTTGGTGCCTTCTTTTGATAATTACTACTTACTACTGGGCATCTTATGTCTCCTCCATTACGTCTGTTATATATGGGGAGTGTTTGTACTATGGGGCCTAGTATTATCTGGATGTAGGGGCAGTAGTAAGCATTAAGAGTTATCAATGTGGGAGATCTAAAAGGCCCGGCCCCCAAATAAAACTATAAGCAGTGCTGAATACTTGGCTACACACAAGGTCAGTCTAGAGGTTGATTTAAGATCTACACAGGAAGAACTGATACTCTCTTACTTCACTTATTTATTAACCCCTTAACAACCCCCCATATACATTCACACCAATAACAAAAATAATAATTACTTTACCACACTATCTTACGTTAAAAGCCTTGGTCCACATAAGCAGGACACAAGGTTTTACACTGAAAACAAGCTAGGGTAAAGTTCTACTAAGGAAACACTTGAAGCTAGAGTCAGCTTAGGGTAGGGAGACCACGTGGTTTCACTGGGACCCCCTTTAGAATAACTAGTAATATAAACTCTAAAAACACCTACTACACACAAAGTATACTACTCTACACATAGAACACGTGTATGCCAGAAATTGAATAATGTACACAGTATATACTTAGCTTGAACAAGACACAGAAATAAGGAAACGAGGAGGAAGGGTAGGAGGATCCTGTCCACACCACGCCAGCTCAGAGAAAGAAAGACTCTCAGTCTCCTTTCCCCCAGCTGGCTCGCTGCCGGGAGACTGCTCAATTAATCGTACCGCAGCCCTATACCCAGTTTACTCAGGTTTAACTTTACAAATGATTAGAAAGTATCATTAAACATAGTTGGTGCCTATGTTATTATTTAATAATCAACCCCAAGCTCAGTCTTAAATGCTCTTTGGAAAACAAGAATAGTCTTATGTCTGGCAGGGAAGATACAAACAAGTGCACCTCGTGATGCGTTTTCAATACTAAAAGGCAGTTTATTAGCTCAGTTTTGACCTCTGGTTTCCACTGAGGAACCCAGGGTCGTAACAACGTCCGAAACTCTTCTGCCACAGATCTGGAAGCATATCCGCAAGATAGCAGGTAAGTTCGTTCCTGATGTTTCACCTGTCCTTCACCTCCATGGTACTCTTGTGGCGGACCCGTTGCAGGTCGCTACCGAACTGGGTTCCCACTTTCCTTCTGTTAGCTCTGGTCTTCATCTTCCCCAATCTTTCCTTCTTCGTAAACCTGTCCTTGAGTCTCGTCCTTTGGATTTCTGCACTCATCTTCGGCTTCCCTATAACAATCCCTTCTCTCTCTCTGAACTTCGTTCTGCCCTCTGCGGTTCTACGGCGGCAGGCTCCGATGCTGTTCATTATGAGATGCTTCGCCATCTCCCTCCGTGCACGTCTCGGTATTTACTGAGTCTGTATAATCGGATCTGGGAGTCGTCGTCAGTCCCTGAGGACTGGCTCGATGCCGTTGTCCTCCCTGTTCGCAAACTAGGGTCTCTGGGAACATCTCCTAAGGACTTTTGCCCTATTGTCCTCACAAGTTGTGTCTGCAAACTCTTTGAACGTATGGTTAACGTTCGTCTGATGTGGTTCCTGGAACACCATCACCTCCTCTCCCCTTCTCAATTTGGTTTCCGCAAGTGCCGCAGCACGACTGATGTCCGGGTGAACTCGGAGGTCTATATTCCTACTGCTTTTGCTGCGAAGACCTCCATTGTTGCCAGCCCGTCAGATGTTGTGTCCATCATACACTCACTAAAAACCAAAGCTGGGAACATCAGTGAAATCCCATCCATTGTATACAAGAGCGCCTCCCATGCCCTTGCGCCACCTATAGCTCTGCTGTTCAACAAATCCCTTGAGTGTCATACCTTCCCTGATATCCTTAAAAAAGCAAGAGTAACGCCAGTTCATAAAGGAGGTAATCCGGCAGACATAAACTATAGACCAATATCGAACCTACCCATACTATCAAAAATATTTGAAAAAATTATCTACAAACAGCTCTACTCCTATCTCGTAAAATTCGACATTCTTAGCCCCTGTCAGTTTGGCTTCCGCTCCCAAAAGAGTACCAACGACGCAATTATTAGTCTCCTTGATATAATTTACTCAGCCCTTGACAAAAATGAGTTTCCAATTGGACTCTTCATTGACCTGAGAAAGGCCTTTGATACTGTTAATCACGATTACCTCTTATGTAAACTCCATCATTATGGAATCCGAGGCCATGCACTGGACTATATCCAATCCTATCTTAGTGATAGACACCAATGTGTAGCCATCAATAATATAATCTCTCCCATTCTACCAATAACCGTTGGAGTGCCACAGGGCAGCATCTTGGGACCTCTTCTATTTCTTATATACATTAATGATCTGCCTAATGTCTCTAACATTCTGAAACCTATTTTGTTTGCTGATGATACTACCCTCATCTACTCCAACCCCAACCCACATACTCTAAATGATGTTGTTAATAATGAACTAAAAAAAGTCCACTTATGGATGTCAACCAACAAACTAACACTTAACATAAAAAAAACCTACTAAATCCTTTTTGGAAGCAAATCTACAAATGCAATTCAGCTTCAGATTGACAATGTAAACATTAGCAATAAAAATGATGGAAAGTTTCTTGGCATATTCCTAGACAAGAGACTCAACTTCAGTACCCATATACAACACATAACTAAGAAAGTCTCTAAAACAGTTGGTATACTCTCCAAAATCAGATATTATGTACCTAACTCTGCTCTCATCTCTCTATATTATGCACTAATCTATCCCTATCTCAACTATGGTATCTGTGCATGGGGTTCAACCACTGCAAACCACCTCAAGTCCATCATCACCCAGCAAAAATCTGCTATCAGAATAATATCAAATTCTGCTTTCAGACAACACACAGCCCCCTTGTTTAACTCCCTAAACATGCTAAACATAATCTCACTCCACAAATTCTCTTGTGTCAACTACATTTACAAAACCCTGTTCTTAAATGCAAATCCTTGTCTGAAACTCTTCCTGGACAGATGTAATAGGACCCATTATCACCACACCAGAAATAAATATCTCTTTGATATCCCCAGAGTTAAACTTAATCTGTGTAAACACTTTGCAAATAAAGGGACCCAGTTTATGGAACTCACTCCCTACTGAATTGAAAAGCTGTCCAACTTTTACATCATTCAAAATCAATACTAAAAAGTACCTAATTTCATCTTCATAGTTTTTCACTTTTTGCCTTAAAATTGCACTGTATCTATTGCTACCCAATCTCCCAACCTTTATGTTCCCAATTTGAACATCTTTACCATTGTGATCATTGCTGTTTTCTTATATGTGCTGCCAATCTGCTGTATGGTGTTTATAAATCTTGTTTATCTGTATCTTTTGCTACCCAGTCTCCCAATCTTTATGTACCCAATCTGAACATCTTTACCATTGTGATCATTGCTGTCTTATATGTGCTGTCAATCTGCTGTATGGTGTCTATTAATCTTGTTTAAATTACTAATCAAGCTGTCAATGTAATCAATCAGAGCTTTAATATAACAATGTGCTTTAATATACTTAGCTCTCTCATCTCATTTTTCTCTTGCAATGTATCTTTATCATTTATCAATTCTGAAAGAAACTACCTACTTAAAATTATCTGCTAGATTAAGGACCTGCCCGAAACGCTGCGCGTACTAGTGGCTTTACAAGAATGTAAATACTGTACTATCCAATGTATTCTCACAAACCCAATGTACCTTCTTGTATATATATAAATAAATAAATAAATAAATAAATAAATAAATAAATAAATAAATAAATAAATAAATAAATCCTTTTTGACCTGGAAAAGGCTTACGACACCACTTGGCGATATCATATTCTATCCCAGTTTCATTCTTTTGGCCTTCGTGGTCATCTCCCTCTCTTTCTCCACAGCTTCCTCTCTCGTCGTTCCTTTCGGGTGCGGCTTGGTACTGCTCTCTCTGCCTCTTTTCAGCAATACGAACGTGTGCCCCAGAGTAGTGTTCTGAGCACTGTCATGTTCACAGAAAATGGTACCATCCGTTTTCTATGTGTGGCGGAGCAGACGCCAGAGAGAGAAGGTAAACAAGAGAGCATACAGGACGCCCGCCAAGCTTGGTAGCTACTAGTCATGTAATCATATTAAGTATTAAAGTCAGTAACCAAGTCATGACTTTACATCAACCCTACAACCAAGACTTCCTCAGTAACACACAAACACCACATTGGCGACGAGGATGAACTGGGAACGCAGGTATTTTGTTCAACTTTAAACAAGGAAGGAGCATGCTGTCTCGCCCAGAGGAGGAAGGAGAAAATTTAAATTTTAAATTTTGCCCCGAGGGGCGAGTTTATTGGGCAGCGCCACTCATCTTGTGAGTGAACATACCGCCATAGCAGAATGTACAACACTCCCCAATAGGAAGAAAACCCGCTGGGTTGTTCATCCTGTCACTTGTACCCAGACACAGCTGGGACTTGCTTAACTGTCTCAAGTGAACAGCTCCTCAAACAAGAAGATTAACATTTATCAACCCTTAAAAGCTTACGTTATCTTGCGGGTGCAAAATGGGGAAATCTTTTAAGAACAGTATCAATATTTGACAAATAGTGTTTTCCTAACTCAAACAATGTGGGGTTTATTATTCTACAGTTATTCTTAATGTCTCTCAGGTGTTCACATTCACGTAGATAGTGGTCAAGGCGGTGTCCATCACTCTCACCACAGATTCTGCAACTTCGCTGATCAACTGTTGTTTCCATTCCAAATCTCCATGGATATTTGTATCCAAGACGGATTCTCGCTATTACAGATTCTCTCACTCGTCGTCCTCCTCTTCGGCCATACTGATTGGGATTGCCAGCTGCAACCATGTTGTACCATCGTACAGATTCACTGGTTTGTGCTTCTATCCTCCTTTCCTCAGTTACCTTGTCACGGTGATGTTGCCTGATAATACCTCTAATTTGTAGTTGAGTCTTGGGTATGAAGTATTCAATATGGTCTCCTTCAGCGCCTTCAGCAGCCAGCACATCTGCTCGTTCATTCCCACATATTCCAACATGGGAGGGGATCCACAGAAACTTGATGACTCTTCCCTGATTGGTAAGTACTCTCACAGCTCTCTTGATTTCAGCGACTATTGCAAGATTTTCTGCCTGATTTTTACTTAGGCTTTGCAGTGCTGCTTTTGAATCGGTGCAAATCACTGCACCATTAGTGTTCCGTTCAAGAAACCTTAACGCCATAACAATGGCAGTTAGCTCTGCTTGCGTTGAAGAGGCATAGTTCTCAATACGTGCTTTTTCTTCATTTCTGCGTTGGAAGGTATTATCCTTGATTACCGTGTATGCTGCACCAGCCCTGCCATTGATAGGATTAGATGACCCGTCAGTGTAGATTTGATCTAGTTCATCTCCGGCTTCTTTATAAATGTCCTCGAGATACTTGTGCCTCATTTCTTGTGGTATCATGTTGGATTTTTTCATTGCCATTTCATTGATGATGATCTTACATGAGTCATCCTCCCAGGGAGGTAACCTCTCTACAGGCAGGAGCTCACGGGCTTGCTCAAGCAGGTGAAGCTCTTCAAGGTAGCAGGCTGCTCTGTGATGCCATTTTTTGCTTCTCCTGTTTCCCCCTGAAAGTAGCACAGAGCTCAGTTTTTTCTTGGCAATATCATTGTAATGGGGATCTCTGGCTATCCTAATTGCAAGCTTAGCATTCAGCTCCTGAATTCTGCTTTTAATACTGGGAAGGGACAACTCCTCTCGTAGATTAGACGTTTTAGCAGTTCTTGGGGACTCCAAGAATGATTGTCATGTCTTCATTTTGAATGCTTTCAAGCCTTTTCATATCGCTTTAGGAGTAGGTGCACAGTACTGGTGCGGCATAGTCTATGACGGAGCGCACATAGGCTGTGTACATCATTTTGAGCACGGCAATAGAGGCTCCATGTCCATTCCAGGTCATAGCTTTCAGTGCCCTGAGTCGACTTTTGCATGTTCCTATGAGTTGATTGAGCTCCTCTTTCTTTCCCTTGTTAGAGCCGACAGTGACGCCAAGGTACCGGTAGTGGTCAACCCATTCAAGTGTTACACCATTAATTTGCAGTTCTTCATTTGCTCTCCGCTTGTGATGGGAGTATGCCTTCGTCTTGTTTGTGGAGAGAGTGAAACCGAGCTCAATACATTTCCTTCCGAGGAGTTCAATGGACTGTTCAATTTTTCCCAAGGTGGGAGCTTGTATTAGGACATCATCTGCATATCCCACTTGTTGTGTTCCTTCCGGAAAATCAATATTTGCAATGGCGTTCATAAGTACATTGAATAGTGTAGGGCTTAAGACTCCGCCTTGGGGGGTCCCGAGTTCCATACTCATTGTTCTGGAGACTGCTCCATTGAAGCAAACCTTGGCTTTCCTTCCTGTGAGGTAGTCTTCAACCCATTTCATGAGTCTCCCCTTGACACCCATGCATGCAAGCTCGTCCAGGATCGCAATCCCCTGTGCTTTGTCGAAGGCTCCTTTGATGTCAACAAATACAGAGTACCTAGCCGTGTCATTAACCAAGTAATTAACTATACAATTTGCTGTGCTCCGTCCTTTAACAAATCCATTGACCCCCTCCCCTAACCTGCCTATTTTGTGCAACAGTCGGTTTAGGATGATCCTTTCAAGCATCTTGCAAGTGCATGACACGAGGCTGATAGGTCTGTAATTACCAGGGTCATTAGGCTTCGGTATGGGAATAATTATTGCGTGTTTCCATTGTGTGGGCAACACTCCACTTAGGAATGACTTGTTAAACAGGTGGAGTAGTGGATTCCCAGACACTTCACACAGTGCATTGAGTATATCGTAGGTGACGCCATCTTCACCAGGTGCTGTACTTTTACCCTTTTTCATAGCGCCCCTTACTTCTTGGGCTGTGATTGGTTCCCCATACTCGTCATCACTAGACAGTGCTCTTGTTATCCTAATTCTTCTGTCATCATGTCGCAGGAGCTGTTCCCTGCTGATTTCTGCAGGGAGGGAGGAGGAGGATGCTGCATCACTCCACTTGTGAATTAGTTCCTCAGCCTTACCCTGGGGGTCTTTGTGAGCCGCAGGCCGGGCTCTGCCCCCCTTAGCTATCTGAATTTTTGCCCACACTTATCTTGCAGATGTTTCCCGTCCAATAGAGCTAGTGAACTCAAGCCATTGTCTTTCCCGCTCTTTAATCTTCTCTTCCCTGGCTACTTGACACACTGTTTTAAACAACTCTTGGTTACTTTCAGTGGGATGTCTCCGGTACTCTCTACTCATGTCTCGCACATTTGCGTTAAGCATCTTTATGTAATCATTCTCATACCATTTTATTTTCTTCCTCTGAGGGTTACTTCGCCCAGGCGTACGGCGCGGAACTCTTAGACAGCTCTCAATTTGGTGGTTAAGGTCATCAACAAATGTGTCAATGTCTTCTGGGATTTGGTATTCCGTGAACCAGTCACTCATCCTGTTTATGAAGTGCGGCCTCATATCTGGTCCGAGTGATAACCTTTTTCTTTTATTTGTCTCTTTCCTTCTCTTGCTCATGTCGACGGTGGTAATCAGTGCCCAATGGTCACTACAGAAACTGTGCACAATGTGTGTACTGGCATCCGTGTCCTGTGCATTCAGCAGGAGAGCATAATCTAATCTTCCTCCTCTGAGGTGAGTTGGCTGTTCATCACCCAGGACCCTAAGGTTTTCACTTCCCCTGACAAAGAGTGACAGTTTCCGTCCATTGACATTGGGCTGATGACAGTTGGCACCAAAGTGTGGGTGTCTGGCATTAAGGTCACCAACCAGCAGGGTAGGTTCTTCATTAACAAACTCAGGCAGTGCGTCAAGGTCAAGTTTACTCTGTGGCACATATAGGTTGATTATATGTAGAGCATTATTGTTTAAGTAAAGGGTTACTCCCAGTGATTCAAACTCATCCCCCATGTGCAGGTCATCAATAATCTGTGCGGGAATGTTGTTATTTACAAAAGTGATGAGACCCCGTTTTTCTTTCCTCATGTGGCAGGGAGAACTTGCGATAACCGCTGAACCTTGGGTTGAAGTCATCACCTACCATTGTCTCCTGTAGCACTATGACGTCAGTTTGGTGTTCACGAGCGTATTGTATGATGTCATTAATTCTATTGCGAACGCCATTGCAGTTCCATTGTAGGATAGTGAGACTTTCTTCAGCATGGTTATCCATCGTGGAGGCGTTGGTCATCAGATGTGCTGTGTGTGGTGTTGTTGCTGGTGAGAGTGTGTTCACTGGTGGTGTTGTATGTGGTGTTGCACCACCGTCATGTGCTGGTGGTACTGTTTGTATGCCAGTGCCAGTGGTCAATGGTGTTGTGTACACTAGTGTCGTTGTGTTCACTGGTGGTGCTGTTGTCTTCACTGGTGGTGTTGCGTTCACTGGTGGTGCTGTTGGTGGTGTTGTGTTCACTGGTGGTGTTGTGTTCACTGGTGGTGCTGTTGGTGGTGTTGTGTTCACTGGTGGTGTTGTGTTCACTGGTGGTGGTGTGTTCACTGGTGGTGGTGTGTTCACTGGTGGTGGTGTGTTCACTGGGTCGCAATGAGTTCACTTGGGTAGCACTGAGTTTGCTGTTGTGTGCCGTGGCTCGTGTTGCATCCCCATGCACCAAGTTGCAACCTGCTGAACTCGCCTGAGGCAACTTCAGGCCCTGCAGAATGTGAAGTATGTCCTCCTGGGTCTTCTGGATTGTACATAGGGTATTCTCAAGTTTATTTTGCTTGCTTATTAGTTCTTGCATGAGTGGGTGATTTTTTATCATGTGGGTAATCATTGCTTCCATATCGGGCGGCATTGTTTTATCTGGACCCAGTGAGGTGTTGACTGGTGAGTGGGGAGGGGGAGTGGTAGGGTGGGGGGAAGGGAGGGTCGCCTGAGAGGCGGAAGGGCTGGTTGACTGGGAGGCGTTAGGGGGTATGGGTGATGAGGCAGGAATGGTGTTGTTGGGTGGGGTAGGGTTGGGGTTAGTGAGGGAGATAAGGTTGGGGTTAGTGAGTGGGGTTGAGGTAAGTTGGTTTGTGAGAGAAATGGGGTCTGGTTGGGCCTGTGCGGGTGGTGGTGGGTCACTCCACCACTACCCCAGGCTGGTGTCTGCCTACTGGAGGCTGGACCCTGGCTTGCTGTGGTACTGTTCACGGAGCCATTCCCGCCCCTGTTTACTGGTCCACCTGCTGTCTGCGTCTGCGTCGGCGTCCTTCTCAAGCCCTGCCAGTCAGGCCTCCTGCTGCAATATCTGTTCCAGGCATGGTGGGCCTGCTTGCAGTTGACACATTTAGGTATTACCCCGCTACCCCCACCCTGTTTAAGCTTGTCCAGACACTGCTTGGTGTCGTGAGAGCCACTGCAACACCCACACCTAATTGGGCGATCACATTGCCACGTTCTGTGATCCCACCGTTGACAGTTGCCACACAAGGACGGGCTGCCAATATACCTCTCCACTTTGCACGCCCTCATGCCTGGCATTTTAATGACTTGGGGCAGCTCTCCCTTCCACATAGCAATTGCTTGATTTTTGGGCAGTCCCCCTGGTCCAGTGTTGCGCTCGACCCAAACAATCTCGGTATAGTCCTTGAGATATTTCACGTCAACATGAATGCTATAGTTCTTAATTATAATTTTAGTTTGTCTTGTCTGTGGGTTTGCTTCTAATAATTTGACATTCTTACCTTGATACTCGAGACTGGTCTCTGTGAAGTACTTCAGGGCACTGTAACCCTGCACCCGTGCACTAACATTGCCACCTACACACCTGCTCTCTATACAATACTTTCCTCTGTGGGCGCGGGCGGCCTCAATAATCCATCTGAACTTCTCTGATGCTGTCATTACCCCTGCAGGAAAGATTAGGGTGTGCCACTCACTGTCTTCGTCGTGTCGTCGTCGTTGTTGTTGTTGTTGTTGTTGTTGTTGTTGTTGCTGAGGTTGCTGTTGCTGCTCATCCTGTCGCCGTGACTTATCCCGTTTCCTGCCACTTCTACCTTGGACTAGTTGGAAACCTTCATCGTCTATTGTAGAGTCTCCTGTATCAGTACTGTTGGAGGGCCCAGGGCTGGGATCCCGACCGGAGGGCCCCGGGTGTGGACCATCACCCAGGGGCCCCTGGCGGGGATGGGGGTCGTTATGGTTCCCGGGTACACCAGCCATGGTCACTTGTTGTTGTTGTCTCAAAGTCTTACTTCTCGTGTCAACAACCATCTATTTGCTGCGGCTCACTTCATGTGTTGTTGGGTGGTATGTCTTCAACACTGCACTCTGCCCTACGTACGCACACATGTACATATAGACACCTACAAGGCACAAGGTTTACACTCACACGTAGCGTAGGGGTACTCTATGGTGTGCCCTGGCAGTCTCTTGTGTAAACACACTAGTCGCGCACACAGACCACGACCTTGGGTAGGGAGGGCACAAAGGCTATTTTTCACGCGCGTGGGGCCCCAGGCTTCAGGTACCGCGAGGCGGCCCAACCTACGTCAGAACTCCTTCCTCACAACTTCCCCCTCAGCAGGCCTGATATTGCCACATTAACAATTGCTGCCTTAATTTCTGGCCAATCCACACGTCTAGGGCCTACCACAGTTGGTAGGAGGGGCGGTGCACACTTAGTGCCTCTATAGCTGATCTACTTGGCGCACTGAAGACTAGACCTTAGGCCTAGGCCTATGTCAAACAGGAGGATGGATACATCCTGCCTGCTCCTCCTCTAGCTTGGAGGAGGTTACGAGGAAGGAGAAGTCGTGCTGTGAACACCATACCCAATGCTGTGTGCTAACCAATGCTTTGTGCTAAACGATGCTGTGTGCTAACCAATGCTGTGTGCTAACCAATGCTGTGTGCTAACCAATGCTGTGTGCTAACCAATGCTGTGTGCTAACCAATGCTGTGTGCTAACCAATGCTGTGTGCTAACCAATGCTGTGTGCTAACAAATGCTGTGTGATACCCAAGCTGTGCTGAAGAAACTGTGTACTGAGGAATCTGCCGACGTTGTGTACGAAACGACGCTTTGATGTGTACAAAACCTGATGTTTTGGTTACGAAACGACGCTTCGTGCTACAAAATTCATCACACTGAACTGACTGCTGTACCGACTGCTGTACCAACTGCTGTACCAACTGCTGTACCAACTGCTAACTACTGCTGTACCAACTGCTGTGCCAACTGCCATGCTGCTGCTGTGAGTAGGAACAACACATGTACACAAGGGCTAGGTAAGAAGTCAGTTGCTGCTATATTGTGCACTGTTGTGAACTTTTGCATTAAAATGCTTGTGTGCTTTGCAAAATTAAAGTAATTACAGTGAATTCTTGACTAACATATTCAGTGCAATAAGTGTTTAATATTCTGTGGAACATTTAAGTGATAAGTTACATTTATTCAGTAAAAATGGCAAATATACCTCAGTTTCCTGCATTTGATCCTGACTGTGACCAGACAAACCTGTCACAGAGGTGGGTCAAATGGCTTAAAAGGTTTGAAAATTTGTTGATAGTTTCTGACATCAAAAGTGCTGAAAGAAAGCGTGCCTTTCTACTTCATTATGCAGGTGATAGAGTTTGTGACATCTTTGACACACTGGAAGACACTGGTGGTGCCAAAGATTATGACATTGCCAAAGCCAAATTAACTGAACATTTCAAACCAAGGCAAAATACTGCAATGGAAATTATGCATTTCAGGAGAGCAAAACAACTCTCTAATGAAACTGTGGATCAATACCACACACGTCTGCAGGGTTTAGCAGCCCATTGTGAGTTTGCTGATGTTGACAAAGAAATCAAACAGCAAATAATTGAAACATGCACATCTACACGTCTCCGTCGAAGAGCTCTAGAACTTGTTGATGATGAAAGTTCTCTTACCAAGATACTGGATATGGTCGTCGAATGGAAGATGCTGCACGTGATGCTCGTGTCATGGAGTGCAGTGCCAACAACGCTTCTGCCACTGTTACTAACAGTGATGAGGTATGTAAGGTGCAGGGAGGACATCGTAATCAAAGAAGATATCATGCCAAACCTAACAGTAAATTTAGCCGAGAACCACGTCACAACTGGGGTCAATGAACAAGACTCAAGCAGTCACAACGACCCACATCAGAGGGTGTCAACAATAAATGTTACAATTGTGGAGGAGACTACCCACACCAAGGTAATGTTTGTCCTGCTCAAGGTAAGAAGTGCTATGAGTGTGGAAAACTAGGTCATTTTGGTGCTATGTGTCGTTCCGCACTAAAGAAACCACAGTCAATGAATAAAAGCACTGTACGAGGATCAGGTCATAGGGGTCGAGGTGGTAAACACAATATTGCACCTCATAACCAGAATGTTAATAATATACAAGACAACATTTCATTACAACCAGTCTCAGATGACAGTGAATGTGATTATACTTATGGAGTACAAGCAATCACAGAATGGAATGATCTTCCAAACAAGATCATTCCATTCTGATCTTCCCAGAGACATGTGTATACATTGCTGGTATTTGTCTCAAAGTTCTCATTGACACTGGATCAAACATTGACACCATTGCTGAGTGCCACTATGAAAAATTTAAAAAACAGTTCCCAAAGCTAGAAAACTACAATGGTAGTGCCACTGCCTATGCTTCAAAGGTAGCCTTGCCAGTGATTGGAACTTTCACTGCAGAGATTAAGTCAAAGAATGCAATGCTCATTACTACATTCCATGTTGTTAGGAATGCAAAGGAGTCTTTATTCAGTTACAAGACTTCAACCAAATTGGGGCTACTTCCCTGGAAACACAAACCGAAACTGTCTCTATTTTCCGCTTGTTACAACTTGTAATAAAGTTGTTACATCTTGGCTTAACGTGTTTATGACGTATTAGAACGTTGTTACAACTTGCTATATTGGTTGTTATAACTGGTTAGGAGGTGTTAAAACTTGTTCGAACGTTGTACCAACGTCGTAGTTTCGGTGTGTGTTTGGCGGGTTCAGCTTTCTAATGCTGTAGCAGTGGAATCTGCAAACAATGTTGATGCTATTGTTGCTGAATTTTCTGATCGATTTAAATCCATAGGTTGTTATACTGATAGCAAAGTACATCTGCATATCAACCCAGATGTAATTCCAGTTGCCCAACCACATCGCCAACAACCATTCCATACTCGCAAGAAAGTCGATGCCGAACTGGATAGGCTGATGGAACTAGATATCATTGAACCAGTAACAGGCCCAACACCATGGGTAAGCCCAATTGTCACTCCACCAAAGCCGAAGAATCCAGATGAGATACGCATTTGTGTGGACATGCGTGTTCCCAACAAGGCAATAATGCGTGAACGCCATCCTACACCCACTGTAGATGATATGATTTACCGCTTGAATGGTGCAACTGTATTCAGCAAGTTAGATTTAAACAAGGGCTATCATCAGCTTGAACTTGATGATGAGAGTCGCTTCATCACAACGTTTACGACACATCGAGGTCTGTATAGGTACAAGCGCCTGAGTTTTGGTATTAACAGTGCTGCCGAGGTATTCCAGCACATCATCAGCCAGGTATTGCAAGATATACCTAATGCTGACAACATGTCTGATGACATCATTGTTTATGGCCGTACCCAAGCTGAACACGACAAAGCTCTTCGTGCAACATTGCAACGCTTACGAGAAAAGAATTTGACGCTAAGCCGAGCAAAGTGTGAGTTCAATCAACATAAAATTGAATTCTTTGGACATGTACTTAGTGACAAAGGTCTGTCTCCAGATCCTAAGAAAGTTGCAGATATCAAGAATGCTGCACCTCCTTCAACGTCCACTGAAGTACATAGTTTTCTGGGAATGGCAAACTACTGTTCTCGCTTCATTCCAGATTTTGCTACCATTACGAAGCCTCTACATGAGCTCCTGAAGAAAAATGCATCATGGTACTGGAGCGATATCGAGCAAAATGCATTTGATGCCGTGAAAGATGCACTAGTAGAGAATGCGACTGCTGCATACTTTGATCCATCAATGGACACTGAGTTAACGGTGGATGCTAGTCCTGTTGGTTTAGGTGCTGTTTTAGCCCAACACAAACCTGGTCAACCAGATTCCAGAGTAGTAATTGCCTACGCCAGCCGTTCTCTCACAGATGTTGAGCAACGATACAGTCAGACAGAGAAGGAAGCTCTTGCTCTTGTATGGGGCTGTGAACACTTCAATGTGTATCTGCTTGGTGCGCCCTTCACCACGATAGTCACTGACCACAATCCGTTGGAGACCATCTTCAATAATCCAAAGTCCAAACCACCAGCTCGCATTGAGAGATGGGCTCTTCGTCTGCAACCATACAACTTTATGGTGAAATACAAGCTGGGTGCAGGCAATCCCGCTGATTACATCAGTCGACATCCTGCCAACAGTTTCACCATCACCAAGCATCAACAAGTTGCCGAGGAATATGTACACTCTGTAACCTGTGATGCAGTCCCTAAGGCTCTTACTCTTGATGAAATCCGTACTGCAACCCTAGAGGACCCAACTCTACAAGCAACAGTGGATGCATTGACTAAGAAAAAGTTTCTACGCATCCCACCCTCAGGAGTTGACCAAGATGCATTCAAAGCACTTGAACGCATCCAGACAGAATTAAGTGTTACGCAACAACGCGACACCGTGCTGCGAGGTACTCGTATCGTTATTCCAGCTGTTCTCCAGCAACGTGCTCTGAAGCTTGCACATCAAGGACACCAAGGTCTTGTTAGGACCAAACAGCTGCTACGAGAAAAGGTGTGGTTTCCTGGCATTGATCGTCAAGCAAAGGATATGCATGATGCCTGTGTCCCTTGCCAAGCTGCAGTGGATACTTCAAGACCAACACCTCTACAACCTTCACCACTACCTGCTGCACCATGGACGGAAGTATCGATGGACTTCTGCGGACCACTACCAACTGGAGAGTACTTGATGGTAGTCATTGATGATCACTCACGTTATCCAGAAGTAGAAATCATCAATTCCACATCTGCAAAGGCCGTCATCCCGAAACTCGACAAGATCTTTTCAAACTTTGGCATTCCTGAAGTTGTCAAGACGGACAATGGACCGCCATTCAATGGACAAGACTTTGTCAACTTTGCTGAGCATATTGGATTCAAACACCGCCGTGTGATGCCACTACATCCTCAAGCAAATGGAGAAGTTGAGAGAATCATGCAACCTCTCATGAAAGCGGTACGCTGTGCTCATGCCGAAGGACGATCCTGGAAACAAGCTATGTATGCTTTTCTCAGGAACTACCGTGCAACACCACATGGAACACTGGGCAAGTCGCCTGGCGAACTTTTATTTGGACGTCCTATGAGAATCGCACTACCCGTCATGCCAGCCGAGGTAACGGATAAACGTCTCGCTCAGAAGGATGCACTAGCCAAGGGCAAAATGAAAATTGCTCATGATCAACATGCAAAGGAACAATTCATAAAAGTTGGAGATACTGTTCTCGTTAAAAAGAAAAAAGAGGGAAAGTTAGATATGCCGTATGATACAAAACCATATAAAGTGATTAGTGTAAAAGGAACTATGGTAACAGCTAGTAATAGAGATCATAGTATAACACGTAATATGGCTTATTTCAAAGTGATTCCAACTAGTGTAGAAAATGATGAAGTGCAAAGTCGTGCAAAAGAAAAAGAAAAAATGAGTTATAACTCAATAAACAATTCATCAAGGGATGTTATTGTATTTGGGGACTCACGTCCTAAACGTCATGTTAAACGCCCTGCACGATTTGATGATTAATTGTGTTCCTATGTAATGAAAAGTATTTACTTATTATGCTAAACTAAATTTAATATTGTTTGAATAATGCAGATATCTCATTCAATATTTTGTAACTTTGTATTACAGTTTCTTTCATGTTTGCTTAACATTGCATATGTATTTTTAACATTGAAATCCTTTGTGGAAAAGATTAAGTTGTTTAAATTCTTTGTGTGCTTAATTAATGTTAATTGTATGCAGTATCTCTTGATATGTTAATAACTTACTTTGTGTCAATAACTTTGCTTTGTGCTACAAGCATGGTAGACATCCTGTATTCATTCTTTTTAAAGAAAAGGAGGGATGTCATGTTCACAGAAAATGGTACCATCCGTTTTCTATGTGTGGCAGAGCAGACGCCAGAGAGAGGAGGTAAACAAGAGAGCATACAGGACGCCAGCCAAGCTTGGTAGCTACTAGTCATGTAATCATATTAAGTATTAAAGTCAGTAACCAAGTCATGACTTTACATCAACCCTACAACCAAGACTTCCTCAGTAACACACAAACACCACAAGCACTACTCTTTTTCTGGTTGCCCTCAATGCTCTTCCTTCCTCTCTTCTTTCGGGCGTCTTCTCCGCTCTCTATGTCGATGATCTTACCCTTTGCTGTCAGGGTGATGACGCGCCTCTCCTTCAACGACGGCTTCAACTTGTGATTGATGCCGTGTCGTCTTGTGCCACTGATCATGGCTTCAAGTTCTCTACTACTAAGACTTGTGCCCTGACCTTTACTCAGAAACGAGTCGTTCTTCGTCCCTCTTTGTCACTTTATGGTCATCCCCTTGAGTACAAAGATTTCACGAAGCTTTTGGGGTTATTCCTTGACACTCGTTTTTCTTGGTCTCCCCATATCTCTTACCTCCGTGTTGAGTGCTCTAAGGCCCATGCCCTTCTAAGGGTATTGTCCCATACTTCTTGGGGAGCGGATAGGCGCGCACTCCTTGCTTTACATTCCTCTCTCGTCCTGTCTAAGCTCGATTATGGTTGCCCTGCTTACTCGTCTGCTTCTACTTCTATTCTTCGCCGTCTTGATGCTTTGCACCATACTGGGCTGCGCCTCGGCTCTGGTGCCTTTCGTTCGACTCCCGTCCTCAGCTTGCATGTTGACACTGGCTTCCTGTCTCTCCGGGACCGCCGTGATCGCTACTGTCTTCGCTATCTTGCACGGTCCTTGCAACATACCTCCTCTTGCCTCTGTCGTGCTTTAACTTTTACCTCTCCTGCGGTTCCTGTTCCTCATTACCACCTCCCTCTTTCTGTCTGGTTATCTCGCTTACAGGCTTCTCTTTCCGTTCATATTTCTAATGTTTCTCCTCATGTTGTTCCTTTTTTGCCCCATGGTGAGTCCCCCTTCCGCAGTTTTGTACATCCATGACCCGCATCACTAAAGCTTTTATCCCTCCTACGGTTCTAAAATGCCTTTTCCTTGAGCACTTTTCTTCTCACTCCCACTCCGTTTGTCTTCACCGATGGGTCTAAGTCTGCGGACAGTGTTGGCTACTCTGTTGTTTTTCCTGATCGCACTTATATGTGTCGTTTACCTCCGGAGACTAGCATCTTCATAGTGGAGCTTTATGCTATTCTTTATGCTCTTCGTCTCCTGCTTTCTCGTTGTCAGTCTTCCTTTGTAATTGTTGTTGTCTCTCGTAGTGCCCTCATGGCTCTCGGGTCCTTTAATCCGGTTCATCCAGTAGTTGCCGAGATCCAACATTGGCTGTTTCTTGTTCACAGTAAATTTAAGTCAGTTGAGTTTTGTTGGGTTCCCAGCCATATTGGTGTCTCTTTAAATGAGCGTGTGGATGCTGCTGCCAAGGAAGCTGTCCGCTCTTGTCCCATCCCTCGTAAAGGTATTCCATATTCCGACTTTTAACTGGTTATCCATTCTTCCATCCTTACTCGTTGGCAGGCTTCTTGGTCGTCTGTTACTGGTAACAAACTACGTACTCTTAAATGTTGTGTTTCCTCGTGGCCATCCTCCTACCACCGTAACCGGCGATGGGAAACGGCTCTGGCGAGGTTGCATATTGGTCATACTCCCTTAACCCATGGTCACTTGATGGAGCGCCGCCCTGCTCCTTATTGTCCTAATTGCATTAATTGTCCCTCTTATGGTCGGGCATATCCTTCTTGAATGTCCTGACTTCCAGGACGAGCGTGTGTCTTGCTTTCCGACCGCCTCTCGCGGTCACCTGTCCCCTGTCCCTCAGTAGAATTCTTGGTGACTCAGATACTTTTGATATCGTTCGCCTTATGCGTTTTGTTCTCGTATTGGCATCCTTGGTGATATTTAGCGCCCTCTGATTATTCCGCACATTTGTTGGTACTACATAGCCTTCCCGGTTTGGTGCCTTCTTTTGATAATTACTTACTTTACAAGCTTGGCTACATACAACCTACAAGTACTAAAGCCAAGGGTGTACGTGAGTACATTTCATAAGAAATGTACATAAGAAACAGGAAGCGAAAATTTATTTGTACCTGGTGCACTCAGAGCGAAGTCACGCTGTGTACCATGGACTACTTCGTTGATTATTACTCACTTCCGAAGTACTGAGTGTGTAATACAGTATGATACTGTGT